>NW_028263240.1:0-729000 GCF_982192425.1 Myodes glareolus
AGTGATTTTCTCTGAAAGAACAGCATTTAGAAAGTGAAGCAACACTCCATTCACAACGCACAGTGAATTGAAGTGTTGGAACAGACTACTTCTCTTTCAGAGAAACAGATATGAGTTTTTTGTGAATGCTTGTAAGTAGCTTAAGGCACTTTCAAAGGAAAGTGATTTTCTCTGAAAGGACAGCATTTAGAAAGTGAAGCAACACTCCATTCACTTCGCACAGTGAATTGAAGTGTTGGAACAGACTGCTTCTCTTTCAGTGAAACGCATGTGAATTTCTGTTGAATGCTTGTAAGTAGCTTAAGGCACTTTCAAAGGAAAGTGATTTTCTCTGAAAGGACAGCATTTAGAAAGTGAAGCAACACTCCATTCACAACGCACATTGAATTGAAGTGTTGGAACAGACTACTTCTCTTTCAGAGAAACAGATATGAGTTTTTTGTGAATGCTTGTAAGTAGCTTAAGGCACTTTCAAAGGAAAGTGATTTTCTCTGAAAGGACAGCATTTAGAAAGTGAAGCAACACTCCATTCACTTCGCACAGTGAATTGAAATGTTGGAACAGACTGCTTCTCTTTCAGTGAAACGCATGTGAATTTCTGTTGAATGCTTGTAAGTAGCTTAAGGTACTTTCAAAGGAAAGTGATTTTCTCTGAAAGGACAGCATTTACAAAGTGAAGCAACAGTCCATTCACTTCGCACTGTGAATTGAAGTGTTGGAAGAGATTGCTTCTCTTTCAGAGAAACGCATGTGTATTTCTGTTGAATGCTTATGAGTAGCTTAAGGCACTTTCAAAGGAAAGTGATTTTCTCTGAAAGGACAGCATTTAGAAAGTGAAGCAACACTCCATTCACAACGCACAGTGAATTGAAGTGTTGGAACAGACTACTTCTCTTTCAGAGAAACAGATATGAGTTTTTTGTGAATGCTTGTAAGTAGCTTAAGGCACTTTCAAAGGAAAGTGATTTTCTCTGAAAAGACAGCATTTAGAAAGTGGGGCAAAACTCCATTCACTTCGCACAGTGAATTGAAGTGTTGGAACAGCCTGCTTCTCTTTCAGTGAAACGCATGTGAATTTCTGTTGAATGCTTGTAAGTAGCTTAAGGCACTTTCAAAGGAAAGTGATTTTCTCTGAAAGGACAGCATTTAGAAAGTGAAGCAACACTGCATTCACTTCGCACAGTGAATTGAAGTGTTGGAACAGCCTGCTTCTCTTTCAGTGAAACGCATGTGAATTTCTGTTGAATGCTTGTAAGTAGCTTAAGGCACTTTCAAAGGAAAGTGATTTTCTCTGAAAGGACAGCATTTAGAAAGTGAAGCAACACTCCATTCACAACGCACAGTGAATTGAAGTGTTGGAACAGACTACTTCTCTTTCAGAGAAACAGATATGAGTTTTTTGTGAATGCTTGTAAGTAGCTTAAGGCACTTTCAAAGGAAAGTGATTTTCTCTGAAAAGACAGCATTTAGAAAGTGGGGCAAAACTCCATTCACTTCGCACAGTGAATTGAAGTGTTGGAACAGACTACTTCTCTTTCAGAGAAATGCATGTGAATTTCTGTTGAATGCTTGTAAGTAGCTTAAGGCACTTTCAAAGGAAAGTGATTTTCTCTGAAAGGACAGCATTTAGGAAGTGAAGCAACACTCCATTCACTTCGCACAGTGAATTGAAGTGATGGAAAAGACTGCTTCTCTTTCAGAGAAATGCATGTGTATTTCTGTTGAATGCTTATGAGCAGCTTAAGGCACTTTCAAAGGAAAGTGATTTTCTCTGAAAGGACAGCATTTAGAAAGTGAAGCAAAACTCCATTCACAACGCACAATGAATTGAAGTGTTGGAAGAGACTACTTCTCTTTCAGAGAAACAGATATGAGTTTTTTGTGAATGCTTGTAAGTAGCTTAAGGCACTTTCAAAGGAAAGTGATTTTCTCTGAAAGGACAGCATTTAGAAAGTGAAGCAACACTCCATTCACTTCACATAGTGAATTGAAGTGTTGGAACAGACTGCTTCTCTTTCAGAGAAACGCATGTGAATTTCTGTTGAATGCTTGTAAGTAGCTTAAGGCACTATCAAAGGAAAGTGATTTTCTCTGAAAGGACAGCATTTAGAAAGTGAAGCAACACTCCATTCACAACGCACAGTGAATTGAAGTGTTGGAAGAGACTACTTCTCTTTCAGAGAAACAGATATGAGTTTTTTGTGAATGCTTGTAAATAGCTTAAGGCACTTTCAAAGGAAAGTGATTTTCTCTGAAAGGACAGCATTTAGAAAGTGAAGCCACACTCCATTCACTGCGCACAGTGAATTGAAGTGTTGGAACAGACTGCTTCTCTTTCAGTGAAATGCATGTGAATTTCTGTTGAATGCTTGTAAGTAGCTTAAGGCACTTTCAAAGGAAAGTGATTTTCTCTGAAAGGACAGCATTTAGAAAGTGAAGCAACACTCCATTCACTTCGCACAGTGAATTGAAGTGTTGGAACAGACTGCTTCTCTTTCAGTGAAACGCATGTGAATTTCTGTTGAATGCTTGTAAGTAGCTTAAGGCACTTTCAAAGGAAAGTGATTTTCTCTGAAAGGACAGCATTTAGAAAGTGAAGCAACAGTCCATTCACTTCGCACAGTGAATTGAAGTGTTGGAACAGACTGCTTCTCTTTCAGTGAAACGCATGTGAATTTCTGTTGAATGCTTGTAAGTAGCTTAAGGCACTTTCAAAGGAAAGTGATTTTCTCTGAAAGGACAGCATTTACAAAGTGAAGCAACAGTCCATTCACTTCGCACTGTGAATTGAAGTGTTGGAACAGATTGCTTCTCTTTCAGAGAAACGCATGTGTATTTCTGTTGAATGCTTATGAGTAGCTTAAGGCACTTTCAAAGGAAAGTGATTTTCTCTGAAAGGACAGCATTTAGAAAGTGAAGCAACACTCCATTCACAACGCACAGTGAATTGAAGTGTTGGAACAGACTACTTCTCTTTCAGAGAAACAGATATGAGTTTTTTGTGAATGCTTGTAAGTAGCTTAAGGCACTTTCAAAGGAAAGTGATTTACTCTGAAAGGACAGCATTTAGAAAGTGAAGCAACACTCCATTCACTTCGCACAGTGAATTGAAGTGTTGGAACAGACTACTTCTCTTTCAGAGAAACAGATATGAGTTTTTTGTGAATGCTTGTAAGTAGCTTAAGGCACTTTCAAAGGAAAGTGATTTTCTCTGAAAGGACAGCATTTAGAAAGTGAAGCAACACTCCATTCACTTCGCACAGTGAATTGAAATGTTGTAACAGACTGCTTCTCTTTCAGTGAAACGCATGTGAATTTCTGTTGAATGCTTGTAAGTAGCTTAAGGCACTTTCAAAGGAAAGTGATTTTCTCTGAGAGGACAGCATTTAGAAAGTGAAGCAACACTCCATTCACAACGCACAGTGAATTGAAGTGTTGGAACAGACTACTTCTCTTTCAGAGAAGCAGATATGAGTTTTTTGTGAATGCTTGTAAGTAGCTTAAGGCACTTTCAAAGGAAAGTGATTTTCTCTGAAAGGACAGCATTTAGAAAGTGAAGCAACACTCCATTCAATTCGCACAGTGAATTGAAGTGTTGGAACAGACTGCTTCTCTTTCAGTGAAATGCATGTTAATTTCTGTTGAATGCTTGTAAGTAGCTTAAGGCACTTTCAAAGGAAAGTGATTTTCTCTGAAAGGACAGCATTTAGGAAGTGAAGCAACACTCCATTCACTTCGCACAGTGAATTGAAGTGATGGAACAGACTGCTTCTCTTTCAGTGAAACGCATGTGAATTTCTGTTGAATGCTTGTAAGTAGATTAAGGCACTTTCAAAGGAAAGTGATTTTCTCTGAAAGGAAAGCATTTAGAAAGTGAAGCAACACTTTATTCACTTCACATAGTGAATTGAAGTGTTGGAACAGACTGCTTCTCTTTCAGAGAAACGCATGTGAATTTCTGTTGAATGCTTGTAAGTAGCTTAAGGCACTTTCAAAGGAAACGGATTTTCTCTGAAAGGACAGCATTTAGAAAGTGAAGCAACACTCCATTCACAACGCACAGTGAATTGAAGTGTTGGAACAGACTACTTCTCTTTCAGAGAAACAGAAATGAGTTTTTTGTGAATGCTTGTAAGTAGCTTAAGGCACTTTCAAAGGAAAGTGATTTTCCCTGAAAGGACAGCATTTAGAAAGTGAAGCAACACTCCATTCACTTCGCACAGTGAATTGAAGTGTTGGAACAGACTGCTTCTCTTTCAGTGAAACGCATGTGAATTTCTGTTGAATGCTTGTAAGCAGCTTAAGGCACTTTCAAAGGAAAGTGATTTTCTTTGAAAGGACAGCATTTACAAAGTGAAGCAACAGTCCATTCACTTCGCACTGTGAATTGAAGTGTTGGAACAGACTACTTCTCTTTCAGAGAAACAGATATGAGTTTTTTGTGAATGCTTGTAAATAGCTTAAGGCACTTTCAAAGGAAAGTGATTTTCTCTGAAAGGACAGCATTTAGAAAGTGAAGCCACACTCCATTCACTGCGCACAGTGAATTGAAGTGTTGGAACAGACTGCTTCTCTTTCAGTGAAATGCATGTGAATTTCTGTTGAATGCTTGTAAGTAGCTTAAGGCACTTTCAAAGGAAAGTGATTTTCTCTGAAAGGACAGCATTTAGAAAGTGAAGCAACACTCCATTCACTTCGCACAGTGAATTGAAGTGTTGGAACAGACTGCTTCTCTTTCAGTGAAACGCATGTGAATTTCTGTTGAATGCTTGTAAGTAGCTTAAGGCACTTTCAAAGGAAAGTGATTTTCTCTGAAAGGACAGCATTTAGAAAGTGAAGCAACACTCCATTCACTTCGCACAGTGAATTGAAGTGTTGGAACAGACTGCTTCTCTTTCAGTGAAACGCATGTGAATTTCTGTTGAATGCTTGTAAGTAGCTTAAGGCACTTTCAAAGGAAAGTGATTTTCTCTGAAAGGACAGCATTTACAAAGTGAAGCAACAGTCCATTCACTTCGCACTGTGAATTGAAGTGTTGGAACAGATTGCTTCTCTTTCAGAGAAACGCATGTGTATTTCTGTTGAATGCTTATGAGTAGCTTAAGGCACTTTCAAAGGAAAGTGATTTTCTCTGAAAGGACAGCATTTAGAAAGTGAAGCGACACTCCATTCACAACGCACAGTGAATTGAAGTGTTGGAACAGACTACTTCTCTTCCAGAGAAACAGATATGAGTTTTTTGTGAATGCTTGTAAGTAGCTTAAGGCACTTTCAAAGGAAAGTGATTTTCTCTGAAAGGACAGCATTTAGAAAGTGAAGCAACACTCCATTCACTTCGCACAGTGAATTGAAGTGTTGGAACAGACTACTTCTCTTTCAGAGAAACAGATATGAGTTTTTTGTGAATGCTTGTAAGTAGCTTAAGGCACTTTCAAAGGAAAGTGATTTTCTCTGAAAGGACAGCATTTAGAAAGTGAAGCAACACTCCATTCACTTCGCACAGTGAATTGAAATGTTGGAACAGACTGCTTCTCTTTCAGTGAAACGCATGTGAATTTCTGTTGAATGCTTGTAAGTAGCTTAAGGCACTTTCAAAGGAAAGTGATTTCTCTGAAAGGACAGCATTTAGAAAGTGAAGCAACACTCCATTCACAACGCACAGTGAATTGAAGTGTTGGAACAGACTACTTCTCTTTAAGAGAAGCAGATATGAGTTTTTTGTGAATGCTTGTAAGTAGCTTAAGGCACTTTCAAAGGAAAGTGATTTTCTCTGAAAGGACAGCATTTAGAAAGTGAAGCAACACTCCATTCACTTCGCACAGTGAATTGAAGTGTTGGAACAGACTGCTTCTCTTTCAGTGAAATGCATGTTAATTTCTGTTGAATGCTTGTAAGTAGCTTAAGGCACTTTCAAAGGAAAGTGATTTTCTCTGAAAGGACAGCATTTAGGAAGTGAAGCAACACTCCATTCACTTCGCACAGTGAATTGAAGTGATGGAACAGACTGCTTCCCTTTCAGTGAAATGCATGTGAATTTCTGTTGAATGCTTGTAAGTAGATTAAGGCACTTTCAAAGGAAAGTGATTTTCTCTGAAAGGAAAGCATTTAGAAAGTGAAGCAACACTTTATTCACTTCACATAGTGAATTGAAGTGTTGGAACAGACTGCTTCTCTTTCAGAGAAACGCATGTGAATTTCTGTTGAATGCTTGTAAGTAGCTTAAGGCACTTTCAAAGGAAACGGATTTTCTCTGAAAGGACAGCATTTAGAAAGTGAAGCAACACTCCATTCACAACGCACAGTGAATTGAAGTGTTGGAACAGACTACTTCTCTTTCAGAGAAACAGATATGAGTTTTTTGTGAATGCTTGTAAGTAACTTAAGGCACTTTCAAAGGAAAGTGATTTTCTCTGAAAGGACAGCATTTAGAAAGTGAAGCAACACTCCATTCACTTCGCACAGTGAATTGAAGTGTTGGAACAGACTGCTTCTCTTTCAGTGAAACGCATGTGAATTTCTGTTGAATGCTTGTAAGTAGCTTAAGGCACTTTCAAAGGAAAGTGATTTTCTCTGAAAGGACAGCATTTAGAAAGTGAAGCAACACTCCATTCACTTCGCACAGTGAATTGAAGTGTTGGAACAGACTGCTTCTCTTTCAGTGAAACGCATGTGAATTTCTGTTGAATGCTTGTAAGTAGCTTAAGGCACTTTCAAAGGAAAGTGATTTTCTCTGAAAGGACAGCATTTAGAAAGTGAAGCAACACTCCATTCACTTCGCACAGTGAATTGAAGTGTTGGAACAGACTGCTTCTCTTTCAGTGAAACGCATGTGAATTTCTGTTGAATGCTTGTAAGTAGCTTAAGGCACTTTCAAAGGAAAGTGATTTTCTCTGAAAGGACAGCATTTACAAAGTGAAGCAACAGTCCATTCACTTCGCACTGTGAATTGAAGTGTTGGAACAGATTACTTCACTTTCAGAGAAACGCATGTGTATTTCTGTTGAATGCTTATGAGTAGCTTAAGGCACTTTCAAAGGAAAGTGATTTTCTCTGAAAGGACAGCATTTAGAAAGTGAAGCAACACTCCATTCACAACGCACAGTGAATTGAAGTGTTGGAACAGACTACTTCTCTTTCAGAGAAACAGATATGAGTTTTTTGTGAATGCTTGTAAGTAGCTTAAGGCACTTTCAAAGGAAAGTGATTTTCTCTGAAAGGACAGCATTTAGAAAGTGAAGCAACACTCCATTCACTTCGCACAGTGAATTGAAGTGTTGGAACAGACTGCTTCTCTTTCAGTGAAATGCATGTTAATTTCTGTTGAATGCTTGTAAGTAGCTTAAGGCACTTTCAAAGGAAAGTGATTTTCTCTGAAAGGACAGCATTTAGGAAGTGAAGCAACACTCCATTCACTTCGCACAGTGAATTGAAGTGATGGAACAGACTGCTTCCCTTTCAGTGAAATGCATGTGAATTTCTGTTGAATGCTTGTAAGTAGATTAAGGCACTTTCAAAGGAAAGTGATTTTCTCTGAAAGGAAAGCATTTAGAAAGTGAAGCAACACTTTATTCACTTCACATAGTGAATTGAAGTGTTGGAACAGACTGCTTCTCTTTCAGAGAAATGCATGTGAATTTCTGTTGAATGCTTGTAAGTAGCTTAAGGCACCTTCAAAGGAAACGGATTTTCTCTGAAAGGACAGCATTTAGAAAGTGAAGCAACACTCCATTCACAACGCACAGTGAATTGAAGTGTTGGAACAGACTACTTCTCTTTCAGAGAAACAGATATGAGTTTTTTGTGAATGCTTGTAAGTAACTTAAGGCACTTTCAAAGGAAAGTGATTTTCTCTGAAAGGACAGCATTTAGAAAGTGAAGCAACACTCCATTCACTTCGCACAGTGAATTGAAGTGTTGCAACAGACTGCTTCTCTTTCAGTGAAACGCATGTGAATTTCTGTTGAATGCTTGTAAGTAGCTTAAGGCACTTTCAAAGGAAAGTGATTTTCTCTGAAAGGACAGCATTTAGAAAGTGAAGCAACACTCCATTCACTTCGCACAGTGAATTGAAGTGTTGGAACAGACTGCTTCTCTTTCAGTGAAACGCATGTGAATTTCTGTTGAATGCTTGTAAGTAGCTTAAGGCACTTTCAAAGGAAAGTGATTTTCTCTGAAAGGACAGCATTTAGAAAGTGAAGCAACACTCCATTCACTTCGCACAGTGAATTGAAGTGTTGGAACAGACTGCTTCTCTTTCAGTGAAACGCATGTGAATTTCTGTTGAATGCTTGTAAGTAGCTTAAGGCACTTTCAAAGGAAAGTGATTTTCTCTGAAAGGACAGCATTTACAAAGTGAAGCAACAGTCCATTCACTTCGCACTGTGAATTGAAGTGTTGGAACAGATTACTTCACTTTCAGAGAAACGCATGTGTATTTCTGTTGAATGCTTATGAGTAGCTTAAGGCACTTTCAAAGGAAAGTGATTTTCTCTGAAAGGACAGCATTTAGAAAGTGAAGCAACACTCCATTCACAACGCACAGTGAATTGAAGTGTTGGAACAGACTACTTCTCTTTCAGAGAAACAGATATGAGTTTTTTGTGAATGCTTGTAAGTAGCTTAAGGCACTTTCAAAGGAAAGTGATTTTCTCTGAAAGGACAGCATTTAGAAAGTGAAGCAACACTCCATTCACTTCGCACAGTGAATTGAAGTGTTGGAACAGACTACTTCTCTTTCAGAGAAACAGATATGAGTTTTTTGTGAATGCTTGTAAGTAGCTTAAGGCACTTTCAAAGGAAAGTGATTTTCTCTGAAAGGACAGCATTTAGAAAGTGAAGCAACACTCCATTCACTTCGCACAGTGAATTGAAGTGTTGGAACAGACTGCTTCTCTTTCAGTGAAACGCATGTGAATTTCTGTTGAATGCTTGTAAGTAGCTTAAGGCACTTTCAAAGGAAAGTGATTTTCTCTGAAAGGACAGCATTTAGAAAGTGAAGCAACACTCCATTCACAACGCACAGTGAATTGAAGTGTTGGAACAGACTGCTTCTCTTTCAGAGAAACAGATATGAGTTTTTTGTGAATGCTTGTAAGTAGCTTAAGGCACTTTCAAAGGAAAGTGATTTTCTCTGAAAGGACAGCATTTAGAAAGTGAAGCAACACTCCATTCACTTCGCACAGTGAATTGAAGTGTTGGAACAGACTGCTTCTCTTGCAGTGAAATGCATGTGAATTTCTGTTGAATGCTTGTAAGTAGCTTAAGGCACTTTCAAAGGAAAGTGATTTTCTCTGAAAGGACAGCATTTAGGAAGTGAAGAAACACTCCATTCACTTCGCACAGTGAATTGAAGTGATGGAACAGACTGCTTCTCTTTCAGTGAAACGCATGTGAATTTCTGTTGAATGCTTGTAAGTAGATTAAGGCACTTTCAAAGGAAAGTGATTTTCTCTGAAAGGAAAGCATTTAGAAAGTGAAGCAACACTTTATTCACTTCACATGGTGAATTGAAGTGTTGGAACAGACTGCTTCTCTTTCAGAAAAACGCATGTGAATTTCTGTTGAATGCTTGTAAGTAGCTTAAGGCACTTTCAAAGGAAACTGATTTTCTCTGAAAGGACAGCATTTAGAAAGTGAAGCAACACTCCATTCACAACGCACAGTGAATTGAAGTGTTGGAACAGACTACTTCTCTTTCAGAGAAACAGATATGAGTTTTTTGTGAATGCTTGTAAATAGCTTAAGGCACTTTCAAAGGAAAGTGATTTTCTCTGAAAGGACAGCATTTAGAAAGTGAAGCCACACTCCATTCACTGCGCACAGTGAATTGAAGTGTTGGAACAGACTGCTTCTCTTTCAGTGAAATGCATGTGAATTTCTGTTGAATGCTTGTAAGTAGCTTAAGGCACTTTCAAAGGAAAGTGATTTTCTCTGAAAGGACAGCATTTAGAAAGTGAAGCAACACTCCATTCACTTCGCACAGTGAATTGAAGTGTTGGAACAGACTGCTTCTCTTTCAGTGAAACGCATGTGAATTTCTGTTGAATGCTTGTAAGTAGCTTAAGGCACTTTCAAAGGAAAGTGATTTTCTCTGAAAGGACAGCATTTACAAAGTGAAGGAACAGTCCATTCACTTCGCACTGTGAATTGAAGTGTTGGAACAGACTGCTTCTCTTTCAGAGAAACGCATGTGTATTTTGTTGAATGCTTATGAGTAGCTTAAGTCACTTTCAAAGGAAAGTGATTTTCTCTGAAAGGACAGCATTTGGAAAGTGAAGCAACACTCCATTCACAACGCACAGTGAATTCAAGTGTTGGAAGAGACTACTTCTCTTTCAGAGAAACAGATATGAGTTTTTTGTGAATGCTTGTAAGTAGCTTAAGGCACTTTCAAAGGAACGTGATTTTCTCTGAAAGAACAGCATTTAGAAAGTGAAGCAACACTCCATTCACTTCACATAGTGAATCGAAGTGTTGGAACAGACTGCTTCTCTTTCAGAGAAACGCATGTGAATTTCTGTTGAATGCTTGTAAGTAGCTTAAGGCACTATCAAAGGAAAGTGACTTTCTCTGAAAGGACAGCATTTAGAAAGTGAAGCAACACTCCATTCACAACGCACAGTGAATTGAAGTGTTGGAACAGACTGCTTCTCTTTCAGTGAAACGCATGTGAATTTCTGTTGAATGCTTGTAAGTAGCTTAAGGCACTTTCAAAGGAAAGTGATTTTCTCTGAAAGGACAGCATTTACAAAGTGAAGCAACAGTCCATTCACTTCGCACTGTGAATTGAAGTGTTGGAACAGATTGCTTCTCTTTCAGAGAAACGCATGTGTATTTCTGTTGAATGCTTATGAGTAGCTTAAGGCACTTTCAAAGGAAAGTGATTTTCTCTGAAAGGACAGCATTTAGAAAGTGAAGCGACACTCCATTCACACCGCACAGTGAATTGAAGTGTTGGAACAGACTACTTCTCTTTCAGAGAAACAGATATGAGTTTTTTGTGAATGCTTGTAAGTAGCTTAAGGCACTTTCAAAGGAAAGTGATTTTCTCTGAAAGGACAGCATTTAGAAAGTGAAGCAACACTCCATTCACTTCGCACAGTGAATTGAAGTGTTGGAACAGACTACTTCTCTTTCAGAGAAACAGATATGAGTTTTTTGTGAATGCTTGTAAGTAGCTTAAGGCACTTTCAAAGGAAAGTGATTTTCTCTGAAAGGACAGCATTTAGAAAGTGAAGCAACACTCCATTCACTTCGCACAGTGAATTGAAATGTTGGAACAGACTGCTTCTCTTTCAGTGAAACGCATGTGTATTTCTGTTGAATGCTTGTAAGTAGCTTAAGGCACTTTCAAAGGAAAGTGATTTTCTCTGAAAGGACAGCATTTAGAAAGTGAAGCAACACTCCATTCACAACGCACAGTGAATTGAAGTGTTGGAACAGACTACTTCTCTTTAAGAGAAGCAGATATGAGTTTTTTGTGAATGCTTGTATGTAGCTTAAGGCACTTTCAAAGGAAAGTGATTTTCTCTGAAAGGACAGCATTTAGAAAGTGAAGCAACACTCCATTCACTTCGCACAGTGAATTGAAGTGTTGGAACAGACTGCTTCTCTTTCAGTGAAATGCATGTTAATTTCTGTTGAATGCTTGTAAGTAGCTTAAGGCACTTTCAAAGGAAAGTGATTTTCTCTGAAAGGACAGCATTTAGGAAGTGAAGCAACACTCCATTCACTTCGCACAGTGAATTGAAGTGATGGAACAGACTGCTTCTCTTTCAGTGAAACGCATGTGAATTTCTGTTGAATGCTTGTAAGTAGATTAAGGCACTTTCAAAGGAAAGTGATTTTCTCTGAAAGGAAAGCATTTAGAAAGTGAAGCAACACTTTATTCACTTCACATAGTGAATTGAAGTGTTGGAACAGACTGCTTCTCTTTCAGAGAAACGCATGTGAATTTCTGTTGAATGCTTGTAAGTAGCTTAAGGCACTTTCAAAGGAAACGGATTTTCTCTGAAAGGACAGCATTTAGAAAGTGAAGCAACACTCCATTCACAACGCACAGTGAATTGAAGTGTTGGAACAGACTACTTCTCTTTCAGAGAAACAGATATGAGTTTTTTGTGAATGCTTGTAAGTAACTTAAGGCACTTTCAAAGGAAAGTGATTTTCTCTGAAAGGACAGCATTTAGAAAGTGAAGCAACACTCCATTCACTTCGCACAGTGAATTGAAGTGTTGGAACAGACTGCTTCTCTTTCAGTGAAACGCATGTGAATTTCTGTTGAATGCTTGTAAGTAGCTTAAGGCACTTTCAAAGGAAAGTGATTTTCTCTGAAAGGACAGCATTTAGAAAGTGAAGCAACACTCCATTCACTTCGCACAGTGAATTGAAGTGTTGGAACAGACTGCTTCTCTTTCAGTGAAACGCATGTGAATTTCTTTTGAATGCTTGTAAGTAGCTTAAGGCACTTTCAAAGGAAAGTGATTTTCTCTGAAAGGACAGCATTTAGAAAGTGAAGCAACACTCCATTCACTTCGCACAGTGAATTGAAGTGTTGGAACAGACTGCTTCTCTTTCAGTGAAACGCATGTGAATTTCTGTTGAATGCTTGTAAGTAGCTTAAGGCACTTTCAAAGGAAAGTGATTTTCTCTGAAAGGACAGCATTTACAAAGTGAAGCAACAGTCCATTCACTTCGCACTGTGAATTGAAGTGTTGGAACAGATTGCTTCTCTTTCAGAGAAACGCATGTGTATTTCTGTTGAATGCTTATGAGTAGCTTAAGGCACTTTCAAAGGAAAGTGATTTTCTCTGAAAGGACAGCATTTAGAAAGTGAAGCGACACTCCATTCACAACGCACAGTGAATTGAAGTGTTGGAACAGACTACTTCTCTTTCAGAGAAACAGATATGAGTTTTTTGTGAATGCTTGTAAGTAGCTTAAGGCACTTTCAAAGGAAAGTGATTTTCTCTGAAAGGACAGCATTTAGAAAGTGAAGCAACACTCCATTCACTTCGCACAGTGAATTGAAGTGTTGGAACAGACTACTTCTCTTTCAGAGAAACAGATATGAGTTTTTTGTGAATGCTTGTAAGTAGCTTAAGGCACTTTCAAAGGAAAGTGATTTTCTCTGAAAGGACAGCATTTAGAAAGTGAAGCAACACTCCATTCACTTCGCACAGTGAATTGAAATGTTGGAACAGATTGCTTCTCTTTCAGTGAAACGCATGTGTATTTCTGTTGAATGCTTGTAAGTAGCTTAAGGCACTTTCAAAGGAAAGTGATTTTCTCTGAAAGGACAGCATTTAGAAAGTGAAGCAACACTCCATTCACAACGCACAGTGAATTGAAGTGTTGGAACAGACTACTTCTCTTTAAGAGAAGCAGATATGAGTTTTTTGTGAATGCTTGTAAGTAGCTTAAGGCACTTTCAAAGGAAAGTGATTTTCTCTGAAAGGACAGCATTTAGAAAGTGAAGCAACACTCCATTCACTTCGCACAGTGAATTGAAGTGTTGGAACAGACTGCTTCTCTTTCAGTGAAATGCATGTTAATTTCTGTTGAATGCTTGTAAGTAGCTTAAGGCACTTTCAAAGGAAAGTGATTTTCTCTGAAAGGACAGCATTTAGGAAGTGAAGCAACACTCCATTCACTTCGCACAGTGAATTGAAGTGATGGAACAGACTGCTTCTCTTTCAGTGAAACGCATGTGAATTTCTGTTGAATGCTTGTAAGTAGATTAAGGCACTTTCAAAGGAAAGTGATTTTCTCTGAAAGGAAAGCATTTAGAAAGTGAAGCAACACTTTATTCACTTCACATAGTGAATTTAAGTGTTGGAACAGACTGCTTCTCTTTCAGAGAAACGCATGTGAATTTCTGTTGAATGCTTGTAAGTAGCTTAAGGCACTTTCAAAGGAAACGGATTTTCTCTGAAAGGACAGCATTTAGAAAGTGAAGCAACACTCCATTCACAACGCACAGTGAATTGAAGTGTTGGAACAGACTACTTCTCTTTCAGAGAAACAGATATGAGTTTTTTGTGAATGCTTGTAAGTAGCTTAAGGCACTTTCAAAGGAAAGTGATTTTCTCTGAAAGGACAGCATTTAGAAAGTGAAGCAACACTCCATTCACTTCGCACAGTGAATTGAAATGTTGGAACAGACTGCTTCTCTTTCAGTGAAACGCATGTGAATTTCTGTTGAATGCTTGTAAGTAGCTTAAGGCACTTTCAAAGGAAGTGATTTTCTCTGAAAGGACAGCATTTAGAAAGTGAAGCAACACTCCATTCACAACGCACAGTGAATTGAAGTGTTGGAACAGACTACTTCTCTTTAAGAGAAGCAGATATGAGTTTTTTGTGAATGCTTGTAAGTAGCTTAAGGCACTTTCAAAGGAAAGTGATTTTCTCTGAAAGGACAGCATTTAGAAAGTGAAGCAACACTCCATTCACTTCGCACAGTGAATTGAAGTGTTGGAACAGACTGCTTCTCTTTCAGTGAAATGCATGTTAATTTCTGTTGAATGCTTGTAAGTAGCTTAAGGCACTTTCAAAGGAAAGTGATTTTCTCTGAAAGGACAGCATTTAGGAAGTGAAGCAACACTCCATTCACTTCGCACAGTGAATTGAAGTGATGGAACAGACTGCTTCTCTTTCAGTGAAACGCATGTGAATTTCTGTTGAATGCTTGTAAGTAGATTAAGGCACTTTCAAAGGAAAGTGATTTTCTCTGAAAGGAAAGCATTTAGAAAGTGAAGCAACACTTTATTCACTTCACATAGTGAATTGAAGTGTTGGAACAGACTGCTTCTCTTTCAGAGAAACGCATGTGAATTTCTGTTGAATGCTTGTAAGTAGCTTAAGGCACTTTCAAAGGAAATGGATTTTCTCTGAAAGGACAGCATTTAGAAAGTGAAGCAACACTCCATTCACAATGCACAGTGAATTGAAGTGTTGGAACAGACTACTTCTCTTTCAGAGAAACAGATATGAGTTTTTTGTGAATGCTTGTAAGTAACTTAAGGCACTTTCAAAGGAAAGTGATTTTCTCTGAAAGGACAGCATTTAGAAAGTGAAGCAACACTCCATTCACTTCGCACAGTGAATTGAAGTGTTGGAACAAACTGCTTCTATTTCAGTGAAACGCATGTGAATTTCTGTTGAATGCATGTAAGTAGCTTAAGGCACTTTCAAAGGAAAGTGATTTTCTCTGAAAGGACAGCATTTAGAAAGTGAAGCAACACTCCATTCACTTCGCACAGTGAATTGAAGTGTTGGAACAGACTGCTTCTCTTTCAGTGAAACGCATGTGAATTTCTGTTGAATGCTTGTAAGTAGCTTAAGGCACTTTCAAAGGAAAGTGATTTTCTCTGAAAGGACAGCATTTAGAAAGTGAAGCAACACTCCATTCACTTTGCACAGTGAATTGAAGTGTTGGAACAGACTGCTTCTCTTTCAGTGAAACGCATGTGAATTTCTGTTGAATGCTTGTAAGTAGCTTAAGGCACTTTCAAAGGAAATGGATTTTCTCTGAAAGGACAGCATTTAGAAAGTGAAGCAACACTCCATTCACAACGCACAGTGAATTGAAGTGTTGGAACAGACTCCTTCTCTTTCAGAGAAACAGATATGAGTTTTTTGTGAATGCTTGTAAGTAGCTTAAGGCACTTTCAAAGGAAAGTGATTTTCTCTGAAAGGACAGCATTTAGAAAGTGAAGCAACACTCCATTCACTTCGCACAGTGAATTGAAGTGTTGAAACAGACTACTTCTCTTTCAGAGAAACAGATATGAGTTTTTTGTGAATGCTTATAAGTAGCTTAAGGCACTTTCAAAGGAAAGTGATTTTCTCTGAAAGGACAGCATTTAGAAAGTGAAGCAACACTCCATTCACTGCGCACAGTGAATTGAAGTGTTGGAACAGACTGCTTCTCTTTCAGTGAAACGCATGTGAATTTCTGTTGAATGCTTGTAAGTAGCTTAAGGCACTTTCAAAGGAAAGTGATTTTCTCTGAAAGGACAGCATTTAGAAAGTGAAGCAACACTCCATTCACAACGCACAGTGAATTGAAGTGTTGGAACAGACTACTTCTCTTTCAGAGAAACAGATATGAGTTTTTTGTGAATGCTTGTAAGTAGCTTAAGGCACTTTCAAAGGAAAGTGATTTTCTCTGAAAGGACAGCATTTAGAAAGTGAAGCAACACTCCATTCACTTCGCACAGTGAATTGAAGTGTTGGAACAGACTGCTTCTCTTTCAGTGAAATGCATGTGAATTTCTGTTGAATGCTTGTAAGTAGCTTAAGGCACTTTCAAAGGAAAGTGATTTTCTCTGAAAGGACAGCATTTAGGAAGTGAAGCAACACTCCATTCACTTCGCACAGTGAATTGAAGTGATGGAACAGACTGCTTCTCTTTCAGTGAAACACATGTGAATTTCTGTTGAATGCTTGTAAGTAGATTAAGGCACTTTCAAAGGAAAGTGATTTTCTCTGAAAGGAAAGCATTTAGAAAGTGAAGCAACACTTTATTCACTTCACATGGTGAACTGAAGTGTTGGAACAGACTGCTTCTCTTTCAGAGAAACGCATGTGAATTTCTGTTGAATGCTTGTAAGTAGCTTAAGGCACTTTCAAAGGAAAGTGATTTTCTCTGAAAGGACAGCATTTAGAAAGTGAAGCAACACTCCATTCACTTCGCACAGTGAATTGAAGTGTTGGAACAGACTGCTTCTCTTTCAGTGAAACGCATGTGAATTTCTGTTGAATGCTTGTAAGTAGCTTAAGGCACTTTCAAAGGAAAGTGATTTTCTCTGAAAGGACAGCATTTAGAAAGTGAAGCAACACTCCATTCACTTCGCACAGTGAATTGAAGTGTTGGAACAGACTGCTTCTCTTTCAGTGAAACGCATGTGAATTTCTGTTGAATGCTTGTAAGTAGCTTAAGGCACTTTCAAAGGAAAGTGATTTTCTCTGAAAGGACAGCATTTACAAAGTGAAGCAACAGTCCATTCACTTCGCACTGTGAATTGAAGTGTTGGAACAGATTGCTTCTCTTTCAGAGAAACGCATGTGTATTTCTGTTGAATGCGTATGAGTAGCTTAAGGCACTTTCAAAGGAAAGTGATTTTCTCTGAAAGGACAGCATTTAGAAAGTGAAGCGACACTCCATTCACAACGCACAGTGAATTGAAGTGTTGGAACAGACTACTTCTCTTTCAGAGAAACAGATATGAGTTTTTTGTGAATGCTTGTAAGTAGCTTAAGGCACTTTCAAAGGAAAGTGATTTTCTCTGAAAGGACAGCATTTAGAAAGTGAAGCAACACTCCATTCACTTCGCACAGTGAATTGAAATGTTGGAACAGACTGCTTCTCTTTCAGTGAAACGCATGTGAATTTCTGTTGAATGCTTGTAAGTAGCTTAAGGCACTTTCAAAGGAAAGTGATTTTCTCTGAAAGGACAGCATTTAGAAAGTGAAGCAACACTCCATTCACAACGCACAGCGAATTGAAGTGTTGGAACAGACTACTTCTCTTTAAGAGAAGCAGATATGAGTTTTTTGTGAATGCTTGTAAGTAGCTTAAGGCACTTTCAAAGGAAAGTGATTTTCTCTGAAAGGACAGCATTTAGAAAGTGAAGCAACACTCCATTCACTTCGCACAGTGAATTGAAGTGTTGGAACAGACTGCTTCTCTTTCAGTGAAATGCATGTTAATTTCTGTTGAATGCTTGTAAGTAGCTTAAGGCACTTTCAAAGGAAAGTGATTTTCTCTGAAAGGACAGCATTTAGAAAGTGAAGCAACACTCCATTCACTTCGCACAGTGAATTGAAGTGATGGAACAGACTGCTTCTCTTTCAGTGAAACGCATGTGAATTTCTGTTGAATGCTTGTAAGTAGATTAAGGCACTTTCAAAGGAAAGTGATTTTCTCTGAAAGGAAAGCATTTAGAAAGTGAAGCAACACTTTATTCACTTCACATAGTGAATTGAAGTGTTGGAACAGACTGCTTCTCTTTCAGAGAAACGCATGTGAATTTCTGTTGAATGCTTGTAAGTAGCTTAAGGCACTTTCAAAGGTAACGGATTTTCTCTGAAAGGACAGCATTTAGAAAGTGAAGCAACACTCCATTCACAACGCACAGTGAATTGAAGTGTTGGAACAGACTACTTCTCTTTCAGAGAAACAGATATGAGTTTTTTGTGAATGCTTGTAAGTAACTTAAGGCACTTTCTAAGGAAAGTGATTTTCTCTGAAAGGACAGCATTTAGAAAGTGAAGCAACACTCCATTCACTTCGCACAGTGAATTGAAGTGTTGGAACAGACTGCTTCTCTTTCAGTGAAACGCATGTGAATTTCTGTTGAATGCTTGTAAGTAGCTTAAGGCACTTTCAAAGGAAAGTGATTTTCTCTGAAAGGACAGCATTTAGAAAGTGAAGCAACACTCCATTCACTTCGCACAGTGAATTGAAGTGTTGGAACAGACTGCTTCTCTTTCAGTGAAACGCATGTGAATTTCTGTTGAATGCTTGTAAGTAGCTTAAGGCACTTTCAAAGGAAAGTGATTTTCTCTGAAAGGACAGCATTTAGAAAGTGAAGCAACACTCCATTCACTTCGCACAGTGAATTGAAGTGTTGGAACAGACTACTTCTCTTTCAGAGAAACAGATATGAGTTTTTTGTGAATGCTTGTAAGTAGCTTAAGGCACTTTCAAAGGAAAGTGATATTCTCTGAAAGGACAGCATTTACAAAGTGAAGCAACAGTCCATTCACTTCGCACTGTGAATTGAAGTGTTGGAACAGATTACTTCTCTTTCAGAGAAACGCATGTGTATTTCTGTTGAATGCTTATGAGTAGCTTAAGGCATTTTCAAAGGAAAGTGATTTTCTCTGAAAGGACAGCATTTAGAAAGTGAAGCAACACTCCATTCACAACGTACAGTGAATTGAAGTGTTGGAACAGACTACTTCTCTTTCAGAGAAACAGATATGAGTTTTTTGTGAATGCTTGTAAGTAGCTTAAGGCACTTTCAAAGGAAAGTGATTTTCTCTGAAAGGACAGCATTTAGAAAGTGAAGCAACACTCCATTCACTTCGCACAGTGAATTGAAGTGTTGGAAAAGACTACTTCTCTTTCAAAGAAACAGATATGAGTTTTTTGTGAATGCTTGTAAGTAGCTTAAGGCACTTTCAAAGGAAAGTGATTTTCTCTGAAAGGACAGCATTTAGAAAGTGAAGCAACACTCCATTCACTTCGCACAGTGAATTGAAGTGTTGGAACAGACTGCTTCTCTTTCAGTGAAACGCATGTGAATTTCTGTTGAATGCTTGTAAGTAGCTTAAGGCACTTTCAAAGGAAAGTGATTTTCTCTGAAAGGACAGCATTTAGAAAGTGAAGCAACACTCCATTCACAACGCACAGTGAATTGAAGTGTTGGAACAGACTACTTCTCTTTCAGAGAAACAGATATGAGTTTTTTGTGAATGCTTGTAAGTAGCTTAAGGCACTTTCAAAGGAAAGTGATTTTCTCTGAAAGGACAGCATTTAGAAAGTGAAGCAACACTCCATTCACTTCGCACAGTGAATTGAAGTGTTGGAACAGACTACTTCTCTTTCAGAGAAACAGATATGAGTTTTTTGTGAATGCTTATAAGTAGCTTAAGGCACTTTCAAAGGAAAGTGATTTTCTCTGAAAGGACAGCATTTAGAAAGTGAAGCAACACTCCATTCACTGCGCACAGTGAATTGAAGTGTTGGAACAGACTGCTTCTCTTTCAGTGAAACGCATGTGAATTTCTGTTGCATGCTTGTAAGTAGCTTAAGGCACTTTCAAAGGAAAGTGATTTTCTCTGAAAGGACAGCATTTAGAAAGTGAAGCAACACTCCATTCACTTCGCACAGTGAATTGAAGTGTTGGAACAGACTACTTCTCTTTCAGAGAAACAGATATGAGTTTTTTGTGAATGCTTATAAGTAGCTTAAGGCACTTTCAAAGGAAAGTGATTTTCTCTGAAAGGACAGCATTTAGAAAGTGAAGCAACACTCCATTCACTGCGCACAGTGAATTGAAGTGTTGGAACAGACTGCTTCTCTTTCAGTGAAACGCATGTGAATTTCTGTTGAATGCTTGTAAGTAGCTTAAGGCACTTTCAAAGGAAAGTGATTTTCTCTGAAAGGACAGCATTTAGAAAGTGAAGCAACACTCCATTCACAACGCACAGTGAATTGAAGTGTTGGAACAGACTACTTCTCTTTCAGAGAAACAGATATGAGTTTTTTGTGAATGCTTGTAAGTAGCTTAAGGCACTTTCAAAGGAAAGTGATTTTCTCTGAAAGGACAGCATTTAGAAAGTGAAGCAACACTCCATTCACTTCGCACAGTGAATTGAAGTGTTGGAACAGACTGCTTCTCTTTCAGTGAAATGCATGTGAATTTCTGTTGAATGCTTGTAAGTAGCTTAAGGCACTTTCAAAGGAAAGTGATTTTCTCTGAAAGGACAGCATTTAGGAAGTGAAGCAACACTCCATTCACTTCGCACAGTGAATTGAAGTGATGGAACAGACTGCTTCTTTTTCAGTGAAACACATGTGAATTTCTGTTGAATGCTTGTAAGTAGATTAAGGCACTTTCAAAGGAAAGTGATTTTCTCTGAAAGGAAAGCATTTAGAAAGTGAAGCAACACTTTATTCACTTCACATGGTGAATTGAAGTGTTGGAACAGACTGCTTCTCTTTCAGAGAAACGCATGTGAATTTCTGTTGAATGCTTGTAAGTAGCTTAAGGCACTTTCAAAGGAAACTGATTTTCTCTGAAAGGACAGCATTTAGAAAGTGAAGCAACACTCCATTCACAACGCACAGTGAATTGAAGTGTTGGAACAGACTACTTCTCTTTCAGAGAAACAGATATGAGTTTTTTGTGAATGCTTGTAAATAGCTTAAAGCACTTTCAAAGGAAAGTGATTTTCTCTGAAAGGACAGCATTTAGAAAGTGAAGCCACACTCCATTCACTGCGCACAGTGAATTGAAGTGTTGGAACAGACTGCTTCTCTTTCAGTGAAATGCATGTGAATTTCTGTTGAATGCTTGTAAGTAGCTTAAGGCACTTTCAAAGGAAAGTGATTTTCTCTGAAAGGACAGCATTTAGAAAGTGAAGCAACACTCCATTCACTTCGCACAGTGAATTGAAGTGTTGGAACAGACTGCTTCTCTTTCAGTGAAACGCATGTGAATTTCTGTTGAATGCTTGTAAGTAGCTTAAGGCACTTTCAAAGGAAAGTGATTTTCTCTGAAAGGACAGCATTTAGAAAGTGAAGCAACACTCCATTCACTTCGCACAGTGAATTGAAGTGTTGGAACAGACTGCTTCTCTTTCAGTGAAACGCATGTGAATTTCTGTTGAATGCTTGTAAGTAGCTTAAGGCACTTTCAAAGGAAAGTGATTTTCTCTGAAAGGACAGCATTTACAAAGTGAAGGAACAGTCCATTCACTTCGCACTGTGAATTGAAGTGTTGGAACAGATTGCTTCTCTTTCAGTGAAACGCATGTGAATTTCTGTTGAATGCTTGTAAGTAGCTTAAGGCACTTTCAAAGGAAAGTGATTTTCTCTGAAAGGACAGCATTTAGAAAGTGAAGCAACACTCCATTCACAACGCACAGTGAATTGAAGTGTTGGAACAGACTACTTCTCTTTAAGAGAAGCAGATATGAGTTTTTTGTGAATGCTTGTAAGTAGCTTAAGGCACTTTCAAAGGAAAGTGATTTTCTCTGAAAGGACAGCATTTAGAAAGTGAAGCAACACTCCATTCACTTCGCACAGTGAATTGAAGTGTTGGAACAGACTGCTTCTCTTTCAGTGAAATGCATGTTAATTTCTGTTGAATGCTTGTAAGTAGCTTAAGGCACTTTCAAAGGAAAGTGATTTTCTCTGAAAGGACAGCATTTAGGAAGTGAAGCAACAGTCCATTCACTTCGCACAGTGAATTGAAGTGATGGAACAGACTGCTTCTCTTTCAGTGAAACGCATGTGAATTTCTGTTGAATGCTTGTAAGTAGATTAAGGCACTTTCAAAGGAAAGTGATTTTCTCTGAAAGGAAAGCATTTAGAAAGTGAAGCAACACTTTATTCACTTCGCATAGTGAATTGAAGTGTTGGAACAGACTGCTTCTCTTTCAGAGAAACGCATGTGAATTTCTGTTGAATGCTTGTAAGTAGCTTAAGGCACTTTCAAAGGTAACGGATTTTCTCTGAAAGGACAGCATTTAGAAAGTGAAGCAACACTCCATTCACAACGCACAGTGAATTGAAGTGTTGGAACAGACTACTTCTCTTTCAGAGAAACAGATATGAGTTTTTTGTGAATGCTTGTAAGTAACTTAAGGCACTTTCTAAGGAAAGTGATTTTCTCTGAAAGGACAGCATTTAGAAAGTGAAGCAACACTCCATTCACTTCGCACAGTGAATTGAAGTGTTGGAACAGACTGCTTCTCTTTCAGTGAAACGCATGTGAATTTCTGTTGAATGCTTGTAAGTAGCTTAAGGCACTTTCAAAGGAAAGTGATTTTCTCTGAAAGGACAGCATTTAGAAAGTGAAGCAACACTCCATTCACTTCGCACAGTGAATTGAAGTGTTGGAACAGACTGCTTCTCTTTCAGTGAAACGCATGTGAATTTCTGTTGAATGCTTGTAAGTAGCTTAAGGCACTTTCAAAGGAAAGTGATTTTCTCTGAAAGGACAGCATTTAGAAAGTGAAGCAACACTCCATTCACTTCGCACAGTGAATTGAAGTGTTGGAACAGACTGCTTCTCTTTCAGTGAAACGCATGTGAATTTCTGTTGAATGCTTGTAAGTAGCTTAAGGCACTTTCAAAGGAAAGTGATTTTCTCTGAAAGGACAGCATTTAGAAAGTGAAGCAACACTCCATTCACAACGCACAGTGAATTGAAGTGTTGGAACAGACTACTTCTCTTTCAGAGAAACAGATATGAGTTTTTTGTGAATGCTTGTAAGTAGCTTAAGGCACTTTCAAAGGAAAGTGATTTTCTCTGAAAGCACAGCATTTAGAAAGTGAAGCAACACTCCATTCACTTCGCACAGTGAATTGAAGTGTTGGAACAGACTGCTTCTCTTTCAGTGAAATGCATGTGAATTTCTGTTGAATGCTTGTAAGTAGCTTAAGGCACTTTCAAAGGAAAGTGATTTTCTCTGAAAGGACAGCATTTAGGAAGTGAAGCAACACTCCATTCACTTCGCACAGTGAATTGAAGTGATGGAACAGACTGCTTCTCTTTCAGTGAAACGCATGTGAATTTCTGTTGAATGCTTGTAAGTAGATTAAGGCACTTTCAAAGGAAAGTGATTTTCTCTGAAAGGAAAGCATTTAGAAAGTGAAGCAACACTTTATTCACTTCACATGGTGAATTGAAGTGTTGGAACAGACTGCTTCTCTTTCAGAGAAACGCATGTGAATTTCTGTTGAATGCTTGTAAGTAGCTTAAGGCACTTTCAAAGGAAACTGATTTTCTCTGAAAGGACAGCATTTAGAAAGTGAAGCAACACTCCATTCACAACGCACAGTGAATTGAAGTGTTGGAACAGACTACTTCTCTTTCAGAGAAACAGATATGAGTTTTTTGTGAATGCTTGTAAGTAGCTTAAGGCACTTTCAAAGGAAAGTGATTTTCTCTGAAAGGACAGCATTTAGAAAGTGAAGCAACAGTCCATTCACTTCGCACTGTGAATTGAAGTGTTGGAACAGACTACTTCTCTTTCAGAGAAACAGATATGAGTTTTTTGTGAATGCTTGTAAGTAGCTTAAGGCACTTTCAAAGGAAAGTGATTTTCTCTGAAAGGGCAGCATTTAGAAAGTGAAGCAACACTCCATTCACTTCGCACAGTGAATTGAAGTGTTGGAACAGACTGCTTCTCTTTCAGTGAAACGCATGTGAATTTCTGTTGAATGCTTGTAAGTAGCTTAAGGCACTTTCAAAGGAAAGTGATTTTCTCTGAAAGGACAGCATTTAAAAAGTGAAGCAACACTCCATTCACAACGCACAGTGAATTGAAGTGTTGGAACAGACTACTTCTC
This sequence comes from Myodes glareolus, assembly GCF_982192425.1. Classification (NCBI taxonomy): domain Eukaryota; kingdom Metazoa; phylum Chordata; class Mammalia; order Rodentia; family Cricetidae; genus Myodes; species Myodes glareolus. The sequence continues at coordinate 24,092 of NW_028263240.1, forward strand.
TTTCAGAGAAACAGATATGAGTTTTTTGTGAATGCTTGTAAGTAGCTTAAGGCACTTTCAAAGGAAAGTGATTTTCTCTGAAAGGACAGCATTTAGGAAGTGAAGCAACACTCCATTCACTTCGCACAGTGAATTGAAGTGATGGAACAGACTGCTTCTCTTTCAGTGAAACGCATGTGAATTTCTGTTGAATGCTTGTAAGTAGATTAAGGCACTTTCAAAGGAAAGTGATTTTCTCTGAAAGGAAAGCATTTAGAAAGTGAAGCAACACTTTATTCACTTCACATAGTGAATTGAAGTGTTGGAACAGACTGCTTCTCTTTCAGAGAAACGCATGTGAATTTCTGTTGAATGCTTGTAAGTAGCTTAAGGCACTTTCAAAGGAAACTGATTTTCTCTGAAAGGACAGCATTTAGAAAGTGAAGCAACACTCCATTCACAACGCACAGTGAATTGAAGTGTTGGAACAGACTACTTCTCTTTCAGAGAAACAGATATGAGTTTTTTGTGAATGCTTGTAAGTAGCTTAAGGCACTTTCAAAGGAAAGTGATTTTCTCTGAAAGGACAGCATTTAGAAAGTGAAGCAACACTCCATTCACTGCGCACAGTGAATTGAAGTGTTGGAACAGACTGCTTCTCTTTCAGTGAAACGCATGTGAATTTCTGTTGAATGCTTGTAAGTAGCTTAAGGCACTTTCAAAGGAAAGTGATTTTCTCTGAAAGGACAGCATTTAGAAAGTGAAGCAACACTCCATTCACTTCGCTCAGTGAATTGAAGTGTTGGAACAGACTGCTTCTCTTTCAGTGAAACGCATGTGAATTTCTGTTGAATGCTTGTAAGTAGCTTAAGGCACTTTCAAAGGAAAGTGATTTTCTCTGAAAGGACAGCATTCAGAAAGTGAAGCAACACTCCATTCACTGCGCACAGTGAATTGAAGTGTTGGAACAGACTGCTTCTCTTTCAGTGAAATACATGTGAATTTCTGTTGAATGCTTGTAAGTAGCTTAAGGCACTTTCAAAGGAAAGTGATTTTCTCTGAAAGGACAGCATTTAGAAAGTGAAGCAACACTCCATTCACTTCGCACAGTGAATTGAAATGTTGGAACAGACTGCTTCTCTTTCAGTGAAACGCATGTGAATTTCTGTTGAATGCTTGTAAGTGGCTTAAGGCACTTTCAAAGGCAAGTGATTTTCTCTGAAAGGACAGCATTTAGAAAGTGAAGCAACACTCCATTCACTTCGCACAGTTAATTGAAGTGTTGGAACAGACTGCTTCTCTTTCAGTGAAACGCATGTGAATTTCTGTTGAATGCTTGTAAGTAGCTTAAGGCACTTTCAAAGGAAAGTGATTTTCTCTGAAAGGACAGCATTTAGAAAGTGAAGCAACACTCCATTCACTTCGCACAGTGAATTGAAGTGTTGGAACAGACTGCTTCTCTTTCAGCGAAACGCATGTGAATTTCTGTTGAATGATTGTAAGTAGCTTAAGGCACTTTCAAAGGAAAGTGATTTTCTCTGAAAGGACAGCATTTAGAAAGTGAAGCAACACTCCATTCACTTCGCACAGTGAATTGAAGTGTTGGAACAGACTGCTTCTCTTTCAGAGAAACGCATGTGTATTTCTGTTGAATGCTTATGAGTAGCTTAAGGCACTTTCAAAGGAAAGTGATTTTCTCTGAAAGGACAGCATTTAGAAAGTGAAGCAACACTCCATTCACAACGCACAGTGAATTGAAGTGTTGGAAGAGACTATTTCTCTTTCAGAGAAACAGATATGAGTTTTTTGTGAATGCTTGTAAGTAGCTTAAGGCACTTTCAAAAGAAAGTGATTTTCTCTGAAAGGACAGCATTTAGAAAGTGAAGCAACACTCCATTCACTTCGCACAGTGAATTGAAGTGTTGGAACAGACTGCTTCTCTTTCAGTGAAACGCATGTGAATTTCTGTTGAATGCTTGTAGGTAGCTTAAGGCACTTTCAAAGGAAAGTGATTTTCTCTGAAAGGACAGCATTTAGAAAGTGAAGCAACACTCCATTCACTTCGCACAGTGAATTGAAGTGTTGGAACAGACTGCTTCTCTTTCAGTGAAACGCATGTGAATTTCTGTTGAATGCTTGTAAGTAGCTTAAGGCACTTTCAAAGGAAAGTGATTTTCTTTGAAAGGAAAGCATTTACAAAGTGAAGCAACAGTCCATTCACTTCGCACTGTGAATTGAAGTGTTGGAACAGACTGCTTCTCTGTCAGAGAAATGCATGTGTATTTCTGTTGAATGCTTATGAGTAGCTTAAGGCACTTTCGAAGGAAAGTGATTTTCTCTGAAAGGACAGCATTTAGAAAGTGAAGCAACACTCCATTCACATCGCACAGTGAATTGAAGTGTTGGAAGAGACTACTTCTCTTTCAGAGAAACAGATATGAGTTTTTTGTGAATGCTTGTAAGTAGCTTAAAGCACTTTCAAAGGAAAGTGATTTTCTCTGAAAGGACAGCATTTAGAAAGTGAAGCAACACTCCATTCACTTCACATAGTGAATTGAAGTGTTGGAACAGACTGCTTCTCTTTCAGAGAAACGCATGTGAATTTCTGTTGAATACTTGTAAGTAGCTTAAGGCACTATCAAAGGAAAGTGATTTTCTCTGAAAGGACAGCATTTAGAAAGTGAAGCAACACTCCATTCACAACGCACAGTGAATTGAAGTGTTGGAACAGACTACTTCTCTTTCAGAGAAACAGATATGAGTTTTTTGTGAATGCTTGTAAATAGCTTAAGGCACTTTCAAAGGAAAGTGATTTTCTCTGAAAGGACAGCATTTAGAAAGTGAAGCCACACTCCATTCACTGCGCACAGTGAATTGAAGTGTTGGAACAGACTGCTTCTCTTTCAGTGAAATGCATGTGAATTTCTGTTGAATGCTTGTAAGTAGCTTAAGGCACTTTCAAAGGAAAGTGATTTTCTCTGAAAGGACAGCATTTAGAAAGTGAAGCAACACTCCATTCACTTCGCACAGTGAATTGAAGTGTTGGAACAGACTGCTTCTCTTTCAGGGAAACGCATGTGAATTTCTGTTGAATGCTTGTAAGTAGCTTAAGGCACTTTCAAAGGAAAGTGATTTTCTCTGAAAGGACAGCATTTAGAAAGTGAAGCAACACTCCATTCACTTCGCACAGTGAATTGAAGTGTTGGAACAGACTGCTTCTCTTTCAGTGAAACGCATGTGAATTTCTGTTGAATGCTTGTAAGTAGCTTAAGGCACTTTCAAAGGAAAGTGATTTTCTCTGAAAGGACAGCATTTAGAAAGTGAAGCAACACTCCATTCACTTCGCACAGTGAATTGAAGTGTTGGAACAGACTGCTTCTCTTTCAGTGAAACGCATGTGAATTTCTGTTGAATGCTTGTAAGTAGCTTAAGGCACTTTCAAAGGAAAGTGATTTTCTCTGAAAGGACAGCATTTAGAAAGTGAAGCAACACTCCATTCACTGCGCACAGTGAATTGAAGTGTTGGAACAGACTGCTTCTCTTTCAGTGAAATGCATGTGAATTTCTGTTGAATGCTTGTAAGTAGCTTAAGGCACTTTCAAAGGAAAGTGATTTTCTCTGAAAGGACAGCATTTAGGAAGTGAAGCAACACTCCATTCACTTCGCACAGTGAATTGAAGTGATGGAACAGACTGCTTCTCTTTCAGTGAAACGCATGTGAATTTCTGTTGAATGCTTGTAAGTAGATTAAGGCACTTTCAAAGGAAAGTGATTTTCTCTGAAAGGAAAGCATTTAGAAAGTGAAGCAACACTTTATTGACTTCACATAGTGAATTGAAGTGTTGGAACAGACTGCTTCTCTTTCAGAGAAACGCATGTGAATTTCTGTTGAATGCTTGTAAGTAGCTTAAGGCACTTTCAAAGGAAACTGATTTTCTCTGAAAGGACAGCATTTAGAAAGTGAAGCAACACTCCATTCACAACGCACAGTGAATTGAAGTGTTGGAAGAGACTACTTCTCTTTCAGAGAAACAGATATGAGTTTTTTGTGAATGCTTGTAAGTAGCTTAAGGCACTTTCAAAGGAAAGTGATTTTCTCTGAAAGGACAGCATTTAGAAAGTGAAGCAACACTCCATTCACTGCGCACAGTGAATTGAAGTGTTGGAACAGACTGCTTCTCTTTCAGTGAAATACATGTGAATTTCTGTTGAATGCTTGTAAGTAGCTTAAGGCACTTTCAAAGGAAAGTGATTTTCTCTTAAAGGACAGCATTTAGAAAGTGAAGCAACACTCCATTCACTTCGCACAGTGAATTGAAGCGTTGGAACAGACTGCTTCTCTTTCAGTGAAACGCATGTGAATTTCTGTTGAATGCTTGTAAGTAGCTTAAGGCACTTTCAAAGGAAAGTGATTTTCTCTGAAAGGACAGCATTTAGAAAGTGAAGCAACACTCCATTCACTTCGCACAGTGAATTGAAGTGTTGGAACAGACTGCTTCTCTTTCAGTGAAACGCATGTGAATTTCTGTTGAATGCTTGTAAGTAGCTTAAGGCACTTTCAAAGGAAAGTGATTTTCTCTGAAAGGACAGCTTTTAGAAAGTGAAGCAACACTCCATTCACTGCGCACAGTGAATTGAAGTGTTGGAACAGACTGCTTCTCTTTCAGTGAAATACATGTGAATTTCTGTTGAATGCTTGTAAGTAGCTTAAGGCACTTTCAAAGGAAAGTGATTTTCTCTGAAAGGACAGCATTTAGAAAATGAAGCAACACTCCATTCACTTCACATAGTGAATTGAAGTGTTGGAACAGACTGCTTCTCTTTCAGAGAAACGCATGTGAATTTCTGTTGAATGCTTGTAAGTAGCTTAAGGCACTATCAAAGGAAAGTGATTTTCTCTGAAAGGACAGCATTTAGAAAGTGAAACTACACTCCATTCATTTGGCACAGTGAATTGAAGTGTTGGAACAGACTACTTCTATTTCAGAGAAACAGATATGAGTTTTTTGTGAATGCTTGTAAATAGCTTAAGGCACTTTCAAAGGAAAGTGATTTTCTCTGAAAGGACAGCATTTAGAAAGTGAAGCAACACTCCATTCACTTCGCACAGTGAATTGAAGTGTTGGAACAGACTGCTTCTCTTTCAGTGAAACGCATGTGAATTTCTGTTGAATGCTTGTAAGTAGCTTAAGGCACTTTCAAAGAAAAGTGATTTTCTCTGAAAGGACAGCATTTAGAAAGTGAAGCAACACTCCATTCACTTCGCACAGTGAATTGAAGTGTTGGAACAGACTGCTTCTCTTTCAGTGAAACGCATGTGAATTTCTGTTGAATGCTTATAAGTAGCTTAAGGCACTTTCAAAGGAAAGTGATTTTCTTTGAAAGGACAGCATTTACAAAGTGAAGCAACAGTCCATTCACTTCGCACTGTGAATTGAAGTGTTGGAACAGACTGCTTCTCTTTCAGAGAAATGCATGTGTATTTCTGTTGAATGCTTATGAGTAGCTTAAGGCACTTTCTAAGGAAAGTGATTTTCTCTGAAAGGACAGCATTTAGAAAGTGAAGCAACACTACATTCACATCGCACAGTGAATTGAAGTGTTGGAAGAGACTACTTCTCTTTCAGAGAAACAGATATGAGTTTTTTGTGGATGCTTGTAAGTAGCTTAAGGCACTTTCAAAGGAAAGTGATTTTCTCTGAAAGGACAGCATTTAGAAAGTGAAGCAACACTCCATTCACTTCACATAGTGAATTGAAGTGTTGGAACAGACTGCTTCTCTTTCAGAGAAACGCATGTGAATTTCTGTTGAATGCTTGTAAGTAGCTTAAGGCACTATCAAAGGAAAGTGATTTTCTCTGAAAGGACAGCATTTAGAAAGTGAAGCAACACTCCATTCACAACGCACAGTGAATTGAAGTGTTGGAACAGACTACTTCTCTTTCAGAGAAACAGATATGAGTTTTTTGTGAATGCTTGTAAATAGCTTAAGGCACTTTCAAAGGAAAGTGATTTTCTCTGAAAGGACAGCATTTAGAAAGTGAAGCCACACTCCATTCACTGCGCACAGTGAATTGAAGTGTTGGAACAGACTGCTTCTCTTTCAGTGAAATGCATGTGAATTTCTGTTGAATGCTTGTAAGTAGCTTAAGGCACTTTCAAAGGAAAGTGATTTTCTCTGAAAGGACAGCATTTAGAAAGTGAAGCAACACTCCATTCACTTCGCACAGTGAATTGAAGTGTTGGAACAGACTGCTTCTCTTTCAGTGAAACGCATGTGAATTTCTGTTGAATGCTTGTAAGTAGCTTAAGGCACTTTCAAAGGAAAGTGATTTTCTCTGAAAGGACAGCATTTAGAAAGTGAAGCAACACTCCATTCACTGCGCACAGTGAATTGAAGTGTTGGAACAGACTGCTTCTCTTTCAGTGAAATACATGTGAATTTCTGTTGAATGCTTGTAAGTAGCTTAAGGCACTTTCAAAGGAAAGTGATTTTCTCTGAAAGGACAGCATTTAGAAAGTGAAGCAACACTCCATTCACTTCGCACAGTGAATTGAAGTGTTGGAACAGACTGCTTCTCTTTCAGTGAAACGCATGTGAATTTCTGTTGAATGCTTGTAAGTGGCTTAAGGCACTTTCAAAGGCAAGTGATTTTCTCTGAAAGGACAGCATTTAGAAAGTGAAGCAACACTCCATTCACTTCGCACAGTGAATTCAAGTGTTGGAACAGACTGCTTCTCTTTCAGTGAAACGCATGTGAATTTCTGTTGAATGCTTGTAAGTAGCTTAAGGCACTTTCAAAGGAAAGTGATTTTCTTTGAAAGGACAGCATTTAGAAAGTGAAGCAACACTCCATTCACTTCGCACAGTGAATTGAAGTGTTGGAACAGACTGCTTCTCTTTCAGTGAAACGCATGTGAATTTCTGTTGAATGCTTGTAAGTAGCTTAAGGCACTTTCAAAGGAAAGTGATTTTCTCTGAAAGGACAGCATTTAGAAAGTGAAGCAACACTCCATTCACTTCGCACAGTGAATTGAAGTGTTGGAACAGACTCCTTCTCTTTCAGAGAAACGCATGTGTCTTTCTGTTGAATGCTTATGAGTAGCTTAAGGCACTTTCAAAGGAAAGTGATTTTCTCTGAAAGGACAGCATTTAGAAAGTGAAGCAACACTCCATTCACAACGCACAGTGAATTGAAGTGTTGGAAGAGACTATTTCTCTTTCAGAGAAACAGATATGAGTTTTTTATGAATGCTTGTAAGTAGCTTAAGGCACTTTCAAAGGAAAGTGATTTTCTCTGAAAGGACAGCATTTAGAAAGTGAAGCAACACTCCATTCACTTCACATAGTGAATTGAAGTGTTGGAACAGACTGCTTCTCTTTCAGAGAAACGCATGTGAATTTCTGTTGAATGCTTGTAAGTAGATTAAGGCACTTTCAAAGGAAAGTGATTTTCTCTGAAAGGAAAGCATTTAGAAAGTGAAGCAACACTTTATTCACTTCACATGGTGAATTGAAGTGTTGGAACAGACTGCTTCTCTTTCAGAGAAACGCATGTGAATTTCTGTTGAATGCTTGTAAGTAGCTTAAGGCACTTTCAAAGGAAACTGATTTTCTCTGAAAGGACAGCATTTAGAAAGTGAAGCAACACTCCATTCACAACGCACAGTGAATTGAAGTGTTGGAACAGACTACTTCTCTTTCAGAGAAACAGATATGAGTTTTTTGTGAATGCTTGTAAGTAGCTTAAGGCACTTTCAAAGGAAAGTGATTTTCTCTGAAAGGACAGCATTTAGAAAGTGAAGCAACACTCCATTCATTGCGCACAGTGAATTGAAGTGTTGGAACAGACTGCTTCTCTTTCAGTGAAATACATGTGAATTTCTGTTGAATGCTTGTAAGTAGCTTAAGGCACTTTCAAAGGAAAGTGATTTTCTCTGAAAGGACAGCATTTGGAAAGTGAAGCAACACTCCATTCACTTCGCACAGTGAATTGAAGTGTTGGAACAGACTGCTTCTCTTTCAGTGAAACGCATGTGAATTTCTGTTGAATGCTTGTAAGTAGCTTAAGGCACTTTCAAAGGAAAGTGATTTTCTCTGAAAGGACAGCATTTACAAAGTGAAGCAACAGTCCATTCACTTCGCACTGTGAATTGAAGTGTTGGAACAGATTGCTTCTCTTTCAGAGAAACGCATGTGTATTTCTGTTGAATGCTTATGAGTAGCTTAAGGCACTTTCAAAGGAAAGTGATTTTCTCTGAACGGACAGCATTTAGAAAGTGAAGCAACACTCCATTCACAACGCACAGTGAATTGAAGTGTTGGAACAGACTACTTCTCTTTCAGAGAAGCAGATATGAGTTTTTTGTGAATGCTTGTAAGTAGCTTAAGGCACTTTCAAAGGAAAGTGATTTTCTCTGAAAGGACAGCATTTAGAAAGTGAAGCAACAGTCCATTCACTTCGCACTGTGAATTGAAGTGTTGGAACAGACTACTTCTCTTTCAGAGAAACAGATATGAGTTTTTTGTGAATGCTTGTAAGTAGCTTAAGGCACTTTCAAAGGAAAGTGATTTTCTCTGAAAGGGCAGCATTTAGAAAGTGAAGCAACACTCCATTCACTTCGCACAGTGAATTGAAGTGTTGGAACAGACTGCTTCTCTTTCAGTGAAACGCATGTGAATTTCTGTTGAATGCTTGTAAGTAGCTTAAGGCACTTTCAAAGGAAAGTGATTTTCTCTGAAAGGACAGCATTTAAAAAGTGAAGCAACACTCCATTCACAACGCACAGTGAATTGAAGTGTTGGAACAGACTACTTCTCTTTCAGAGAAACAGATATGAGTTTTTTGTGAATGCTTGTAAGTAGCTTAAGGCACTTTCAAAGGAAAGTCATTTTCTCTGAAAGGACAGCATTTAGGAAGTGAAGCAACACTCCATTCACTTCGCACAGTGAATTGAAGTGATGGAACAGACTGCTTCTCTTTCAGTGAAACGCATGTGAATTTCTGTTGAATGCTTGTAAGTAGATTAAGGCACTTTCAAAGGAAAGTGATTTTCTCTGAAAGGAAAGCATTTAGAAAGTGAAGCAACACTTTATTCACTTCACATAGTGAATTGAAGTGTTGGAACAGACTGCTTCTCTTTCAGAGAAACGCATGTGAATTTCTGTTGAATGCTTGTAAGTAGCTTAAGGCACTTTCAAAGGAAACTGATTTTCTCTGAAAGGACAGCATTTAGAAAGTGAAGCAACACTCCATTCACAACGCACAGTGAATTGAAGTGTTGGAACAGACTACTTCTCTTTCAGAGAAACAGATATGAGTTTTTTGTGAATGCTTGTAAGTAGCTTAAGGCACTTTCAAAGGAAAGTGATTTTCTCTGAAAGGACAGCATTTAGAAAGTGAAGCAACACTCCATTCACTGCGCACAGTGAATTGAAGTGTTGGAACAGACTGCTTCTCTTTCAGTGAAACGCATGTGAATTTCTGTTGAATGCTTGTAAGTAGCTTAAGGCACTTTCAAAGGAAAGTGATTTTCTCTGAAAGGACAGCATTTAGAAAGTGAAGCAACACTCCATTCACTTCGCTCAGTGAATTGAAGTGTTGGAACAGACTGCTTCTCTTTCAGTGAAACGCATGTGAATTTCTGTTGAATGCTTGTAAGTAGCTTAAGGCACTTTCAAAGGAAAGTGATTTTCTCTGAAAGGACAGCATTCAGAAAGTGAAGCAACACTCCATTCACTGCGCACAGTGAATTGAAGTGTTGGAACAGACTGCTTCTCTTTCAGTGAAATACATGTGAATTTCTGTTGAATGCTTGTAAGTAGCTTAAGGCACTTTCAAAGGAAAGTGATTTTCTCTGAAAGGACAGCATTTAGAAAGTGAAGCAACACTCCATTCACTTCGCACAGTGAATTGAAGTGTTGGAACAGACTGCTTCTCTTTCAGTGAAACGCATGTGAATTTCTGTTGAATGCTTGTAAGTGGCTTAAGGCACTTTCAAAGGCAAGTGATTTTCTCTGAAAGGACAGCATTTAGAAAGTGAAGCAACACTCCATTCACTTCGCACAGTTAATTGAAGTGTTGGAACAGACTGCTTCTCTTTCAGTGAAACGCATGTGAATTTCTGTTGAATGCTTGTAAGTAGCTTAAGGCACTTTCAAAGGAAAGTGATTTTCTCTGAAAGGACAGCATTTAGAAAGTGAAGCAACACTCCATTCACTTCGCACAGTGAATTGAAGTGTTGGAACAGACTGCTTCTCTTTCAGCGAAACGCATGTGAATTTCTGTTGAATGATTGTAAGTAGCTTAAGGCACTTTCAAAGGAAAGTGATTTTCTCTGAAAGGACAGCATTTACAAAGTGAAGCAACAGTCCATTCACTTCGCACTGTGAATTGAAGTGTTGGAACAGACTGCTTCTCTGTCAGAGAAATGCATGTGTATTTCTGTTGAATGCTTATGAGTAGCTTAAGGCACTTTCGAAGGAAAGTGATTTTCTCTGAAAGGACAGCATTTAGAAAGTGAAGCAACACTCCATTCACATCGCACAGTGAATTGAAGTGTTGGAAGAGACTACTTCTCTTTCAGAGAAACAGATATGAGTTTTTTGTGAATGCTTGTAAGTAGCTTAAAGCACTTTCAAAGGAAAGTGATTTTCTCTGAAAGGACAGCATTTAGAAAGTGAAGCAACACTCCATTCACTTCACATAGTGAATTGAAGTGTTGGAACAGACTGCTTCTCTTTCAGAGAAACGCATGTGAATTTCTGTTGAATACTTGTAAGTAGCTTAAGGCACTATCAAAGGAAAGTGATTTTCTCTGAAAGGACAGCATTTAGAAAGTGAAGCAACACTCCATTCACAACGCACAGTGAATTGAAGTGTTGGAACAGACTACTTCTCTTTCAGAGAAACAGATATGAGTTTTTTGTGAATGCTTGTAAATAGCTTAAGGCACTTTCAAAGGAAAGTGATTTTCTCTGAAAGGACAGCATTTAGAAAGTGAAGCCACACTCCATTCACTGCTCACAGTGAATTGAAGTGTTGGAACAGACTGCTTCTCTTTCAGTGAAATGCATGTGAATTTCTGTTGAATGCTTGTAAGTAGCTTAAGGCACTTTCAAAGGAAAGTGATTTTCTCTGAAAGGACAGCATTTAGAAAGTGAAGCAACACTCCATTCACTTCGCACAGTGAATTGAAGTGTTGGAACAGACTGCTTCTCTTTCAGGGAAACGCATGTGAATTTCTGTTGAATGCTTGTAAGTAGCTTAAGGCACTTTCAAAGGAAAGTGATTTTCTCTGAAAGGACAGCATTTAGAAAGTGAAGCAACACTCCATTCACTTCGCACCGTGAATTGAAGTGTTGGAACAGACTGCTTCTCTTTCAGTGAAACGCATGTGAATTTCTGTTGAATGCTTGTAAGTAGCTTAAGGCACTTTCAAAGGAAAGTGATTTTCTCTGAAAGGACAGCATTTAGAAAGTGAAGCAACACTCCATTCACTTCGCACAGTGAATTGAAGTGTTGGAACAGACTGCTTCTCTTTCAGTGAAACGCATGTGAATTTCTGTTGAATGCTTGTAAGTAGCTTAAGGCACTTTCAAAGGAAAGTGATTTTCTCTGAAAGGACAGCATTTAGAAAGTGAAGCAACACTCCATTCACTGCGCACAGTGAATTGAAGTGTTGGAACAGACTGCTTCTCTTTCAGTGAAATGCATGTGAATTTCTGTTGAATGCTTGTAAGTAGCTTAAGGCACTTTCAAAGGAAAGTGATTTTCTCTGAAAGGACAGCATTTAGGAAGTGAAGCAACACTCCATTCACTTCGCACAGTGAATTGAAGTGATGGAACAGACTGCTTCTCTTTCAGTGAAACGCATGTGAATTTCTGTTGAATGCTTGTAAGTAGATTAAGGCACTTTCAAAGGAAAGTGATTTTCTCTGAAAGGAAAGCATTTAGAAAGTGAAGCAACACTTTATTGACTTCACATAGTGAATTGAAGTGTTGGAACAGACTGCTTCTCTTTCAGAGAAACAGATATGAGTTTTTTGTGAATGCTTGTAAGTAGCTTAAGGCACTTTCAAAGGAAACTGATTTTCTCTGAAAGGACAGCATTTAGAAAGTGAAGCAACACTCCATTCACAACGCACAGTGAATTGAAGTGTTGGAAGAGACTACTTCTCTTTCAGAGAAACAGATATGAGTTTTTTGTGAATGCTTGTAAGTAGCTTAAGGCACTTTCAAAGGAAAGTGATTTTCTCTGAAAGGACAGCATTTAGAAAGTGAAGCAACACTCCATTCACTGCGCACAGTGAATTGAAGTGTTGGAACAGACTGCTTCTCTTTCAGTGAAATACATGTGAATTTCTGTTGAATGCTTGTAAGTAGCTTAAGGCACTTTCAAAGGAAAGTGATTTTCTCTTAAAGGACAGCATTTAGAAAGTGAAGCAACACTCCATTCACTTCGCACAGTGAATTGAAGCGTTGGAACAGACTGCTTCTCTTTCAGTGAAACGCATGTGAATTTCTGTTGAATGCTTGTAAGTAGCTTAAGGCACTTTCAAAGGAAAGTGATTTTCTCTGAAAGGACAGCATTTAGAAAGTGAAGCAACACTCCATTCACTTCGCACAGTAAATTGAAGTGTTGGAACAGACTGCTTCTCTTTCAGTGAAACGCATGTGAATTTCTGTTGAATGCTTGTAAGTAGCTTAAGGCACTTTCAAAGGAAAGTGATTTTCTCTGAAAGGACAGCTTTTAGAAAGTGAAGCAACACTCCATTCACTGCGCACAGTGAATTGAAGTGTTGGAACAGACTGCTTCTCTTTCAGTGAAATACATGTGAATTTCTGTTGAATGCTTGTAAGTAGCTTAAGGCACTTTCAAAGGAAAGTGATTTTCTCTGAAAGGACAGCATTTAGAAAATGAAGCAACACTCCATTCACTTCACATAGTGAATTGAAGTGTTGGAACAGACTGCTTCTCTTTCAGAGAAACGCATGTGAATTTCTGTTGAATGCTTGTAAGTAGCTTAAGGCACTATCAAAGGAAAGTGATTTTCTCTGAAAGGACAGCATTTAGAAAGTGAAACTACACTCCATTCATTTGGCACAGTGAATTGAAGTGTTGGAACAGACTACTTCTATTTCAGAGAAACAGATATGAGTTTTTTGTGAATGCTTGTAAATAGCTTAAGGCACTTTCAAAGGAAAGTGATTTTCTCTGAAAGGACAGCATTTAGAAAGTGAAGCAACACTCCATTCACTTCGCACAGTGAATTGAAGTGTTGGAACAGACTGCTTCTCTTTCAGTGAAACGCATGTGAATTTCTGTTGAATGCTTGTAAGTAGCTTAAGGCACTTTCAAAGAAAAGTGATTTTCTCTGAAAGGACAGCATTTAGAAAGTGAAGCAACACTCCATTCACTTCGCACAGTGAATTGAAGTGTTGGAACAGACTGCTTCTCTTTCAGTGAAACGCATGTGAATTTCTGTTGAATGCTTATAAGTAGCTTAAGGCACTTTCAAAGGAAAGTGATTTTCTTTGAAAGGACAGCATTTACAAAGTGAAGCAACAGTCCATTCACTTCGCACTGTGAATTGAAGTGTTGGAACAGACTGCTTCTCTTTCAGAGAAATGCATGTGTATTTCTGTTGAATGCTTATGAGTAGCTTAAGGCACTTTCTAAGGAAAGTGATTTTCTCTGAAAGGACAGCATTTAGAAAGTGAAGCAACACTACATTCACATCGCACAGTGAATTGAAGTGTTGGAAGAGACTACTTCTCTTTCAGAGAAACAGATATGAGTTTTTTGTGGATGCTTGTAAGTAGCTTAAGGCACTTTCAAAGGAAAGTGATTTTCTCTGAAAGGACAGCATTTAGAAAGTGAAGCAACACTCCATTCACTTCACATAGTGAATTGAAGTGTTGGAACAGACTGCTTCTCTTTCAGAGAAACGCATGTGAATTTCTGTTGAATGCTTGTAAGTAGCTTAAGGCACTATCAAAGGAAAGTGATTTTCTCTGAAAGGACAGCATTTAGAAAGTGAAGCAACACTCCATTCACAACGCACAGTGAATTGAAGTGTTGGAACAGACTACTTCTCTTTCAGAGAAACAGATATGAGTTTTTTGTGAATGCTTGTAAATAGCTTAAGGCACTTTCAAAGGAAAGTGATTTTCTCTGAAAGGACAGCATTTAGAAAGTGAAGCCACACTCCATTCACTGCGCACAGTGAATTGAAGTGTTGGAACAGACTGCTTCTCTTTCAGTGAAATGCATGTGAATTTCTGTTGAATGCTTGTAAGTAGCTTAAGGCACTTTCAAAGGAAAGTGATTTTCTCTGAAAGGACAGCATTTAGAAAGTGAAGCAACACTCCATTCAATACGCACAGTGAATTGAAGTGTTGGAACAGACTGCTTCTCTTTCAGGGAAACGCATGTGAATTTCTGTTGAATGCTTGTAAGTAGCTTAAGGCACTTTCAAAGGAAAGTGATTTTCTCTGAAAGGACAGCATTTAGAAAGTGAAGCAACACTCCATTCACTTCGCACAGTGAATTGAAGTGTTGGAACAGACTGCTTCTCTTTCAGTGAAACGCATGTGAATTTCTGTTGAATGCTTGTAAGTAGCTTAAGGCACTTTCAAAGGAAAGTGATTTTCTCTGAAAGGACAGCATTTAGAAAGTGAAGCAACACTCCATTCACTTCGCACAGTGAATTGAAGTGTTGGAACAGACTGCTTCTCTTTCAGTGAAACGCATGTGAATTTCTGTTGAATGCTTGTAAGTAGCTTAAGGCACTTTCAAAGGAAAGTGATTTTCTCTGAAAGGACAGCATTTAGAAAGTGAAGCAACACTCCATTCACTGCGCACAGTGAATTGAAGTGTTGGAACAGACTGCTTCTCTTTCAGTGAAATACATGTGAATTTCTGTTGAATGCTTGTAAGTAGCTTAAGGCACTTTCAAAGGAAAGTGATTTTCTCTGAAAGGACAGCATTTAGAAAGTGAAGCAACACTCCATTCACTTCGCACAGTGAATTGAAGTGTTGGAACAGACTGCTTCTCTTTCAGTGAAACGCATGTGAATTTCTGTTGAATGCTTGTAAGTGGCTTAAGGCACTTTCAAAGGCAAGTGATTTTCTCTGAAAGGACAGCATTTAGAAAGTGAAGCAACACTCCATTCACTTCGCACAGTGAATTCAAGTGTTGGAACAGACTGCTTCTCTTTCAGTGAAACGCATGTGAATTTCTGTTGAATGCTTGTAAGTAGCTTAAGGCACTTTCAAAGGAAAGTGATTTTCTTTGAAAGGACAGCATTTAGAAAGTGAAGCAACACTCCATTCACTTCGCACAGTGAATTGAAGTGTTGGAACAGACTGCTTCTCTTTCAGTGAAACGCATGTGAATTTCTGTTGAATGCTTGTAAGTAGCTTAAGGCACTTTCAAAGGAAAGTGATTTTCTCTGAAAGGACAGCATTTAGAAAGTGAAGCAACACTCCATTCACTTCGCAAAGTGAATTGAAGTGTTGGAACAGACTCCTTCTCTTTCAGAGAAACGCATGTGTCTTTCTGTTGAATGCTTATGAGTAGCTTAAGGCACTTTCAAAGGAAAGTGATTTTCTCTGAAAGGACAGCATTTAGAAAGTGAAGCAACACTCCATTCACAACGCACAGTGAATTGAAGTGTTGGAAGAGACTATTTCTCTTTCAGAGAAACAGATATGAGTTTTTTGTGAATGCTTGTAAGTAGCTTAAGGCACTTTCAAAGGAAAGTGATTTTCTCTGAAAGGACAGCATTTAGAAAGTGAAGCAACACTCCATTGACTTCACATAGTGAATTGAAGTGTTGGAACAGACTGCTTCTCTTTCAGAGAAACGCATGTGAATTTCTGTTGAATGCTTGTAAGTAGCTTAAGGCACTATCAAAGGAAAGTGATTTTCTCTGAAAGGACAGCATTTAGAAAGTGAAACTACACTCCATTCACTTTGCACAGTGAATTGAAGTGTTGGAACAGACTACTTCTATTTCAGAGAAACAGATATGAGTTTTTTGTGAATGCTTGTAAATAGCTTAAGGCACTTTCAAAGGAAAGTGATTTTCTCTGAAAGGACAGCATTTAGAAAGTGAAGCAACACTCCATTCACTGCGCACAGTGAATTGAAGTGTTGGAACAGACTGCTTCTCTTTCAGTGAAATACATGTGAATTTCTGTTGAATGCTTGTAAGTAGCTTAAGGCACTTTCAAAGGAAAGTGATTTTCTCTGAAAGGACAGCATTTAGAAAGTGAAGCAACACTCCATTCACTTCGCACAGTGAATTGAAGTGTTGGAACAGACTGCTTCTCTTTCAGTGAAACGCATGTGAATTTCTGTTGAATGCTTGTAAGTAGCTTAAGGCACTTTCAAAGGAAAGTGATTTTCTCTGAAAGGACAGCATTTAGAAAGTGAAGCAACACTCCATTCACTTCGCACAGTGAATTGAAGTGTTGGAACAGACTGCTTCTCTTTCAGTGAAACGCATGTGAATTTCTGTTGAATGCTTGTAAGTAGCTTAAGGCACTTTCAAAGGAAAGTGATTTTCTTTGAAAGGACAGCATTTACAAAGTGAAGCAACAGTTCATTCACTTCGCACTGTGAATTGAAGTGTTGGAACAGACTGCTTCTCTTTCAGAGAAATGCATGTGTATTTCTGTTGAATGCTTATGAGTAGCTTAAGGCACTTTCAAAGGAAAGTAATTTTCTCTGAAAGGACAGCATTTAGAAAGTGAAGCAACACTCCATTCACATCGCACAGTGAATTGAAGTGTTGGAAGAGACTACTTATCTTTCAGAGAAACAGATATGAGTTTTTTGTGAATGCTTGTAAGTAGCTTAAGGCACTTTCAAAGGAAAGTGATTTTCTCTGAAAGGACAGCATTTAGAAAGTGAAGCAACACTCCATTCACTTCACATAGTGAATTGAAGTGTTGGAACAGACTGCTTCTCTTTCAGTGAAACGCATGTGAATTTCTGTTGAATGCTTGTAAATAGCTTAAGGCACTATCAAAGGAAAGTGATTTTCTCTGAAAGGACAGCATTTAGAAAGTGAAGCAACACTCCATTCACAACGCACAGTGAATTGAAGTGTTGGAACAGACTACTTCTCTTTCAGAGAAACAGATATGAGTTTTTTGTGAATGCTTGTAAATAGCTTAAGGCACTTTCAAAGGAAAGTGATTTTCTCTGAAAGGACAGCATTTAGAAAGTGAAGCCACACTCCATTCACTGCACACAGTGAATTGAAGTGTTGGAACAGACTGCTTCACTTTCAGTGAAATGCATGTGAATTTCTGTTGAATGCTTGTAAGTAGCTTAAGGCACTTTCAAAGGAAAGTTATTTTCTCTGAAAGGACAGCATTTAGAAAGTGAAGCAACACTCCATTCACTTCGCACAGTGAATTGAAGTGTTGGAACAGACTGCTTCTCTTTCAGTGAAACGCATGTGAATTTCTGTTGAATGCTTGTAAGTAGCTTAAGGCACTTTCAAAGGAAAGTGATTTTCTCTGAAAGGACAGCATTTAGAAAGTGAAGCAACACTCCATTCACTTCGCACAGTGAATTGAAGTGTTGGAACAGACTGCTTCTCTTTCAGTGAAACGCATGTGAATTTCTGTTGAATGCTTGTAAGTAGCTTAAGGCACTTTCAAAGGAAAGTGATTTTCTCTGAAAGGACAGCATTTACAAAGTGAAGCAACAGTCCATTCACTTCGCACTGTGAATTGAAGTGTTGGAACAGATTGCTTCTCTTTCAGAGAAACGCATGTGTATTTCTGTTGAATGCTTATGAGTAGCTTAAGGCACTTTCAAAGGAAAGTGATTTTCTATGAAAGGACAGCATTTAGAAAGTGAAGCAACACTCCATTCACTTCGCACAGTGAATTGAAGTGTTGGAACAGACTGCTTCTCTTTCAGTGAAACGCATGTGAATTTCTTTTGAATGCTTGTAAGTAGCTTAAGGCACTTTCAAAGGAAAGTGATTTTCTCTGAAAGGACAGCATTTAGAAAGTGAAGCAACACTCCATTCACTTCGCACAGTGAATTGAAGTGTTGGAACAGACTGCTTCTCTTTCAGTGAAACGCATGTGAATTTCTGTTGAATGCTTGTAAGTAGCTTAAGGCACTTTCAAAGGAAAGTGATTTTCTCTGAAAGGACAGCATTTACAAAGTGAAGCAACAGTCCATTCACTTCGCACTTTGAATTGAAGTGTTGGAACAGATTGCTTCTCTTTCAGAGAAACGCATGTGTATTTCTGCTGAATGCTTATGAGTAGCTTAAGGCACTTTCAAAGGAAAGTGATTTTCTCTGAAAGGACAGCATTTAGAAAGTGAAGCAACACTCCATTCACTTCTCAGAGTGAACTGAAGTGTTGGAACAGACTGCTGCTCTTTCAGTGAAACGCATGTGAATTTCTGTTGAATGCTTGAAAGTAGCTTAAGGCACTTTCAAAGGAAAGTGATTTTCTCTGAAAGGACATCATTTAGAAGGTGAAGCAACACTCCATTCACTTCACATAGTGAATTGAAGTGTTGGAGCAGACTGCTTCTCTTTCAGAGAAACGCATGTGAATTTCTGTTGAATGCTTGTAAGTAGCTTAAGGCACTTTCAAAGGAAAGTGATTTTCTCTGAAAGGACAGCATTTAGAAAGTGAAGCAACACTCCATTCACAACGCACAGTGAATTGAAGTGTTGGAACAGACTACTTCTCTTTCAGAGAAACAGATATGAGTTTTTTGTGAATGCTTGTAAGTAGCTTAAGGCACTTTCAAAGGAAAGTGATTTTCTCTGAAAGGACAGCATTTAGAAAGTGAAGCAACACTCCATTCACTTCGCACAGTGAATTGAAGTGTTGGAACAGACTGCTTCTCTTTCAGTGAAATGCATGTGAATTTCTGTTGAATGCTTGTAAGTAGCTTAAGGCACTATCAAAGGAAAGTGATTTTCTCTGAAAGGACAGCATTTAGAAAGTGAAGCAACACTCCATTCACTTCGCACAGTGAATTGAAGTGTTGGAACAGACTGCTTCTCTTTCAGAGAAACAGATGTGAGTTTCTTGTGAATGCTTGAAAGTAGCTTAAGGCAGTTTCAAAAGAGAGTGATTTTCTCTAACAGGAGAGCATATAGAAAGTGAAGCAACACTCCGTTCACTTCGCACAGTGAACTGAAGTGTTGGAACAAACTGCTTCTCTTTCAGAAAAATGCATGTGAGTTTCTTGTGAATGCTTGTAAGTAGCTTAAGAGACTTTCAAAGGAAAGTGATTTTCTCTGAAAGGACATCATTCAGAAAGTGAAACAACACTCCATTCATTTCGCAAAGTGAATTGAAGTGTTGGAACAGACTGCTTCTCTTTCAGTGAAATGCATGTGAATTTCTGTTGAATGCTTGTAAGTAGCTTAAGGCACTTTCAAAGGAAAGTGATTTTCTCTGAAAGGACAGCATTTAGAAAGTGTAGCAACACTCCATTCACTTCGCACAGTGAATTGAAGTGTTGGAACAGACTGCTTCTCTTTCAGTAAAACGCATGTGAATTTCTGTTGAATGCTTTTAAGTAGCTTAAGGCACTTTCAAAGGAAAGTGATTTTCTCTGAAAGGACAGCATTTAGAAAGTGAAGCAACACTCCATTCACTTCGCACAGTGAATTGAAGTGTTGGAACAGACTACTTCTCTTTCAGAGAAACAGATATGAGTTTTTTGTGAATGCTTGTAAGTAGCTTAAGGCACTTTCAAAGGAAAGTGATTTTCTCTGAAAGGACAGCATTTAGAAAGTGAAGCAACACTCCATTCACTTCGCACAGTGAATTGAAGTGTTGGAACAGACTGCTTCTCTTTCAGTGAAACGCATGTGAATTTCTGTTGAATGCTTGTAAGTGGCTTAAGGCACTTTCAAAGGCAAGTGTTTTTCTCTGAAAGGACAGCATTTAGAAAGTGAAGCAACACTCCATTCACTTCACACAGTGAATTGAAGTGTTGGAACAGACTGCTTCTCTTTCAGTGAAACGCATGTGAATTTCTGTTGAATGCTTGTAAGTAGCTTAAGGCACTTTCAAAGGAAAGTGATTTTCTCTGAAAGGACAGCATTTAGAAAGTGAAGCAACACTCCATTCACTTCGCACAGTGAATTGAAGTGTTGGAACAGACTGCTTCTCTTTCAGTGAAACGCATGTGAATTTCTGTTGAATGCTTGTAAGTAGCTTAAGGCACTTTCAAAGGAAAGTGATTTTCTTTGAAAGGACAGCATTTACAAAGTGAAGCAACACTCCATTCACTTCGCACAGTGAATTGAAGTGTTGGAACAGACTGCTTCTCTTTCAGAGAAACGCATGTGTATTTCTGTTGAATGCTTATGAGTAGCTTAAGGCACTTTCAAAGGAAAGTGATTTTCTCTGAAAGGACAGCATTTAGAAAGTGAAGCAACACTCCATTCACAACGCACAGTGAATTGAAGTGTTGGAAGAGACTATTTCTCTTTCAGAGAAACAGATATGAGTTTTTTGTGAATGCTTGTAAGTAGCTTAAGGCACTTTCAAAGGAAAGTGATTTTCTCTGAAAGGACAGCATTTAGAAAGTGAAGCAACACTCCATTCACTTCACATAGTGAATTGAAGTGTTGGAACAGACTGCTTCTCTTTCAGAGAAACGCATGTGAATTTCTGTTGAATGCTTGTAAGTAGCTTAAGGCACTATCAAAGGAAAGTGATTTTCTCTGAAAGGACAGCATTTAGAAAGTGAAACTACACTCCATTCACTTTGCACAGTGAATTGAAGTGTTGGAACAGACTACTTCTATTTCAGAGAAACAGATATGAATTTTTTGTGAATGCTTGTAAATAGCTTAAGGCACTTTCAAAGGAAAGTGATTTTCTCTGAAAGGACAGCATTTAGAAAGTGAAGCAACACTCCATTCACTGCGCACAGTGAATTGAAGTGTTGGAACAGACTGCTTCTCTTTCAGTGAAATACATGTGAATTTCTGTTGAATGCTTGTAAGTAGCTTAAGGCACTTTCAAAGGAAAGTGATTTTCTCTGAAAGGACAGCATTTAGAAAGTGAAGCAACACTCCATTCACTTCGCACAGTGAATTGAAGTGTTGGAACAGACTGCTTCTCTTTCAGTGAAACGCATGTGAATTTCTGTTGAATGCTTGTAAGTAGCTTAAGGCACTTTCAAAGGAAAGTGATTTTCTCTGAAAGGACAGCATTTAGAAAGTGAAGCAACACTCCATTCACTTCACATAGTGAATTGAAGTGTTGGAACAGGCTGCTTCTCTTTCAGAGAAACGCATGTGAATTTCTGTTGAATGATTGTAAGTAGCTTAAGGCACTATCAAAGGAAAGTGATTTTCTCTGAAAGGACAGCATTTAGAAAGTGAAGCAACACTCCATTCACAACGCACAGTGAATTGAAGTGTTGGAACAGACTACTTCTCTTTCAGAGAAACAGATATGAGTTTTTTGTGAATGCTTGTAAATAGCTTAAGGCACTTTCAAAGGAAAGTGATTTTCTCTGAAAGGACAGCATTTAGAAAGTGAAGCCACACTCCATTCACTGCGCACAGTGAATTGAAGTGTTGGAACAGACTGCTTCTCTTTCAGTGAAATGCATGTGAATTTCTGTTGAATGCTTGTAAGTAGCTTAAGGCACTTTCAAAGGAAAGTGATTTTCTCTGAAAGGACAGCATTTAGAAAGTGAAGCAACACTCCATTCACTTCGCACAGTGAATTGAAGTGTTGGAACAGACTGCTTCTCTTTCAGGGAAACGCATGTGAATTTCTGTTGAATGCTTGTAAGTAGCTTAAGGCACTTTCAAAGGAAAGTGATTTTCTCTGAAAGGACAGCATTTACAAAGTGAAGCAACAGTCCATTCACTTCGCACTGTGAATTGAAGTGTTGGAACAGATTGCTTCTCTTTCAGAGAAACGCATGTGTATTTCTGTTGAATGCTTATGAGTAGCTTAAGGCACTTTCAAAGGAAAGTGATTTTCTCTGAAAGGACAGCATTTAGAAAGTGAAGCAACACTCCATTCACAACGCACAGTGAATTGAAGTGTTGGAAGAGACTACTTCTCTTTCAGGGAAACAGATATGAGTTTTTTGTGAATGCTTGTAAGTAGCTTAAGGCACTTTCAAAGGAAAGTGATTTTCTCTGAAAGGACAGCATTTAGAAAGTGAAGCAACACTCCATTCACTTCGCACAGTGAATTGAAGTGTTGGACCAGACTGCTTATCTTTCAGTGAAACGCATGTGAATTTCTGTTGAATGCTTGTAAGTAGTTTAAGGCACTTTCAAAGGAAAGTGATTTTCTCTGAAAGGACAGCATTTAGAAAGTGAAGCAACACTCCATTCACTTCGCACAGTGAATTGAAGTGTTGGAACAGACTGCTTCTCTTTCAGTGAAACGCATGTGAATTTCTGTTGAATGCTTGTAAGTAGCTTAAGGCACTTTCAAAGGAAAGTGATTTTCTCTGAAAGGACAGCATTTACAAAGTGAAGCAACAGTCCATTCACTTCGCACTTTGAATTGAAGTGTTGGAACAGATTGCTTCTCTTTCAGAGAAACGCATGTGTATTTCTGTTGAATGCTTATGAGTAGCTTAAGGCATTTTCAAAGGAAAGTGATTTTCTCTGAAAGGACAGCATTTAGAAAGTGAAGCAACACTCCATTCACAACGCACAGTGAATTGAAGTGTTGGAACAGACTACTTCTCTTTCAGAGAAACAGATATGAGTTTTTTGTGAATGATTGTAAGTAGCTTAAGGCACTTTCAAAGGAAAGTGATTTTCTCTGAAAGGACAGCATTTAGAAAGTGAAGCAACACTCCATTCACTTCGCACAGTGAATTGAAGTGTTGGAACAGACTACTTCTCTTTCAGAGAAACAGATATGAGTTTTTTGTGAATGCTTGTAAGTAGCTTAAGGCACTTTCAAAGGAAAGTGATTTTCTCTGAAAGGACAGCATTTAGAAAGTGAAGCAACACTCCATTCACTTCGCATAGTGAATTGAAGTGTTGGAACAGACTGCTTCTCTTTCAGTGAAACGCATGTGAATTTCTGTTGAATGCTTGTAAGTGGCTTAAGGCACTTTCAAAGGCAAGTGATTTTCTCTGAAAGGACAGCATTTAGAAAGTGAAGCAACACTCCATTCACTTCGCACAGTGAATTGAAGTGTTGGAACAGACTGCTTCTCTTTCAGTGAAACGCATGTGAATTTCTGTTGAATGCTTGTAAGTGGCTTAAGGCACTTTTAAAGGCAAGTGATTTTCTCTGAAAGGACAGCATTTAGAAAGTGAAGCAACACTCCATTCACTTCGCACAGTGAATTGAAGTGTTGGAACAGACTGCTTCTCTTTCAGTGAAACGCATGTGAATTTCTGTTGAATGCTTGTAAGTAGCTTAAGGCACTTTCAAAGGAAAGTGATTTTCTCTGAAAGGACAGCATTTAGAAAGTGAAGGAACACTCCATTCACTTCGCACAGTGAATTGAAGTGTTGGAACAGACTGCTTCTCTTTCAGTGAAACGCATGTGAATTTCTGTTGAATGCTTGTAAGTAGCTTAAGGCACTTTCAAAGGAAAGTGATTTTCTCTGAAAGGACAGCATTTAGAAAGTGAAGCAACACTCCATTCACTTCGCACAGTGAATTGAAGTGTTGGAACAGACTCCTTCTCTTTCAGAGAAACGCATGTGTCTTTCTGTTGAATGCTTATGAGTAGCTTAAGGCACTTTCAAAGGAAAGTGATTTTCTCTGAAAGGACAGCATTTAGAAAGTGAAGCAACACTCCATTCACAACGCACAGTGAATTGAAGTGTTGGAAGAGACTATTTCTCTTTCAGAGATACAGATATGAGTTTTTTGTGAATGCTTGTAAGTAGCTTAAGGCACTTTCAAAGGAAAGTGATTTTCTCTGAAAGGACAGCATTTAGAAAGTGAAGCAACACTCCATTCACTTCACATAGTGAATTGAAGTGTTGGAACAGACTGCTTCTCTTTCAGTGAAATGCATGTGAATTTCTGTTGAATGCTTGTAAGTAGCTTAAGGCACTATCAAAGGAAAGTGATTTTCTCTGAAAGGACAGCATTTAGAAAGTGAAACTACACTCCATTCACTTTGCACAGTGAATTGAAGTGTTGGAACAGACTACTTCTATTTCAGAGAAAGAGATATGAGTTTTTTGTGAATGCTTGTAAATAGCTTAAGGCACTTTCAAAAGAAAGTGATTTTCTCTGAAAGGACAGCATTTAGAAAGTGAAGCAACACTCCATTCACTGCGCACAGTGAATTGAAGTGTTGGAACAGACTGCTTCTCTTTCAGTGAAATACATGTGAATTTCTGTTGAATGCTTGTAAGTAGCTTAAGGCACTTTCAAAGGAAAGTGATTTTCTCTGAAAGACAGCATTTAGAAAGTGAAGCAACACTCCATTCACTTCGCACAGTGAATTGAAGTGTTGGAACAGACTGCTTCTCTTTATGTGAAACGCATGTGAATTTCTGTTGAATGCTTGTAAGTAGCTTAAGGCACTTTCAAAGGAAAGTGATTTTCTCTGAAAGGACAGCATTTAGAAAGTGAAGCAACACTCCATTCACTTCGCACAGTGAATTGAAGTGTTGGAACAGACTGCTTCTCTTTCAGTGAAACGCATGTGAATTTCTGTTGAATGCTTGTAAGTAGCTTAAGGCACTTTCAAAGGAAAGTGATTTTCTTTGAAAGGACAGCATTTACAAAGTGAAGCAACAGTCCATTCACTTCGCACTGTGAATTGAAGTGTTGGAACAGACTGCTTCTCTTTCAGAGAAATGCATGTGTATTTCTGTTGAATGCTTATGAGTAGCTTAAGGCACTTTCAAAGGAAAGTGATTTTCTCTGAAAGGACAGCATTTAGAAAGTGAAGCAACACTCCATTCACATCGCACAGTGAATTGAAGTGTTGGAACAGACTGCTTCTCTTTCAGTGAAATATATGTGAATTTCTGTTGAATGCTTGTAAGTAGCTTAAGGCACTTTCAAAGGAAAGTGATTTTCTCTGAAAGGACAGCATTTAGAAAGTGAAGCAACACTCCATTCACTTCGCACAGTGAATTGAAGTGTTGGAACAGACTGCTTCTCTTTCAGTGAAACGCATGTGAATTTCTGTTGAATGCTTGTAAGTAGCTTAAGGCACTTTCAAAGGAAAGTGATTTTCTCTGAAAGGACAGCATTTAGAAAGTGAAGCAAAACTCCATTCACTTCGCACAGTGAATTGAAGTGTTGGAACAGACTGCTTCTCTTTCAGTGAAACGCATGTGAATTTCTGTTGAATGCTTGTAAGTAGCTTAAGGCACTTTCAAAGGAAAGTGATTTTCTCTGAAAGGACAGCATTTAGAAAGTGAAGCAACACTCCATTCACTTCGCACAGTGAATTGAAGTGTTGGAACAGACTGCTTCTCTTTCAGAGAAACGCATGTGTATTTCTGTTGAATTTTGTAAGTAGCTTAAGGCACTTTCAAAGGAAAGTGATTTTCTCTGAAAGGACAGCATTTAGAAAGTGAAGCAACACTCCATTCACAACGCACAGTGAATTGAAGTGTTGGAAGAGACTACTTCTCTTTCAGAGAAACAGATATGAGTTTTTTGTGAATGCTTGTAATAGCTTAAGGCACTTTCAAAGGAAAGTGATTTTCTCTGAAAGGACAGCATTTAGAAAGTGAAGCCACACTCCATTCACTGCGCACAGTGAATTGAAGTTTTGGAACAGACTGCTTCTCTTTCAGTGAAATGCATGTGAATTTCTGTTGAATGCTTGTAAGTAGCTTAAGGCACTTTCAAAGGAAAGTGATTTTCTCTGAAAGGACAGCATTTAGAAAGTGAAGCAACACTCCATTCACTTCGAACAGTGAATTGAAGTGTTGGAACAGACTGCTTCTCTTTCAGTGAAACGCATGTGAATTTCTGTTGAATGCTTGTAAGTAGCTTAAGGCACTTTCAAAGGAAAGTGATTTTCTCTGAAAGGACAGCATTTAGAAAGTGAAGCAACACTCCATTCACTTCGCACAGTGAATTGAAGTGTTGGAACAGACTGCTTCTCTTTCAGTGAAACGCATGTGAATTTCTGTTGAATGCTTGTAAATAGCTTAAGGCACTTTCAAAGGAAAGTGATTTTCTCTGAAAGGACAGCATTTACAAAGTGAAGCAACAGTCCATTCACTTCGCACTGTGAATTGAAGTGTTGGAACAGATTGCTTCTCTTTCAGAGAAACGCATGTGTATTTCTGTTGAATGCTTATGAGTAGCTTAAGGCACTTTCAAAGGAAAGTGATTTACTCTGAAAGGACAGCATTTAGAAAGTGAAGCAACACTCCATTCACATTGCACAGTGAATTGAAGTGTTGGAAGAGACTACTTCTCTTTCAGAGAAACAGATATGAGTTTTTTGTGAATGCTTGTAAGTAGCTTAAGGCACTTTCAAAGGAAAGTGATTTTCTCTGAAAGGACAGCATTTAGAAAGTGAAGCAACACTCCATTCACTTCGCACAGTGAATTGAAGTGTTGGAACAGACTACTTCTCTTTCAGAGAAACAGATATGAGTTTTTTGTAAATGCTTGTAAGTAGCTTAAGGCACTTTCAAAGGAAAGTGATTTTCTCTGAAAGGACAGCATTTAGAAAGTGAAGCAACACTCCATTCACTTCGCACAGTGAATTGAAGTGTTGGAACAGACTGCTTCTCTTTCATTGAAACGCATGTGAATTTCTGTTGAATGCTTGTAAGTAGCTTAAGGCACTTTCAAAGGAAAGTGATTTTCTCTGAAAGGACAGCATTTAGAAAGTGAAGCAACACTCCATTCACTTCGCACAGTGAATTGAAGTGTTGGAACAGGCTGCTTCTCTTTCAGTGAAACGCATGTGAATTTCTGTTGAATGCTTGTAAGTAGCTTAAGGCACTTTCAAAGGAAAGTGATTTTCTCTGAAAGGACAGCACTTAGAAAGTGAAGCAACACTCCATTCACTTCGCACAGTGAATTGAAGTTTTGGAACAGACTGCTTCTCTTTCAGAGAAATGCATGTGTATTTCTGTTGAATGCTTATGAGTAGCTTAAGGCACTTTCAAAGGAAAGTGATTTTCTCTGAAAGGACAGCATTTAGAAAGTGAAGCAACACTCCATTCACAACGCACAGTGAATTGAAGTGTTGTAAGAGACTATTTCTCTTTCAGAGAAACAGATATGAGTTTTTTGTGAATGCTTGTAAGTAGCTTAAGGCACTTTCAAAGAAAAGTGATTTTCTCTGAAAGGACAGCATTTAGAAAGTGAAGCAACACTCCATTCACTTCACATAGTGAATTGAAGTGTTGGAACAGACTGCTTCTCTTTCAGAGAAACGCATGTGAATTTCTGTTGAATGCTTGTAAGTAGCTTAAGGCACTATCAAAGGAAAGTGATTTTCTCTGAAAGGACAGCATTTAGAAAGTGAAACTACACTCCATTCACTTTGCACAGTGAATAGAAGTGTTGGAACAGACTACTTCTATTTCAGAGAAACAGATATGAGTTTTTTGTGAATGCTTGTAAATAGCTTAAGGCACTTTCAAAGGAAAGTGATTTTCTCTGAAAGGACAGCATTTAGAAAGTGAAGCAACACTCCATTCACTGCGCACAATGAATTGAAGTGTTGGAACAGACTGCTTCTCTTTCAGTGAAATACATGTGAATTTCTGTTGAATGCTTGTAAGTAGCTTAAGGCACTTTCAAAGGAAAGTGATTTTCTCTGAAAGGACAGCATTTAGAAAGTGATGCAACACTCCATTCACTTCGCACAGTGAATTGAAGTGTTGGAACAGACTGCTTCTCTTTATGTGAAACGCATGTGAATTTCTGTTGAATGCTTGTAAGTAGCTTAAGGCACTTTCAAAGGAAAGTGATTTTCTCTGAAAGGACAGCATTTAGAAAGTGAAGCAACACTCCATTCACTTCGCACAGTGAATTGAAGTGTTGGAACAGACTGCTTCTCTTTCAGTGAAACGCATGTGAATTTCTGTTGAATGCTTGTAAGTAGCTTAAGGCACTTTCAAAGGAAAGTGATTTTCTTTGAAAGGACAGCATTTACAAAGTGAAGCAACAGTCCATTCACTTCGCACTGTGAATTGAAGTGTTGGAACAGACTGCTTCTCTTTCAGAGAAATGCATGTGTATTTCTGTTGAATGCTTATGAGTAGCTTAAGGCACTTTCAAAGGAAAGTGATTTTCTCTGAAAGGACAGCATTTAGAAAGTGAAGCAACACTCCATTCACATTGCACAGTGAATTGAAGTGTTGGAAGAGACTACTTCTCTTTCAGAGAAACAGATATGAGTTTTTTGTGAATGCTTGTAAGTAGCTTAAGGCACTTTCAAAGGAAAGTGATTTTCTCTGAAAGGACAGCATTTACAAAGTGAAGCAACAGTCCATTCACTTCACATAGTGAATTGAAGTGTTGGAACAGACTGCTTCTCTTTCAGTGAAACGCATGTGAATTTCTGTTGAATGCTTGTAAGTAGCTTAAGGCACTATCAAAGGAAAGTGATTTTCTCTGAAAGGACAGCATTTAGAAAGTGAAGCAACACTCCATTCACAACGAACAGTGAATTGAAGTGTTGGAACAGACTACTTCTCTTTCAGAGAAACAGATATGAGTTTTTTGTGAATGCTTGTAAATAGCTTAAGGCACTTTCAAAGGAAAGTGATTTTCTCTGAAAGGACAGCATTTAGAAAGTGAAGCCACACTCCATTCACTGCGCACAGTGAATTGAAGTGTTGGAACAGACTGCTTCTCTTTCAGTGAAATGCATGTGAATTTCTGTTGAATGCTTGTAAGTAGCTTAAGGCACTTTCAAAGGAAAGTGATTTTCTCTGAAAGGACAGCATTTAGAAAGTGAAGCAACACTCCATTCACTTCGCACAGTGAATTGAAGTGTTGGAACAGACTGCTTCTCTTTCAGTGAAACGCATGTGAATTTCTGTTGAATGCTTGTAAGTAGCTTAAGGCACTTTCGAAGGAAAGTGATTTTCACTGACAGGACAGCATTTAGAAAGTGAAGCAACACTCCATTCACTTCGCACAGTGAATTGAAGTGTTGGAACAGACTGCTTCTCTTTCAGTGAAACGCATGTGAATTTCTGTTGAATGCTTGTAAGTAGCTTAAGGCACTTTCAAAGGAAAGTGATTTTCTCTGAAAGGACAGCATTTACAAAGTGAAGCAACAGTCCATTCACTTCGCACTGTGAATTGAAGTGTTGGAACAGATTGCTTCTCTTTCAGAGAAACGCATTTGTATTTCTGTTGAATGCTTATGAGTAGCTTAAGGCACTTTCAAAGGAAAGTGATTTTCTCTGAAAGGACAGCATTTAGAAAGTGAAGCAACACTCCATTCACAACGCACAGTGAATTGAAGTGGTGGAACAGACTGCTTCTCTTTCAGAGAAACAGATATGAGTTTTTTGTTAATGCTTGTAAGTAGCTTAAGGCACTTTCAAAGGAAAGTGATTTTCTCTGAAAGGACAGCATTTAGAAAGTGAAGCAACACTCCATTCACTTCGCACAGTGAATTGAAGTGTTGGAACAGACTGCTTCTCTTTCAGTGAAACGCATGAGAATTTCTGTTGAATGCTTGTAAGTAGCTTAAGGCACTTTCAAAGGAAAGTGATTTTCTCTGAAAGGACAGCATTTAGAAAGTGAAGAAACACTCCATTCACTTCGCACAGTGAATTGAAGTGTTGGAACAGACTGCTTCTCTTTCAGTGAAACGCATGTGAATTTCTGTTGAATGCTTGTAAGTAGCTTAAGGCACTTTCAAAGGAAAGTGATTTTCTTTGAAAGGACAGCATTTACAAAGTGAAGCAACAGTCCATTCACTTCGCACTGTGAATTGAAGTGTTGGAACAGACTGCTTCTCTTTCAGAGAAATGCATGTGTATTTCTGTTGAATGCTTATGAGTAGCTTAAGGCACTTTCAAAGGAAAGTGATTTTCTCTGAAAGGACAGCATTTAGAAAGTGAAGCAACACTCCATTCACATTGCACAGTGAATTGAAGTGTTGGAAGAGACTACTTCTCTTTCAGAGAAACAGATATGAGTTTTTTGTGAATGCTTGTAAGTAGCTTAAGGCACTTTCAAAGGAAAGTGATTTTCTCTGAAAGGACAGCATTTACAAAGTGAAGCAACAGTCCATTCACTTCACATAGTGAATTGAAGTGTTGGAACAGACTGCTTCTCTTTCAGAGAAACGCATGTGAATTTCTGTTGAATGCTTGTAAGTAGCTTAAGGCACTTTCAAAGGAAAGTGATTTTCTCTGAAAGGACAGCATTTAGAAAGTGAAGCAACACTCCATTCACTTCGCACAGTGAATTGAAGTGTTGGAACAGACTGCTTCTCTTTCAGTGAAACGCATGTGAATTTCTGTTGAATGCTTGTAAGTAGCTTAAGGCACTTTCAAAGGAAAGTGATTTTCTCTGAAAGGACAGCATTTAGAAAGTGAAGCAACACTCCATTCACTTCGCACAGTGAATTGAAGTGTTGGAACAGACTGCTTCTCTTTCAGTGAAACGCATGTGAATTTCTGTTGAATGCTTGTAAGTAGCTTAAGGCACTATCAAAGGAAAGTGATTTTCTCTGAAAGGACAGCATTTAGAAAGTGAAGCAACACTCCATTCACAACGAACAGTGAATTGAAGTGTTGGAACAGACTACTTCTCTTTCAGAGAAACAGATATGAGTTTTTTGTGAATGCTTGTAAATAGCTTAAGGCACTTTCAAAGGAAAGTGATTTTCTCTGAAAGGACAGCATTTAGAAAGTGAAGCCACACTCCATTCACTGCGCACAGTGAATTGAAGTGTTGGAACAGACTGCTTCTCTTTCAGTGAAATGCATGTGAATTTCTGTTGAATGCTTGTAAGTAGCTTAAGGCACTTTCAAAGGAAAGTGATTTTCTCTGAAAGGACAGCATTTAGAAAGTGAAGCAACACTCCATTCACTTCGCACAGTGAATTGAAGTGTTGGAACAGACTGCTTCACTTTCAGTGAAACGCATGTGAATTTCTGTTGAATGCTTGTAAGTAGCTTAAGGCACTTTCGAAGGAAAGTGATTTTCACTGAAAGGACAGCATTTAGAAAGTGAAGCAACACTCCATTCACTTCGCACAGTGAATTGAAGTGTTGGAACAGACTGCTTCTCTTTCAGTGAAACGCATGTGAATTTCTGTTGAATGCTTGTAAGTAGCTTAAGGCACTTTCAAAGGAAAGTGATTTTCTCTGAAAGGACAGCATTTACAAAGTGAAGCAACAGTCCATTCACTTCGCACTGTGAATTGAAGTGTTGGAACAGATTGCTTCTCTTTCAGAGAAACGCATTTGTATTTCTGTTGAATGCTTATGAGTAGCTTAAGGCACTTTCAAAGGAAAGTGATTTTCTCTGAAAGGACAGCATTTAGAAAGTGAAGCAACACTCCATTCACAACGCACAGTGAATTGAAGTGTTGGAACAGACTGCTTCTCTTTCAGAGAAACAGATATGAGTTTTTTGTTAATGCTTGTAAGTAGCTTAAGGCACTTTAAAGGAAAGTGATTTTCTCTGAAAGGACAGCATTTAGAAAGTGAAGCAACACTCCATTCACTTCGCACAGTGAATTGAAGTGTTGGAACAGACTGCTTCTCTTTCAGTGAAACGCATGAGAATTTCTGTTGAATGCTTGTAAGTAGCTTAAGGCACTTTCAAAGGAAAGTGATTTTCTCTGAAAGGACAGCATTTAGAAAGTGAAGCAACACTCCATTCACAACGCACAGTGAATTGAAGTGTTGGAAGAGACTACTTCTCTTTCAGAGAAACAGATATGAGTTTTTTGTGAATGCTTGTAATAGCTTAAGGCACTTTCAAAGGAAAGTGATTTTCTCTGAAAGGACAGCATTTAGAAAGTGAAGCCACACTCCATTCACTGCGCACAGTGAATTGAAGTGTTGGAACAGACTGCTTCTCTTTCAGTGAAATGCATGTGAATTTCTGTTGAATGCTTGTAAGTAGCTTAAGGCACTTTCAAAGGAAAGTGATTTTCTCTGAAAGGACAGCATTTAGAAAGTGAAGCAACACTCCATTCACTTCGCACAGTGAATTGAAGTGTTGGAACAGACTGCTTCTCTTTCAGTGAAACGCATGTGAATTTCTGTTGAATGCTTGTAAGTAGCTTAAGGCACTTTCAAAGGAAAGTGATTTTCTCTGAAAGGACAGCATTTAGAAAGTGAAGCAACACTCCATTCACTTCGCACAGTGAATTGAAGTGTTGGAACAGACTGCTTCTCTTTCAGTGAAACGCATGTGAATTTCTGTTGAATGCTTGTAAGTAGCTTAAGGCACTTTCAAAGGAAAGTGATTTTCTCTGAAAGGACAGCATTTACAAAGTGAAGCAACAGTCCATTCACTTCGCACTGTGAATTGAGGTGTTGGAACAGATTGCTTCTCTTTCAGAGAAACGCATGTGTATTTCTGTTGAATGCTTATGAGTAGCTTAAGGCACTTTCAAAGGAAAGTGATCTTCTCTGAAAGGACAGCATTTAGAAAGTGAAGCAACACTCCATTCACATTGCACAGTGAATTGAAGTGTTGGAAGAGACTACTTCTCTTTCAGAGAAACAGATATGAGTTTTTTGTGAATGCTTGTAAGTAGCTTAAGGCACTTTCAAAGGAAAGTGATTTTCTCTGAAAGGACAGCATTTAGAAAGTGAAGCAACACTCCATTCACTTCGCACAGTGAATTGAAGTGTTGGAACAGACTACTTCTCTTTCAGAGAAACAGATATGAGTTTTTTGTAAATGCTTGTAAGTAGCTTAAGGCACTTTCAAAGGAAAGTGATTTTCTCTGAAAGGACAGCATTTAGAAAGTGAAGCAACACTCCATTCACTTCGCACAGTGAATTGAAGTGTTGGAACAGACTGCTTCTCTTTCAGTGAAACGCATGTGAATTTCTGTTGAATGCTTGTAAGTAGCTTAAGGCACTTTCAAAGGAAAGTGATTTTCTCTGAAACGACAGCATTTAGAAAGTGAAGCAACACTCCATTCACTTCGCACAGTGAATTGAAGTGTTGGAACAGGCTGCTTCTCTTTCAGTGAAACGCATGTGAATTTCTGTTGAATGCTTGTAAGTAGCTTAAGGCACTTTCAAAGGAAAGTGATTTTCTCTGAAAGGACAGCATTTAGAAAGTGAAGCAACACTCCATTCACTTCGCACAGTGAATTGAAGTTTTGGAACAGACTGCTTCTCTTTCAGAGAAATGCATGTGTATTTCTGTTGAATGCTTATGAGTAGCTTAAGGCACTTTCAAAGGAAAGTGATTTTCTCTGAAAGGACAGCATTTAGAAAGTGAAGCAACACTCCATTCACAACGCACAGTGAATTGAAGTGTTGTAAGAGACTATTTCTCTTTCAGAGAAACAGATATGAGTTTTTTGTGAATGCTTGTAAGTAGCTTAAGGCACTTTCAAAGAAAAGTGATTTTCTCTGAAAGGACAGCATTTAGAAAGTGAAGCAACACTCCATTCACTTCACATAGTGAATTGAAGTGTTGGAACAGACTGCTTCTCTTTCAGAGAAACGCATGTGAATTTCTGTTGAATGCTTGTAAGTAGCTTAAGGCACTATCAAAGGAAAGTGATTTTCTCTGAAAGGACAGCATTTAGAAAGTGAAACTACACTCCATTCACTTTGCACGGTGAATAGAAGTGTTGGAACAGACTACTTCTATTTCAGAGAAACAGATATGAGTTTTTTGTGAATGCTTGTAAATAGCTTAAGGCACTTTCAAAGGAAAGTGATTTTCTCTGAAAGGACAGCATTTAGAAAGTGAAGCAACACTCCATTCACTGCGCACAGTGAATTGAAGTGTTGGAACAGACTGCTTCTCTTTCAGTGAAATACATATGAATTTCTGTTGAATGCTTGTAAGTAGCTTAAGGCACTTTCAAAGGAAAGTGATTTTCTCTGAAAGGACAGCATTTAGAAAGTGATGCAACACTCCATTCACTTCGCACAGTGAATTGAAGTGTTGGAACAGACTGCTTCTCTTTCAGTGAAACGCATGTGAATTTCTGTTGAATGCTTGTAAGTAGGTTAAGGCACTTTCAAAGGAAAGTGATTTTCTCTGAAAGGACAGCATTTAGAAAGTGAAGCAACACTCCATTCACTTCGCACAGTGAATTGAAGTGTTGGAACAGACTGCTTCTCTTTCAGTGAAACGCATGTGAATTTCTGTTGAATGCTTGTAAGTAGCTTAAGGCACTTTCAAAGGAAAGTGATTTTCTTTGAAAGGACAGCATTTACAAAGTGAAGCAACAGTCCATTCACTTCGCACTTTGAATTGAAGTGTTGGAACAGACTGCTTCTCTTTCAGAGAAATGCATGTGTATTTCTGTTGAATGCTTATGAGTAGCTTAAGGCACTTTCAAAGGAAAGTGATTTTCTCTGAAAGGACAGCATTTAGAAAGTGAAGCAACACTCCATTCACATTGCACAGTGAATTGAAGTGTTGGAAGAGACTACTTCTCTTTCAGAGAAACAGATATGAGTTTTTTGTGAATGCTTGTAAGTAGCTTAAGGCACTTTCAAAGGAAAGTGATTTTCTCTGAAAGGACAGCATTTACAAAGTGAAGCAACAGTCCATTCACTTCACATAGTGAATTGAAGTGTTGGAACAGACTGCTTCTCTTTCAGAGAAACGCATGTGAATTTCTGTTGAATGCTTGTAAGTAGCTTAAGGCACTATCAAAGGAAAGTGATTTTCTCTGAAAGGACAGCATTTAGAAAGTGAAGCAACACTCCATTCACAACGAACAGTGAATTGAAGTGTTGGAACAGACTACTTCTCTTTCAGAGAAACAGATATGAGTTTTTTGTGAATGCTTGTAAATAGCTTAAGGCACTTTCAAAGGAAAGTGATTTTCTCTGAAAGGACAGCATTTAGAAAGTGAAGCCACACTCCATTCACTGCGCACAGTGAATTGAAGTGTTGGAACAGACTGCTTCTCTTTCAGTGAAATGCATGTGAATTTCTGTTGAATGCTTGTAAGTAGCTTAAGGCACTTTCAAAGGAAAGTGATTTTCTCTGAAAGGACAGCATTTAGAAAGTGAAGCAACACTCCATTCACTTCGCACAGTGAATTGAAGTGTTGGAACAGACTGCTTCTCTTTCAGTGAAACGCATGTGAATTTCTGTTGAATGCTTGTAAGTAGCTTAAGGCACTTTCGAAGGAAAGTGATTTTCACTGACAGGACAGCATTTAGAAAGTGAAGCAACACTCCATTCACTTCGCACAGTGAATTGAAGTGTTGGAACAGACTGCTTCTCTTTCAGTGAAACGCATGTGAATTTCTGTTGAATGCTTGTAAGTAGCTTAAGGCACTTTCAAAGGAAAGTGATTTTCTCTGAAAGGACAGCATTTACAAAGTGAAGCAACAGTCCATTCACTTCGCACTGTGAATTGAAGTGTTGGAACAGATTGCTTCTCTTTCAGAGAAACGCATTTGTATTTCTGTTGAATGCTTATGAGTAGCTTAAGGCACTTTCAAAGGAAAGTGATTTTCTCTGAAAGGACAGCATTTAGAAAGTGAAGCAACACTCCATTCACAACGCACAGTGAATTGAAGTGTTGGAACAGACTGCTTCTCTTTCAAAGAAACAGATATGAGTTTTTTGTTAATGCTTGTAAGTAGCTTAAGGCACTTTCAAAGGAAAGTGATTTTCTCTGAAAGGACAGCATTTAGAAAGTGAAGCAACACTCCATTCACTGCGCACAGTGAATTGAAGTGTTGGAACAGACTGCTTCTCTTTCAGTGAAACGCATGAGAATTTCTGTTGAATGCTTGTAAGTAGCTTAAGGCACTTTCAAAGGAAAGTGATTTTCTCTGAAAGGACAGCATTTAGAAAGTGAAGCAACACTCCATTCACTTCGCACAGTGAATTGAAGTGTTGGAACAGACTGCTTCTCTTTCAGTGAAACGCATGTGAATTTCTGTTGAATGCTTGTAAGTAGCTTAAGGCACTTTCAAAGGAAAGTGATTTTCTCTGAAAGGACAGCATTTACAAAGTGAAGCAACAGTCCATTCACTTCGCACTTTGAATTGAAGTGTTGGAACAGATTGCTTCTCTTTCAGAGAAACGCATGTGTATTTCTGTTGAATGCTTATGAGTAGCTTAAGGCACTTTCAAAGGAAAGTGATTTTCTCTGAAAGGACAGCATTTAGAAAGTGAAGCAACACTCCATTCACAACGCACAGTGAATTGAAGTGTTGGAACAGACTACTTCTCTTTCCGAGAAACAGATATGAGTTTTTTGTGAATGCTTGTAAGTAGCTTAAGGCACTTTCAAAGGAAAGTGATTTTCTCTGAAAGGACAGCATTTAGAAAGTGAAGAAACACTCCATTCACTTCGCACAGTGAATTGAAGTGTTGGAACAGACTACTTCTCTTTCAGAGAAACAGATATGAGTTTTTTGTGAATGCTTGTAAGTAGCTTAAAGCACTTTCAAAGGAAAGTGATTTTCTCTGAAAGGACAGCATTTAGAAAGTGAAGCAACACTCCATTCACTTCGCACAGTGAATTGAAGTGTTGGACCAGACTGCTTCTCTTTCAGTGAAACGCATGTGAATTTCTGTTGAATGCTTGTAAGTAGCTTAAGGCACTTTCAAAGGAAAGTGATTTTCTCTGAAAGGACAGCATTTAGAAAGTGAAGCAACACTTCATTCACAACGCACAGTGAATTGAAGTGTTGGAACAGACTACTTCTCTTTCAGAGAAACAGATATGAGTTTTTTGTGAATGCTTGTAAGTAGCTTAAGGCACTTTCAAAGGAAAGTGATTTTCTCTGAAAGGACAGCATTTAGAAAGTGAAGCAACACTCCATTCACTTCGCACAGTGAATTGAAGTGTTGGAACAGACTGCTTCTCTTTCAGTGAAACGCATGTGAATTTCTGTTGAATGCTTGTAAGAAGCTTAAGGCACTTTCAAAGGAAAGTCATTTTCTTTGAAAGGACAGCATTTACAAAGTGAAGCAACAGTCCATTCACTTTTTACTGTGAATTGAAGTGTTGGAACAGACTGCTTCTCTTTCAGAGAAATGCATGTGTATTTCTGTTGAATGCTTATGAGTAGCTTAAGGCACTTTCAAAGGAAAGTGATTTTCTCTGAAAGGACAGCATTTAGAAAGTGAAGCAACACTCCATTCACATCGCACAGTGAATTGAAGTGTTGGAAGAGACTACTTCTCTTTCAGAGAAACAGATATGAGTTTTTTGTGAATGCTTGTAAGTAGCTTAAGGCACTTTCAAAGGAAAGTGATTTTCTCTGAAAGGACAGCATTTAGAAAGTGAAGCAACACTCCATTCACTTCACATAGTGAATTGAAGTGTTGGAACAGACTGCTTCTCTTTCAGAGAAACGCATGTGAATTTCTGTTGAATGCTTGTAAGTAGCTTAAGGCACTATCAAAGGAAAGTGATTTTCTCTGAAAGGACAGCATTTAGAAAGTGAAGCAACAGTCCATTCACAACGCACAGTGAATTGAAGTGTTGAAACAGACTACTTCTCTTTCAGAGAAACAGATATGAGTTTTTTGTGAATGCTTGTAAATAGCTTAAGGCACTTTCAAAGGAAAGTGATTTTCTCTGAAAGGACAGCATTTAGAAAGTGAAGCCACACTCCGTTCACTGCGCACAGTGAATTGAAGTGTTGGAACAGACTGCTTCACTTTCAGTGAAATGCATGTGAATTTCTGTTGAATGCTTGTAAGTAGCTTAAGGCACTTTCAAAGGAAAGTGATTTTCTCTGAAAGGACAGCATTTAGAAAGTGAAGCAACACTCCATTCATTTCGCACAGTGAATTGAAGTGTTGGAACAGACTACTTCTCTTTCAGAGAAACAGATATGAGTTTTTTGTGAATGCTTGTAAGTAGCTTAAGGCACTTTCAAAGGAAAGTGATTTTCTCTGAAAGGACAGCATTTAGTAAGTGAAGCAACACTCCATTCACTTCGCACAGTGAATTGAAGTGTTGGAACAGACTGCTTCTCTTTCAGTGAAACGCATGTGAATTTCTGTTGAATGCTTGTAAGTAGCTTAAGGCACTTTCAAAGGAAATGGATTTTCTCTGAAAGGACAGCATTTACAAAGTGAAGCAACAGTCCATTCACTTCGCACTGTGAATTGAAGTGTTGGAACAGATTGCTTCTCTTTCAGAGAAACGTATGTGTATTTCTGTTAAATGCTTATGAGTAGCTTAAGGCACTTTCAAAGGAAAGTGATTTTCTCTGAAAGGACAGCATTTAGAAAGTGAAGCAACACTCCATTCACTTCGCACAGTGAATTGAAGTGTTGGAACAGACTGCTTCTTTCAGTGAAATGCATGTGAATTTCTGTTGAATGCTTGTAAGCAGCTTAACGCACTTTCAAAGGAAAGTGATTTTCTCTGAAAGGACAGCATTTAGGAAGTGAAGCAACACTCCATTCACTTCGCACAGTGAATTGAAGTGTTGGAACAGACTGCTTCTCTTTCAGTGAAATGCATGTGAATTTCTGTTGAATGCTTGTAAGTAGCTTAAGGCACTTTCAAAGGAAAGTGATTTTCTCTGAAAGGACAGCATTTAGAAAGTGAAGCAACACTCCATTCACTTCGCACAGTGAATTGAAGTGTTGGAACAGACTGCTTCTCTTTCAGTGAAACGCATGTGAATTTCTGTTGAATGCTTGTAAGTGGCTTAAGGCACATTCAAATGAAAGTGATTTTCTCTGAAAGGACAGCATTTAGAAAGTGAAGCAACACTCCATTCACTTCGCACAGTGAATTGAAGTGTTGGAACAGACTGCTTCTCTTTCAGTGAAACGCATGTGAATTTCTGTTGAATGCTTGTAAGTAGCTTAAGGCACTTTCAAAGGAAAGTGATTTTCTCTGAAAGTACAGCATTTACAAAGTGAAGCAACACTCCATTCACTTCGTACTGTGAATTGAAGTGTTGGAACAGATTGCTTCTCTTTCAGAGAAACGCATGTGTATTTCTGTTGAATGCTTATGAGTAGCTTAAGGCACTTTCAAAGGGAAGTGATTTTCTCTGAAAGGACAGCATTTACAAAGTGAAGCAACAGTCCATTCACTTCGCACTGTGAATTGAAGTGTTGGAACATATTGCTTCTCTTTCAGAGAAACGCATGTGTATTTCTGTTGAATGCTTATGAGTAGCTTAAGGCACTTTCAAAGGAAAGTGATTTTCTCTGAAAGGACAGCATTTAGGAAGTGAAGCAACACTCCATTCACTTCGCACAGTGAATTGAAGTGATGGAACAGACTGCTTCTCTTTCAGTGAAACGCATGTGAATTTCTGTTGAATGCTTGTAAGTAGATTAAGGCACTTTCAAAGGAAAGTGATTTTCTCTGAAAGGAAAGCATTTAGAAAGTGAAGCAACACTTTATTCACTTCACATAGTGAATTGAAGTGTTGGAACAGACTGCTTCTCTTTCAGAGAAATGCATGTGAATTTCTGTTGAATGCTTGTAAGTAGCTTAAGGCACTTTCAAAGGAAACTGATTTTCTCTGAAAGGACAGCATTTAGAAAGTGAAGCAACACTCCATTCACAACGCACAGTGAATTGAAGTGTTGGAACAGACTACTTCTCTTTCAGAGAAACAGATATGAGTTTTTTGTGAATGCTTGTAAGTAGCTTAAGGCACTTTCAAAGGAAAGTGATTTTCTCTGAAAGGACAGCATTTAGAAAGTGAAGCAACACTCCATTCACTGCGCACAGTGAATTGAAGTGTTGGAACAGACTGCTTCTCTTTCAGTGAAATACATGTGAATTTCTGTTGAATGCTTGTAAGTAGGTTAAGGCACTTTCAAAGGAAAGTGATTTTCTCTGAAAGGACAGCATTTAGAAAGTGAAGCAACACTCCATTCACTTCGCACAGTGAATTGAAGTGTTGGAACAGACTGCTTCTCTTTCAGTGAAACGCATGTGAATTCCTGTTGAATGCTTGTAAGTAGCTTAAGGCACTTTCAAAGGAAAGTGATTTTCTCTGAAAGGACAGCATTTAGAAAGTGAAGGAACACTCCATTCACTTCGCACAGTGAATTGAAGTGTTGGAACAGACTGCTTCTCTTTCAGTGAAACGCATGTGAATTTCTGTTGAATGCTTGTAAGTAGCTTAAGGCACTTTCAAAGGAAAGTGATTTTCTTTGAAAGGACAGCATTTACAAAGTGAAGCAACAGTCCATTCACTTCGCACTGTGAATTGAAGTGTTGGAACAGACTGCTTCTCTTTCAGAGAAATGCATGTGTATTTCTGTTGAATGCTTATGAGCAGCTTAAGGCACTTTCAAAGGAAAGTGATTTTCTCTGAAAGGACAGCATTTAGAAAGTGAAGCAAAGCTCCATTCACAACGCACTGTGAATTGAAGTGTTGGAAGAGACTACTTCTCTTTCAGAGAAACAGATATGAGTTTTTTGTGAATGCTTGTAAGTAGCTTAAGGCACTTTCAAAGGAAAGTGATTTTCTCTGAAAGGACAGCATTTAGAAAGTGAAGCAACACTCCATTCACTTCACATAGTGAATTGAAGTGTTGGAACAGACTGCTTCTCTTTCAGAGAAACGCATGTGAATTTCTGTTGAATGCTTGTAAGTAGCTTAAGGCACTATCAAAGGAAAGTGATTTTCTCTGAAAGGACAGCATTTAGAAAGTGAAGCAACACTCCATTCACAACGCACAGTGAATTGAAGTGTTGGAACAGACTACTTCTCTTTCAGAGAAACAGATATGAGTTTTTTGTGAATGCTTGTAAATAGCTTAAGGCACTTTCAAAGGAAAGTGATTTTCTCTGAAAGGACAGCATTTAGAAAGTGAAGCCACACTCCATTCACTTCGCACTGTGAATTGAAGTGTTGGAACAGATTGCTTCTCTTTCAGAGAAACGCATGTGTATTTCTGTTGAATGCTTATGAGTAGCTTAAGGCACTTTCAAAGGAAAGTGATTTTCTCTGAAAGGACAGCATTTAGAAAGTGAAGCAACACTCCATTCACTACGCACAGTGAATTGAAGTGTTGGAACAGACTACTTCTCTTTCAGAGAAACAGATATGAGTTTTTTGTGAATGCTTGTAAGTAGCTTAAGGCACTTTCAAAGGAAAGTGATTTTCTCTGAAAGGACAGCATTTAGTAAGTGAAGCAACACTCCATTCACTTCGCACAGTGAATTGAAGTGTTGGAACAGACTGCTTCTCTTTCAGTGAAACGCATGTGAATTTCTGTTGAATGCTTGTAAGTAGCTTAAGGCACTTTCAAAGGAAACGGATTTTCTCTGAAAGGACAGCATTTACAAAGTGAAGCAACAGTCCATTCACTTCGCACTGTGAATTGAAGTGTTGGAACAGATTGCTTCTCTTTCAGAGAAACGTATGTGTATTTCTGTTAAATGCTTATGAGTAGCTTAAGGCACTTTCAAAGGAAAGTGATTTTCTCTGAAAGGACAGCATTTAGAAAGTGAAGCAACACTCCATTCACTTCGCACAGTGAATT
Source organism: Myodes glareolus (assembly GCF_982192425.1). NCBI lineage: Eukaryota > Metazoa > Chordata > Mammalia > Rodentia > Cricetidae > Myodes > Myodes glareolus. The sequence continues at coordinate 65,660 of NW_028263240.1, forward strand.
GAAGTGTTGGAACAGACTGCTTCTTTCAGTGAAATGCATGTGAATTTCTGTTGAATGCTTGTAAGCAGCTTAACGCACTTTTAAAGGAAAGTGATTTTCTCTGAAAGGACAGCATTTAGGAAGTGAAGCAACACTCCATTCACTTCGCACAGTGAATTGAAGTGTTGGAACAGACTGCTTCTCTTTCAGTGAAACGCATGTGAATTTCTGTTGAATGCTTGTAAGTAGCTTAAGGCACATTCAAATGAAAGTGATTTTCTCTGAAAGGACAGCATTTAGAAAGTGAAGCAACACTCCATTCACTTCGCACAGTGAATTGAAGTGTTGGAACAGACTGCTTCTCTTTCAGTGAAACGCATGTGAATTTCTGTTGAATGCTTGTAAGTAGCTTAAGGCACTTTCAAAAGAAAGTGATTTTCTCTGAAAGTACAGCATTTACAAAGTGAAGCAACACTCCATTCACTTCGTACTGTGAATTGAAGTGTTGGAACAGACTGCTTCTCTTTCAGAGAAACGCATGTGTATTTCTGTTGAATGCTTATGAGTAGCTTAAGGCACTTTCAAAGGAAAGTGATTTTCTCTGAAAGGACAGCATTTAGAAAGTGAAGCAACACTCCATTCACAACGCACAGTGAATTGAAGTGTTGGAATAGACTACTTCTCTTTCAGAGAAACAGATATGAGTTTTTTGTGAATGCTTGTAAGTAGCTTAAGGCACTTTCAAAGGAAAGTGATTTTCTCTGAAAGGACAGCATTTAGTAAGTGAAGCAACACTCCATTCACTTCGCACAGTGAATTGAAGTGATGGAACAGACTGCTTCTCTTTCAGTGAAACGCATGTGAATTTCTGTTGAATGCTTGTAAGTAGATTAAGGCACTTTCAAAGGGAAGTGATTTTCTCTGAAAGGACAGCATTTACAAAGTGAAGCAACAGTCCATTCACTTCGCACTGTGAATTGAAGTGTTGGAACATATTGCTTCTCTTTCAGAGAAACGCATGTGTATTTCTGTTGAATGCTTATGAGTAGCTTAAGGCACTTTCAAAGGAAAGTGATTTTCTCTGAAAGGACAGCATTTAGGAAGTGAAGCAACACTCCATTCACTTCGCACAGTGAATTGAAGTGATGGAACAGACTGCTTCTCTTTCAGTGAAACGCATGTCAATTTCTGTTGAATGCTTGTAAGTAGATTAAGGCACTTTCAAAGGAAAGTGATTTTCTCTGAAAGGATAGCATTTAGAAAGTGAAGCAACACTTTATTCACTTCACATAGTGAATTGAAGTGTTGGAACAGACTGCTTCTCTTTCAGAGAAATGCATGTGAATTTCTGTTGAATGCTTGTAAGTAGCTTAAGGCACTTTCAAAGGAAACTGATTTTCTCTGAAAGGACAGCATTTAGAAAGTGAAGCAACACTCCATTCACAACGCACAGTGAATTGAAGTGTTGGAACAGACTACTTCTCTTTCAGAGAAACAGATATGAGTTTTTTGTGAATGCTTGTAAGTAGCTTAAGGCACTTTCAAAGGAAAGTGATTTTCTCTGAAAGGACAGCATTTAGAAAGTGAAGCAACACTCCATTCACTGCGCACAGTGAATTGAAGTGTTGGAACAGACTGCTTCTCTTTCAGTGAAATACATGTGAATTTCTGTTGAATGCTTGTAAGTAGCTTAAGGCACTTTCAAAGGAAAGTGATTTTCTCTGAAAGGACAGCATTTAGAAAGTGAAGCAACACTCCATTCACTTCGCACAGTGAATTGAAGTGTTGGAACACACTGCTTCTCTTTCAGTGAAACGCATGTGAATTCCTGTTGAATGCTTGTAAGTAGCTTAAGGCACTTTCAAAGGAAAGTGATTTTCTCTGAAAGGACAGCATTTAGAAAGTGAAGGAACACTCCATTCACTTCGCACAGTGAATTGAAGTGTTGGAACAGACTGCTTCTCTTTCAGTGAAACGCATGTGAATTTCTGTTGAATGCTTTAAGTAGCTTAAGGCACTTTCAAAGGAAAGTGATTTTCTTTGAAAGGACAGCATTTACAAAGTGAAGCAACAGTCCATTCACTTCGCACTGTGAATTGAAGTGTTGGAACAGACTGCTTCTCTTTCAGAGAAATGCATGTGTATTTCTGTTGAATGCTTATGAGCAGCTTAAGGCACTTTCAAAGGAAAGTGATTTTCTCTGAAAGGACAGCATTTAGAAAGTGAAGCAAAACTCCATTCACAACGCACTGTGAATTGAAGTGTTGGAAGAGACTACTTCTCTTTCAGAGAAACAGATATGAGTTTTTTGTGAATGCTTGTAAGTAGCTTAAGGCACTTTCAAAGGAAAGTGATTTTCTCTGAAAGGACAGCATTTAGAAAGTGAAAGAACACTCCATTCACTTCACATAGTGAATTGAAGTGTTGGAACAGACTGCTTCTCTTTCAGAGAAACGCATGTGAATTTCTATTGAATGCTTGTAAGTAGCTTAAGGCACTTTCAAAGGAAAGTGATTTTCTCTGAAAGGACAGCATTTAGAAAGTGAAGCAACAGTCCATTCACTTCGCACTGTGAATTGAAGTGTTGGAACAGACTACTTCTCTTTCAGAGAAACAGATATGAGTTTTTTGTGAATGCTTGTAAATAGCTTAAGGCACTTTCAAAGGAAAGTGATTTTCTCTGAAAGGACAGCATTTAGAAAGTGAAGCAACACTCCATTCACTGCGCACAGTGAATTGAAGTGTTGGAAAAGACTGCTTCTCTTTCAGTGAAATGCATGTGAATTTCTGTTGAATGCTTGCAAGTAGCTTAAGGCACTTTCAAAGGAAAGTGATTTTCTCTGAAAGGACAGCATTTAGAAAGTGAAGCAACACTCCATTCACTTCGCACAGTGAATTGAAATGTTGGAACAGACTGCTTCTCTTTCAGAGAAACGCATGTGTATTTCTGTTGAATGCTTATGAGTAGCTTAAGGCACTTTCAAAGGAAAGTGATTTTCTCTGAAAGGACAGCATTTAGAAAGTGAAGCAACACTCCATTCACTTCGCACAGTGAATTGAAGTGTTGGAACAGACTGCTTCTCTTTCAGTGAAACGCATGTGAATTTCTGTTGAATGCTTGTAAGTAGCTTAAGGCACTTTCAAAGGAAAGTGATTTTCTCTGAAAGGACAGCATTTACAAAGTGAAGCAACAGTCCATTCACTTCGCACTGTGAATTGAAGTGTTGGAACAGATTGCTTCTCTTTCAGAGAAACGCATGTGTATTTCTGTTGAATGCTTATGAGTAGCTTAAGGCACTTTCAAAGGAAAGTGATTTTCTCTGAAAGGACAGCATTTAGAAAGTGAAGCAACACTCCATTCACAACGCACAGTGAATTGAAGTGTTTGAACAGACTACTTCTCTTTTAGAGAAACAGATATTAGTTTTTTGTGAATGCTTGTAAGTAGCTTAAGGCACTTTCAAAGGAAAGTGATTTTCTCTGAAAGGACAGCATTTAGTAAGTGAAGCAACACTCCATTCACTTCGCACAGTGAATTGAAGTGTTGGAACAGACTGCTTCTCTTTCAGTGAAACGCATGTGAATTTCTGTTGAATGCTTGTAAGTAGCTTAAGGCACTTTCAAAGGAAAGTGATTTTCTCTGAAAGGACAGCATTTACAAAGTGAAGCAACAGTCCATTCACTTCGCACTGTGAATTGAAGTGTTGGAACAGATTGCTTCTCTTTCAGAGAAACGTATGTGTATTTCTGTTGAATGCTTATGAGTAGCTTAAGGCACTTTCAAAGGAAAGTGATTTTCTCTGAAAGGACAGCATTTAGAAAGTGAAGCAACACTCCATTCACAACGCACAGTGAATTGAAGTTTTGGAACAGACGACTTCTCTTTCCGAGAAACAGATATGAGTTTTTTGTGAATGCTTGTAAGTAGCTTAAGGCACTTTCAAAGGAAAGTGATTTTCTCTGAAAGGACAGCATTTAGAAAGTGAAGCAACACTCCATTCACTTCGCACAGTGAATTGAAGTGTTGGTACAGACTGCTTCTTTCAGTGAAATGCATGTGAATTTCTGTTGAATGCTTGTAAGCAGCTTAACGCACTTTCAAAGGAAAGTGATTTTCTCTGAAAGGACAGCATTTAGGAAGTGAAGCAGCACTCCATTCACTTCGCACAGTGAATTGAAGTGTTGGAACAGACTGCTTCTCTTTCAGTGAAATGCATGTGAATTTCTGTTGAATGCTTGTAAGTAGCTTAAGGCACTTTCAAAGGAAAGTGATTTTCTCTGAAAGGACAGCATTTAGAAAGTGAAGCAACACTCCATTCACTTCGCACAGTGAATTGAAGTGTTGGAACAGACTGCTTCTCTTTCAGTGAAACGCATGTGAATTTCTGTTGAATGCTTGTAAGTAGCTTAAGGCACATTCAAATGAAAGTGATTTTCTCTGAAAGGACAGCATTTAGAAAGTGAAGCAACACTCCATTCACTTCGCACAGTGAATTGAAGTGTTGGAACAGACTACTTCTCTTTCAGAGAAACAGATATGAGTTTTTTGCGAATGCTTGTAAGTAGCTTAAGGCACTTTTAAAGGAAAGCGATTTTCTCTGAAAGGACAGCATTTGCAAAGTGAAGCAACAGTCCATTCACTTCGCACTGTGAATTGAAGTGTTGGAACAGACTGCTTCTGTTTCAGAGAAACGCATGTGTATTTTGTTGAATGCTTATGAGTAGCTTAAGGCACTTTCAAAGGAAAGTGATTTTCTCTGAAAGGACAGCATTTGGAAAGTGAAGCAACACTCCATTCACAACCCACAGTGAATTGAAGTGTTGGAACAGACTGCTTCTGTTTCAGAGAAACGCATGTGTATTTTGTTGAATGCTTATGAGTAGCTTAAGACACTTTCAAAGGAAAGTTATTTTCTCTGAAAGGACAGCATTTAGAAAGTGAAGCAACACTCCATTCACTTCGAACAGTGAATTGAAGTGTTGGAACAGACTGCTTCTCTTTCAGTGAAATGCATGTGAATTTCTGTTGAATGCTTGTAAGCAGCTTAACGCACTTTCAAAGGAAAGTGATTTTCTCTGAAAGGACAGCATTTAGGAAGTGAAGCAGCACTCCATTCACTTCGCACAGTGAATTGAAGTGTTGGAACAGACTGCTTCTCTTTCAGTGAAATGCTTGTGAATTTCTGTTGAATGCTTGTAAGTAGCTTAAGGCACTTTCAAAGGAAAGTGATTTTCTCTGAAAGGACAGCATTTAGAAAGTGAAGCAACACTCCATTCACTTCGCACAGTGAATTGAAGTTTTGGAACAGACTGCTTTTCTTTCAGTGAAACGCATATGAATTTCTGTTGAATACTTGTAAGTAGCTTAAGGCACTTTCAAAGGAAAGTGATTTTCTATGAAAGGACAGCATTGACAAAGTGAAGCAACAATCCATTCACTTCGCACTGTGAATTGAAGTGTTGGAACAGACTGCTTCTCTTTCAGAGAAACGCATGTGTATTTCTGTTGAATGCTTATGAGTAGCTTAAGGCACTTTCAAAGGAAAGTGATTTTCTCTGAAAGGACAGCATTTAGAAAGTGAAGCAACACTCCATTCACAACGCACAGTGAATTGAAGTGTTGGAACAGACTACTTCTCTTTCAGAGAAACAGATATGAGTTTTTTGTGAATACTTGTAAGTAGCTTAAGGCACTTTCAAAGGAAAGTGATTTTCTCTGAAAGGACAGCATTTAGAAAGTGAAGCAACACTCCATTCACTTCACACAGTGAATTGAAGTGTTGGAACAGACTGCTTCTCTTTCAGTGAAATGCATGTGAATTTCTGTTGAATGCTTGTAAGTAGCTTAAGGCACTTTCAAAGGAAAGTGATTTTCTCTGAAAGGACAGCATTTAGGAAGTGAAGCAACACTCCATTCACTTCGCACATTGAATTGAAGTGTTGGAACAGACTGCATCTCTTTCAGTGAAATGCATGTGAATTTCTGTTGAATGCTTGTAAGTAGCTTAAGGCACTTTCAAAGGAAAGTGATTTCCTCTGAAAGGACAGCATTTACAAAGTGAAGCAACAGTCCATTCACTTCGCACTGTGAATTGAAGTGTTGGAACAGACTGCTTCTCTTTCAGAGAAACGCATGTGCATATCTGTTGAATGCATATGAGTAGCTTAAGGCACTTTCAAAGGAAAGTGATTTTCCCTCAAAGGACAGCATGTAGAAATTGAAGCAACACTCCATTCACTTCGCACAGTGAATTGAAGTGTTGGAACAGACTGCTTCTCTTTCAGTGAAATGCATGTGAATTTCTGTTGAATGCTTGTAAGTAGCTTAAGGCACTTTCAAAGGAAAGTGATTTTCTCTGAAAGGACAGCATTTCTAAAGTGAAGCAACACTCCATTCACTTCGCACAGTGAATTGAAGTGTTGGAACAGACTGCTTCTCTTTCAGAGAAACGCATGTGTATTTCTGTTGAATGCTTATGAGTAGCTTAAGGCACTTTCAAAGGAAAGTGATTTTCTCTGAAAGGACAGCATTTAGAAAGTGAAGCAACACTCCATTCACAACGCACAGTGAATTGAATGGTTGGAAGAGACTATTTCTCTTTCAGAGAAACAGATATGAGTTTTTTGTGAATGCTTGTAAGTAGCTTAAGGCACTTTCAAAGGAAAGTGATTTTCTCTGAAAGGACAGCATTTAGAAAGTGAAGCAACACTCCATTCACTTCACATAGTGAATTGAAGTGTTGGAACAGACTGCTTCTCTTTCAGAGAAACGCATGTGAATTTCTGTTGAATGCTTGTAAGTAGCATAAGGCACTATCAAAGGAAAGTGATTTTCTCTGAAAGGACAGCATTTCGAAAGTGAAGCAACACTCCATTCACTGCGCACAGTGAATTGAAGTGTTGGAACAGACTGCTTCTCTTTCAGTGAAATACATGTGAATTTCTGTTGAATGCTTGTAAGTAGCTTAAGGCACTTTCAACGGAAAGTGATTTTCTCTGAAAGGACAGCATTTAGAAAGTGAAGCAACACTCCATTCACTTCGCACAGTGAATTGAAGTGTTGGAACAGACTGCTTCTCTTTCAGTGAAACGCATGTGAATTTCTGTTGAATGCTTGTAAGTTGCTTAAGGCACTTTCAAAGGAAAGTGATTTTCTCTGAAAGGACAGCATTTAGAAAGTGAAGCAACACTCCATTCACTTCGCACAGTGAATTGAAGTGTTGGAACAGACTACTTCTCTTTCAGAGAAACAGATATGAGTTTTTTGCGAATGCTTGTAAGTAGCTTAAGGCACTTTTAAAGGAAAGTGATTTTCTCTGAAAGGACAGCATTTAGAAAGTGAAGCAACACTCCATTCACTTCGCACAGTGAATTGAAGTGTTGGAACAGACTGCTTCTCTTTCAGTGAAACGCATGTGAATTTCTGTTGAATGCTTGTAAGTAGCTTAAGGCACTTTCAAAGGAAAGCGATTTTCTCTGAAAGGACAGCATTTGCAAAGTGAAGCAACAGTCCATTCACTTCGCACTGTGAATTGAAGTGTTGGAACAGACTGCTTCTGTTTCAGAGAAACGCATGTGTATTTTGTTGAATGCTTATGAGTAGCTTAAGGCACTTTCAAAGGAAAGTGATTTTCTCTGAAAGGACAGCATTTGGAAAGTGAAGCAACACTCCATTCACAACCCACAGTGAATTGAAGTGTTGGATCAGACTACTTCTCTTTCAGAGAAACAGATATGAGTTTTTTGTGAATGCTTGTAAGTAGCTTAAGGCACTTTCAAAGGAAAGTGTTTTTCTCTGAAAGGACAGCATTTAGAAAGTGAAGCAACAGTCCATTCACTTCGCACTGTGAATTGAAGTGTTGGAACAGACTGCTTCTATTTCAGAGAATCGCATGTGTATTTTGTTGAATGCTTATGAGTAGCTTAAGACACTTTCAAAGGAAAGTTATTTTCTCTGAAAGGACAGCATTTAGAAAGTGAAGCAACACTCCATTCACTTCGAACAGTGAATTGAAGTGTTGGAACAGACTGCTTCTCTTTCAGTGAAATGCATGTGAATTTCTGTTGAATGCTTGTAAGCAGCTTAACGCACTTTCAAAGGAAAGTGATTTTCTCTGAAAGGACAGCATTTAGGAAGTGAAGCAGCACTCCATTCACTTCGCACAGTGAATTGAAGTGTTGGAACAGACTGCTTCTCTTTCAGTGAAATGCTTGTGAATTTCTGTTGAATGCTTGTAAGTAGCTTAAGGCACTTTCAAAGGAAAGTGATTTTCTCTGAAAGGACAGCATTTAGAAAGTGAAGCAACACTCCATTCACTTCGCACAGTGAATTGAAGTTTTGGAACAGACTGCTTTTCTTTCAGTGAAACGCATATGAATTTCTGTTGAATACTTGTAAGTAGCTTAAGGCACTTTCAAAGGAAAGTGATTTTCTATGAAAGGACAGCATTGACAAAGTGAAGCAACAATCCATTCACTTCGCACTGTGAATTGAAGTGTTGGAACAGACTGCTTCTCTTTCAGAGAAACGCATGTGTATTTCTGTTGAATGCTTATGAGTAGCTTAAGGCACTTTCAAAGGAAAGTGATTTTCTCTGAAAGGACAGCATTTAGAAAGTGAAGCAACACTCCATTCACAACGCACAGTGAATTGAAGTGTTGGAACAGACTACTTCTCTTTCAGAGAAACAGATATGAGTTTTTTGTGAATACTTGTAAGTAGCTTAAGGCACTTTCAAAGGAAAGTGATTTTCTCTGAAAGGACAGCATTTAGAAAGTGAAGCAACACTCCATTCACTTCACACAGTGAATTGAAGTGTTGGAACAGACTGCTTCTCTTTCAGTGAAATGCATGTGAATTTCTGTTGAATGCTTGTAAGTAGCTTAAGGCACTTTCAAAGGAAAGTGATTTTCTCTGAAAGGACAGCATTTAGGAAGTGAAGCAACACTCCATTCACTTCGCACATTGAATTGAAGTGTTGGAACAGACTGCATCTCTTTCAGTGAAATGCATGTGAATTTCTGTTGAATGCTTGTAAGTAGCTTAAGGCACTTTCAAAGGAAAGTGATTTCCTCTGAAAGGACAGCATTTACAAAGTGAAGCAACAGTCCATTCACTTCGCACTGTGAATTGAAGTGTTGGAACAGACTGCTTCTCTTTCAGAGAAACGCATGTGCATATCTGTTGAATGCATATGAGTAGCTTAAGGCACTTTCAAAGGAAAGTGATTTTCCCTCAAAGGACAGCATGTAGAAATTGAAGCAACACTCCATTCACTTCGCACAGTGAATTGAAGTGTTGGAACAGACTGCTTCTCTTTCAGTGAAATGCATGTGAATTTCTGTTGAATGCTTGTAAGTAGCTTAAGGCACTTTCAAAGGAAAGTGATTTTCTCTGAAAGGACAGCATTTCTAAAGTGAAGCAACACTCCATTCACTTCGCACAGTGAATTGAAGTGTTGGAACAGACTGCTTCTCTTTCAGAGAAACGCATGTGTATTTCTGTTGAATGCTTATGAGTAGCTTAAGGCACTTTCAAAGGAAAGTGATTTTCTCTGAAAGGACAGCATTTAGAAAGTGAAGCAACACTCCATTCACAACGCACAGTGAATTGAATGGTTGGAAGAGACTATTTCTCTTTCAGAGAAACAGATATGAGTTTTTTGTGAATGCTTGTAAGTAGCTTAAGGCACTTTCAAAGGAAAGTGATTTTCTCTGAAAGGACAGCATTTAGAAAGTGAAGCAACACTCCATTCACTTCACATAGTGAATTGAAGTGTTGGAACAGACTGCTTCTCTTTCAGAGAAACGCATGTGAATTTCTGTTGAATGCTTGTAAGTAGCATAAGGCACTATCAAAGGAAAGTGATTTTCTCTGAAAGGACAGCATTTCGAAAGTGAAGCAACACTCCATTCACTGCGCACAGTGAATTGAAGTGTTGGAACAGACTGCTTCTCTTTCAGTGAAATACATGTGAATTTCTGTTGAATGCTTGTAAGTAGCTTAAGGCACTTTCAAAGGAAAGTGATTTTCTCTGAAAGGACAGCATTTAGAAAGTGAAGCAACACTCCATTCACTTCGCACAGTGAATTGAAGTGTTGGAACAGACTGCTTCTCTTTCAGTGAAACGCATGTGAATTTCTGTTGAATGCTTGTAAGTTGCTTAAGGCACTTTCAAAGGAAAGTGATTTTCTCTGAAAGGACAGCATTTAGAAAGTGAAGCAACACTCCATTCACTTCGCACAGTGAATTGAAGTGTTGGAACAGACTGCTTCTCTTTCAGTGAAACGCATGTGAATTTCTGTTGAATGCTTGTAAGTAGCTTAAGGCACTTTCAAAGGAAAGTGATTTTCTCTGAAAGGACAGCATTTACAAAGAGAAGCAACAGTCCATTCACTTCGCACTGTGAATTGAAGTGTTGGAACAGACTGCTTCTCTTTCAGAGAAACGCATGTGTATTTCTGTTGAATGCTTATGAGCAGCTTAAGGCACTTTCAAAGGAAAGTGATTTTCTCTGAAAGGACAGCATTTAGAAAGTGAAGCAACACTCCATTCACAACACACAGTGAATTGAAGTGTTGGAACAGACTACTTCTCTTTCAGAGAAACAGATATGAGTTTTTTGTGAATGCTTGTAAGTAGCTTAAGGCACTTTCAAAGGAAAGTGATTTTCTCTGAAAGGACAGCATTTAGAAAGTGAAGCAACACTCCATTCACTTCACATAGTGAATTGAAGTGTTGGAAAAGACTGCTTCTCTTTCAGAGAAACGCATGTGAATTTCTGTTGAATGCTTGTAAGTAGCTTAAGGCACTATCAAAGGAAAGTGATTTTCTCTGAAAGGACAGCATTTAGAAAGTGAAGCAACACTCCATTCACAACGCACAGTGAATTGAAGTGTTGTAACAGACTACTTCTCTTTCAGAGAAACAGATATGAGTTTTTTGTGAATGCTTGTAAATAGCTTAAGGCACTTTCAAAGGAAAGTGATTTTCTCTGAAAGGACAGCATTTAGAAAGTGAAGCAACACTCCATTCACTGCGCACAGTGAATTGAAGTGTTGGAACAGACTGCTTCTCTTTCAGTGAAACGCATGTGAATTCCTGTTGAATGCTTGTAAGTAGCTTAAGGCACTTTCAAAGGAAAGTGATTTTCTCTGAATGGACAGCATTTACAAAGTGAAGCAACAGTCCATTCACTTCGCACTGTGAATTGAAGTGTTGGAAATGACTGCTTCTGTTTCAGAGAAACGCATGTGTATTTTGTTGAATGCTTATGAGTAGCTTAAGACACTTTCAAAGGAAAGTGATTTTCTCTGAAAGGACAGCATTTAGAAAGTGAAGCAACACTCCATTCACAACGCACAGTGAATTGAAGTGTTGGAAGAGACTACTTCTCTTTCAGAGAAACAGATATGAGTTTTTTTGTGAATGCTTGTAAGTAACTTAAGGCACTTTCAAAGGAAAGTGATTTTCTCTGAAAGGACAGCATTTAGAAAGTGAAGCAACACTCCATTCACTTCGCACAGTGAATTGAAGTGTTGGAACAGACTGCTTCTCTTTCAGTGAAACGCATGTGAATTTCTGTTGAATGCTTGTAAGTAGCTTAAGGCACTTTCAAAGGAAAGTGATTTTCTCTGAAAGGACAGCATTTAGAAAGTGAAGCAACACTCCATTCACTGCGCACAGTGAATTGAAGTGTTGGAACAGACTGCTTCTCTTTCAGTGAAATACATGTGAATTTCTGTTGAATGCTTGTAAGTAGCTTAAGGCACTTTCAAAGGAAAGTGATTTTCTCTGAAAGGACAGCATTTAGAAAGTGAAGCAACACTCCATTCACTTCGCACAGTGAATTGAAGTGTTGGAACAGACTGCTTCTCTTTCAGTGAAACGCATGTGAATTTCTGTTGAATGCTTGTAAGTTGCTTAAGGCACTTTCAAAGGAAAGTGATTTTCTCTGAAAGGACAGCATTTAGAAAGTGAAGCAACACTCCATTCACTTCGCACAGTGAATTGAAGTGTTGGAACAGACTGCTTCTCTTTCAGTGAAACGCATGTGAATTTCTGTTGAATGCTTGTAAGTAGCTTAAGGCACTTTCAAAGGAAAGTGATTTTCTCTGAAAGGACAGCATTTACAAAGAGAAGCAACAGTCCATTCACTTCGCACTGTGAATTGAAGTGTTGGAACAGACTGCTTCTCTTTCAGAGAAACGCATGTGTATTTCTGTTGAATGCTTATGAGCAGCTTAAGGCACTTTCAAAGGAAAGTGATTTTCTCTGAAAGGACACCATTTAGAAAGTGAAGCAACACTCCATTCACTTCGCACAGTGAATTGAAGTGTTGGAACAGACTACTTCTCTTTCAGAGAAACAGATATGAGTTTTTTGTGAATGCTTGTAAGTAGCTTAAGGCACTTTCAAAGGAAAGTGATTTTCTCTGAAAGGACAGCATTTAGAAAGTGAAGCAACACTCCATTCACTTCGAACAGTGAATTGAAGTGTTGGAACAGACTGCTTCTCTTTCAGTGAAATGCATGTGAATTTCTGTTGAATGCTTGTAAGCAGCTTAACGCACTTTCAAAGGAAAGTGATTTTCTCTGAAAGGACAGCATTTAGGAAGTGAAGCAGCACTCCATTCACTTCGCACAGTGAATTGAAGTGTTGGAACAGACTGCTTCTCTTTCAGTGAAATGCTTGTGAATTTCTGTTGAATGCTTGTAAGTAGCTTAAGGCACTTTCAAAGGAAAGTGATTTTCTCTGAAAGGACAGCATTTAGAAAGTGAAGCAACACTCCATTCACTTCGCACAGTGAATTGAAGTTTTGGAACAGACTGCTTCTCTTTCAGTGAAACGCATATGAATTTCTGCTGAATACTTGTAAGTAGCTTAAGGCACTTTCAAAGGAAAGTGATTTTCTATGAAAGGACAGCATTTACAAAGTGAAGCAACAATCCATTCACTTCGCACTGTGAATTTAAGTGTTGGAACAGACTGCTTCTCTTTCAGAGAAACGCATGTGTATTTCTGTTGAATGCTTATGAGTAGCTTAAGGCACTTTCAAAGGAAAGTGATTTTCTCTGAAAGGACAGCATTTAGAAAGTGAAGCAACACTCCATTCACAACGCACAGTGAATTGAAGTGTTGGAACAGACTACTTCTCTTTCAGAGAAACAGATATGAGTTTTTTGCGAATGCTTGTAAGTAGCTTAAGGCACTTTTAAAGGAAAGTGATTTTCTCTGAAAGGACAGCATTTAGAAAGTGAAGCAACACTCCATTCACTTCGCACAGTGAATTGAAGTGTTGGAACAGACTGCTTCTCTTTCAGTGAAACGCATGTGAATTTCTGTTGAATGCTTGTAAGTAGCTTAAGGCACTTTCAAAGGAAAGCGATTTTCTCTGAAAGGACAGCATTTGCAAAGTGAAGCAACAGTCCATTCACTTCGCACTGTGAATTGAAGTGTTGGAACAGACTGCTTCTGTTTCAGAGAAACGCATGTGTATTTTGTTGAATGCTTATGAGTAGCTTAAGGCACTTTCAAAGGAAAGTGATTTTCTCTGAAAGGACAGCATTTGGAAAGTGAAGCAACACTCCATTCACAACCCACAGTGAATTGAAGTGTTGGAACAGACTACTTCTCTTTCAGAGAAACAGATATGAGTTTTTTGTGAATGCTTGTAAGTAGCTTAAGGCACTTTCAAAGGAAAGTGATTTTCTCTGAAAGGACAGCATTTAGAAAGTGAAGCAACAGTCCATTCACTTCGCACTGTGAATTGAAGTGTTGGAACAGACTGCTTCTATTTCAGAGAAACGCATGTGTATTTTGTTGAATGCTTATGAGTAGCTTAAGACACTTTCAAAGGAAAGTTATTTTCTCTGAAAGGACAGCATTTAGAAAGTGAAGCAACACTCCATTCACTTCGAACAGTGAATTGAAGTGTTGGAACAGACTGCTTCTCTTTCAGTGAAATGCATGTGAATTTCTGTTGAATGCTTGTAAGCAGCTTAACGCACTTTCAAAGGAAAGTGATTTTCTCTGAAAGGACAGCATTTAGGAAGTGAAGCAGCACTCCATTCACTTCGCACAGTGAATTGAAGTGTTGGAACAGACTGCTTCTCTTTCAGTGAAATGCTTGTGAATTTCTGTTGAATGCTTGTAAGTAGCTTAAGGCACTTTCAAAGGAAAGTGATTTTCTCTGAAAGGACAGCATTTAGAAAGTGAAGCAACACTCCATTCACTTCGCACAGTGAATTGAAGTTTTGGAACAGACTGCTTTTCTTTCAGTGAAACGCATATGAATTTCTGTTGAATACTTGTAAGTAGCTTAAGGCACTTTCAAAGGAAAGTGATTTTCTATGAAAGGACAGCATTGACAAAGTGAAGCAACAATCCATTCACTTCGCACTGTGAATTGAAGTGTTGGAACAGACTGCTTCTCTTTCAGAGAAACGCATGTGTATTTCTGTTGAATGCTTATGAGTAGCTTAAGGCACTTTCAAAGGAAAGTGATTTTCTCTGAAAGGACAGCATTTAGAAAGTGAAGCAACACTCCATTCACAACGCACAGTGAATTGAAGTGTTGGAACAGACTACTTCTCTTTCAGAGAAACAGATATGAGTTTTTTGTGAATACTTGTAAGTAGCTTAAGGCACTTTCAAAGGAAAGTGATTTTCTCTGAAAGGACAGCATTTAGAAAGTGAAGCAACACTCCATTCACTTCACACAGTGAATTGAAGTGTTGGAACAGACTGCTTCTCTTTCAGTGAAATGCATGTGAATTTCTGTTGAATGCTTGTAAGTAGCTTAAGGCACTTTCAAAGGAAAGTGATTTTCTCTGAAAGGACAGCATTTCTAAAGTGAAGCAACACTCCATTCACTTCGCACAGTGAATTGAAGTGTTGGAACAGACTGCTTCTCTTTCAGAGAAACGCATGTGTATTTCTGTTGAATGCTTATGAGTAGCTTAAGGCACTTTCAAAGGAAAGTGATTTTCTCTGAAAGGACAGCATTTAGAAAGTGAAGCAACACTCCATTCACAACGCACAGTGAATTGAATGGTTGGAAGAGACTATTTCTCTTTCAGAGAAACAGATATGAGTTTTTTGTGAATGCTTGTAAGTAGCTTAAGGCACTTTCAAAGGAAAGTGATTTTCTCTGAAAGGACAGCATTTAGAAAGTGAAGCAACACTCCATTCACTTCACATAGTGAATTGAAGTGTTGGAACAGACTGCTTCTCTTTCAGAGAAACGCATGTGAATTTCTGTTGAATGCTTGTAAGTAGCATAAGGCACTATCAAAGGAAAGTGATTTTCTCTGAAAGGACAGCATTTCGAAAGTGAAGCAACACTCCATTCACTGCGCACAGTGAATTGAAGTGTTGGAACAGACTGCTTCTCTTTCAGTGAAATACATGTGAATTTCTGTTGAATGCTTGTAAGTAGCTTAAGGCACTTTCAAAGGAAAGTGATTTTCTCTGAAAGGACAGCATTTAGAAAGTGAAGCAACACTCCATTCACTTCGCACAGTGAATTGAAGTGTTGGAACAGACTGCTTCTCTTTCAGTGAAACGCATGTGAATTTCTGTTGAATGCTTGTAAGTTGCTTAAGGCACTTTCAAAGGAAAGTGATTTTCTCTGAAAGGACAGCATTTAGAAAGTGAAGCAACACTCCATTCACTTCGCACAGTGAATTGAAGTGTTGGAACAGACTGCTTCTCTTTCAGTGAAACGCATGTGAATTTCTGTTGAATGCTTGTAAGTAGCTTAAGGCACTTTCAAAGGAAAGTGATTTTCTCTGAAAGGACAGCATTTACAAAGAGAAGCAACAGTCCTTTCACTTCGCACTGTGAATTGAAGTGTTGGAACAGACTGCTTCTCTTTCAGAGAAACGCATGTGTATTTCTGTTGAATGCTTATGAGCAGCTTAAGGCACTTTCAAAGGAAAGTGATTTTCTCTGAAAGGACAGCATTTAGAAAGTGAAGCAACACTCCATTCACAACACACAGTGAATTGAAGTGTTGGAACAGACTACTTCTCTTTCAGAGAAACAGATATGAGTTTTTTGTGAATGCTTGTAAGTAGCTTAAGGCACTTTCAAAGGAAAGTGATTTTCTCTGAAAGGACAGCATTTAGAAAGTGAAGCAACACTCCATTCACTTCACATAGTGAATTGAAGTGTTGGAAAAGACTGCTTCTCTTTCAGAGAAACGCATGTGAATTTCTGTTGAATGCTTGTAAGTAGCTTAAGGCACTATCAAAGGAAAGTGATTTTCTCTGAAAGGACAGCATTTAGAAAGTGAAGCAACACTCCATTCACAACGCACAGTGAATTGAAGTGTTGTAACAGACTACTTCTCTTTCAGAGAAACAGATATGAGTTTTTTGTGAATGCTTGTAAATAGCTTAAGGCACTTTCAAAGGAAAGTGATTTTCTCTGAAAGGACAGCATTTAGAAAGTGAAGCAACACTCCATTCACTGCGCACAGTGAATTGAAGTGTTGGAACAGACTGCTTCTCTTTCAGTGAAACGCATGTGAATTCCTGTTGAATGCTTGTAAGTAGCTTAAGGCACTTTCAAAGGAAAGTGATTTTCTCTGAATGGACAGCATTTACAAAGTGAAGCAACAGTCCATTCACTTCGCACTGTGAATTGAAGTGTTGGAAATGACTGCTTCTGTTTCAGAGAAACGCATGTGTATTTTGTTGAATGCTTATGAGTAGCTTAAGACACTTTCAAAGGAAAGTGATTTTCTCTGAAAGGACAGCATTTAGAAAGTGAAGCAACACTCCATTCACAACGCACAGTGAATTGAAGTGTTGGAAGAGACTACTTCTCTTTCAGAGAAACAGATATGAGTTTTTTTGTGAATGCTTGTAAGTAACTTAAGGCACTTTCAAAGGAAAGTGATTTTCTCTGAAAGGACAGCATTTAGAAAGTGAAGCAACACTCCATTCACTTCGCACAGTGAATTGAAGTGTTGGAACAGACTGCTTCTCTTTCAGTGAAACGCATGTGAATTTCTGTTGAATGCTTGTAAGTAGCTTAAGGCACTTTCAAAGGAAAGTGATTTTCTCTGAAAGGACAGCATTTAGAAAGTGAAGCAACACTCCATTCACTGCGCACAGTGAATTGAAGTGTTGGAACAGACTGCTTCTCTTTCAGTGAAATACATGTGAATTTCTGTTGAATGCTTGTAAGTAGCTTAAGGCACTTTCAAAGGAAAGTGATTTTCTCTGAAAGGACAGCATTTAGAAAGTGAAGCAACACTCCATTCACTTCGCACAGTGAATTGAAGTGTTGGAACAGACTGCTTCTCTTTCAGTGAAACGCATGTGAATTTCTGTTGAATGCTTGTAAGTTGCTTAAGGCACTTTCAAAGGAAAGTGATTTTCTCTGAAAGGACAGCATTTAGAAAGTGAAGCAACACTCCATTCACTTCGCACAGTGAATTGAAGTGTTGGAACAGACTGCTTCTCTTTCAGTGAAACGCATGTGAATTTCTGTTGAATGCTTGTAAGTAGCTTAAGGCACTTTCAAAGGAAAGTGATTTTCTCTGAAAGGACAGCATTTACAAAGAGAAAAACAGTCCATTCACTTCGCACTGTGAATTGAAGTGTTGGAACAGACTGCTTCTCTTTCAGAGAAACGCATGTGTATTTCTGTTGAATGCTTATGAGCAGCTTAAGGCACTTTCAAAGGAAAGTGATTTTCTCTGAAAGGACAGCATTTAGAAAGTGAAGCAACACTCCATTCACTTCGCACAGTGAATTGAAGTGTTGGAACAGACTACTTCTCTTTCAGAGAAACAGATATGAGTTTTTTGTGAATGCTTGTAAGTAGCTTAAGGCACTTTCAAAGGAAAGTGATTTTCTCTGAAAGGACAGCATTTAGAAAGTGAAGCAACACTCCATTCACTTCGAACAGTGAATTGAAGTGTTGGAACAGACTGCTTCTCTTTCAGTGAAATGCATGTGAATTTCTGTTGAATGCTTGTAAGCAGCTTAACGCACTTTCAAAGGAAAGTGATTTTCTCTGAAAGGACAGCATTTAGGAAGTGAAGCAGCACTCCATTCACTTCGCACTGTGAATTGAAGTGTTGGAACAGACTGCTTCTGTTTCAGAGAAACGCATGTGTATTTTGTTGAATGCTTATGAGTAGCTTAAGGCACTTTCAAAGGAAAGTGATTTTCTCTGAAAGGACAGCATTTGGAAAGTGAAGCAACACTCCATTCACAACCCACAGTGAATTGAAGTGTTGGAACAGACTACTTCTCTTTCAGAGAAACAGATATGAGTTTTTTGTGAATGCTTGTAAGTAGCTTAAGGCACTTTCAAAGGAAAGTGATTTTCTCTGAAAGGACAGCATTTAGAAAGTGAAGCAACACTCCATTCACTTCGCACAGTGAATTGAAGTGTTGGAACAGACTGCTTCTCTTTCAGTGAAACGCATGTTAATTTCTGTTGAATGCTTGTAAGTAGCTTAAGGCACTTTCAAAGGAAAGTGATTTTCTCTGAAAGGACAGCATTTACAAAGTGAAGCAACAGTCCATTCACTTCGCACTGTGAATTGAAGTGTTGGAACAGACTGCTTCTATTTCAGAGAAACGCATGTGTATTTTGTTGAATGCTTATGAGTAGCTTAAGACACTTTCAAAGGAAAGTTATTTTCTCTGAAAGGACAGCATTTAGAAAGTGAAGCAACACTCCATTCACTTCGAACAGTGAATTGAAGTGTTGGAACAGACTGCTTCTCTTTCAGTGAAATGCATGTGAATTTCTGTTGAATGCTTGTAAGCAGCTTAACGCACTTTCAAAGGAAAGTGATTTTCTCTGAAAGGACAGCATTTAGGAAGTGAAGCAGCACTCCATTCACTTCGCACAGTGAATTGAAGTGTTGGAACAGACTGCTTCTCTTTCAGTGAAATGCTTGTGAATTTCTGTTGAATGCTTGTAAGTAGCTTAAGGCACTTTCAAAGGAAAGTGATTTTCTCTGAAAGGACAGCATTTAGAAAGTGAAGCAACACTCCATTCACTTCGCACAGTGAATTGAAGTGTTGGAACAGACTGCTTTTCTTTCAGTGAAACGCATATGAATTTCTGTTGAATACTTGTAAGTAGCTTAAGGCACTTTCAAAGGAAAGTGATTTTCTATGAAAGGACAGCATTTACAAAGTGAAGCAACAATCCATTCACTTCGCACTGTGAATTGAAGTGTTGGAACAGACTGCTTCTCTTTCAGAGAAACGCATGTGTATTTCTGTTGAATGCTTATGAGTAGCTTAAGGCACTTTCAAAGGAAAGTGATTTTCTCTGAAAGGACAGCATTTAGAAAGTGAAGCAACACTCCATTCACAACGCACAGTGAATTGAAGTGTTGGAACAGACTACTTCTCTTTCAGAGAAACAGATATGAGTTTTTTGTGAATACTTGTAAGTAGCTTAAGGCACTTTCAAAGGAAAGTGATTTTCTCTGAAAGGACAGCATTTAGAAAGTGAAGCAACACTCCATTCACTTCACACAGTGAATTGAAGTGTTGGAACAGACTGCTTCTCTTTCAGTGAAATGCATGTGAATTTCTGTTGAATGCTTGTAAGTAGCTTAAGGCACTTTCAAAGGAAAGTGATTTTCTCTGAAAGGACAGCATTTAGGAAGTGAAGCAACACTCCATTCACTTCGCACATTGAATTGAAGTGTTGGAACAGACTGCATCTCTTTCAGTGAAATGCATGTGAATTTCTGTTGAATGCTTGTAAGTAGCTTAAGGCACTTTCAAAGGAAAGTGATTTCCTCTGAAAGGACAGCATTTACAAAGTGAAGCAACAGTCCATTCACTTCGCACTGTGAATTGAAGTGTTGGAACAGACTGCTTCTCTTTCAGAGAAACGCATGTGCATATCTGTTGAATGCATATGAGTAGCTTAAGGCACTTACAAAGGAAAGTGATTTTCCCTCAAAGGACAGCATGTAGAAATTGAAGCAACACTCCATTCACAACACACAGTGAATTGAAGTGTTGGAACAGACTACTTCTCTTTCAGAGAAACAGATATGAGTTTTTTGTGAATGCTTGTAAATAGCTTAAGGCACTTTCAAAGGAAAGTGATTTTCTCTGAAAGGACAGCATTTAGAAAGTGAAGCAACACTCCATTCACTGCGCACAGTGAATTGAAGTGTTGGAACAGACTGCTTCTCTTTCAGTGAAATGCATGTGAATTTCTGTTGAATGCTTGTAAGTAGCTTAAGGCACTTTCAAAGGAAAGTGATTTTCTCCGAAAGGACAGCATTTAGAAAGTGAAACAACACTCCATTCACTTCGCACAGTGAATTGAAGTGTTGGAACAGACTGCTTCTCTTTCAGTGAAACGCATGTGAATTTCTGTTGAATGCTTGTAAGTAGCTTAAGGCACTTTCAAAGGAAAGTGATTTTCTCTTAAAGGACAGCATTTAGAAAGTGAAGCAACACTCCATTCACTTCGCACAGTGAATTGAAGTGTTGGAACAGACTGCTTCTCTTTCAGAGAAACGCATGTGTATTTCTGTTGAATGCTTATGAGTAGCTTAAGGCACTTTCAAAGGAAAGTGATTTTCTCTGAAAGGACAGCATTTAGAAAGTGAAGCAACACTCCATTCACAACGCACAGTGAATTGAATGGTTGGAAGAGACTATTTCTCTTTCAGAGAAACAGATATGAGTTTTTTGTGAATGCTTGTAAGTAGCTTAAGGCACTTTCAAAGGAAAGTGATTTTCTCTGAAAGGACAGCATTTAGAAAGTGAAGCAACACTCCATTCACTTCACATAGTGAATTGAAGTGTTGGAACAGACTGCTTCTCTTTCAGAGAAACGCATGTGAATTTCTGTTGAATGCTTGTAAGTAGCATAAGGCACTATCAAAGGAAAGTGATTTTCTCTGAAAGGACAGCATTTCGAAAGTGAAGCAACACTCCATTCACTGCGCACAGTGAATTGAAGTGTTGGAACAGACTGCTTCTCTTTCAGTGAAATACATGTGAATTTCTGTTGAATGCTTGTAAGTAGCTTAAGGCACTTTCAAAGGAAAGTGATTTTCTCTGAAAGGACAGCATTTAGAAAGTGAAGCAACACTCCATTCACTTCGCACAGTGAATTGAAGTGTTGGAACAGACTGCTTCTCTTTCAGTGAAACGCATGTGAATTTCTGTTGAATGCTTGTAAGTTGCTTAAGGCACTTTCAAAGGAAAGTGATTTTCTCTGAAAGGACAGCATTTAGAAAGTGAAGCAACACTCCATTCACTTCGCACAGTGAATTGAAGTGTTGGAACAGACTGCTTCTCTTTCAGTGAAACGCATGTGAATTTCTGTTGAATGCTTGTAAGTAGCTTAAGGCACTTTCAAAGGAAAGTGATTTTCTCTGAAAGGACAGCATTTACAAAGAGAAGCAACAGTCCATTCACTTCGCACTGTGAATTGAAGTGTTGGAACAGACTGCTTCTCTTTCAGAGAAACGCATGTGTATTTCTGTTGAATGCTTATGAGCAGCTTAAGGCACTTTCAAAGGAAAGTGATTTTCTCTGAAAGGACAGCATTTAGAAAGTGAAGCAACACTCCATTCACAACACACAGTGAATTGAAGTGTTGGAACAGACTACTTCTCTTTCAGAGAAACAGATATGAGTTTTTTGTGAATGCTTGTAAGTAGCTTAAGGCACTTTCAAAGGAAAGTGATTTTCTCTGAAAGGACAGCATTTAGAAAGTGAAGCAACACTCCATTCACTTCACATAGTGAATTGAAGTGTTGGAAAAGACTGCTTCTCTTTCAGAGAAACGCATGTGAATTTCTGTTGAATGCTTGTAAGTAGCTTAAGGCACTATCAAAGGAAAGTGATTTTCTCTGAAAGGACAGCATTTAGAAAGTGAAGCAACACTCCATTCACAACGCACAGTGAATTGAAGTGTTGTAACAGACTACTTCTCTTTCAGAGAAACAGATATGAGTTTTTTGTGAATGCTTGTAAATAGCTTAAGGCACTTTCAAAGGAAAGTGATTTTCTCTGAAAGGACAGCATTTAGAAAGTGAAGCAACACTCCATTCACTGCGCACAGTGAATTGAAGTGTTGGAACAGACTGCTTCTCTTTCAGTGAAACGCATGTGAATTCCTGTTGAATGCTTGTAAGTAGCTTAAGGCACTTTCAAAGGAAAGTGATTTTCTCTGAATGGACAGCATTTACAAAGTGAAGCAACAGTCCATTCACTTCGCACTGTGAATTGAAGTGTTGGAAATGACTGCTTCTGTTTCAGAGAAACGCATGTGTATTTTGTTGAATGCTTATGAGTAGCTTAAGACACTTTCAAAGGAAAGTGATTTTCTCTGAAAGGACAGCATTTAGAAAGTGAAGCAACACTCCATTCACAACGCACAGTGAATTGAAGTGTTGGAAGAGACTACTTCTCTTTCAGAGAAACAGATATGAGTTTTTTTGTGAATGCTTGTAAGTAACTTAAGGCACTTTCAAAGGAAAGTGATTTTCTCTGAAAGGACAGCATTTAGAAAGTGAAGCAACACTCCATTCACTTCGCACAGTGAATTGAAGTGTTGGAACAGACTGCTTCTCTTTCAGTGAAACGCATGTGAATTTCTGTTGAATGCTTGTAAGTAGCTTAAGGCACTTTCAAAGGAAAGTGATTTTCTCTGAAAGGACAGCATTTAGAAAGTGAAGCAACACTCCATTCACTGCGCACAGTGAATTGAAGTGTTGGAACAGACTGCTTCTCTTTCAGTGAAATACATGTGAATTTCTGTTGAATGCTTGTAAGTAGCTTAAGGCACTTTCAAAGGAAAGTGATTTTCTCTGAAAGGACAGCATTTAGAAAGTGAAGCAACACTCCATTCACTTCGCACAGTGAATTGAAGTGTTGGAACAGACTGCTTCTCTTTCAGTGAAACGCATGTGAATTTCTGTTGAATGCTTGTAAGTTGCTTAAGGCACTTTCAAAGGAAAGTGATTTTCTCTGAAAGGACAGCATTTAGAAAGTGAAGCAACACTCCATTCACTTCGCACAGTGAATTGAAGTGTTGGAACAGACTGCTTCTCTTTCAGTGAAACGCATGTGAATTTCTGTTGAATGCTTGTAAGTAGCTTAAGGCACTTTCAAAGGAAAGTGATTTTCTCTGAAAGGACAGCATTTACAAAGAGAAGCAACAGTCCATTCACTTCGCACTGTGAATTGAAGTGTTGGAACAGACTGCTTCTCTTTCAGAGAAACGCATGTGTATTTCTGTTGAATGCTTATGAGCAGCTTAAGGCACTTTCAAAGGAAAGTGATTTTCTCTGAAAGGACAGCATTTAGAAAGTGAAGCAACACTCCATTCACTTCGCACAGTGAATTGAAGTGTTGGAACAGACTACTTCTCTTTCAGAGAAACAGATATGAGTTTTTTGTGAATGCTTGTAAGTAGCTTAAGGCACTTTCAAAGGAAAGTGATTTTCTCTGAAAGGACAGCATTTAGAAAGTGAAGCAACACTCCATTCACTTCGAACAGTGAATTGAAGTGTTGGAACAGACTGCTTCTCTTTCAGTGAAATGCATGTGAATTTCTGTTGAATGCTTGTAAGCAGCTTAACGCACTTTCAAAGGAAAGTGATTTTCTCTGAAAGGACAGCATTTAGGAAGTGAAGCAGCACTCCATTCACTTCGCACTGTGAATTGAAGTGTTGGAACAGACTGCTTCTGTTTCAGAGAAACGCATGTGTATTTTGTTGAATGCTTATGAGTAGCTTAAGGCACTTTCAAAGGAAAGTGATTTTCTCTGAAAGGACAGCATTTGGAAAGTGAAGCAACACTCCATTCACAACCCACAGTGAATTGAAGTGTTGGAACAGACTACTTCTCTTTCAGAGAAACAGATATGAGTTTTTTGTGAATGCTTGTAAGTAGCTTAAGGCACTTTCAAAGGAAAGTGATTTTCTCTGAAAGGACAGCATTTAGAAAGTGAAGCAACACTCCATTCACTTCGCACAGTGAATTGAAGTGTTGGAACAGACTGCTTCTCTTTCAGTGAAACGCATGTTAATTTCTGTTGAATGCTTGTAAGTAGCTTAAGGCACTTTCAAAGGAAAGTGATTTTCTCTGAAAGGACAGCATTTACAAAGTGAAGCAACAGTCCATTCACTTCGCACTGTGAATTGAAGTGTTGGAACAGACTGCTTCTATTTCAGAGAAACGCATGTGTATTTTGTTGAATGCTTATGAGTAGCTTAAGACACTTTCAAAGGAAAGTTATTTTCTCTGAAAGGACAGCATTTAGAAAGTGAAGCAACACTCCATTCACTTCGAACAGTGAATTGAAGTGTTGGAACAGACTGCTTCTCTTTCAGTGAAATGCATGTGAATTTCTGTTGAATGCTTGTAAGCAGCTTAACGCACTTTCAAAGGAAAGTGATTTTCTCTGAAAGGACAGCATTTAGGAAGTGAAGCAGCACTCCATTCACTTCGCACAGTGAATTGAAGTGTTGGAACAGACTGCTTCTCTTTCAGTGAAATGCTTGTGAATTTCTGTTGAATGCTTGTAAGTAGCTTAAGGCACTTTCAAAGGAAAGTGATTTTCTCTGAAAGGACAGCATTTAGAAAGTGAAGCAACACTCCATTCACTTCGCACAGTGAATTGAAGTGTTGGAACAGACTGCTTTTCTTTCAGTGAAACGCATATGAATTTCTGTTGAATACTTGTAAGTAGCTTAAGGCACTTTCAAAGGAAAGTGATTTTCTATGAAAGGACAGCATTTACAAAGTGAAGCAACAATCCATTCACTTCGCACTGTGAATTGAAGTGTTGGAACAGACTGCTTCTCTTTCAGAGAAACGCATGTGTATTTCTGTTGAATGCTTATGAGTAGCTTAAGGCACTTTCAAAGGAAAGTGATTTTCTCTGAAAGGACAGCATTTAGAAAGTGAAGCAACACTCCATTCACAACGCACAGTGAATTGAAGTGTTGGAACAGACTACTTCTCTTTCAGAGAAACAGATATGAGTTTTTTGTGAATACTTGTAAGTAGCTTAAGGCACTTTCAAAGGAAAGTGATTTTCTCTGAAAGGACAGCATTTAGAAAGTGAAGCAACACTCCATTCACTTCACACAGTGAATTGAAGTGTTGGAACAGACTGCTTCTCTTTCAGTGAAATGCATGTGAATTTCTGTTGAATGCTTGTAAGTAGCTTAAGGCACTTTCAAAGGAAAGTGATTTTCTCTGAAAGGACAGCATTTAGGAAGTGAAGCAACACTCCATTCACTTCGCACATTGAATTGAAGTGTTGGAACAGACTGCATCTCTTTCAGTGAAATGCATGTGAATTTCTGTTGAATGCTTGTAAGTAGCTTAAGGCACTTTCAAAGGAAAGTGATTTCCTCTGAAAGGACAGCATTTACAAAGTGAAGCAACAGTCCATTCACTTCGCACTGTGAATTGAAGTGTTGGAACAGACTGCTTCTCTTTCAGAGAAACGCATGTGCATATCTGTTGAATGCATATGAGTAGCTTAAGGCACTTACAAAGGAAAGTGATTTTCCCTCAAAGGACAGCATGTAGAAATTGAAGCAACACTCCATTCACAACACACAGTGAATTGAAGTGTTGGAACAGACTACTTCTCTTTCAGAGAAACAGATATGAGTTTTTTGTGAATGCTTGTAAATAGCTTAAGGCACTTTCAAAGGAAAGTGATTTTCTCTGAAAGGACAGCATTTAGAAAGTGAAGCAACACTCCATTCACTGCGCACAGTGAATTGAAGTGTTGGAACAGACTGCTTCTCTTTCAGTGAAATGCATGTGAATTTCTGTTGAATGCTTGTAAGTAGCTTAAGGCACTTTCAAAGGAAAGTGATTTTCTCCGAAAGGACAGCATTTAGAAAGTGAAGCAACACTCCATTCACTTCGCACAGTGAATTGAAGTGTTGGAACAGACTGCTTCTCTTTCAGTGAAACGCATGTGAATTTCTGTTGAATGCTTGTAAGTAGCTTAAGGCACTTTCAAAGGAAAGTGATTTTCTCTTAAAGGACAGCATTTAGAAAGTGAAGCAACACTCCATTCACTTCGCACAGTGAATTGAAGTGTTGGAACAGACTGCTTCTCTTTCAGTGAAACGCATGTGAATTCCTGTTGAATGCTTGTAAGTAGCTTAAGGCACTTTCAAAGGAAAGTGATTTTCTCTGAATGGACAGCATTTACAAAGTGAAGCAACAGTCCATTCACTTCGCACTGTGAATTGAAGTGTTGGAAATGACTGCTTCTGTTTCAGAGAAACGCATGTGTATTTTGTTGAATGCTTATGAGTAGCTTAAGACACTTTCAAAGGAAAGTGATTTTCTCTGAAAGGACAGCATTTAGAAAGTGAAGCAACACTCCATTCACAACGCACAGTGAATTGAAGTGTTGGAAGAGACTACTTCTCTTTCAGAGAAACAGATATGAGTTTTTTTGTGAATGCTTGTAAGTAACTTAAGGCACTTTCAAAGGAAAGTGATTTTCTCTGAAAGGACAGCATTTAGAAAGTGAAGCAACACTCCATTCACTTCGCACAGTGAATTGAAGTGTTGGAACAGACTGCTTCTCTTTCAGTGAAACGCATGTGAATTTCTGTTGAATGCTTGTAAGTAGCTTAAGGCACTTTCAAAGGAAAGTGATTTTCTCTGAAAGGACAGCATTTAGAAAGTGAAGCAACACTCCATTCACTTCACATAGTGAATTGAAGTGTTGGAACAGACTGCTTCTCTTTCAGAGAAACGCATGTGTATTTCTGTTGAATGCTTATGAGTAGCTTAAGGCACTTTCAAAGGAAAGTGATTTTCTCTGAAAGGACAGCATTTAGAAAGTGAAGCAACACTCCATTCACAACACACAGTGAATTGAAGTGTTGGAAGAGACTATTTCTCTTTCAGAGAAACAGATATGAGTTTTTTGTGAATGTTTGTAAGTAGCTTAAGGCACTTTCAAAGGAAAGTGATTTTCTCTGAAAGGACAGCATTTAGAAAGTGAAACTACACTCCATTCACTTCGCACAGTGAATTGAAGTGTTGGAACAGACTACTTCTCTTTCAGAGAAACAGATATGAGTTTTTTGTGAATGCTTGTAAATAGCTTAAGGCACTTTCAAAGGAAAGTGATTTTCTCTGAAAGGACAGCATTTACAAAGTGAAGCAAAACTCCATTCACTTCACATAGTGAATTGAAGTGTTGGAACAGACTGCTTCTCTTTCAGAGAAACGCATGTGAATTTCTGTGGAATGCTTGTAAGTAGCTTAAGGCACTATCAAAGGAAAGTGATTTTCTCTGAAAGGACAGCATTTAGAAAGTGAAACTACACTCCATTCACTTCGCACAGTGAATTGAAGTGTTGGAACAGACTACTTCTCTTTCAGAGAAACAGATATGAGTTTTTTGTGAATGCTTGTAAATAGCTTAAGGCACTTTCAAAGGAAAGTGATTTTCTCTGAAAGGACAGCATTTACAAAGTGAAGCAACACTCCATTCACATCGCACAGTGAATTGAAGTGATGGAAGAGACTACTTCTCTTTCAGAGAAACAGATATGAGTTTTTTGTGAATGCTTGTAAGTAGCTTAAGCACTTTCAAAGGAAAGTGATTTTCTCTGAAAGGACAGGATTTAGAAAGTGAAGCAACACTCCATTCACTTCACATAGTGAATTGAAGTGTTGGAACAGACTGCTTCTCTTTCAGAGAAACGCATGTGAATTTCTGTTGAATGATTGTAAGTAGCTTAAGGCACTTTCAAAGGAAACGGATTTTCTCTGAAAGGACAGCATTTACAAAGTGAAGCAACAGTCCATTCACTTCGCACTGTGAATTGAAGTGTTGGAACAGATTGCTTCTCTTTCAGAGAAACGCATGTGTATTTCTGTTGAATGCTTATGAGTAGCTTAAGGCACTTTCAAAGGAAAGTGATTTTCTCTGAAAGGACAGCACTTAGAAAGTGAAGCAACACTCCATTCACAACGCACAGTGAATTGAAGTTTTGGAACAGACTACTTCTCTTTCCGAGAAACAGATATGAGTTTTTTGTGAATGCTTGTAAGTAGCTTAAGGCACTTTCAAAGGAAAGTGATTTTCTCTGAAAGGACAGCATTTAGAAAGTGATGCAACACTCCATTCACTTCACACAGTGAATTGAAGTGTTGGAACAGACTGCTTCTCTTTCAGTGAAACGCATGTGAATTTCTGTTGAATGCTTGTAAGCAGCTTAACGTACTTTCAAAGGAAAGTGATTTTCTCTGAAAGGACAGCATTTAGGAAGTGAAGCAGCACTCCATTCACTTCGCACAGTGAATTGAAGTGTTGGAACAGACTGCTTCTCTTTCAGTGAAATGCATGTGAATTTCTGTTGAATGCTTGTAAGTAGCTTAAGGCACTTTCAAAGGAAAGTGATTTTCTCTGAAAGGACAGCATTTAGAAAGTGAAGCAACACTCCATTCACTTCGCACATTGAATTGAAGTGTTGGAACAGACTGCTTCTCTTTCAGTGAAACGCATATGAATTTCTGTTGAATACTTGTAAGTAGCTTAAGGCACTTTTAAAGGAAAGTGATTTTCTATGAAAGGACAGCATTTAGAAAGTGAAGCAACAGTCCATTCACTTCGCACTATGAATTGAAGTGTTGGAACAGACTGCTTCTCTTTCAGAGAAACGCATGTGTATTTCTGTTGAATGCTTATGAGTAGCTTAATTCACTGTCAAAGGAAAGTGATTTTCTCTGAAAGGACAGCATTTAGAAAGTGAAGCAACACTCCATTCACTTCGCACAGTGAATTGAAGTGTTGGAACAGATTGCTTCTCTTTCAGAGAAACGCATGTGAATTTCTGTTGAATGCTTGTAAGTAGCTTAATTCACTGTCAAAGGAAAGTGATTTTCTCTGAAAGGACAGCATTTACAAAGTGAAGCAACAGTCCATTCACTTCGCACTGTGAATTGAAGTGTTGGAACAGACTGCTTCTCTTTCAGAGAAACGCATGTGTATTTCTGTTGAATGATTATGAGTAGCTTAAGGCACTTTCAAAGGAAAGTGATTTTCTCTGAAAGGACAGCATTTAGAAAGTGAAGCAACACTCCATTCACAACGCACAGTGAATTGAAGTGTTGGAACAGAATACTTCTCTTTCAGAGAAACAGATATGAGTTTTTTGTGAATGCTTGTAAGTAGCTTAAGGCACTTTCAAAGGAAAGTGATTTTCTCTGAAAGGACAGCATTTAGGAAGTGAAGCAACACTCCATTCACATCGCACAGTGAACTGAAGTGATGGAACAGACTGCTTCTCTTTCAGTGAAACGCATGTGAATTTCTGTTGAATGCTTGTAAGTAGATTAAGGCACTTTCAAAGGAAAGTGATTTTCTCTGAAAGGACAGCATTTAGAAAGTGAAGCAACACTTTATTCACTTCACATAGTGAATTGAAGTGTTGGAACAGACTGCTTCTCTTTCAGAGAAACGCATGTGAATTTCTGTTAAATGCTTGTAAGTAGCTTAAGGCACTTTCAAAGGAAACTGATTTTCTCTGAAAGGACAGCATTTAGAAAGTGAAGCAACACTCCATTCACAACGCACAGTGAATTGAAGTGTTGGAACAGACTACTTCTCTTTCAGAGAAACAGATATGAGTTTTTTGTGAATGCTTGTAAGTAGCTTAAGGCACTTTCAAAGGAAAGTGATTTTCTCTGAAAGGACAGCATTTAGAAAGTGAAGCAACACTCCATTCACTTCGCACAGTGAATTGAAGTGTTGGAACAGACTGCTTCTCTTTCAGTGAAACGCATGTTAATTTCTGTTGAATGCTTATAAGTAGCTTAAGGCACTTTCAAAGGAAAGTGATTTTCTCTGAAAGGACAGCATTTGCAAAGTGAAGCAACAGTCCATTCACTTCGCACTGTGAATTGAAGTGTTGGAACAGACTGCTTCTGTTTCAGAGAAACGCATGTGTATTTTGTTGAATGCTTATGAGTAGCTTAAGGCACTTTCAAAGGAAAGTGATTTTCTCTGAAAGGACAGCATTTGGAAAGTGAAGCAACACTTTATTCACTTCACATAGTGAAATGAAGTGTTGGAACAGACTGCTTCTCTTTCAGAGAAACGCATGTGAATTTCTGTTGAATGCTTGTAAGTAGCTTAAGGCACTTTCAAAGGAAACTGATTTTCTCTGAAAGGACAGCATTTAGAAAGTGAAGCAACACTCCATTCACAACGCACAGTGAATTGAAGTGTTGGAACAGACTACTTCTCTTTCAGAGAAAGAGATATGAGTTTTTTGTGAATGCTTGTAAGTAGCTTAAGGCACTTTCAAAGGAAAGTGATTTTCTCTGAAAGGACAGCATTTAGAAAGTGAAGCAACACTCCATTCACTTCACACAGTGAATTGAAGTGTTGGAACAGACTGCTTCTCTTTCAGTGAAACGCATGTTTATTTCTGTTGAATGCTTGTAAGTAGCTTAAGGCACTTTCAAAGGAAAGTGATTTTCTCTGAAAGGACAGCATTTGCAAAGTGAAGCAACAGTCCATTCACTTCGCACTGTGAATTGAAGTGTTGGAACAGACTGCTTCTGTTTCAGAGAAACGCATGTGTATTTTGTTGAATGCTTATGAGTAGCTTAAGGCACTTTCAAAGGAAAGTGATTTTCTCTGAAAGGACAGCATTTGGAAAGTGAAGCAACACTCCATTCACAACGCACAGTGAATTGAAGTGTTGGAACAGACTACTTCTCTTTCAGAGAAACAGATATGAGTTTTTTGTGAATGCTTGTAAGTAGCTTAAGGCACTTTCAAAGGAAAGTGATTTTCTCTGAA
The DNA here is from genome assembly GCF_982192425.1 of Myodes glareolus. Taxonomy (NCBI): domain Eukaryota; kingdom Metazoa; phylum Chordata; class Mammalia; order Rodentia; family Cricetidae; genus Myodes; species Myodes glareolus. The sequence continues at coordinate 96,468 of NW_028263240.1, forward strand.
AGAACAGCATTTAGAAAGTGAAGCAACACTCCATTCACTTCGCACAGTGAATTGAAGTGTTGGAACAGACTGCTTCTCTTTCAGTGAAACGCATTTGAATTTCTGTTGAATGCTTGTAAGTAGATTAAGGCACTTTCAAAGGAAAGTGATTTTCTCTGAAAGGACAGCATTTAGAAAGTGAAGCAACACTCCATTCACTTCGCACAGTGAATTGAAGTGTTGGAACAGACTGCTTCTCTTTCAGTGAAACGCATGTGAATTTCTGTTGAATGCTTGTAAGTAGCTTAAGGCACTTTCAAAGGAAAGTGATTTTCTCTGAAAGGACAGCATTTACAAAGTGAAGCAACAGTCCATTCACTTCGCACTGTGAATTGAAGTGTTGGAACAGATTGCTTCTCTTTCAGAGAAACGCAAGTGTATTTCTGTTGAATGCTTATGAGTAGCTTAAGGCACTTTCAAAGGAAAGTGATTTTCTCTGAAAGGACAGCATTTAGAAAGTGAAGCAACACTCCATTCACAACGCACAGTGATTTGAAGTGTTGGAACAGACTGCTTCTCTTTCAGTGAAACGCATGTGAATTTCTGTTGAATGCTTGTAAGTAGCTTAAGGCACTTTCAAAGGAGAGTGATTTTCTTTGAAAGGACAGCATTTACAAAGTGAAGCAACAGTCCATTCACTTCGCATTGTGAATTGAAGTGTTGGAACAGACTGCTTCTCTTTCAGAGAAACGCATGTGTATTTCTGTTGAATGCTTATGAGCAGCTTAAGGCACTTTCAAAGGAAAGTGATTTTCTCTGAAAGGACAGCATTTAGAAAGTGAAGCAACACTCCATTCACATCGCACAGTGAATTGAAGTGTTGGAAGAGACTACTTCTCTTTCAGAGAAACAGATATGAGTTTTTTGTGAATGCTTGTAAGTAGCTTAAGGCACTTTCAAAGGAAAGTGATTTTCTCTGAAAGGACAGCATTTAGAAAGTGAAGCAACACTCCATTCACTTCACATAGTGAATTGAAGTGTTGGACCAGACTGCTTCTCTTTCAGAGAAACGCATGTGAATTTCTGTTGAATGCTTGTAAGTAGCTTAAGGCACTATCAAAGGAAAGTGATTTTCTCTGAAAGGACAGCATTTAGAAAGTGAAGCAACACTCCATTCACAACGCACAGTGAATTGAAGTGTTGGAACAGACAACTTCTCTTTCAGAGAAGCAGATATGAGTTTTTTGTGAATGCTTGTAAATAGCTTAAGGCACTTTCAAAGGAAAGTGATTTTCTCTGAAAGGACAGCATTTAGAATGTGAAGCCACACTCCATTCACTGCGCACAGTGAATTGAAGTGTTGGAACAGACTGCTTCTCTTTCAGTGAAATGCATGTGAATTTCTGTTGAATGCTTGTAAGTAGCTTAAGGCACTTTCAAAGGAAAGTGATTTTCTCTGAAAGGACAGCATTTAGAAAGTGAAGCAACACTCCATTCACTTCGCACAGTGAATTGAAGTGTTGGAACAGACTGCTTCTCTTTCAGTGAAACGCATGTGAATTTCTGTTGAATGCTTGTAAGTAGCTTAGGGCACTTTCAAAGGAAAGTGATTTTCTCTGAAAGGACAGCATTTAGAAAGTGAAGCAACACTCCATTCACTTCGCACAGTGAATTGAAGTGTTGGAACAGACTGCTTCTCTTTCAGTGAAACGCATGTGAATTTCTGTTGAATGCTTGTAAGTAGCTTAAGGCACTTTCAAAGGAAAGTGATTTTCTCTGAAAGGACAGCATTTACAAAGTGAAGCAACAGTCCATTCACTTCGCACTGTGAATTGAAGTGTTGGAACAGATTTCTTCTCTTTCAGAGAAACGCATGTGTATTTCTGTTGAATGCTTATGAGTAGCTTAAGGCACTTTCAAAGGAAAGTGATTTTCTCTGAAAGGACAGCATTTAGAAAGTGAAGCAACACTCCATTCACATCGCACAGTGAATTGAAGTGTTGGAAGAGACTACTTCTCTTTCAGAGAAACAGATATGAGTTTTTTGTGAATGCTTGTAAGTAGCTTAAGGCACTTTCAAAGGAAAGTGATTTTCTCTGAAAGGACAGCATTTAGAAAGTGAAGCAACACTCCATTCACAACGCACAGTGAATTGAAGTGTTGGAAGAGACTACTTCTCTTTCAGAGAAACAGATATGAGTTTTTTGTGAATGCTTGTAAGTAGCTTAAGGCACTTTCAAAGGAAAGTGATTTTCTCTGAAAGGACAGCATTTAGAAAGTGAAGCCACACTCCATTCACTGCGCACAGTGAATTGAAGTGTTGGAACAGACTGCTTCTCTTTCAGTGGAATGCATGTGAATTTCTGTTGAATGCTTGTAAGTAGCTTAAGGCACTTTCAAAGGAAAGTGATTTTCTCTGAAAGGACAGCATTTAGAAAGTGAAGCAACACTCCATTCACTTCGCACAGTGAATTGAAGTGTTGGAACAGACTGCTTCTCTTTCAGTGAAACGCATGTGAATTTCTGTTGAATGCTTGTAAGTAGCTTAGGGCACTTTCAAAGGAAAGTGATTTTCTCTGAAAGGACAGCATTTAGAAAGTGAAGCAACACTCCATTCACTTCGCACAGTGAATTGAAGTGTTGGAACAGACTGCTTCTCTTTCAGTGAAACGCATGTGATTTTCTGTTGAATGCTTGTAAGTAGCTTAAGGCACTTTCAAAGGAAAGTGATTTTCTCTGAAAGGACAGCATTTACAAAGTGAAGCAACAGTCCATTCACTTCGCACTGTGAATTGAAGTGTTGGAACAGATTGCTTCTCTTTCAGAGAAACGCATGTGTATTTCTGTTGAATGCTTATGAGTAGCTTAAGGCACTTTCAAAGGAAAGTGATTTTCTCTGAAAGGACAGCATTTAGAAAGTGAAGCAACACTCCATTCACAACGCACAGTGAATTGAAGTGTTGGAACAGACTACTTCTCTTTCAGAGAAACAGATATGAGTTTTTTGTGAATGCTTGTAAGTAGCTTAAGGCACTTTCAAAGGAAAGTGATTTTCTCTGAAAGGACAGCATTTAGAAAGTGAAGCAACACTCCATTCACTTCGCACAGTTAATTGAAGTGTTGGAACAGACTGCTTCTCTTTCAGTGAAACGCATGTGAATTTCTGTTGAATGCTTGTAAGTAGCTTAAGGTACTTTCAAAGGAAAGTGATTTTCTCTGAAAGGACAGCATTTTCAAAGTGAAGCAACAGTCCATTCACTTCGCACTGTGAATTGAAGTGTTGGAACAGATTGCTTCTTTTTCAGAGAAACGCATGTGTATTTCTGTTGAATGCTTATGAGTAGCTTAAGGCACTTTCAAAGGAAAGTGATTTTCTCTGAAAGGACAGCATTTAGAAAGTGAAGCAACACTCCATTCACAACGCACAGTGAATTGAAGTTTTGGAGCAGACTACTTCTCTCTCCGAGAAACAGATATGAGTTTTTTGTGAATGCTTGTAAGTAGCTTAAGGCACTTTCAAAGGAAAGTGATTTTCTCTGAAAGGACAGCATTTAGAAAGTGAAGCAACACTCCATTCACTTCGCAAAGTGAATTGAAGTGTTGGAACAGACTACTTCTCTTTCAGAGAAACAGATATGAGTTTTTTGTGAATGCTTGTAAGTAGCTTAAGGCACTTTCAAAGGAAAGTGATTTTCTCTGAAAGGACAGCATTTAGAAAGTGAAGCCACACTCCATTCACTGCGCACAGTGAATTGAAGTGTTGGAACAGACTGCTTCTCTTTCAGTGGAATGCATGTGAATTTCTGTTGAATGCTTGTAAGTAGCTTAAGGCACTTTCAAAGGAAAGTGATTTTCTCTGAAAGGACAGCATTTAGAAAGTGAAGCAACACTCCATTCACTTCGCACAGTGAATTGAAGTGTTGGAACAGACTGCTTCTCTTTCAGTGAAACGCATGTGAATTTCTGTTGAATGCTTGTAAGTAGCTTAGGGCACTTTCAAAGGAAAGTGATTTTCTCTGAAAGGACAGCATTTAGAAAGTGAAGCAACACTCCATTCACTTCGCACAGTGAATTGAAGTGTTGGAACAGACTGCTTCTCTTTCAGTGAAACGCATGTGATTTTCTGTTGAATGCTTGTAAGTAGCTTAAGGCACTTTCAAAGGAAAGTGATTTTCTCTGAAAGGACAGCATTTACAAAGTGAAGCAACAGTCCATTCACTTCGCACTGTGAATTGAAGTGTTGGAACAGATTGCTTCTCTTTCAGAGAAACGCATGTGTATTTCTGTTGAATGCTTATGAGTAGCTTAAGGCACTTTCAAAGGAAAGTGATTTTCTCTGAAAGGACAGCATTTAGAAAGTGAAGCAACACTCCATTCACAACGCACAGTGAATTGAAGTGTTGGAACAGACTACTTCTCTTTCAGAGAAACAGATATGAGTTTTTTGTGAATGCTTGTAAGTAGCTTAAGGCACTTTCAAAGGAAAGTGATTTTCTCTGAAAGGACAGCATTTAGAAAGTGAAGCAACACTCCATTCACTTCGCACAGTTAATTGAAGTGTTGGAACAGACTGCTTCTCTTTCAGTGAAACGCATGTGAATTTCTGTTGAATGCTTGTAAGTAGCTTAAGGTACTTTCAAAGGAAAGTGATTTTCTCTGAAAGGACAGCATTTTCAAAGTGAAGCAACAGTCCATTCACTTCGCACTGTGAATTGAAGTGTTGGAACAGATTGCTTCTTTTTCAGAGAAACGCATGTGTATTTCTGTTGAATGCTTATGAGTAGCTTAAGGCACTTTCAAAGGAAAGTGATTTTCTCTGAAAGGACAGCATTTAGAAAGTGAAGCAACACTCCATTCACAACGCACAGTGAATTGAAGTTTTGGAGCAGACTACTTCTCTCTCCGAGAAACAGATATGAGTTTTTTGTGAATGCTTGTAAGTAGCTTAAGGCACTTTCAAAGGAAAGTGATTTTCTCTGAAAGGACAGCATTTAGAAAGTGAAGCAACACTCCATTCACTTCGCAAAGTGAATTGAAGTGTTGGAACAGACTACTTCTCTTTCAGAGAAACAGATATGAGTTTTTTGTGAATGCTTGTAAGTAGCTTAAGGCACTTTCAAAGGAAAGTGATTTTCTCTGAAAGGACAGCATTTAGAAAGTGAAGCAACACTCCATTCACTTCGCACAGTTAATTGAAGTGTTGGAACAGACTGCTTCTCTTTCAGTGAAATGCATGTGAATTTCTGTTGAATGCTTGTAAGTAGCTTAAGGCACTTTCAAAGGAAAGTGATTTTCTCTGAAAGGACAGCATTTAGAAAGTGAAGCAACACTCCATTCACTTCGCACATTGAATTGAAGTGTTGGAACAGACTGCTTCTCTTTCAGTGAAACGCATATGAATTTCTGTTGAATACTTGTAAGTAGCTTAAGGCACTTTCAAAGGAAAGTGATTTTCTATGAAAGGACAGCATTTAGAAAGTGAAGCAACAGTCCATTCACTTCGCACTGTGAATTGAAGTGTTGGAACAGACTGCTTCTCTTTCACAGAAACGCATGTGTATTTCTGTTGAATGCTTATGAGTAGCTTAAGGTACTTTCAAAGGAAATTGATTTTCTCTGAAAGGACAGCATTTAGAAAGTGAAGCAACACTCCATTCACTTCGCACAGTTAATTGAAGTGTTGGAACAGACTGCTTCTCTTTCAGAGAAACGCATGTGAATATCTGTTGAATGCTTGTAAGTAGCTTAAGGCACTGTCAAAGGAAAGTGATTTTCTCTGAAAGGACAGCATTTACAAAGTGAAGCAACAGTCCATTCACTTCGCACTGTGAATTGAAGTGTTGGAACAGACTGCTTCTCTTTCAGAGAAACGCATGTGTATTTCTGTTGAATGATTATGAGTAGCTTAAGGCACTTTCAAAGGAAAGTGATTTTCTCTGAAAGGACAGCATTTAGAAAGTGAAGCAACACTCCATTCACAACGCACAGTGAATTGAGTGTTGGAACAGAATACTTCTCTTTCAGAGAAACAGATATGAGTTTTTTGTGAATGCTTGTAAGTAGCTTAAGGCACTTTCAAAGGAAAGTGATTTTCTCTGAAAGGACAGCATTTAGAAAGTGAAGCAAGACTCCATTCACTTCGCACAGTGAATTGAAGTGTTGGAACAGACTGCTTCTCTTTCAGTGAAACGCATGTGAATTTCTGTTGAATGCTTGTAAGTAGCTTAAGGCACTTTCAAAGGAAAGTGATTTTCTCTGAAAGGACAGCATTTAGAAAGTGAAGCAACACTCCATTCACTTCGCACAGTGAATTGAAGTGTTGGAACAGAATGCTTCTCTTTCAGTGAAATGCATGTGAATTTCTGTTGAATGCTTGTCAGTAGCTTAAGGCACTTTCAAAGGAAAGTAATTTTCTCTGAAAGGACAGCATTTAGGAAGTGAAGCAACACTCAATTCACTTCGCACAGTGAATTGAAGTGATGGAACAGACTGCTTCTCTTTCAGTGAAACGCATGTGAATTTCTGTTGAATGCTTGTAAGTAGATTAAGGCACTTTCAAAGGAAAGTGATTTTCTCTGAAAGGACAGCATTTAGAAAGTGAAGCAACACTTTATTCACTTCACATAGTGAATTGAAGTGTTGGAACAGACTGCTTCTCTTTCAGAGAAACGCATGTGAATTTCTGTTGAATGCTTGTAAGTAGCTTAAGGCACTTTCAAAGGAAAGTGATTTTCTCTGAAAGCACAGCATTTGCAAAGTGAAGCAACAGTCCATTCACTTCGCACTGTGAATTGAAGTGTTGGAACAGACTGCTTCTCTTTCAGAGAAACGCATGTGTATTTTGTTGAATGCTTATGAGTAGCTTAAGGCACTTTCAAAGGAAAGTGATTTTCTCTGAAAGGACAGCATTTGGAAAGTGAAGCAACACTCCATTCACAACGCACAGTGAATTGAAGTGTTGGAGCAGACTACTTCTCTTTCAGAGAAACAGATATGAGTTTTTTGTGAATGCTTGTAAGTAGCTTAAGGCACTTTCAAAGGAAAGTGATTTTCTCTGAAAGGACAGCATTTAGAAAGTGAAGCAACACTCCATTCACTGCGGAGAGTGAATTGAAGTGTTGGAACACACTGCTTCTCTTTCAGTGAAATGCATGTGAATTTCTGTTAAATGCTTGTAAGTAGCTTAAGGCACTTTCAAAGGTAAGTGATTTTCTCTGAAAGGACAGCATTTAGGAAGTGAAGCAACACTCCATTCACTTCGCACAGTGAATTGAAGTGATGGAACAGACTGCTTCTCTTTCAGTGAAATGCATGTGAATTTCTGTTGAATGCTTGTAAGTAGATTAAGGCACTTTCAAAGGAAAGTGATTTTCTCTGAAAGGACAGCATTTACAAAGTGAAGCAACAGTCCATTCACTTCGCACTGTGAATTGAAGTGTTGGAACAGATTGCTTCTCTTTCAGAGAAACGCATGTGTCTTTCTGTTGAATGCTTATGAGTAGCTTAAGGCACTTTCAAAGGAAAGTGATTTTCTCTGAAAGGACAGCATTTAGAAAGTGAAGCAACACTCCATTCACAACGCACAGTGAATTGAAGTGTTGGAACAGACTACTTCTCTTTCAGAGAAACAGATATGAGTTTTTTGTGAATTCTTGTAAGTAGCTTAAGGCACTTTCAAAGGAAAGTGATTTTCTCTGAAAGGACAGCATTTAGAAAGTGAAGCAACACTCCATTCACTTCGCACAGTGAATTGAAGTGTTGGAACAGACTGCTTCTCTTTCAGTGAAACGCATGTGAATTTCTGTTGAATGCTTGTAAGTAGCTTAAGGTACTTTCAAAGGAAAGTGATTTTCTCTGAAAGGACAGCATTTTCAAAGTGAAGCAACAGTCCATTCACTTCGCACTGTGAATTGAAGTGTTGGAACAGATTGCTTCTTTTTCAGAGAAACGCATGTGTATTTCTGTTGAATGCTTATGAGTAGCTTAAGGCACTTTCAAAGGAAAGTGATTTTCTCTGAAAGGACAGCATTTAGAAAGTGAAGCAACACTCCATTCACAACGCACAGTGAATTGAAGTTTTGGAGCAGACTACTTCTCTCTCCGAGAAACAGATATGAGTTTTTTGTGAATGCTTGTAAGTAGCTTAAGGCACTTTCAAAGGAAAGTGATTTTCTCTGAAAGGACAGCATTTAGAAAGTGAAGCAACACTCCATTCACTTCGCAAAGTGAATTGAAGTGTTGGAACAGACTACTTCTCTTTCAGAGAAACAGATATGAGTTTTTTGTGAATGCTTGTAAGTAGCTTAAGGCACTTTCAAAGGAAAGTGATTTTCTCTGAAAGGACAGCATTTAGAAAGTGAAGCAACACTCCATTCACTTCGCACAGTTAATTGAAGTGTTGGAACAGACTGCTTCTCTTTCAGTGAAATGCATGTGAATTTCTGTTGAATGCTTGTAAGTAGCTTAAGGCACTTTCAAAGGAAAGTGATTTTCTCTGAAAGGACAGCATTTAGAAAGTGAAGCAACACTCCATTCACTTCGCACATTGAATTGAAGTGTTGGAACAGACTGCTTCTCTTTCAGTGAAACGCATATGAATTTCTGTTGAATACTTGTAAGTAGCTTAAGGCACTTTCAAAGGAAAGTGATTTTCTATGAAAGGACAGCATTTAGAAAGTGAAGCAACAGTCCATTCACTTCGCACTGTGAATTGAAGTGTTGGAACAGACTGCTTCTCTTTCAGAGAAACGCATGTGTATTTCTGTTGAATGCTTATGAGTAGCTTAAGGTACTTTCAAAGGAAATTGATTTTCTCTGAAAGGACAGCATTTAGAAAGTGAAGCAACACTCCATTCACTTCGCACAGTTAATTGAAGTGTTGGAACAGACTGCTTCTCTTTCAGAGAAACGCATGTGAATATCTGTTGAATGCTTGTAAGTAGCTTAAGGCACTGTCAAAGGAAAGTGATTTTCTCTGAAAGGACAGCATTTACAAAGTGAAGCAACAGTCCATTCACTTCGCACTGTGAATTGAAGTGTTGGAACAGACTGCTTCTCTTTCAGAGAAACGCATGTGTATTTCTGTTGAATGATTATGAGTAGCTTAAGGCACTTTCAAAGGAAAGTGATTTTCTCTGAAAGGACAGCATTTAGAAAGTGAAGCAACACTCCATTCACAACGCACAGTGAATTGAGTGTTGGAACAGAATACTTCTCTTTCAGAGAAACAGATATGAGTTTTTTGTGAATGCTTGTATGTAGCTTAAGGCACTTTCAAAGGAAAGTGATTTTCTCTGAAAGGACAGCATTTAGAAAGTGAAGCAACACTTTATTCACTTCACATAGTGAATTGAAGTGTTGGAACAGACTGCTTCTCTTTCAGAGAAACGCATGTGAATTTCTGTTGAATGCTTGTAAGTAGCTTAAGGCACTTTCAAAGGAAACTGATTTTCTCTGAAAGGACAGCATTTAGAAAGTGAAGCAACACTCCATTCACTTCGCAAAGTGAATTGAAGTGTTGGAACAGACTACTTCTCTTTCAGAGAAACAGATATGAGTTTTTTGTGAATGCTTGTAAGTAGCTTAAGGCACTTTCAAAGGAAAGTGATTTTCTCTGAAAGGACAGCATTTAGAAAGTGAAGCAACACTCCATTCACTTCGCACAGTTAATTGAAGTGTTGGAACAGACTGCTTCTCTTTCAGTGAAATGCATGTGAATTTCTGTTGAATGCTTGTAAGTAGCTTAAGGCACTTTCAAAGGAAAGTGATTTTCTCTGAAAGGACAGCATTTAGAAAGTGAAGCAACACTCCATTCACTTCGCACATTGAATTGAAGTGTTGGAACAGACTGCTTCTCTTTCAGTGAAACGCATATGAATTTCTGTTGAATACTTGTAAGTAGCTTAAGGCACTTTCAAAGGAAAGTGATTTTCTATGAAAGGACAGCATTTAGAAAGTGAAGCAACAGTCCATTCACTTCGCACTGTGAATTGAAGTGTTGGAACAGACTGCTTCTCTTTCAGAGAAACGCATGTGTATTTCTGTTGAATGCTTATGAGTAGCTTAAGGTACTTTCAAAGGAAATTGATTTTCTCTGAAAGGACAGCATTTAGAAAGTGAAGCAACACTCCATTCACTTCGCACAGTTAATTGAAGTGTTGGAACAGACTGCTTCTCTTTCAGAGAAACGCATGTGAATATCTGTTGAATGCTTGTAAGTAGCTTAAGGCACTGTCAAAGGAAAGTGATTTTCTCTGAAAGGACAGCATTTAGGAAGTGAAGCAACACTCCATTCACTTCGCACAGTGAATTGAAGTGATGGAACAGACTGCTTCTCTTTCAGTGAAACGCATGTGAATTTCTGTTGAATGCTTGTAAGTAGATTAAGGCACTTTCAAAGGAAAGTGATTTTCTCTGAAAGGACAGCATTTACAAAGTGAAGCAACAGTCCATTCACTTCGCACTGTGAATTGAAGTGTTGGAACAGATTGCTTCTCTTTCAGAGAAACGCATGTGTATTTCTGTTGAATGCTTATGAGTAGCTTAAGGCACTTTCAAAGGAAAGTGATTTTCTCTGAAAGGACAGCATTTAGAAAGTGAAGCAACACTCCATTCACAACGCACAGTGAATTGAAGTGTTGGAACAGACTACTTCTCTTTCAGAGAAACAGATATGAGTTTTTTGTGAATGCTTGTAAGTAGCTTAAGGCACTTTCAAAGGAAAGTGATTTTCTCTGAAAGGACAGCATTTAGAAAGTGAAGCAACACTCCATTCACTTCGCACAGTTAATTGAAGTGTTGGAACAGACTGCTTCTCTTTCAGTGAAACGCATGTGAATTTCTGTTGAATGCTTGTAAGTAGCTTAAGGTACTTTCAAAGGAAAGTGATTTTCTCTGAAAGGACAGCATTTTCAAAGTGAAGCAACAGTCCATTCACTTCGCACTGTGAATTGAAGTGTTGGAACAGATTGCTTCTTTTTCAGAGAAACGCATGTGTATTTCTGTTGAATGCTTATGAGTAGCTTAAGGCACTTTCAAAGGAAAGTGATTTTCTCTGAAAGGACAGCATTTAGAAAGTGAAGCAACACTCCATTCACAACGCACAGTGAATTGAAGTTTTGGAGCAGACTACTTCTCTCTCCGAGAAACAGATATGAGTTTTTTGTGAATGCTTGTAAGTAGCTTAAGGCACTTTCAAAGGAAAGTGATTTTCTCTGAAAGGACAGCATTTAGAAAGTGAAGCAACACTCCATTCACTTCGCAAAGTGAATTGAAGTGTTGGAACAGACTACTTCTCTTTCAGAGAAACAGATATGAGTTTTTTGTGAATGCTTGTAAGTAGCTTAAGGCACTTTCAAAGGAAAGTGATTTTCTCTGAAAGGACAGCATTTAGAAAGTGAAGCAACACTCCATTCACTTCGCACAGTTAATTGAAGTGTTGGAACAGACTGCTTCTCTTTCAGTGAAATGCATGTGAATTTCTGTTGAATGCTTGTAAGTAGCTTAAGGCACTTTCAAAGGAAAGTGATTTTCTCTGAAAGGACAGCATTTAGAAAGTGAAGCAACACTCCATTCACTTCGCACATTGAATTGAAGTGTTGGAACAGACTGCTTCTCTTTCAGTGAAACGCATATGAATTTCTGTTGAATACTTGTAAGTAGCTTAAGGCACTTTCAAAGGAAAGTGATTTTCTATGAAAGGACAGCATTTAGAAAGTGAAGCAACAGTCCATTCACTTCGCACTGTGAATTGAAGTGTTGGAACAGACTGCTTCTCTTTCAGAGAAACGCATGTGTATTTCTGTTGAATGCTTATGAGTAGCTTAAGGTACTTTCAAAGGAAATTGATTTTCTCTGAAAGGACAGCATTTAGAAAGTGAAGCAACACTCCATTCACTTCGCACAGTTAATTGAAGTGTTGGAACAGACTGCTTCTCTTTCAGAGAAACGCATGTGAATATCTGTTGAATGCTTGTAAGTAGCTTAAGGCACTGTCAAAGGAAAGTGATTTTCTCTGAAAGGACAGCATTTACAAAGTGAAGCAACAGTCCATTCACTTCGCACTGTGAATTGAAGTGTTGGAACAGACTGCTTCTCTTTCAGAGAAACGCATGTGTATTTCTGTTGAATGATTATGAGTAGCTTAAGGCACTTTCAAAGGAAAGTGATTTTCTCTGAAAGGACAGCATTTAGAAAGTGAAGCAACACTCCATTCACAACGCACAGTGAATTGAGTGTTGGAACAGAATACTTCTCTTTCAGAGAAACAGATATGAGTTTTTTGTGAATGCTTGTAAGTAGCTTAAGGCACTTTCAAAGGAAAGTGATTTTCTCTGAAAGGACAGCATTTAGAAAGTGAAGCAAGACTCCATTCACTTCGCACAGTGAATTGAAGTGTTGGAACAGACTGCTTCTCTTTCAGTGAAACGCATGTGAATTTCTGTTGAATGCTTGTAAGTAGCTTAAGGCACTTTCAAAGGAAAGTGATTTTCTCTGAAAGGACAGCATTTAGAAAGTGAAGCAACACTCCATTCACTTCGCACAGTGAATTGAAGTGTTGGAACAGAATGCTTCTCTTTCAGTGAAATGCATGTGAATTTCTGTTGAATGCTTGTCAGTAGCTTAAGGCACTTTCAAAGGAAAGTAATTTTCTCTGAAAGGACAGCATTTAGGAAGTGAAGCAACACTCAATTCACTTCGCACAGTGAATTGAAGTGATGGAACAGACTGCTTCTCTTTCAGTGAAACGCATGTGAATTTCTGTTGAATGCTTGTAAGTAGCTTAAGGCACTTTCAAAGGAAAGTGATTTTCTCTGAAAGGACAGCATTTAGAAAGTGAAGCAACACTTTATTCACTTCACATAGTGAATTGAAGTGTTGGAACAGACTGCTTCTCTTTCAGAGTAACGCATGTGAATTTCTGTTGAATGCTTGTAAGTAGCTTAAGGCACTTTCAAAGGAAACTGATTTTCTCTGAAAGGACAGCATTTAGAAAGTGAAGCAACACTCCATTCACAACGCACAGTGAATTGAAGTGTTGGAACAGACTACTTCTCTTTCAGAGAAAGAGATATGAGTTTTTTGTGAATGCTTGTAAGTAGCTTAAGGCACTTTCAAAGGAAACTGATTTTCTCTGAAAGGACAGCATTTAGAAAGTGAAGCAACACTCCATTAACTTCGCACAGTGAATTGAAGTGTTGGAACAGACTGCTTCTCTTTCAGTGAAACGCATGTTAATTTCTGTTGAATGCTTGTAAGTAGCTTAAGGCACTTTCAAAGGAAAGTGATTTTCTCTGAAAGCACAGCATTTGCAAAGTGAAGCAACAGTCCAATCACTTCGCACTGTGAATTGAAGTGTTGGAACAGACTGCTTCTCTTTCAGAGAAACGCATGTGTATTTTGTTGAATGCTTATGAGTAGCTTAAGGCACTTTCAAAGGAAAGTGATTTTCTCTGAAAGGACAGCATTTGGAAAGTGAAGCAACACTCCATTCACAACGCACAGTGAATTGAAGTGTTGGAACAGACTACTTCTCTTTCAGAGAAACAGATATGAGTTTTTTGTGAATGCTTGTAAGTAGCTTAAGGCACTTTCAAAGGAAAGTGATTTTCTCTGAAAGGACAGCATTTAGAAAGTGAAGCAACACTCCATTCACTGCGCAGAGTGAATTGAAGTGTTGGAACAGACTGCTTCTCTTTCAGTGAAATGCATGTGAATTTCTGTTAAATGCTTGTAAGTAGCTTAAGGCACTTTCAAAGGAAAGTGATTTTCTCTGAAAGGACAGCATTTAGGAAGTGAAGCAACACTCCATTCACTTCGCACAGTGAATTGAAGTGATGGAACAGACTGCTTCTCTTTCAGTGAAACGCATGTGAATTTCTGTTGAATGCTTGTAAGTAGATTAAGGCACTTTCAAAGGAAAGTGATTTTCTCTGAAAGGACAGCATTTAGAAAGTGAAGCAACGCTTTATTCACTTCACATAGTGAATTGAAGTGTTGGAACAGACTGCTTCTCTTTCAGAGAAACGCATGTGTATTTCTGTTGAATGCTTATGAGTAGCTTAAGGCACTTTCAAAGGAGAGTGATTTTCTCTGAAAGGACAGCATTTAGAAAGTGAAGCAACACTCCATTCACAACGCACAGTGAATTGAAGTGTTGGAACAGACTACTTCTCTTTCAGAGAAACAGATATGAGTTTTTTGTGAATGCTTGTCAGTAGCTTAAGGCACTTTCAAAGGAAAGTGATTTTCTCTGAAAGGACAGCATTTAGAAAGTGAAGCAACACTCCATTCACTGCGCAGAGTGAATTGAAGTGTTGGAACAGACTGCTTCACTTTCAGTGAAATGCATGTGAATTTCTGTTAAATGCTTGTAAGTAGCTTAAGGCACTTTCAAAGGAAAGTGATTTTCTCTGAAAGGACAGCATTTAGAAAGTGAAGCAACACTCCATTCACAACGCACAGTGAATTGAAGTTTTGGAACAGACTACTTCTCTCTCCGAGAAACAGATATGAGTTTTTTGTGAATGCTTGTAAGTAGCTTAAGGCACTTTCAAAGGAAAGTGATTTTCTCTGAAAGGACAGCATTTAGAAAGTGAAGCAACACTCCATTCACTTCGCACAGTGAATTGAAGTGTTGGAACAGACTGCTTCTTTCAGTGAAATGCATGTGAATTTCTGTTGAATGCTTGTAAGCAGCTTAACGCACTTTCAAAGGAAAGTGATTTTCTCTGAAAGGACAGCATTTAGGAAGTGAAGCAGCACTCCATTCACTTCGCAAAGTGAATTGAAGTGTTGGAACAGACTGCTTCTCTTTCAGTGAAATGCATGTGAATTTCTGTTGAATGCTTGTAAGTAGCTTAAGGCACTTTCAAAGGAAAGTGATTTTCTCTGAAAGGACAGCATTTAGAAAGTGAAGCAACACTCCATTCACTTCGCACATTGAATTGAAGTGTTGGAACAGACTGCTTCTCTTTCAGTGAAACGCATATGAATTTCTGTTGAATACTTGTAAGTAGCTTAAGGCACTTTCAAAGGAAAGTGATTTTCTATGAAAGGACAGCATTTAGAAAGTGAAGCAACAGTCCATTCACTTCGCACTGTGAATTGAAGTGTTGGAACAGACTGCTTCTCTTTCAGAGAAACGCATGTGTATTTCTGTTGAATGCTTATGAGTAACTTAAGGTACTTTCAAAGGAAATTGATTTTCTCTGAAAGGACAGCATTTAGAAAGTGAAGCAGCACTCCATTCACTTCGCACAGTTAATTGAAGTGTTGGAACAGACTGCTTCTCTTTCAGAGAAACGCATGTGAATTTCTGTTGAATGCTTGTAAGTAGCTTAAGGCACTGTCAAAGGAAAGTGATTTTCTCTGAAAGGACAGCATTTACAAAGTGAAGCAACAGTCCATTCACTTCGCACTGTGAATTGAAGTGTTGGAACAGACTGCTTCTCTTTCAGAGAAACGCATGTGTATTTCTGTTGAATGATTATGAGTAGCTTAAGGCACTTTCAAAGGAAAGTGATTTTCTCTGAAAGGACAGCATTTAGAAAGTGAAGCAACACTCCATTCACAACGCACAGTGAATTGAAGTGTTGGAACAGAATACTTCTCTTTCAGAGAAACAGATATGAGTTTTTTGTGATTGCTTGTAAGTAGCTTAAGGCACTTTCAAAGGAAAGTGATTTTCTCTGAAAGGACAGCATTTAGAAAGTGAAGCAACACTCCATTCACTTCGCACAGTGAATTGAAGTGTTGGAACAGACTGCTTCTCTTTCAGTGAAACGCATGTGAATTTCTGTTGAATGCTTGTAAGTAGCTTAAGGCACTTTCAAAGGAAAGTGATTTTCTCTGAAAGGACAGCATTTAGAAAGTGAAGCAACACTCCATTCACTTCGCACAGTGAATTGAAGTGTTGGAACAGACTGCTTCTCTTTCAGTGAAATGCATGTGAATTTCTGTTGAATGCTTGTCAGTAGCTTAAGGCACTTTCAAAGGAAAGTGATTTTCTCTGAAAGGACAGCATTTAGGAAGTGAAGCAACACTCAATTCACTTCGCACAGTGAATTGAAGTGATGGAACAGACTGCTTCTCTTTCAGTGAAACGCATGTGAATTTCTGTTGAATGCTTCTAAGTAGATTAAGGCACTTTCAAAGGAAAGTGATTTTCTCTGAAAGGACAGCATTTAGAAAGTGAAGCAACACTCCATTCACTTCGCACATTGAATTGAAGTGTTGGAACAGACTGCTTCTCTTTCAGTGAAACGCATATGAATTTCTGTTGAATACTTGTAAGTAGCTTAAGGCACTTTCAAAGGAAAGTGATTTTCTATGAAAGGACAGCATTTAGAAAGTGAAGCAACAGTCCATTCACTTCGCACTGTGAATTGAAGTGTTGGAACAGACTGCTTCTCTTTCAGAGAAACGCATGTGTATTTCTGTTGAATGCTTATGAGTAGCTTAAGGTACTTTCAAAGGAAATTGATTTTCTCTGAAAGGACAGCATTTAGAAAGTGAAGCAGCACTCCATTCACTTCGCACAGTTAATTGAAGTGTTGGAACAGACTGCTTCTCTTTCAGAGAAACGCATGTGAATTTCTGTTGAATGCTTGTAAGTAGCTTAAGGCACTTTCAAAGGAAAGTGATTTTCTCTGAAAGGACAGCATTTAGAAAGTGAAGCAACACTCCATTCACTTCGCACAGTGAATTGAAGTGTTGGAACAGACTGCTTCTTTCAGTGAAATGCATGTGAATTTCTGTTGAATGCTTGTAAGCAGCTTAACGCACTTTCAAAGGAAAGTGATTTTCTCTGAAAGGACAGCATTTAGGAAGTGAAGCAGCACTCCATTCACTTCGCACAGTGAATTGAAGTGTTGGAACAGACTGCTTCTCTTTCTGAGAAACGCATGTGTATTTCTGTTGAATGATTATGAGTAGCTTAAGGCACTTTCAAAGGAAAGTGATTTTCTCTGAAAGGACAGCATTTAGAAAGTGAAGCAACACTCCATTCACAACGCACAGTGAATTGAAGTGTTGGAACAGAATACTTCTCTTTCAGAGAAACAGATATGAGTTTTTTGTGAATGCTTGTAAGTAGCTTAAGGCACTTTCAAAGGAAAGTGATTTTCTCTGAAAGGACAGCATTTAGAAAGTGAAGCAACACTCCATTCACTTCGCACAGTGAATTGAAGTGTTGGAACAGACTGCTTCTCTTTCAGTGAAACGCATGTGAATTTCTGTTGAATGCTTGTAAGTAGCTTAAGGCACTTTCAAAGGAAAGTGATTTTCTCTGAAAGGACAGCATTTAGAAAGTGAAGCAACACTCCATTCACTTCGCACAGTGAATTGAAGTGTTGGAACAGAATGCTTCTCTTTCAGTGAAATGCATGTGAATTTCTGTTGAATGCTTGTCAGTAGCTTAAGGCACTTTCAAAGGAAAGTAATTTTCTCTGAAAGGACAGCATTTAGGAAGTGAAGCAACACTCAATTCACTTCGCACAGTGAATTGAAGTGATGGAACAGACTGCGTCTCTTTCAGTGAAACGCATGTGAATTTCTGTTGAATGCTTGTAAGTAGATTAAGGCACTTTCAAAGGAAAGTGATTTTCTCTGAAAGGACAGCATTTAGAAAGTGAAGCAACACTTTATTCACTTCACATAGTGAATTGAAGTGTTGGAACAGACTGCTTCTCTTTCAGAGAAATGCATGTGAATTTCTGTTGAATGCTTGTAAGTAGCTTAAGGCACTTTCAAAGGAAAGTGATTTTCTCTGAAAGGACAGCATTTACAAAGTGAAGCAACAGTCCATTCACTTCGCACTGTGAATTGAAGTGTTGGAACAGACTGCTTCTGTTTCAGAGAAACGCATGTGTATTTTGTTGAATGCTTATGAGTAGCTTAAGGCACTTTCAAAGGAAAGTGATTTTCTCTGAAAGGACAGCATTTAGAAAGTGAAGCAACATTCCATTCACAACGCACAGTGAATTGAAGTGTTGGAAGAGACTACTTCTCTTTCAGAGAAACAGATATGAGTTTTTTGTGAATGCTTGTAAGTAGCTTAAGGCACTTTCAAAGGAAAGTGATTTTCTCTGAAAGGACAGCATTTAGAAAGTGAAGCAACACTCCATTCACTTTGCACTGTGAATTGAAGTGTTGGAACAGACTGCTTCTCTTTCAGAGAAACGCATGTGTATTTCTGTTGAATGCTTATGAGTAGCTTAAGGCACTTTCAAAGGAAAGTGATTTTCTCTGAAAGGACAGCATTTAGAAAGTGAAGAAACACTCCATTCACTTCGCACTGTGAATTGAAGTGTTGGAACAGACTGCTTCTCTTTCAGAGAAACGCATGTGTATTTCTGTTGAATGCTTATGAGTAGCTTAAGGCACTTTCAAAGGAAAGTGATTTTCTCTGAAAGGACAGCATTTAGAAAGTGAAGCAACACTCCATTCACAATGCACAGTGAATTGAAGTGTTGTAACAGACTACTTCTTTTTCAGAGAAACAGATATGAGTTTTTTGTGAATGCTTGTAAGTAGCTTAAGGCACTTTCAAAGGAAAGTGATTTTCTCTGAAAGGACAGCATTTAGAAAGTGAAGCAACACTCCATTCACTTCGCACAGTGAATTGAAGTGTTGGAACAGACTGCTTCTCTTTCAGTGAAATGCATGTGAATTTCTGTTGAATGCTTGTAAGTAGCTTAAGGCACTTTCCAAAAAGAGTGATTTTCTCTGAAAGGACAGCATTTAGGAAGTGAAGCAACACTCCATTCACTTCGCACAGTGAATTGAAGTGATGGAACAGACTGCTTCTCTTTCAGTGAAACGCATGAGAATGTCTGTTGAATGCTTGTAAGTAGATTAAGGCACTTTCAAAAGAAAGTGATTTTCTCTGAAAGGACAGCATTTAGAAAGTGAAGCAACACTTTATTCACTTCACATAGTGAATTGAAGTGTTGGAACAGACTGCTTCTCTTTCAGAGAAACGCATGTGAATTTCTGTTGAATGCTTGTAAGTAGCTTAAGGCACTTTCAAAGGAAACTGATTTTCTCTGAAAGGACAGCATTTAGAAAGTGAAGCAACACTCCATTCACAACGCACAGTGAATTGAAGTGTTGGAAGAGACTACTTCTCTTTCAGAGAAACAGATATGAGTTTTTTGTGAATGCTTGTAATTAGCTTAAGGCACTTTCAAAGGAAAGTGATTTTCTGTGAAAGGACAGCATTTAGAAAGTGAAGCAACACTCCATTCACTTCGCACAGTGAATTGAAGTGTTGGAACAGACTGCTTCTCTTTCAGTGAAAGGCATGTTAATTTCTGTTGAGTGCTTGTAAGTAGCTTAAGGCACTTTCAAAGGAAAGTGATTTTCTCTGAAAGGACAGCATTTGCAAAGTGAAGCAACAGTCCATTCACTTCGCACTGTGAATTGAAGTGTTGGAACAGACTGCTTCTGTTTCAGAGAAACGCATGTGTATTTTGTTGAATGCTTATGAGTAGCTTAAGGCACTTTCAAAGGAAAGTGATTTTCTCTGAAAGGACAGCATTTGGAAAGTGAAGCAACACTCCATTCACAACGCACAGTGAATTGAAGTGTTGGAACAGACTACTTCTCTTTCAGAGAAACAGATATGAGTTTTTTGTGAATGCTTGTAAGTAGCTTAAGGCACTTTCAAAGGAAAGTGATTTTCTCTGAAAGGACAGCATTTAGAAAGTGAAGCAACAGTCCATTCACTTCGCACTGTGAATTGAAGTGTTGGAACAGACTGCTTCTCTTTCAGTGAAACGCATGTTAATTTCTGTTGAATGCTTGTAAGTAGCTTAAGGCACTTTCAAAGGAAAGTGATTTTCTCTGAAAGGACAGCATTTACAAAGTGAAGCAACAGTCCATTCACTTCGCACTGTGAATTGAAGTGTTGGAACAGACTGCTTCTCTTTCAGTGAAACGCATGTGAATTTCTGTTGAATGCTTGTAAGTAGCTTAAGGCACTTTCAAAGGAAAGTGATTTTCTCTGAAAGGACAGCATTTACAAAGTGAAGCAACAGTCCATTCACTTCGCACTGTGAATTGAAGTGTTGGAACAGATTGCTTCTCTTTCAGAGAAACGCATGTGTATTTCTGTTGAATGCTTATGAGTAGCTTAAGGCACTTTCAAAGGAAAGTGATTTTCTCTGAAAGGACAGCATTTAGAAAGTGAAGCAACACTCCATTCACTTCACATAGTGAATTGAAGTGTTGGAACAGACTGCTTCTCTTTCAGAGAAACGCATGTGAATTTCTGTTGAATGCTTGTAAGTAGCTTAAGGCACTTTCAAAGGAAACTGATTTTCTCTGAAAGGACAGCATTTAGAAAGTGAAGCAACACTCCATTCACAATGCACAGTGAATTGAAGTGTTGGAACAGACTGCTTCTCTTTCAGTGAAACGCATGTTAGTTTCTGTTGAATGCTTGTAAGTAGCTTAAGGCACTTTCAAAGGAAAGTGATTTTCTCTGAAAGGACAGCATTTACAAAGTGAAGCAACAGTCCATTCACTTCGCACTGTGAATTGAAGTGTTGGAACAGACTGCTTCTCTTTCAGTGAAACGCATGTGAATTTCTGTTGAATGCTTGTAAGTAGCTTAAGGCACTTTCAAAGGAAACTGATTTTCTCTGAAAGGACAGCATTTACAAAGTGAAGCAACAGTCCATTCACTTCGCACTGTGAATTGAAGTGTTGGAACAGACTGCTTCTGTTTCAGGGAAACGCATGTGTATTTTGTTGAATGCTTATGAGTAGCTTAAGGCACTTTCAAAGGAAAGTGATTTTCTCTGAAAGGACAGCATTTGGAAAGTGAAGCAACAATCCATTCACAACGCACAGTGAATTGAAGTGTTGGAACAGACTACTTCTCTTTCAGAGAAACAGATATGAGTTTTTTGTGAATGCTTGTAAGTAGCTTAAGGCACTTTCAAAGGAAAGTGATTTTCTCTGAAAGGACAGCATTTAGAAAGTGAAGCAACACTCCATTCACTTTGCACTGTGAATTGAAGTGTTGGAACAGACTGCTTCTCTTTCAGAGAAACGCATGTGTATTTCTGTTGAATGCTTATGAGTAGCTTAAGGCACTTTCAAAGGAAAGTGATTTTCTCTGAAAGGACAGCATTTAGAAAGTGAAGCAACACTCCATTCACTTCGCACTGTGAATTGAAGTGTTGGAACAGACTGCTTCTCTTTCAGAGAAACGCATGTGTATTTCTGTTGAATGCTTATGAGTAGCTTAAGGCACTTTCAAAGGAAAGTGATTTTCTCTGAAAGGACAGCATTTAGAAAGTGAAGCAACACTCCATTCACAATGCACAGTGAATTGAAGTGTTGTAACAGACTACTTCTTTTTCAGAGAAACAGATATGAGTTTTTTGTGAATGCTTGTAAGTAGCTTAAGGCACTTTCAAAGGAAAGTGATTTTCTCTGAAAGGACAGCATTTAGAAAGTGAAGCAACACTCCATTCACTTCGCACAGTGAATTGAAGTGTTGGAACAGAATGCTTCTCTTTCAGTGAAATGCATGTGAATTTCTGTTGAATGCTTGTAAGTAGCTTAAGGCACTTTCCAAAAAGAGTGATTTTCTCTGAAAGGACAGCATTTAGGAAGTGAAGCAACACTCCATTCACTTCGCACAGTGAATTGAAGTGATGGAACAGACTGCTTCTCTTTCAGTGAAACGCATGTGAATTTCTGTTGAATGCTTGTAAGTAGATTAAGGCACT
This sequence comes from Myodes glareolus, assembly GCF_982192425.1. NCBI lineage: Eukaryota > Metazoa > Chordata > Mammalia > Rodentia > Cricetidae > Myodes > Myodes glareolus. The sequence continues at coordinate 118,190 of NW_028263240.1, forward strand.
TTCAAAAGAAAGTGATTTTCTCTGAAAGGACAGCATTTAGAAAGTGAAGCAACACTCCATTCACAACGCACAGTGAATTGAAGTGTTGGAAGAGACTACTTCTCTTTCAGAGAAACAGATATGAGTTTTTTGTGAATGCTTGTAAGTAGCTTAAGGCACTTTCAAAGGAAAGTGATTTTCTGTGAAAGGACAGCATTTAGAAAGTGAAGCAACACTCCATTCACTTCGCACTGTGAATTGAAGTGTTGGAACAGACTGCTTCTCTTTCAGTGAAACGCATGTTAATTTCTGTTGAATGCTTGTAAGTAGCTTAAGGCACTTTCAAAGGAAAGTGATTTTCTCTGAAAGGACAGCATTTACAAAGTGAAGCAACAGTCCATTCACTTCGCACTGTGAATTGAAGTGTTGGAACAGACTGCTTCTCTTTCAGTGAAACGCATGTGAATTTCTGTTGAATGCTTGTAAGTAGCTTAAGGCACTTTCAAAGGAAAGTGATTTTCTCTGAAAGGACAGCATTTACAAAGTGAAGCAACAGTCCATTCACTTCGCACTGTGAATTGAAGTGTTGGAACAGATTGCTTCTCTTTCAGAGAAACGCATGTGTATTTCTGTTGAATGCTTATGAGTAGCTTAAGGCACTTTCAAAGGAAAGTGATTTTCTCTGAAAGGACAGCATTTAGAAAGTGAAGCAACACTCCATTCACAACGCAGAGTGAATTGAAGTGTTGGAACAGACTACTTCTCTTTCAGAGAAACAGATATGAGTTTTTTGTGAATGCTTGTAAGTAGCTTAAGGCACTTTCAAAGGAAAGTGATTTTCTCTGAAAGGACAGCATTTAGAAAGTGAAGCAACACTCCATTCACTTCGCACAGTGAATTGAAGTGTTGGAACAGACTGCTTCTCTTTCAGTGAAATGCATGTGAATTTCTGTTGAATGCTTGTAAGTAGCTTAAGGCACTTTCAAAGGAAAGTGATTTTCTCTGAAAGGACAGCATTTACAAAGTGAAGCAACAGTCCATTCACTTCGCACTGTGAATTGAAGTGTTGGAACAGACTGCTTCTGTTTAAGAGAAACGCATGTGTATTTTGTTGAATGCTTCTGAGTAGCTTAAGGCACTTTCAAAGGAAAGTGATTTTCTCTGAAAGGACAGCATTTAGAAAGTGAATCAACATTCCATTCACAACGCACATTGAATTGAAGTGTTGGAAGAGACTACTTCTCTTTCAGAGAAACAGATATGAGTTTTTTGTGAATGCTTGTAAGTAGCTTAAGGCACTTTCAAAGGAAAGTGATTTTCTCTGAAAGGACAGCATTTAGAAAGTGAAGCAACACTCCATTCACTTCGCACAGTGAATTGAAGTGTTGGAACAGACTGCTTCTCTTTCAGTGAAACGCATGTTAATTTCTGTTGAATGCTTGTAAGTAGCTTAAGGCACTTTCAAAGGAAAGTGATTTTCTCTGAAAGGACAGCATTTGCAAAGTGAAGCAACAGTCCATTCACTTCGCACTGTGAATTGAAGTGTTGGAACAGACTGCTTCTGTTTCAGAGAAACGCATGTGTATTTTGTTGAATGCTTATGAGTAGCTTAAGGCACTTTCAAAGGAAAGTGATTTTCTCTGAAAGGACAGCATTTAGAAAGTGAAGCAACACTCCATTCACTTCGCACAGTGAATTGAAGTGTTGGAACAGACTGCTTCTCTTTCAGTGAAATGCATGTGAATTTCTGTTGAATGCTTGTAAGTAGCTTAAGGCACTTTCAAAGGAAAGTGATTTTCTCTGAAAGGACAGCATTTACAAAGTGAAGCAACAGTCCATTCACTTCGCACTGTGAATTGAAGTGTTGGAACAGACTGCTTCTGTTTCAGAGAAACGCATGTGTATTTTGTTGAATGCTTATGAGTAGCTTAAGGCACTTTCAAAGGAAAGTGATTTTCTCTGAAAGGACAGCATTTAGAAAGTGAAGCAACATTCCATTCACAACGCACAGTGAATTGAAGTGTTGGAAGAGACTACTTCTCTTTCAGAGAAACAGATATGAGTTTTTTGTGAATGCTTGTAAGTAGCTTAAGGCACTTTCAAAGGAAAGTGATTTTCTCTGAAAGGACAGCATTTAGAAAGTGAAGCAACACTCCATTCACTTTGCACTGTGAATTGAAGTGTTGGAACAGACTGCTTCTCTTTCAGAGAAACGCATGTGTATTTCTGTTGAATGCTTATGAGTAGCTTAAGGCACTTTCAAAGGAAAGTGATTTTCTCTGAAAGGACAGCATTTAGAAAGTGAAGCAACACTCCATTCACTTCGCACTGTGAATTGAAGTGTTGGAACAGACTGCTTCTCTTTCAGAGAAACGCATGTGTATTTCTGTTGAATGCTTATGAGTAGCTTAAGGCACTTTCAAAGGAAAGTGATTTTCTCTGAAAGGACAGCATTTAGAAAGTGAAGCAACACTCTATTCACAACGCACAGTGAATTGAAGTGTTGGAACAGACTACTTCTCTTTCAGAGAAACAGATATGAGTTTTTTGTGAATGCTTGTAAGTAGCTTAAGGCACTTTCAAAGGAAAGTGATTTTCTCTGAAAGGACAGCATTTAGAAAGTGAAGCAACACTCCATTCACTTCGCACAGTGAATTGAAGTGTTGGAACAGACTGCTTCTCTTTCAGTGAAATGCATGTGAATTTCTGTTGAATGCTTGTAAGTAGCTTAAGGCACTTTCCAAAGAAAGTGATTTTCTCTGAAAGGACAGCATTTAGGAAGTGAAGCAACACTCCATTCACTTCGCACAGTGAATTGAAGTGATGGAACAGACTGCTTCTCTTTCAGTGAAACGCATGTGAATTTCTGTTGAATGCTTGTAAGTAGATTAAGGCACTTTCAAAGGAAAGTGATTTTCTCTGAAAGGACAGCATTTAGAAAGTGAAGCAACACTTTATTCACTTCACATAGTGAATTGAAGTGTTGGAACAGACTGCTTCTCTTTCCGAGAAACGCATGTGAATTTCTGTTGAATGCTTGTAAGTAGCTTAAGGCACTTTCAAAGGAAACTGATTTTCTCTGAAAGGACAGCATTTAGAAATTGAAGCAACACTCCATTCACAACGCACAGTGAATTGAAGTGTTGGAACAGACTACTTCTCTTTCAGAGAAACAGATATGAGTTTTTTGTGAATGCTTGTAAGTAGCTTAAGGCACTTTCAAAGGAAAGTGATTTTCTCTGAAAGGACAGCATTTAGAAAGTGAAGCAACACTCCATTCACTTCGCACAGTGAATTGAAGTGTTGGAACAGACTGCTTCTCTTTCAGTGAAACGCATGTTAATTTCTGTTGAATGCTTGTAAGTAGCTTAAGGCACTTTCAAAGGAAAGTGATTTTCTCTGAAAGGACAGCATTTGCAAAGTGAAGCAACAGTCCATTCACTTCGCACTGTGAATTGAAGTGTTGGAACAGACTGCTTCTGTTTCAGAGAAACGCATGTGTATTTTGTTGAATGCTTATGAGTAGCTTAAGGCACTTTCAAAGGAAAGTGATTTTCTCTGAAAGGACAGCATTTGGAAAGTGAAGCAACACTCCATTCACAACGCACAGTGAATTGAAATGTAGGAACAGACTACTTCTCTTTCAGAGAAACAGATATGAGTTTTTTGTGAATGCTTGTAAGTAGCTTAAGGCACTTTCAAAGGAAAGTGATTTTCTCTGAAAGGACAGCATTTAGAAAGTGAAGCAACACTCCATTCACTTCGCACAGTGAATTGAAGTGTTGGAACAGACTGCTTCTGTTTCAGTGAAACGCATGTGAATTTCTGTTGAATGCTTGTAAGTAGCTTAAGGCACTTTCAAAGGAAAGTGATTTTCTCTGAAAGGACAGCATTTAGAAAGTGAAGCAACACTCCATTCACAACGCACAGTGAATTGAAGTGTTGGAACAGACTACTTCTCTTTCAGTGAAATGCATGTGAATTTCTGTTGAATGCTTGTAAGTAGCTTAAGGCACTTTCAAAGGAAAGTGATTTTCTCTGAAAGGACAGCATTTAGAAAGTGAAGCAACACTCCATTCACTTCGCACAGTGAATTGAAGTGTTGGAACAGACTGCTTCTCTTTCAGTGAAACGCATGTGAATTTCTGTTGAATGCTTGTAAGTAGCTTAGGGCACTTTCAAAGGAAAGTGATTTTCTCTGAAAGGACAGCATTTAGAAAGTGAAGCAACACTCCATTCACTTCGCACAGTGAATTGAAGTGTTGGAACAGAATGCTTCTCTTTCAGTGAAACGCATGTGAATTTCTGTTGAATGCTTGTAAGTAGCTTAAGGCACTTTCAAAGGAAAGTGATTTTCTCTGAAAGGACAGCATTTACAAAGTGAAGCAACAGTCCATTCACTTCGCACTGTGAATTGAACTGTTGGAACAGATTGCTTCTCTTTCAGAGAAACGCATGTGTATTTCTGTTGAATGCTTATGAGTAGCTTAAGGCACTTTCAAAGGAAAGTGATTTTCTCTGAAAGGACAGCATTTAGAAAGTGAAGCAACACTCCATTCACAACGCACAGTGAATTGAAGTGTTGGAACAGACTACTTCTCTTTCAGAGAAACAGATATGAGTTTTTTGTGAATGCTTGTATGTAGCTTAAGGTACTTTCAAAGGAAAGTGATTTTCTCTGAAAGGACAGCATTTACAAAGTGAAGCAACAGTCCATTCACTTCGCACTGTGAATTAAAGTGTTGGAACAGATTGCTTCTTTTTCAGAGAAACGCATGTGTATTTCTGTTGAATGCTTATGAGTAGCTTAAGGCACTTTCAAAGGAAAGTGATTTTCTCTGAAAGGACAGCATTTAGAAAGTGAAGCAACACTCCATTCACAACGCACAGTGAATTGAAGTTTTGGAACAGACTACTTCTCTCTCCGAGAAACAGATATGAGTTTTTTGTGAATGCTTGTAAGTAGCTTAAGGCACTTTGAAAGGAAAGTGATTTTCTCTGAAAGGACAGCATTTAGAAAGTGAAGCAACACTCCATTCACTTCGCACAGTGAATTGAAGTGTTGGAACAGACTACTTCTCTTTCAGAGAAACAGATATGAGTTTTTTGTGAATGCTTGTAAGTAGCTTAAGGCACTTTCAAAGGAAAGTGATTTTCTCTGAAAGGACAGCATTTAGAAAGTGAAGCAACACTCCATTCACTTCGCACAGTTAATTGAAGTGTTGGAACAGACTGCTTCTCTTTCAGTGAAATGCATGTGAATTTCTGTTGAATGCTTGTAAGTAGCTTATGGCACTTTCAAAGGAAAGTGATTTTCTCTGAAAGGACAGCATTTGGAAAGTGAAGCAACACTCCATTCACAACGCACAGTGAATTGAAGTGTTGGAACAGACTACTTCTCTTTCAGAGAAACAGATAAGTGTTTTTTGTGAATGCTTGTAAGTAGCTTAAGGCACTTTCAAAGGAAAGTGATTTTCTCTGAAAGGACAGCATTTAGAAAGTGAAGCAACACTCCATTCACTTCGCACAGTGAATTGAAGTGTTGGAACAGACTGCTTCTGTTTCAGTGAAACGCATGTGAATTTCTGTTGAATGCTTGTAAGTAGCTTAAGGCACTTTCAAAGGAAAGTGATTTTCTCTGAAAGGACAGCATTTAGAAAGTGAAGCAACACTCCATTCACAACGCACAGTGAATTGAAGTGTTGGAACAGACTACTTCTCTTTCAGTGAAATGCATGTGAATTTCTGTTGAATGCTTGTAAGTAGCTTAAGGCACTTTCAAAGGAAAGTGATTTTCTCTGAAAGGACAGCATTTAGAAAGTGAAGCAACACTCCATTCACTTCGCACAGTGAATTGAAGTGTTGGAACAGACTGCTTCTCTTTCAGTGAAACGCATGTGAATTTCTGTTGAATGCTTGTAAGTAACTTAGGGCACTTTCAAAGGAAAGTGATTTTCTCTGAAAGAACAGCATTTACAAAGTGAAGCAACACTCCATTCACTTCGCACAGTGAATTGAAGTGTTGGAACAGACTGCTTCTCTTTCAGTGAAACGCATGTGAATTTCTGTTGAATGCTTGTAAGTAGCTTAAGGCACTTTCAAAGGAAAGTGATTTTCTCTGAAAGGACAGCATTTACAAAGTGAAGCAACAGTCCATTCACTTCGCACTGTGAATTGAAGTGTTGGAACAGATTGCTTCTCTTTCAGAGAAACGCATGTGTATTTCTGTTGAATGCTTATGAGTAGCTTAAGGCACTTTCAAAGGAAAGTGATTTTCTCTGAAAGGACAGCATTTAGAAAGTGAAGCAACACTCCATTCACAACGCACAGTGAATTGAAGTTTTGGAACAGACTACTTCTCTCTCCGAGAAACAGATATGAGTTTTTTGTGAATGCTTGTAAGTAGCTTAAGGCACTTTGAAAGGAAAGTGATTTTCTCTGAAAGGACAGCATTTAGAAAGTGAAGCAACACTCCATTCACTTCGCACAGTGAATTGAAGTGTTGGAACAGACTACTTCTCTTTCAGAGAAACAGATATGAGTTTTTTGTGAATGCTTGTAAGTAGCTTAAGGCACTTTCAAAGGAAAGTGATTTTCTCTGAAAGGACAGCATTTACAAAGTGAAGCAACACTCCATTCACTTCGCACAGTTAATTGAAGTGTTGGAACAGACTGCTTCTCTTTCAGTGAAATGCATGTGAATTTCTGTTGAATGCTTGTAAGTAGCTTATGGCACTTTCAAAGGAAAGTGATTTTCTCTGAAAGGACAGCATTTGGAAAGTGAAGCAACACTCCATTCACAACGCACAGTGAATTGAAGTGTTGGAACAGACTACTACTCTTTCAGAGAAACAGATAAGTGTTTTTTGTGAATGCTTGTAAGTAGCTTAAGGCACTTTCAAAGGAAAGTGATTTTCTCTGAAAGGACAGCATTTAGAAAGTGAAGCAACACTCCATTCACTTCGCACAGTGAATTGAAGTGTTGGAACAGACTGCTTCTGTTTCAGTGAAACGCATGTGAATTTCTGTTGAATGCTTGTAAGTAGCTTAAGGCACTTTCAAAGGAAAGTGATTTTCTCTGAAAGGACAGCATTTAGAAAGTGAAGCAACACTCCATTCACAACGCACAGTGAATTGAAGTGTTGGAACAGACTACTTCTCTTTCAGTGAAATGCATGTGAATTTCTGTTGAATGCTTGTAAGTAGCTTAAGGCACTTTCAAAGGAAAGTGATTTTCTCTGAAAGGACAGCATTTAGAAAGTGAAGCAACACTCCATTCACTTCGCACAGTGAATTGAAGTGTTGGAACAGACTGCTTCTCTTTCAGTGAAACGCATGTGAATTTCTGTTGAATGCTTGTAAGTAACTTAGGGCACTTTCAAAGGAAAGTGATTTTCTCTGAAAGAACAGCATTTACAAAGTGAAGCAACACTCCATTCACTTCGCACAGTGAATTGAAGTGTTGGAACAGACTGCTTCTCTTTCAGTGAAACGCATGTGAATTTCTGTTGAATGCTTGTAAGTAGCTTAAGGCACTTTCAAAGGAAAGTGATTTTCTCTGAAAGGACAGCATTTACAAAGTGAAGCAACAGTCCATTCACTTCGCACTGTGAATTGAAGTGTTGGAACAGATTGCTTCTCTTTCAGAGAAACGCATGTGTATTTCTGTTGAATGCTTATGAGTAGCTTAAGGCACTTTCAAAGGAAAGTGATTTTCTCTGAAAGGACAGCATTTAGAAAGTGAAGCAACACTCCATTCACAACGCACAGTGAATTGAAGTGTTGGAACAGACTACTTCTCTTTCAGAGAAACAGATATGAGTTTTTTGTGAATGCTTGTAAGTAGCTTAAGGCACTTTCAAAGGAAAGTGATTTTCTCTGAAAGGACAGCATTTAGAAAGTGAAGCAACACTCCATTCACTTCGCACAGTGAATTGAAGTGTTGGAACAGACTGCTTCTCTTTCAGTGAAACGCATGTGAATTTCTGTTGAATGCTTGTAAGTATCAAAAGGTACTTTCAAAGGAAAGTGATTTTCTCTGAAAGGACAGCATTTACAAAGTGAAGCAACAGTCCATTCACTTCGCACTGTGAATTGAAGTGTTGGAACAGATTGCTTCTTTTTCAGAGAAACACATGTGTATTTCTGTTGAATGCTTATGAGTAGCTTAAGGCACTTTCAAAGGAAAGTGATTTTCTCTGAAAGGACAGCATTTAGAAAGTGAAGCAACACTCCATTCACAACGCACAGTGAATTGAAGTTTTGGAACAGACTACTTCTCTCTCCGAGAAACAGATATGAGTTTTTTGTGAATGCTTGTAAGTAGCTTAAGGCACTTTCAAAGGAAAGTGATTTTCTCTGAAAGGACAGCATTTAGAAAGTGAAGCAACACTCCATTCACTTCGCACAGTGAATTGAAGTGTTGGAACAGACTACTTCTCTTTCAGATAAACAGATATGAGTTTTTTGTGAATGCTTGTAAGTAGCTTAAGGCACTTTCAAAGGAAAGTGATTTTCTCTGAAAGGACAGCATTTAGAAAGTGAAGCTACACTCCATTCACTTCGCACAGTTAATTGAAGTGTTGGAACAGACTGCTTCTCTTTCAGTGAAATGCATGTGAATTTCTGTTGAATGCTTGTAAGTAGCTTAAGGCACTTTCAAAGGAAAGTGATTTTCTCTGAAAGGACAGCATTTAGAAAGTGAAGCAACACTCCATTCACAACGCACAGTGAATTGAAGTGTTGGAAGAGACTACTTCTCTTTCAGAGAAACAGATATGAGTTTTTTGTGAATGCTTGTAAGTAGCTTAAGGCACTTTCAAAGGAAAGTGATTTTCTCTGAAAGGACAGCATTTAGAAAGTGAAGCCACACTCCATTCACTGCGCACAGTGAATTGAAGTGTTGGAACAGACTGCTTCTCTTTCAGTGAAATGCATGTGAATTTCTGTTGAATGCTTGTAAGTAGCTTAAGGCACTTTCAAAGGAAAGTGATTTTCTCTGAAAGGACAGCATTTAGAAAGTGAAGCAACACTCCATTCACTTCGCACAGTGAATTGAAGTGTTGGAACAGACTGCTTCTCTTTCAGTGAAACGCATGTGAATTTCTGTTGAATGCTTGTAAGTAGCTTAGGGCACTTTCAAAGGAAAGTGATTTTCTCTGAAAGGACAGCATTTAGAAAGTGAAGCAACACTCCATTCACTTCGCACAGTGAATTGAAGTGTTGGAACAGACTGCTTCTATTTCAGTGAAACGCATGTGAATTTCTGTTGAATGCTTGTAAGTAGCTTAAGGCACTTTCAAAGGAAAGTGATTTTCTCTGAAAGGACAGCATTTACAAAGTGAAGCAACAGTCCATTCACTTCGCACTGTGAATTGAAGTGTTGGAACAGATTGCTTCTCTTTCAGAGAAACGCATGTGTATTTCTGTTGAATGCTTATGAGTAGCTTAAGGCACTTTCAAAGGAAAGTGATTTTCTCTGAAAGGACAGCATTTAGAAAGTGAAGCAACACTCCATTCACAACGCACAGTGAATTGAAGTGTTGGAACAGACTTCTTCTCTTTCAGAGAAACAGATATGAGTTTTTTGTGAATGCTTGTAAGTAGCTTAAGGCACTTTCAAAGGAAAGTGATTTTCTCTGAAAGGACAGCATTTAGAAAGTGAAGCAACACTCCATTCACTTCGCACAGTGAATTGAAGTGTTGGAACAGACTGCTTCTCTTTCAGTGAAACGCATGTGAATTTCTGTTGAATGCTTGTAAGTAGCTTAAGGTACTTTCAAAGGAAAGTGATTTTCTCTGAAAGGACAGCATTTTCAAAGTGAAGCAACAGTCCATTCACTTCGCACTGTGAATTGAAGTGTTGGAACAGATTGCTTCTTTTTTAGAGAAACGCATGTGTATTTCTGTTGAATGCTTATGAATAGCTTAAGGCACTTTCAAAGGAAAGTGATTTTCTCTGAAAGGACAGCATTTAGAAAGTGAAGCAACACTCCATTCACAACGCACAGTGAATTGAAGTTTTGGAACAGACTACTTCTCTCTCCGAGAAACAGATATGAGTTTTTTGTGAATGCTTGTAAGTAGCTTAAGGCACTTTCAAAGGAAAGTGATTTTCTCTGAAAGGACAGCATTTAGAAAGTGAAGCAACACTCCATTCACTTCGCACAGTGAATTGAAGTGTTGGAACAGACTGCTTCTGTTTCAGAGAAACGCATGTGTATTTTGTTGAATGCTTATGAGTGGCTTAAGGCACTTTCAAAGGAAAGTGATTTTCTCTGAAAGGACAGCATTTAGAAAGTGAAGCAACAGTCCATTCTCTTCGTACTGTGAATTGAAGTGTTGGAACAGACTGCTTCTGTTTCAGAGAAACGCATGTGTATTTTGTTGAATGCTTATGAGTAGCTTAAGGCACTTTCAAAGGAAAGTGATTTTCTCTGAAAGGACAGCATTTAGAAAGTGAAGCAACACTCCATTCACTTCGCACATTGAATTGAAGTGTTGGAACAGACTGCTTCTCTTTCAGTGAAACGCATATGAATTTCTGTTGAATACTTGTAAGTAGCTTAAGGCACTTTCAAAGGAAAGTGATTTTCTATGAAAGGACAGCATTTAGAAAGTGAAGCAACAGTCCATTCACTTCGCACTGTGAATTGAAGTGTTGGAACAGACTGCTTCTCTTTCAGAGAAACGCATGTGTATTTCTGTTGAATGCTTATGAGTAGCTTAAGGTACTTTCAAAGGAAATTGATTTTCTCTGAAAGGACAGCATTTAGAAAGTGAAGCAACACTCCATTCACTTCGCACAGTTAATTGAAGTGTTGGCACAGACTGCTTCTCTTTCAGAGAAACGCATGTGAATATCTGTTGAATGCTTGTAAGTAGCTTAAGGCACTGTCAAAGGAAAGTGATTTTCTCTGAAAGGACAGCATTTACAAAGTGAAGCAACAGTCCATTCACTTCGCACAGTGAATTGAAGTTTTGGAACAGACTACTTCTCTCTCCGAGAAACAGATATGAGTTTTTTGTGAATGCTTGTAAGTAGCTTAAGGCACTTTCAAAGGAAAGTGATTTTCTCTGAAAGGACAGCATTTAGAAAGTGAAGCAACACTCCATTCACTTCGCACAGTGAATTGAAGTGTTGGAACAGACTACTTCTCTTTCAGAGAAACAGATATGAGTTTTTTGTGAATGCTTGTAAGTAGCTTAAGGCACTTTCAAAGGAAAGTGATTTTCTCTGAAAGGACAGCATTTAGAAAGTGAAGCAACACTCCATTCACTTCGCACAGTTAATTGAAGTGTTGGAACAGACTGCTTCTCTTTCAGTGAAATGCATGTGAATTTCTGTTGAATGCTTGTAAGTAGCTTAAGGCACTTTCAAAGGAAAGTGATTTTCTCTGAAAGGACAGCATTTAGAAAGTGAAGCAACACTCCATTCACAACGCACAGTGAATTGAAGTGTTGGAAGAGACTACTTCTCTTTCAGAGAAACAGATATGAGTTTTTTGTGAATGCTTGTAAGTAGCTTAAGGCACTTTCAAAGGAAAGTGATTTTCTCTGAAAGGACAGCATTTAGAAAGTGAAGCCACACTCCATTCACTGCGCACAGTGAATTGAAGTGTTGGAACAGACTGCTTCTCTTTCAGTGAAATGCATGTGAATTTCTGTTGAATGCTTGTAAGTAGCTTAAGGCACTTTCAAAGGAAAGTGATTTTCTCTGAAAGGACAGCATTTAGAAAGTGAAGCAACACTCCATTCACTTCGCACAGTGAATTGAAGTGTTGGAACAGACTGCTTCTCTTTCAGTGAAACGCATGTGAATTTCTGTTGAATGCTTGTAAGTAGCTTAGGGCACTTTCAAAGGAAAGTGATTTTCTCTGAAAGGACAGCATTTAGAAAGTGAAGCAACACTCCATTCACTTCGCACAGTGAATTGAAGTGTTGGAACAGACTGCTTCTCTTTCAGTGAAACGCATGTGAATTTCTGTTGAATGCTTGTAAGTAGCTTAAGGTACTTTCAAAGGAAAGTGATTTTCTCTGAAAGGACAGCATTTTCAAAGTGAAGCAACAGTCCATTCACTTCGCACTGTGAATTGAAGTGTTGGAACAGATTGCTTCTTTTTTAGAGAAACGCATGTGTATTTCTGTTGAATGCTTATGAGTAGCTTAAGGCACTTTCAAAGGAAAGTGATTTTCTCTGAATGGACAGCATTTAGAAAGTGAAGCAACACTCCATTCACAACGCACAGTGAATTGAAGTTTTGGAACAGACTACTTCTCTCTCCGAGAAACAGATATGAGTTTTTTGTGAATGCTTGTAAGTAGCTTAAGGCACTTTCAAAGGAAAGTGATTTTCTCTGAAAGGACAGCATTTAGAAAGTGAAGCAACACTCCATTCACTTCGCACAGTGAATTGAAGTGTTGGAACAGACTGCTTCTGTTTCAGAGAAACGCATGTGTATTTTGTTGAATGCTTATGAGTAGCTTAAGGCACTTTCAAAGGAAAGTGATTTTCTCTGAAAGGACAGCATTTAGAAAGTGAAGCAACAGTCCATTCACTTCGTACTGTGAATTGAAGTGTTGGAACAGACTGCTTCTGTTTCAGAGAAACGCATGTGTATTTTGTTGAATGCTTATGAGTAGCTTAAGGCACTTTCAAAGGAAAGTGATTTTCTCTGAAAGGACAGCATTTAGAAAGTGAAGCAACACTCCATTCACTTCGCACATTGAATTGAAGTGTTGGAACAGACTGCTTCTCTTTCAGTGAAACGCATATGAATTTCTGTTGAATACTTGTAAGTAGCTTAAGGCACTTTCAAAGGAAAGTGATTTTCTATGAAAGGACAGCATTTAGAAAGTGAAGCAACAGTCCATTCACTTCGCACTGTGAATTGAAGTGTTGGAACAGACTGCTTCTCTTTCAGAGAAACGCATGTGTATTTCTGTTGAATGCTTATGAGTAGCTTAAGGTACTTTCAAAGGAAATTGATTTTCTCTGAAAGGACAGCATTTAGAAAGTGAAGCAACACTCCATTCACTTCGCACAGTTAATTGAAGTGTTGGCACAGACTGCTTCTCTTTCAGAGAAACGCATGTGAATATCTGTTGAATGCTTGTAAGTAGCTTAAGGCACTGTCAAAGGAAAGTGATTTTCTCTGAAAGGACAGCATTTACAAAGTGAAGCAACAGTCCATTCACTTCGCACAGTGAATTGAAGTTTTGGAACAGACTACTTCTCTCTCCGAGAAACAGATATGAGTTTTTTGTGAATGCTTGTAAGTAGCTTAAGGCACTTTCAAAGGAAAGTGATTTTCTCTGAAAGGACAGCATTTAGAAAGTGAAGCAACACTCCATTCACTTCGCACAGTGAATTGAAGTGTTGGAACAGACTACTTCTCTTTCAGAGAAACAGATATGAGTTTTTTGTGAATGCTTGTAAGTAGCTTAAGGCACTTTCAAAGGAAAGTGATTTTCTCTGAAAGGACAGCATTTAGAAAGTGAAGCAACACTCCATTCACTTCGCACAGTTAATTGAAGTGTTGGAACAGACTGCTTCTCTTTCAGTGAAATGCATGTGAATTTCTGTTGAATGCTTGTAAGTAGCTTAAGGCACTTTCAAAGGAAAGTGATTTTCTCTGAAAGGACAGCATTTAGAAAGTGAAGCAACACTCCATTCACAACGCACAGTGAATTGAAGTGTTGGAAGAGACTACTTCTCTTTCAGAGAAACAGATATGAGTTTTTTGTGAATGCTTGTAAGTAGCTTAAGTCACTTTCAAAGGAAAGTGATTTTCTCTGAAAGGACAGCATTTAGAAAGTGAAGCCACACTCCATTCACTGCGCCCAGTGAATTGAAGTGTTGGAACAGACTGCTTCTCTTTCAGTGAAATGCATGTGAATTTCTGTTGAATGCTTGTAAGTAGCTTAAGGCACTTTCAAAGGAAAGTGATTTTCTCTGAAAGGACAGCATTTAGAAAGTGAAGCAACACTCCATTCACTTCGCACAGTGAATTGAAGTGTTGGAACAGACTGCTTCTCTTTCAGTGAAACGCATGTGAATTTCTGTTGAATGCTTGTAAGTAGCTTAGGGCACTTTCAAAGGAAAGTGATTTTCTCTGAAAGGACAGCATTTAGAAAGTGAAGCAACACTCCATTCACTTCGCACAGTGAATTGAAGTGTTGGAACAGACTGCTTCTCTTTCAGTGAAACGCATGTGAATTTCTGTTGAATGCTTGTAAGTAGCTTAAGGCACTTTCAATGGAAAGTGATTTTCTCTGAAAGGACAGCATTTACAAAGTGAAGCAACAGTCCATTCACTTCGCACTGTGAATTGAAGTGTTGGAACAGATTGCTTCTCTTTCAGAGAAACGCATGTGTATTTCTGTTGAATGCTTTTGAGTAGCTTAAGGCACTTTCAAAGGAAAGTGATTTTCTCTGAAAGGACAGCATTTAGAAAGTGAAGCAACACTCCATTCACAACGCACAGTGAATTGAAGTGTTGGAACAGACTACTTCTCTTTCAGAGAAACAGATATGAGTTTTTTGTGAATGCTTGTAAGTAGCTTAAGGCACTTTCAAAGGAAAGTGATTTTCTCTGAAAGGACAGCATTTAGAAAGTGAAGCAACACTCCATTCACTTCGCACAGTGAATTGAAGTGTTGGAACAGACTGCTTCTCTTTCAGTGAAACGCATGTGAATTTCTGTTGAATGCTTGTAAGTAGCTTAAGGTACTTTCAAAGGAAAGTGATTTTCTCTGAAAGGACAGCATTTTCAAAGTGAAGCAACAGTCCATTCACTTCAAACTGTGAATTGAAGTGTTGGAACAGATTGCTTCTTTTTCAGAGAAACGCATGTGTATTTCTGTTGAATGCTTATGAGTAGCTTAAGGCACTTTCAAAGGAAAGTGATTTTCTCTGAAAGGACAGCATTTAGAAAGTGAAGCAACACTCCATTCACAACGCACAGTGAATTGAAGTTTTGGAACAGACTACTTCTCTCTCCGAGAAACAGATATGAGTTTTTTGTGAATGCTTGTAAGTAGCTTAAGGCACTTTCAAAGGAAAGTGATTTTCTCTGAAAGGACAGCATTTAGAAAGTGAAGCAACACTCCATTCACTTCGCACAGTGAATTGAAGTGTTGGAACAGACTGCTTCTGTTTCAGAGAAACGCATGTGTATTTTGTTGAATGCTTATGAGTAGCTTAAGGCACTTTCAAAGGAAAGTGATTTTCTCTGAAAGGACAGCATTTAGAAAGTGAAGCAACAGTCCATTCACTTCGCACTGTGAATTGAAGTGTTGGAACAGACTGCTTCTGTTTCAGCGAAACGCATGTGTATTTTGTTGAATGCTTATGAATAGCTTAAGGCACTTTCAAAGGAAAGTGATTTTCTCTGAAAGGACAGCATTTAGAAAGTGAAGCAACACTCCATTCACTTCGCACATTGAATTGAAGTGTTGGAACAGACTGCTTCTCTTTCAGTGAAACGCATATGAATTTCTGTTGAATACTTGTAAGTAGCTTAAGGCACTTTCAAAGGAAAGTGATTTTCTATGAAAGGACAGCATTTAGAAAGTGAAGCAACAGTCCATTCACTTCGCACTGTGAATTGAAGTGTTGGAACAGACTGCTTCTCTTTCAGAGAAACGCATGTGTATTTCTGTTGAATGCTTATGAGTAGCTTAAGGTACTTTCAAAGGAAATTGATTTTCTCTGAAAGGACAGCATTTAGAAAGTGAAGCAACACTCCATTCACTTCGCACAGTGAATTGAAGTGTTGGAACAGACTGCTTCTCTTTCAGAGAAACGCATGTGAATATCTGTTGAATGCTTGTAAGTAGCTTAAGGCACTGTCAAAGGAAAGTCATTTTCTCTGAAAGGACAGCATTTACAAAGTGAAGCAACAGTCCATTCACTTCGCACTGTGAATTGAAGTGTTGGAACAGACTGCTTCTCTTTCAGAGAAACGCATGTGTATTTCTGTTGAATGATTATGAGTAGCTTAAGGCACTTTCAAAGGAAAGTGATTTTCTCTGAAAGGACAGCATTTAGAAAGTGAAGCAACACTCCATTCACAACGCACAGTGAATTGAAGTGTTGGAACAGAATACTTCTCTTTCAGAGAAACAGATATGAGTTTTTTGTGAATGCTTGTAAGTAGCTTAAGGCACTTTCAAAGGAAAGTGATTTTCTCTGAAAGGACAGCATTTAGAAAGTGAAGCAACACTCCATTCACTTCGCACAGTGAATTGAAGTGTTGGAACAGACTGCTTCTCTTTCAGTGAAACGCATGTGAATTTCTGTTGAATGCTTGTAAGTAGCTTAAGGCACTTTCAAAGGAAAGTGATTTTCTCTGAAAGGACAGCATTTAGAAAGTGAAGCAACACTCCATTCACTTCGCACAGTGAATTGAAGTGTTGGAACAGAATGCTTCTCTTTCAGTGAAATGCATGTGAATTTCTGTTGAATGCTTGTCAGTAGCTTAAGGCACTTTCAAAGGAAAGTAATTTTCTCTGAAAGGACAGCATTTAGGAAGTGAAGCAACACTCAATTCACTTCGCACAGTGAATTGAAGTGATGGAACAGACTGCGTCTCTTTCAGTGAAACGCATGTGAATTTCTGTTGAATGTTTGTAAGTAGATTAAGGCACTTTCAAAGGAAAGTGATTTTCTCTGAAAGGACAGCATTTAGAAAGTGAAGCAACACTTTATTCACTTCACATAGTGAATTGAAGTGTTGGAACAGACTGCTTCTCTTTCAGAGAAACGCATGTGAATTTCTGTTGAATGCTTGTAAGTAGCTTAAGGCACTTTCAAAGGAAACTGATTTTCTCTGAAAGGACAGCATTTAGAAAGTGAAGCAACACTCCATTCACAACGCACAGTGAATTGAAGTGTTGGAACAGACTACTTCTCTTTCAGAGAAACAGATATGAGTTTTTTGTGAATGCTTGTAAGTAGCTTAAGGCACTTTCAAAGGAAAGTGATTTTCTCTAAAAGGACAGCATTTAGAAAGTGAAGCAACACTCCATTCACTTCGCACAGTGAATTGAAGTGTTGGAACAGACTGCTTCTCTTTCAGTGAAACGCATGTTAATTTCTGTTGAATGCTTGTAAGTAGCTTAAGGCACTTTCAAAGGAAAGTGATTTTCTCTGAAAGCACAGCATTTGCAAAGTGAAGCAACAGTCCATTCACTTCGCACTGTGAATTGAAGTGTTGGAACAGACTGCTTCTGTTTCAGAGAAACGCATGTGTATTTTGTTGAATGCTTATGAGTAGCTTAAGGCACTTTCAAAGGAAAGTGATTTTCTCTGAAAGGACAGCATTTAGAAAGTGAAGCAACACTCCATTCACTTCGCACAGTGAATTGAAGTGTTGGAACAGAATGCTTCTCTTTCAGTGAAATGCATGTGAATTTCTGTTGAATGCTTGTCAGTAGCTTAAGGCACTTTCAAAGGAAAGTAATTTTCTCTGAAAGGACAGCATTTAGGAAGTGAAGCAACACTCAATTCACTTCGCACAGTGAATTGAAGTGATGGAACAGACTGCTTCTCTTTCAGTGAAACGCATGTGAATTTCTGTTGAATGCTTGTAAGTAGATTAAGGCACTTTCAAAGGAAAGTGATTTTCTCTGAAAGGACAGCATTTAGAAAGTGAAGCAACACTTTATTCACTTCACATAGTGAATTGAAGTGTTGGAACAGACTGCTTCTCTTTCAGAGAAACGCATGTGAATTTCTGTTGAATGCTTGTAAGTAGATTAAGGACTTTCAAAGGAAACTGATTTTCTCTGAAAGGACAGCATTTAGAAAGTGAAGCAACACTCCATTCACAACGCACAGTGAATTGAAGTGTTGGAACAGACTACTTCTCTTTCATAGAAACAGATATGAGTTTTTTGTGAATGCTTGTAAGTAGCTTAAGGCACTTTCAAAGGAAAGTGATTTTCTCTAAAAGGACAGCATTTAGAAAGTGAAGCAACACTCCATTCACTTCGCACAGTGAATTGAAGTGTTGGAACAGACTGCTTCTCTTTCAGTGAAATGCATGTTAATTTCTGTTGAATGCTTGTAAGTAGCTTAAGGCACTTTCAAAGGAAAGTGATTTTCTCTGAAAGCACAGCATTTGCAAAGTGAAGCAACAGTCCATTCACTTCGCACTGTGAATTGAAGTGTTGGAACAGACTGCTTCTGTTTCAGAGAAACGCATGTGTATTTTGTTGAATGCTTATGAGTAGCTTAAGGCACTTTCAAAGGAAAGTGATTTTCTCTGAAAGGACAGCATTTGGAAAGTGAAGCAACACTCCATTCACAACGCACAGTGAATTGAAGTGTTGGAACAGACTTCTTCTCTTTCAGAGAAACAGATATGAGTTTTTTGTGAATGCTTGTAAGTAGCTTAAGGCACTTTCAAAGGAAAGTGATTTTCTCTGAAAGGACAGCATTTAGAAAGTGAAGCAACACTCCATTCACTGCGCAGAGTGAATTGAAGTGTTGGAACAGACTGCTTCTCTTTCAGTGAAATGCATGTGAATTTCTGTTAAATGCTTGTAAGTAGCTTAAGGCACTTTCAAAGGAAAGTGATTTACTCTGAAAGGACAGCATTTAGGAAGTGAAGCAACACTCCATTCACTTCGCACAGTGAATTGAAGTGATGGAACAGACTGCTTCTCTTTCAGTGAAACGCATGTGAATTTCTGTTGAATGCTTGAAAGTAGATTAAGGCACTTTCAAAGGAAAGTGATTTTCTCTGACAGGACAGCATTTAGAAAGTGAAGCAACACTTTATTCACTTCACATAGTGAATTGAAGTGTTGGAACAGACTGCTTCTCTTTCAGAGAAACGCATGTGAATTTCTGTTGAATGCTTGTAAGTAGCTTAAGGCACTTTCAAAGGAAACTGATTTTCGCTGAAAGGACAGCATTTAGAAAGTGAAGCAACACTCCATTCACAACGCACAGTGAATTGAAGTGTTGGAACAGACTGCTTCTCTTTCAGTGAAACGCATGTGAATTTCTGTTGAATGCTTGTAAGTAGCTTAAGGTACTTTCAAAGGAAAGTGATTTTCTCTGAAAGGACAGCATTTACAAAGTGAAGCAACAGTCCATTCACTTCGCACTGTGAATTGAAGTGTTGGAACAGATTGCTTCTTTTTCAGAGAAACGCATGTGTATTTCTGTTGAATGCTTATGAGTAGCTTAAGGCACTTTCAAAGGAAAGTGATTTTCTCTGAAAGGACAGCATTTAGAAAGTGAAGCAACACTCCATTCACAACGCACAGTGAATTGAAGTTTTGGAACAGACTACTTCTCTCTCCGAGAAACAGATATGAGTTTTTTGTGAATGCTTGTAAGTAGCTTAAGGCACTTTCAAAGGAAAGTGATTTTCTCTGAAAGGACAGCATTTAGAAAGTGAAGCAACACTCCATTCACTTCGCACAGTGAATTGAAGTGTTGGAACAGACTGCTTCTGTTTCAGAGAAACGCATGTGTATTTTGTTGAATGCTTATGAGTAGCTTAAGGCACTTTCAAAGGAAAGTGATTTTCTCTGAAAGGACAGCATTTAGAAAGTGAAGCAACAGTCCATTCACTTCGTACTGTGAATTGAAGTGTTGGAACAGACTGCTTCTGTTTCAGAGAAACGCATGTGTATTTTGTTGAATGCTTATGAGTAGCTTAAGGCACTTTCAAAGGAAAGTGATTTTCTCTGAAAGGACAGCATTTAGAAAGTGAAGCAACACTCCATTCACTTCGCACATTGAATTGAAGTGTTGGAACAGACTGCTTCTCTTTCAGTGAAACGCATATGAATTTCTGTTGAATACTTGTAAGTAGCTTAAGGCACTTTCAAAGGAAAGTGATTTTCTATGAAAGGACAGCATTTAGAAAGTGAAGCAACAGTCCATTCACTTCGCACTGTGAATTGAAGTGTTGGAACAGACTGCTTCTCTTTCAGAGAAACGCATGTGTATTTCTGTTGAATGCTTATGAGTAGCTTAAGGTACTTTCAAAGGAAATTGATTTTCTCTGAAAGGACAGCATTTAGAAAGTGAAGCAACACTCCATTCACTTCGCACAGTTAATTGAAGTGTTGGCACAGACTGCTTCTCTTTCAGAGAAACGCATGTGAATATCTGTTGAATGCTTGTAAGTAGCTTAAGGCACTGTCAAAGGAAAGTGATTTTCTCTGAAAGGACAGCATTTACAAAGTGAAGCAACAGTCCATTCACTTCGCACAGTGAATTGAAGTTTTGGAACAGACTACTTCTCTCTCCGAGAAACAGATATGAGTTTTTTGTGAATGCTTGTAAGTAGCTTAAGGCACTTTCAAAGGAAAGTGATTTTCTCTGAAAGGACAGCATTTAGAAAGTGAAGCAACACTCCATTCACTTCGCACAGTGAATTGAAGTGTTGGAACAGACTACTTCTCTTTCAGAGAAACAGATATGAGTTTTTTGTGAATGCTTGTAAGTAGCTTAAGGCACTTTCAAAGGAAAGTGATTTTCTCTGAAAGGACAGCATTTAGAAAGTGAAGCAACACTCCATTCACTTCGCACAGTTAATTGAAGTGTTGGAACAGACTGCTTCTCTTTCAGTGAAATGCATGTGAATTTCTGTTGAATGCTTGTAAGTAGCTTAAGGCACTTTCAAAGGAAAGTGATTTTCTCTGAAAGGACAGCATTTAGAAAGTGAAGCAACACTCCATTCACAACGCACAGTGAATTGAAGTGTTGGAAGAGACTACTTCTCTTTCAGAGAAACAGATATGAGTTTTTTGTGAATGCTTGTAAGTAGCTTAAGGCACTTTCAAAGGAAAGTGATTTTCTCTGAAAGGACAGCATTTAGAAAGTGAAGCCACACTCCATTCACTGCGCCCAGTGAATTGAAGTGTTGGAACAGACTGCTTCTCTTTCAGTGAAATGCATGTGAATTTCTGTTGAATGCTTGTAAGTAGCTTAAGGCACTTTCAAAGGAAAGTGATTTTCTCTGAAAGGACAGCATTTAGAAAGTGAAGCAACACTCCATTCACTTCGCACAGTGAATTGAAGTGTTGGAACAGACTGCTTCTCTTTCAGTGAAACGCATGTGAATTTCTGTTGAATGCTTGTAAGTAGCTTAGGGCACTTTCAAAGGAAAGTGATTTTCTCTGAAAGGACAGCATTTAGAAAGTGAAGCAACACTCCATTCACTTCGCACAGTGAATTGAAGTGTTGGAACAGACTGCTTCTCTTTCAGTGAAACGCATGTGAATTTCTGTTGAATGCTTGTAAGTAGCTTAAGGCACTTTCAATGGAAAGTGATTTTCTCTGAAAGGACAGCATTTACAAAGTGAAGCAACAGTCCATTCACTTCGCACTGTGAATTGAAGTGTTGGAACAGATTGCTTCTCTTTCAGAGAAACGCATGTGTATTTCTGTTGAATGCTTTTGAGTAGCTTAAGGCACTTTCAAAGGAAAGTGATTTTCTCTGAAAGGACAGCATTTAGAAAGTGAAGCAACACTCCATTCACAACGCACAGTGAATTGAAGTGTTGGAACAGACTACTTCTCTTTCAGAGAAACAGATATGAGTTTTTTGTGAATGCTTGTAAGTAGCTTAAGGCACTTTCAAAGGAAAGTGATTTTCTCTGAAAGGACAGCATTTAGAAAGTGAAGCAACACTCCATTCACTTCGCACAGTGAATTGAAGTGTTGGAACAGACTGCTTCTCTTTCAGTGAAACGCATGTGAATTTCTGTTGAATGCTTGTAAGTAGCTTAAGGTACTTTCAAAGGAAAGTGATTTTCTCTGAAAGGACAGCATTTTCAAAGTGAAGCAACAGTCCATTCACTTCAAACTGTGAATTGAAGTGTTGGAACAGATTGCTTCTTTTTCAGAGAAACGCATGTGTATTTCTGTTGAATGCTTATGAGTAGCTTAAGGCACTTTCAAAGGAAAGTGATTTTCTCTGAAAGGACAGCATTTAGAAAGTGAAGCAACACTCCATTCACAACGCACAGTGAATTGAAGTTTTGGAACAGACTACTTCTCTCTCCGAGAAACAGATATGAGTTTTTTGTGAATGCTTGTAAGTAGCTTAAGGCACTTTCAAAGGAAAGTGATTTTCTCTGAAAGGACAGCATTTAGAAAGTGAAGCAACACTCCATTCACTTCGCACAGTGAATTGAAGTGTTGGAACAGACTGCTTCTGTTTCAGAGAAACGCATGTGTATTTTGTTGAATGCTTATGAGTAGCTTAAGGCACTTTCAAAGGAAAGTGATTTTCTCTGAAAGGACAGCATTTAGAAAGTGAAGCAACAGTCCATTCACTTCGCACTGTGAATTGAAGTGTTGGAACAGACTGCTTCTGTTTCAGCGAAACGCATGTGTATTTTGTTGAATGCTTATGAATAGCTTAAGGCACTTTCAAAGGAAAGTGATTTTCTCTGAAAGGACAGCATTTAGAAAGTGAAGCAACACTCCATTCACTTCGCACATTGAATTGAAGTGTTGGAACAGACTGCTTCTCTTTCAGTGAAACGCATATGAATTTCTGTTGAATACTTGTAAGTAGCTTAAGGCACTTTCAAAGGAAAGTGATTTTCTATGAAAGGACAGCATTTAGAAAGTGAAGCAACAGTCCATTCACTTCGCACTGTGAATTGAAGTGTTGGAACAGACTGCTTCTCTTTCAGAGAAACGCATGTGTATTTCTGTTGAATGCTTATGAGTAGCTTAAGGTACTTTCAAAGGAAATTGATTTTCTCTGAAAGGACAGCATTTAGAAAGTGAAGCAACACTCCATTCACTTCGCACAGTGAATTGAAGTGTTGGAACAGACTGCTTCTCTTTCAGAGAAACGCATGTGAATATCTGTTGAATGCTTGTAAGTAGCTTAAGGCACTGTCAAAGGAAAGTGATTTTCTCTGAAAGGACAGCATTTACAAAGTGAAGCAACAGTCCATTCACTTCGCACTGTGAATTGAAGTGTTGGAACAGACTGCTTCTCTTTCAGAGAAACGCATGTGTATTTCTGTTGAATGATTATGAGTAGCTTAAGGCACTTTCAAAGGAAAGTGATTTTCTCTGAAAGGACAGCATTTAGAAAGTGAAGCAACACTCCATTCACAACGCACAGTGAATTGAAGTGTTGGAACAGAATACTTCTCTTTCAGAGAAACAGATATGAGTTTTTTGTGAATGCTTGTAAGTAGCTTAAGGCACTTTCAAAGGAAAGTGATTTTCTCTGAAAGGACAGCATTTAGAAAGTGAAGCAACACTCCATTCACTTCGCACAGTGAATTGAAGTGTTGGAACAGACTGCTTCTCTTTCAGTGAAACGCATGTGAATTTCTGTTGAATGCTTGTAAGTAGCTTAAGGCACTTTCAAAGGAAAGTGATTTTCTCTGAAAGGACAGCATTTAGAAAGTGAAGCAACACTCCATTCACTTCGCACAGTGAATTGAAGTGTTGGAACAGAATGCTTCTTTTTCAGTGAAATGCATGTGAATTTCTGTTGAATGCTTGTCAGTAGCTTAAGGCACTTTCAAAGGAAAGTAATTTTCTCTGAAAGGACAGCATTTAGGAAGTGAAGCAACACTCAATTCACTTCGCACAGTGAATTGAAGTGATGGAACAGACTGCGTCTCTTTCAGTGAAACGCATGTGAATTTCTGTTGAATGTTTGTAAGTAGATTAAGGCACTTTCAAAGGAAAGTGATTTTCTCTGAAAGGACAGCATTTAGAAAGTGAAGCAACACTTTATTCACTTCACATAGTGAATTGAAGTGTTGGAACAGACTGCTTCTCTTTCAGAGAAACGCATGTGAATTTCTGTTGAATGCTTGTAAGTAGCTTAAGGCACTTTCAAAGGAAACTGATTTTCTCTGAAAGGACAGCATTTAGAAAGTGAAGCAACACTCCATTCACAACGCACAGTGAATTGAAGTGTTGGAACAGACTACTTCTCTTTCAGAGAAACAGATATGAGTTTTTTGTGAATGCTTGTAAGTAGCTTAAGGCACTTTCAAAGGAAAGTGATTTTCTCTAAAAGGACAGCATTTAGAAAGTGAAGCAACACTCCATTCACTTCGCACAGTGAATTGAAGTGTTGGAACAGACTGCTTCTCTTTCAGTGAAACGCATGTTAATTTCTGTTGAATGCTTGTAAGTAGCTTAAGGCACTTTCAAAGGAAAGTGATTTTCTCTGAAAGCACAGCATTTGCAAAGTGAAGCAACAGTCCATTCACTTCGCACTGTGAATTGAAGTGTTGGAACAGACTGCTTCTGTTTCAGAGAAACGCATGTGTATTTTGTTGAATGCTTATGAGTAGCTTAAGGCACTTTCAAAGGAAAGTGATTTTCTCTGAAAGGACAGCATTTAGAAAGTGAAGCAACACTCCATTCACTTCGCACAGTGAATTGAAGTGTTGGAACAGAATGCTTCTCTTTCAGTGAAATGCATGTGAATTTCTGTTGAATGCTTGTCAGTAGCTTAAGGCACTTTCAAAGGAAAGTAATTTTCTCTGAAAGGACAGCATTTAGGAAGTGAAGCAACACTCAATTCACTTCGCACAGTGAATTGAAGTGATGGAACAGACTGCTTCTCTTTCAGTGAAACGCATGTGAATTTCTGTTGAATGCTTGTAAGTAGATTAAGGCACTTTCAAAGGAAAGTGATTTTCTCTGAAAGGACAGCATTTAGAAAGTGAAGCAACACTTTATTCACTTCACATAGTGAATTGAAGTGTTGGAACAGACTGCTTCTCTTTCAGAGAAACGCATGTGAATTTCTGTTGAATGCTTGTAAGTAGATTAAGGACTTTCAAAGGAAACTGATTTTCTCTGAAAGGACAGCATTTAGAAAGTGAAGCAACACTCCATTCACAACGCACAGTGAATTGAAGTGTTGGAACAGACTACTTCTCTTTCATAGAAACAGATATGAGTTTTTTGTGAATGCTTGTAAGTAGCTTAAGGCACTTTCAAAGGAAAGTGATTTTCTCTAAAAGGACAGCATTTAGAAAGTGAAGCAACACTCCATTCACTTCGCACAGTGAATTGAAGTGTTGGAACAGACTGCTTCTCTTTCAGTGAAATGCATGTTAATTTCTGTTGAATGCTTGTAAGTAGCTTAAGGCACTTTCAAAGGAAAGTGATTTTCTCTGAAAGCACAGCATTTGCAAAGTGAAGCAACAGTCCATTCACTTCGCACTGTGAATTGAAGTGTTGGAACAGACTGCTTCTGTTTCAGAGAAACGCATGTGTATTTTGTTGAATGCTTATGAGTAGCTTAAGGCACTTTCAAAGGAAAGTGATTTTCTCTGAAAGGACAGCATTTGGAAAGTGAAGCAACACTCCATTCACAACGCACAGTGAATTGAAGTGTTGGAACAGACTTCTTCTCTTTCAGAGAAACAGATATGAGTTTTTTGTGAATGCTTGTAAGTAGCTTAAGGCACTTTCAAAGGAAAGTGATTTTCTCTGAAAGGACAGCATTTAGAAAGTGAAGCAACACTCCATTCACTGCGCAGAGTGAATTGAAGTGTTGGAACAGACTGCTTCTCTTTCAGTGAAATGCATGTGAATTTCTGTTAAATGCTTGTAAGTAGCTTAAGGCACTTTCAAAGGAAAGTGATTTACTCTGAAAGGACAGCATTTAGGAAGTGAAGCAACACTCCATTCACTTCGCACAGTGAATTGAAGTGATGGAACAGACTGCTTCTCTTTCAGTGAAACGCATGTGAATTTCTGTTGAATGCTTGAAAGTAGATTAAGGCACTTTCAAAGGAAAGTGATTTTCTCTGACAGGACAGCATTTAGAAAGTGAAGCAACACTTTATTCACTTCACATAGTGAATTGAAGTGTTGGAACAGACTGCTTCTCTTTCAGAGAAACGCATGTGAATTTCTGTTGAATGCTTGTAAGTAGCTTAAGGCACTTTCAAAGGAAACTGATTTTCGCTGAAAGGACAGCATTTAGAAAGTGAAGCAACACTCCATTCACAACGCACAGTGAATTGAAGTGTTGGAACAGACTGCTTCTCTTTCAGTGAAACGCATGTGAATTTCTGTTGAATGCTTGTAAGTAGCTTAAGGTACTTTCAAAGGAAAGTGATTTTCTCTGAAAGGACAGCATTTACAAAGTGAAGCAACAGTCCATTCACTTCGCACTGTGAATTGAAGTGTTGGAACAGATTGCTTCTTTTTCAGAGAAACGCATGTGTATTTCTGTTGAATGCTTATGAGTAGCTTAAGGCACTTTCAAAGGAAAGTGATTTTCTCTGAAAGGACAGCATTTAGAAAGTGAAGCAACACTCCATTCACAACGCACAGTGAATTGAAGTTTTGGAACAGACTACTTCTCTCTCCGAGAAACAGATATGAGTTTTTTGTGAATGCTTGTAAGTAGCTTAAGGCACTTTCAAAGGAAAGTGATTTTCTCTGAAAGGACAGCATTTAGAAAGTGAAGCAACACTCCATTCACTTCGCACAGTGAATTGAAGTGTTGGAACAGATTACTTCTCTTTCAGAGAAACAGATATGAGTTTTTTGTGAATGCTTGTAAGTAGCTTAAGGCACTTTCAAAGGAAAGTGATTTTCTCTGAAAGGACAGCATTTAGAAAGTGAAGCAACACTCCATTCACTTCGCACTGTGAATTGAAGTGTTGGAACAGACTGCTTCTCTTTCAGTGAAATGCATGTGAATTTCTGTTGAATGCTTGTAAGTAGCTTAAGGCACTTTCAAAGGAAAGTGATTTTCTTGAAAGGACAGCATTTAGAAAGTGAAGCAACACTCCATTCACAACGCACAGTGAATTGAAATGTTGGAAGAGACTACTTCTCTTTCAGAGAAACAGATATGAGTTTTTTGTGAATGCTTGTAAGTAGCTTAAGGCACTTTCAAAGGAAAGTGATTTTCTCTGAAAGGACAGCATTTAGAAAGTGAAGCAACACTCCATTCACTTCGCACAGTGAATTGAAGTGTTGGAACAGACTGCTTCTCTTTCAGTGAAACGCATGTGAATTTCTGTTGAATGCTTGTAAGTAGCTTAGGGCACTTTCAAAGGAAAGTGATTTTCTCTGAAAGGACAGCATTTAGAAAGTGAAGCAACACTCCATTCACTTCGCACAGTGAATTTAAGTGTTGGAAGAGACTGCTTCTCTTTCAGTGAAACGCATGTGAATTTCTGTTGAATGCTTGTAAGTAGCTTAAGGCACTTTCAAAGGAAAGTGATTTTCTCTGAAAGGACAGCATTTAGAAAGTGAAGCCACACTCCATTCACTGCGCACAGTGAATTGAAGTGTTGGAACAGACTGCTTCTCTTTCAGTGAAATGCATGTGAATTTCTATTGAATGCTTGTAAGTAGCTTAAGGCACTTTCAAAGGAAAGTGATTTTCTCTGAAAGGACAGCATTTAGAAAGTGAAGCAACACTCCATTCACTTCGCACAGTGAATTGAAGTGTTGGAACAGACTGCTTCTCTTTCAGTGAAACGCATGTGAATTTCTGTTGAATGCTTGTAAGTAGCTTAAGGTACTTTCAAAGGAAAGTGATTTTCTCTGAAAGGACAGCATTTTCAAAGTGAAGCAACAGTCCATTCACTTCAAACTGTGAATTGAAGTGTTGGAACAGATTGCTTCTTTTTCAGAGAAACGCATGTGTATTTCTGTTGAATGCTTATGAGTAGCTTAAGGCACTTTCAAAGGAAAGTGATTTTCTCTGAAAGGACAGCATTTAGAAAGTGAAGCAACACTCCATTCACAACGCACAGTGAATTGAAGTTTTGGAACAGACTACTTCTCTCTCTGAGAAACAGATATGAGTTTTTTGTGAATGCTTGTAAGTAGCTTAAGGCACTTTCAAAGGAAAGTGATTTTCTCTGAAAGGACAGCATTTAGAAAGTGAAGCAACACTCCATTCATTTCGCACAGTGAATTGAAGTGTTGGAACAGACTGCTTCTGTTTCAGAGAAACGCATGTGTATTTTGTTGAATGCTTATGAGTAGCTTAAGGCACTTTCAAAGGAAAGTGATTCTCTCTGAAAGGACAGCATTTAGAAAGTGAAGCAACAGTCCATTCACTTCGCACTGTGAATTGAAGTGTTGGAACAGACTGCTTCTGTTTCAGAGAAACGCATGTGTATTTTGTTGAATGCTTATGAATAGCTTAAGGCACTTTCAAAGGAAAGTGATTTTCTCTGAAAGGACAGCATTTAGAAAGTGAAGCAACACTCCATTCACTTCGCACATTGAATTGAAGTGTTGGAACAGACTGATTCTCTTTCAGTGAAACGCATATGAATTTCTGTTGAATACATGTAAGTAGCTTAAGGCACTTTCAAAGGAAAGTGATTTTCTATGAAAGGACAGCATTTAGAAAGTGAAGCAACAGTCCATTCACTTCGCACTGTGAATTGAAGTGTTGGAACAGACTGCTTCTCTTTCAGAGAAACGCATGTGTATTTCTGTTGAATGCTTATGAGTAGCTTAAGGTACTTTCAAAGGAAATTGATTTTCTCTGAAAGGACAGCATTTAGAAAGTGAAGCAACACTTTATTCACTTCACATAGTGAATTGAAGTGTTGGAACAGACTGCTTCTCTTTCAGAGAAACGCATGTGAATTTCTGTTGAATGCTTGTAAGTAGATTAAGGACTTTCAAAGGAAACTGATTTTCTCTGAAAGGACAGCATTTAGAAAGTGAAGCAACACTCCATTCACAACGCACAGTGAATTGAAGTGTTGGAACAGACTACTTCTCTTTCATAGAAACAGATATGAGTTTTTTGTGAATGCTTGTAAGTAGCTTAAGGCACTTTCAAAGGAAAGTGATTTTCTCTAAAAGGACAGCATTTAGAAAGTGAAGCAACACTCCATTCACTTCGCACAGTGAATTGAAGTGTTGGAACAGACTGCTTCTCTTTCAGTGAAATGCATGTTAATTTCTGTTGAATGCTTGTAAGTAGCTTAAGGCACTTTCAAAGGAAAGTGATTTTCTCTGAAAGCACAGCATTTGCAAAGTGAAGCAACAGTCCATTCACTTCGCACTGTGAATTGAAGTGTTGGAACAGACTGCTTCTGTTTCAGAGAAACGCATGTGTATTTTGTTGAATGCTTATGAGTAGCTTAAGGCACTTTCAAAGGAAAGTGATTTTCTCTGAAAGGACAGCATTTGGAAAGTGAAGCAACACTCCATTCACAACGCACAGTGAATTGAAGTGTTGGAACAGACTTCTTCTCTTTCAGAGAAACAGATATGAGTTTTTTGTGAATGCTTGTAAGTAGCTTAAGGCACTTTCAAAGGAAAGTGATTTTCTCTGAAAGGACAGCATTTAGAAAGTGAAGCAACACTCCATTCACTGCGCAGAGTGAATTGAAGTGTTGGAACAGACTGCTTCTCTTTCAGTGAAATGCATGTGAATTTCTGTTAAATGCTTGTAAGTAGCTTAAGGCACTTTCAAAGGAAAGTGATTTACTCTGAAAGGACAGCATTTAGGAAGTGAAGCAACACTCCATTCACTTCGCACAGTGAATTGAAGTGATGGAACAGACTGCTTCTCTTTCAGTGAAACGCATGTGAATTTCTGTTGAATGCTTGAAAGTAGATTAAGGCACTTTCAAAGGAAAGTGATTTTCTCTGACAGGACAGCATTTAGAAAGTGAAGCAACACTTTATTCACTTCACATAGTGAATTGAAGTGTTGGAACAGACTGCTTCTCTTTCAGAGAAACGCATGTGAATTTCTGTTGAATGCTTGTAAGTAGCTTAAGGCACTTTCAAAGGAAACTGATTTTCGCTGAAAGGACAGCATTTAGAAAGTGAAGCAACACTCCATTCACAACGCACAGTGAATTGAAGTGTTGGAACAGACTGCTTCTCTTTCAGTGAAACGCATGTGAATTTCTGTTGAATGCTTGTAAGTAGCTTAAGGTACTTTCAAAGGAAAGTGATTTTCTCTGAAAGGACAGCATTTACAAAGTGAAGCAACAGTCCATTCACTTCGCACTGTGAATTGAAGTGTTGGAACAGATTGCTTCTTTTTCAGAGAAACGCATGTGTATTTCTGTTGAATGCTTATGAGTAGCTTAAGGCACTTTCAAAGGAAAGTGATTTTCTCTGAAAGGACAGCATTTAGAAAGTGAAGCAACACTCCATTCACAACGCACAGTGAATTGAAGTTTTGGAACAGACTACTTCTCTCTCCGAGAAACAGATATGAGTTTTTTGTGAATGCTTGTAAGTAGCTTAAGGCACTTTCAAAGGAAAGTGATTTTCTCTGAAAGGACAGCATTTAGAAAGTGAAGCAACACTCCATTCACTTCGCACAGTGAATTGAAGTGTTGGAACAGATTACTTCTCTTTCAGAGAAACAGATATGAGTTTTTTGTGAATGCTTGTAAGTAGCTTAAGGCACTTTCAAAGGAAAGTGATTTTCTCTGAAAGGACAGCATTTAGAAAGTGAAGCAACACTCCATTCACTTCGCACTGTGAATTGAAGTGTTGGAACAGACTGCTTCTCTTTCAGTGAAATGCATGTGAATTTCTGTTGAATGCTTGTAAGTAGCTTAAGGCACTTTCAAAGGAAAGTGATTTTCTTGAAAGGACAGCATTTAGAAAGTGAAGCAACACTCCATTCACAACGCACAGTGAATTGAAATGTTGGAAGAGACTACTTCTCTTTCAGAGAAACAGATATGAGTTTTTTGTGAATGCTTGTAAGTAGCTTAAGGCACTTTCAAAGGAAAGTGATTTTCTCTGAAAGGACAGCATTTAGAAAGTGAAGCAACACTCCATTCACTTCGCACAGTGAATTGAAGTGTTGGAACAGACTGCTTCTCTTTCAGTGAAACGCATGTGAATTTCTGTTGAATGCTTGTAAGTAGCTTAGGGCACTTTCAAAGGAAAGTGATTTTCTCTGAAAGGACAGCATTTAGAAAGTGAAGCAACACTCCATTCACTTCGCACAGTGAATTTAAGTGTTGGAAGAGACTGCTTCTCTTTCAGTGAAACGCATGTGAATTTCTGTTGAATGCTTGTAAGTAGCTTAAGGCACTTTCAAAGGAAAGTGATTTTCTCTGAAAGGACAGCATTTAGAAAGTGAAGCCACACTCCATTCACTGCGCACAGTGAATTGAAGTGTTGGAACAGACTGCTTCTCTTTCAGTGAAATGCATGTGAATTTCTATTGAATGCTTGTAAGTAGCTTAAGGCACTTTCAAAGGAAAGTGATTTTCTCTGAAAGGACAGCATTTAGAAAGTGAAGCAACACTCCATTCACTTCGCACAGTGAATTGAAGTGTTGGAACAGACTGCTTCTCTTTCAGTGAAACGCATGTGAATTTCTGTTGAATGCTTGTAAGTAGCTTAAGGTACTTTCAAAGGAAAGTGATTTTCTCTGAAAGGACAGCATTTTCAAAGTGAAGCAACAGTCCATTCACTTCAAACTGTGAATTGAAGTGTTGGAACAGATTGCTTCTTTTTCAGAGAAACGCATGTGTATTTCTGTTGAATGCTTATGAGTAGCTTAAGGCACTTTCAAAGGAAAGTGATTTTCTCTGAAAGGACAGCATTTAGAAAGTGAAGCAACACTCCATTCACAACGCACAGTGAATTGAAGTTTTGGAACAGACTACTTCTCTCTCTGAGAAACAGATATGAGTTTTTTGTGAATGCTTGTAAGTAGCTTAAGGCACTTTCAAAGGAAAGTGATTTTCTCTGAAAGGACAGCATTTAGAAAGTGAAGCAACACTCCATTCATTTCGCACAGTGAATTGAAGTGTTGGAACAGACTGCTTCTGTTTCAGAGAAACGCATGTGTATTTTGTTGAATGCTTATGAGTAGCTTAAGGCACTTTCAAAGGAAAGTGATTCTCTCTGAAAGGACAGCATTTAGAAAGTGAAGCAACAGTCCATTCACTTCGCACTGTGAATTGAAGTGTTGGAACAGACTGCTTCTGTTTCAGAGAAACGCATGTGTATTTTGTTGAATGCTTATGAATAGCTTAAGGCACTTTCAAAGGAAAGTGATTTTCTCTGAAAGGACAGCATTTAGAAAGTGAAGCAACACTCCATTCACTTCGCACATTGAATTGAAGTGTTGGAACAGACTGATTCTCTTTCAGTGAAACGCATATGAATTTCTGTTGAATACATGTAAGTAGCTTAAGGCACTTTCAAAGGAAAGTGATTTTCTATGAAAGGACAGCATTTAGAAAGTGAAGCAACAGTCCATTCACTTCGCACTGTGAATTGAAGTGTTGGAACAGACTGCTTCTCTTTCAGAGAAACGCATGTGTATTTCTGTTGAATGCTTATGAGTAGCTTAAGGTACTTTCAAAGGAAATTGATTTTCTCTGAAAGGACAGCATTTAGAAAGTGAAGCAACACTCCATTCACTTCGCACAGTGAATTGAAGTGTTGGAACAGACTGCTTCTCTTTCAGAGAAACGCATGTGAATATCTGTTGAATGCTTGTAAGTAGCTTAAGGCACTGTCAAAGGAAAGTGATTTTCTCTGAAAGGACAGCATTTACAAAGTGAAGCAACAGTCCATTCACTTCGCACTGTGAATTGAAGTGTTGGAACAGACTGCTTCTCTTTCAGAGAAACGCATGTGTATTTCTGTTGAATGATTATGAGTAGCTTAAGGCACTTTCAAAGGAAAGTGATTTTCTCTGAAAGGACAGCATTTAGAAAGTGAAGCAACACTCCATTCACAACGCACAGTGAATTGAAGTGTTGGAACAGAATACTTCTCTTTCAGAGAAACAGATATGAGTTTTTTGTGAATGCTTGTAAGTAGCTTAAGGCACTTTCAAAGGAAAGTGATTTTCTCTGAAAGGACAGCATTTAGAAAGTGAAGCAACACTCCATTCACTTCGCACAGTGAATTGAAGTGTTGGAACAGACTGCTTCTCTTTCAGTGAAACGCATGTGAATTTCTGTTGAATGCTTGTAAGTAGCTTAAGGCACTTTCAAAGGAAAGTGATTTTCTCTGAAAGGACAGCATTTAGAAAGTGAAGCAACACTCCATTCACTTCGCACAGTGAATTGAAGTGTTGGAACAGAATGCTTCTCTTTCAGTGAAATGCATGTGAATTTCTGTTGAATGCTTGTCAGTAGCTTAAGGCACTTTCAAAGGAAAGTAATTTTCTCTGAAAGGACAGCATTTAGGAAGTGAAGCAACACTCAATTCACTTCGCACAGTGAATTGAAGTGATGGAACAGACTGCGTCTCTTTCAGTGAAACGCATGTGAATTTCTGTTGAATGCTTGTAAGTAGATTAAGGCACTTTCAAAGGAAAGTGATTTTCTCTGAAAGGACAGCATTTAGAAAGTGAAGCAACACTTTATTCACTTCACATAGTGAATTGAAGTGTTGGAACAGACTGCTTCTCTTTCAGAGAAATGCATGTGAATTTCTGTTGAATGCTTGTAAGTAGCTTAAGGCACTTTCAAAGGAAACTGATTTTCTCTGAAAGGACAGCATTTAGAAAGTGAAGCAACACTCCATTCACAACGCACAGTGAATTGAAGTGTTGGAACAGACTACTTCTCTTTCAGAGAAACAGATATGAGTTTTTTGTGAATGCTTGTAAGTAGCTTAAGGCACTTTCAAAGGAAAGTGATTTTCTCTAAAAGGACAGCATTTAGAAAGTGAAGCAACACTCCATTCACTTCGCACAGTGAATTGAAGTGTTGGAACAGACTGCTTCTCTTTCAGTGAAACGCATGTTAATTTCTGTTGAATGCTTGTAAGTAGCTTAAGGCACTTTCAAAGGAAAGTGATTTTCTCTGAAAGCACAGCATTTGCAAAGTGAAGCAACAGTCCATTCACTTCGCACTGTGAATTGAAGTGTTGGAACAGACTGCTTCTGTTTCAGAGAAACGCATGTGTATTTTGTTGAATGCTTATGAGTAGCTTAAGGCACTTTCAAATGAAAGTGATTTTCTCTGAAAGGACAGCATTTAGAAAGTGAAGCAACACTCCATTCACTTCGCACAGTGAATTGAAGTGTTGGAACAGAATGCTTCTCTTTCAGTGAAATGCATGTGAATTTCTGTTGAATGCTTGTCAGTAGCTTAAGGCACTTTCAAAGGAAAGTAATTTTCTCTGAAAGGACAGCATTTAGGAAGTGAAGCAACACTCAATTCACTTCGCACAGTGAATTGAAGTGATGGAACAGACTGCTTCTCTTTCAGTGAAACGCATGTGAATTTCTGTTGAATGCTTGTAAGTAGATTAAGGCACTTTCAAAGGAAAGTGATTTTCTCTGAAAGGACAGCATTTAGAAAGTGAAGCAACACTTTATTCACTTCACATAGTGAATTGAAGTGTTGGAACAGACTGCTTCTCTTTCAGAGAAACGCATGTGAATTTCTGTTGAATGCTTGTAAGTAGATTAAGGACTTTCAAAGGAAACTGATTTTCTCTGAAAGGACAGCATTTAGAAAGTGAAGCAACACTCCATTCACAACGCACAGTGAATTGAAGTGTTGGAACAGACTACTTCTCTTTCATAGAAACAGATATGAGTTTTTTGTGAATGCTTGTAAGTAGCTTAAGGCACTTTCAAAGGAAAGTGATTTTCTCTAAAAGGACAGCATTTAGAAAGTGAAGCAACACTCCATTCACTTCGCACAGTGAATTGAAGTGTTGGAACAGACTGCTTCTCTTTCAGTGAAATGCATGTTAATTTCTGTTGAATGCTTGTAAGTAGCTTAAGGCACTTTCAAAGGAAAGTGATTTTCTCTGAAAGCACAGCATTTGCAAAGTGAAGCAACAGTCCATTCACTTCGCACTGTGAATTGAAGTGTTGGAACAGACTGCTTCTGTTTCAGAGAAACGCATGTGTATTTTGTTGAATGCTTATGAGTAGCTTAAGGCACTTTCAAAGGAAAGTGATTTTCTCTGAAAGGACAGCATTTGGAAAGTGAAGCAACACTCCATTCACAACGCACAGTGAATTGAAGTGTTGGAACAGACTACTTCTCTTTCAGAGAAACAGATATGAGTTTTTTGTGAATGCTTGTAAGTAGCTTAAGGCACTTTCAAAGGACAGTGATTTTCTCTGAAAGGACAGCATTTAGAAAGTGAAGCAACACTCCATTCACTGCGCAGAGTGAATTGAAGTGTTGGAACAGACTGCTTCTCTTTCAGTGAAATGCATGTGAATTTCTGTTAAATGCTTGTAAGTAGCTTAAGGCACTTTCAAAGGAAAGTGATTTACTCTGAAAGGACAGCATTTAGGAAGTGAAGCAACACTCCATTCACTTCGCACAGTGAATTGAAGTGATGGAACAGACTGCTTCTCTTTCAGTGAAACGCATGTGAATTTCTGTTGAATGCTTGAAAGTAGATTAAGGCACTTTCAAAGGAAAGTGATTTTCTCTGACAGGACAGCATTTAGAAAGTGAAGCAACACTTTATTCACTTCACATAGTGAATTGAAGTGTTGGAACAGACTGCTTCTCTTTCAGAGAAACGCATGTGAATTTCTGTTGAATGCTTGTAAGTAGCTTAAGGCACTTTCAAAGGAAACTGATTTTCGCTGAAAGGACAGCATTTAGAAAGTGAAGCAACACTCCATTCACAACGCACAGTGAATTGAAGTGTTGGAACAGACTGCTTCTCTTTCAGTGAAACGCATGTGAATTTCTGTTGAATGCTTGTAAGTAGCTTAAGGTACTTTCAAAGGAAAGTGATTTTCTCTGAAAGGACAGCATTTACAAAGTGAAGCAACAGTCCATTCACTTCGCACTGTGAATTGAAGTGTTGGAACAGATTGCTTCTTTTTCAGAGAAACGCATGTGTATTTCTGTTGAACGCTTATGAGTAGCTTAAGGCACTTTCAAAGGAAAGTGATTTTCTCTGAAAGGACAGCATTTAGAAAGTGAAGCAACACTCCATTCACAACGCACAGTGAATTGAAGTGTTGGAACAGACTACTTCTCTCTCCGAGAAACAGATATGAGTTTTTTGTGAATGCTTGTAAGTAGCTTAAGGCACTTTCAAAGGAAAGTGATTTTCTCTGAAAGGACAGCATTTAGAAAGTGAAGCAACACTCCATTCACTTCGCACAGTGAATTGAAGTGTTGGAACAGATTACTTCTCTTTCAGAGAAACAGATATGAGTTTTTTGTGAATGCTTGTAAGTAGCTTAAGGCACTTTCAAAGGAAAGTGATTTTCTCTGAAAGGACAGCATTTAGAAAGTGAAGCAACACTCCATTCACTTCGCACAGTTAATTGAAGTGTTGGAACAGACTGCTTCTCTTTCAGTGAAATGCATGTGAATTTCTGTTGAATGCTTGTAAGTAGCTTAAGGCACTTTCAAAGGAAAGTGATTTTCTTGAAAGGACAGCATTTAGAAAGTGAAGCAACACTCCATTCACAACGCACAGTGAATTGAAGTGTTGGAAGATACTACTTCTCTTTCAGAGAAACAGATATGAGTTTTTTGTGAATGCTTGTAAGTAGCTTAAGGCACTTTCAAAGGAAAGTGATTGTCTCTGAAAGGACAGCATTTAGAAAGTGAAGCCACACTCCATTCACTGCGCACAGTGAATTGAAGTGTTGGAACAGACTGCTTCTCTTTCAGTGAAATGCATGTGAATTTCTGTTGAATGCTTGTAAGTAGCTTAAGGCACTTTCAAAGGAAAGTGATTTTCTCTGAAAGGACAGCATTTAGAAAGTGAAGCAACACTCCATTCACTTCGCACAGTGAATTGAAGTGTTGGAACAGACTGCTTCTCTTTCAGTGAAACGCATGTGAATTTCTGTTGAATGCTTGTAAGTAGCTTAGGGCACTTTCAAAGGAAAGTGATTTTCTCTGAAAGGACAGCATTTAGAAAGTGAAGCAACACTCCATTCACTTCGCACAGTGAATTTAAGTGTTGGAAGAGACTGCTTCTCTTTCAGTGAAACGCATGTGAATTTCTGTTGAATGCTTGTAAGTAGCTTAAGGCACTTTCAAAGGAAAGTGATTTTCTCTGAAAGGACAGCATTTACAAAGTGAAGCAACAGTCCATTCACTTCGCACTGTGAATTGAAGTGTTGGAACAGATTGCTTTTCTTTCAGAGAAACGCATGTGTATTTCTGTTGAATGCTTATGAGTAGCTTAAGGCACTTTCAAAGGAAAGTGATTTTCTCTGAAAGGACAGCATTTAGAAAGTGAAGCAACACTCCATTCACAACGCACAGTGAATTGAAGTGTTGGAACAGACTACTTCTCTTTCAGAGAAACAGATATGAGTTTTTTGTGAATGCTTGTAAATAGCTTAAGGCACTTTCAAAGGAAAGTGATTTTCTCTGAAAGGACAGCATTTAGAAAGTGAAGCAACACTCCATTCACTTCGCACAGTGAATTGAAGTGTTGGAACAGACTGCTTCTCTTTCAGTGAAACGCATGTGAATTTCTGTTGAATGCTTGTAAGTAGCTTAAGGTACTTTCAAAGGAAAGTGATTTTCTCTGAAAGGACAGCATTTTCAAAGTGAAGCAACAGTCCATTCACTTCGCACTGTGAATTGAAGTGTTGGAACAGATTGCTTCTTTTTCAGAAAAACGCATGTGTATTTCTGTTGAATGCTTATGAGTAGCTTAAGGCACTTTCAAAGGAAAGTGATTTTCTCTGAAAGGACAGCATTTAGAAAGTGAAGCAACACTCCATTCACAACGCACAGTGAATTGAAGTTTTGGAACAGACTACTTCTCTCTCCGAGAAACAGATATGAGTTTTTTGTGAATGCTTGTAAGTAGCTTAAGGCACTTTCAAAGGAAAGTGATTTTCTCTGAAAGGACAGCATTTAGAAAGTGAAGCAACACTCCATTCACTTCGCACAGTGAATTGAAGTGTTGGAACAGACTACTTCTCTTTCAGAGAAACAGATATGAGTTTTTTGTGAATGCTTGTAAGTAGCTTAAGGCACTTTCAAAGGAAAGTGATTTTCTCTGAAAGGACAGCATTTAGAAAGTGAAGCAACACTCCATTCACAACGCACAGTGAATTGAAGTTTTGGAACAGACTACTTCTCTCTCCGAGAAACAGATATGAGTTTTTTGTGAATGCTTGTAAGTAGCTTAAGGCACTTTCAAAGGAAAGTGATTTTCTCTGAAAGGACAGCATTTAGAAAGTGAAGCAACACTCCATTCACTTCGCACAGTGAATTGAAGTGTTGGAACAGACTGCTTCTCTTTCAGTGAAACGCATGTGAATTTCTGTTGAATGCTTGTAAGTAGCTTAAGGCACTTTCAAAGGAAAGTGATTTTCTCTGAAAGGACAGCATTTAGAAAGTGAAGCAACACTCCATTCACTTCGCACAGTGAATTGAAGTGTTGGAACAGAATGCTTCTCTTTCAGTGAAATGCATGTGAATTTCTGTTGAATGCTTGTCAGTAGCTTAAGGCACTTTCAAAGGAAAGTAATTTTCTCTGAAAGGACAGCATTTAGGAAGTGAAGCAACACTCAATTCACTTCGCACAGTGAATTGAAGTGATGGAACAGACTGCTTCTCTTTCAGTGAAACGCATGTGAATTTCTGTTGAATGCTTGTAAGTAGATTAAGGCACTTTCAAAGGAAAGTGATTTTCTCTGAAAGGACAGCATTTAGAAAGTGAAGCAACACTTTATTCACTTCACATAGTGAATTGAAATGTTGGAACAGACTGCTTCTCTTTCAGAGAAACGCATGTGAATTTCTGTTGAATGCTTGTAAGTAGCTTAAGGCACTTTCAAAGGAAACTGATTTTCTCTGAAAGGACAGCATTTAGAAAGTGAAGCAACACTCCATTCACAACGCACAGTGAATTGAAGTGTTGGAACAGACTACTTCTCTTTCAGAGAAACAGATATGAGTTTTTTGTGAATGCTTGTAAGTAGCTTAAGGCACTTTCAAAGGAAAGTGATTTTCTCTAAAAGGACAGCATTTAGAAAGTGAAGCAACACTCCATTCACTTCGCACAGTGAATTGAAGTGTTGGAACAGACTGCTTCTCTTTCAGTGAAACGCATGTTAATTTCTGTTGAATGCTTGTAAGTAGCTTAAGGCACTTTCAAAGGAAAGTGATTTTCTCTGAAAGCACAGCATTTGCAAAGTGAAGCAACAGTCCATTCACTTCGCTCTGTGAATTGAAGTGTTGGAAAAGACTGCTTCTGTTTCAGAGAAACGCATGTGTATTTTGTTGAATGCTTATGAGTAGCTTAAGGCACTTTCAAAGGAAAGTGATTTTCTCTGAAAGGACAGCATTTAGAAAGTGAAGCAACACTCCATTCACTTCGCACAGTGAATTGAAGTGTTGGAACAGAATGCTTCTCTTTCAGTGAAATGCATGTGAATTTCTGTTGAATGCTTGTCAGTAGCTTAAGGCACTTTCAAAGGAAAGTAATTTTCTCTGAAAGGACAGCATTTAGGAAGTGAAGCAACACTCAATTCACTTCGCACAGTGAATTGAAGTGATGGAACAGACTGCTTCTCTTTCAGTGAAACGCATGTGAATTTCTGTTGAATGCTTGTAAGTAGATTAAGGCACTTTCAAAGGAAAGTGATTTTCTCTGAAAGGACAGCATTTAGAAAGTGAAGCAACACTTTATTCACTTCACATAGTGAATTGAAGTGTTGGAACAGACTGCTTCTCTTTCAGAGAAACGCATGTGAATTTCTGTTGAATGCTTGTAAGTAGCTTAAGGCACTTTCAAAGGAAACTGATTTTCTCTGAAAGGACAGCATTTAGAAAGTGAAGCAACACTCCATTCACTTCGCACAGTGAATTGAAGTGTTGGAACAGATTACTTCTCTTTCAGAGAAACAGATATGAGTTTTTTGTGAATGCTTGTAAGTAGCTTAAGGCACTTTCAAAGGAAAGTGATTTTCTCTGAAAGGACAGCATTTAGAAAGTGAAGCAACACTCCATTCACTTCGCACAGTTAATTGAAGTGTTGGAACAGACTGCTTCTCTTTCAGTGAAATGCATGTGAATTTCTGTTGAATGCTTGTAAGTAGCTTAAGGCACTTTCAAAGGAAAGTGATTTTCTCTGAAAGGACAGCATTTAGAAAGTGAAGCAACACTCCATTCACAACGCACAGTGAATTGAAGTGTTGGAAGAGACTACTTCTCTTTCAGAGAAACAGATATGAGTTTTTTGTGAATGCTTGTAAGTAGCTTAAGGCACTTTCAAAGGAAAGTGATTGTCTCTGAAAGGACAGCATTTAGAAAGTGAAGCCACACTCCATTCACTGCGCACAGTGAATTGAAGTGTTGGAACAGACTGCTTCTCTTTCAGTGAAATGCATGTGAATTTCTGTTGAATGCTTGTAAGTAGCTTAAGGCACTTTCAAAGGAAAGTGATTTTCTCTGAAAGGACAGCATTTAGAAAGTGAAGCAACACTCCATTCACTTCGCACAGTGAATTGAAGTGTTGGAACAGACTGCTTCTCTTTCAGTGAAACGCATGTGAATTTCTGTTGAATGCTTGTAAGTAGCTTAGGGCACTTTCAAAGGAAAGTGATTTTCTCTGAAAGGACAGCATTTAGAAAGTGAAGCAACACTCCATTCACTTCGCACAGTGAATTTAAGTGTTGGAAGAGACTGCTTCTCTTTCAGTGAAACGCATGTGAATTTCTGTTGAATGCTTGTAAGTAGCTTAAGGCACTTTCAAAGGAAAGTGATTTTCTCTGAAAGGACAGCATTTACAAAGTGAAGCAACAGTCCATTCACTTCGCACTGTGAATTGAAGTGTTGGAACAGATTGCTTTTCTTTCAGAGAAACGCATGTGTATTTCTGTTGAATGCTTATGAGTAGCTTAAGGCACTTTCAAAGGAAAGTGATTTTCTCTGAAAGGACAGCATTTAGAAAGTGAAGCAACACTCCATTCACAACGCACAGTGAATTGAAGTGTTGGAACAGACTACTTCTCTTTCAGAGAAACAGATATGAGTTTTTTGTGAATGCTTGTAAGTAGCTTAAGGCACTTTCAAAGGAAAGTGATTTTCTCTGAAAGGACAGCATTTAGAAAGTGAAGCAACACTCCATTCACTTCGCACAGTTAATTGAAGTGTTGGAACAGACTGCTTCTCTTTCAGTGAAATGCATGTGAATTTCTGTTGAATGCTTGTAAGTAGCTTAAGGCACTTTCAAAGGAAAGTGATTTTCTCTGAAAGGACAGCATTTAGAAAGTGAAGCAACACTCCATTCACAACGCACAGTGAATTGAAGTGTTGGAAGAGACTACTTCTCTTTCAGAGAAACAGATATGAGTTTTTTGTTAATGCTTGTAAGTAGCTTAAGGCACTTTCAAAGGAAAGTGATTGTCTCTGAAAGGACAGCATTTAGAAAGTGAAGCCACACTCCATTCACTGCGCACAGTGAATTGAAGTGTTGGAACAGACTGCTTCTCTTTCAGTGAAATGCATGTGAATTTCTGTTGAATGCTTGTAAGTAGCTTAAGGCACTTTCAAAGGAAAGTGATTTTCTCTGAAAGGACAGCATTTAGAAAGTGAAGCAACACTCCATTCACTTCGCACAGTGATTTGAAGTGTTGGAACAGACTGCTTCTCTTTCAGTGAAACGCATGTGAATTTCTGTTGAATGCTTGTAAGTAGCTTAGGGCACTTTCAAAGGAAAGTGATTTTCTCTGAAAGGACAGCATTTAGAAAGTGAAGCAACACTCCATTCACTTCGCACAGTGAATTTAAGTGTTGGAAGAGACTGCTTCTCTTTCAGTGAAACGCATGTGAATTTCTGTTGAATGCTTGTAAGTAGCTTAAGGCACTTTCAAAGGAAAGTGATTTTCTCTGAAAGGACAGCATTTACAAAGTGAAGCAACAGTCCATTCACTTCGCACTGTGAATTGAAGTGTTGGAACAGATTGCTTTTCTTTCAGAGAAACGCATGTGTATTTCTGTTGAATGCTTATGAGTAGCTTAAGGCACTTTCAAAGGAAAGTGATTTTCTCTGAAAGGACAGCATTTAGAAAGTGAAGCAACACTCCATTCACAACGCACAGTGAATTGAAGTGTTGGAACAGACTACTTCTCTTTCAGAGAAACAGATATGAGTTTTTTGTGAATGCTTGTAAATAGCTTAAGGCACTTTCAAAGGAAAGTGATTTTCTCTGAAAGGACAGCATTTAGAAAGTGAAGCAACACTCCATTCACTTCGCACAGTGAATTGAAGTGTTGGAACAGACTGCTTCTCTTTCAGTGAAACGCATGTGAATTTCTGTTGAATGCTTGTAAGTAGCTTAAGGCACTTTCAAAGGAAAGTGATTTTCTCTGAAAGGACAGCATTTTCAAAGTGAAGCAACAGTCCATTCACTTCGCACTGTGAATTGAAGTGTTGGAACAGATTGCTTCTTTTTCAGAGAAACGCATGTGTATTTCTGTTGAATGCTTATGAGTAGCTTAAGGCACTTTCAAAGGAAAGTGATTTTCTCTGAAAGGACAGCATTTAGAAAGTGAAGCAACACTCCATTCACAACGCACAGTGAATTGAAGTTTT
The DNA here is from genome assembly GCF_982192425.1 of Myodes glareolus. Classification (NCBI taxonomy): domain Eukaryota; kingdom Metazoa; phylum Chordata; class Mammalia; order Rodentia; family Cricetidae; genus Myodes; species Myodes glareolus. Next base: position 160,644 of record NW_028263240.1, read on the forward strand.
GGAACAGACTACTTCTCTCTCCGAGAAACAGATATGAGTTTTTTGTGAATGCTTGTAAGTAGCTTAAGGCACTTTCAAAGGAAAGTGATTTTCTCTGAAAGGACAGCATTTAGAAAGTGAAGCAACACTCCATTCACTTCGCACAGTGAATTGAAGTGTTGGAAAAGAATGCTTCTCTTTCAGTGAAATGCATGTGAATTTCTGTTGAATGCTTGTAAGTAGCTTAAGGCACTTTCAAAGGAAAGTGATTTTCTCTGAAAGGACAGCATTTAGAAAGTGAAGCAAGACTCCATTCACTTCGCACATTGAATTGAAGTGTTGGAACAGACTGCTTCTCTTTCAGTGAAATGCATGTGAATTTCTGTTGAATGCTTGTAAGTAGCTTAAGGCACTTTCAAAGGAAAGTGATTTTCTCTGAAAGGACAGCATTTAGAAAGTGAAGCAACACTCCATTCACTTCGCACATTGAATTGAAGTGTTGGAACAGACTGCTTCTCTTTCAGTGAAACGCATATGAATTTCTGTTGAATACTTGTAAGTAGCTTAAGGCACTTTCAAAGGAAAGTGATTTTCTATGAAAGGACAGCATTTAGAAAGTGAAGCAACACTCCATTCACTTCGCACTGTGAATTGAAGTGTTGGAACAGACTGCTTCTCTTTCAGAGAAACGCATGTGAATATCTGTTGAATGCTTGTAAGTAGCTTAAGGCACTGTCAAAGGAAAGTGATTTTCTCTGAAAGGACAGCATTTACAAAGTGAAGCAACAGTCCATTCACTTCGCACTGTGAATTGAAGTGTTGGAACAGACTGCTTCTCTTTCAGAGAAACGCATGTGTTTTTCTGTTGAATGATTATGAGTAGCTTAAGGCACTTTCAAATGAAAGTGATTTTCTCTGAAAGGACAGCATTTAGAAAGTGAAGCAACACTCCATTCACAACGCACAGTGAATTGAAGTGTTGGAACAGAATACTTCTCTTTCAGAGAAACAGATATGAGTTTTTTGTGAATGCTTGTAAGTAGCTTAAGGCACTTTCAAAGGAAAGTGATTTTCTCTGAAAGGACAGCATTTAGAAAGTGAAGCAAGACTCCATTCACTTCGCACAGTGAATTGAAGTGTTGGAACAGACTGCTTCTCTTTCAGTGAAACGCATGTGAATTTCTGTTGAATGCTTGTAAGTAGCTTAAGGCACTTTCAAAGGAAAGTGATTTTCTCTGAAAGGACAGCATTTAGAAAGTGAAGCAACACTCCATTCACTTCGCACAGTGAATTGAAGTGTTGGAACAGAATGCTTCTCTTTCAGTGAAATGCATGTGAATTTCTGTTGAATGCTTGTCAGTAGCTTAAGGCACTTTCAAGGGAAAGTAATTTTCTCTGAAAGGACAGCATTTAGGAAGTGAAGCAACACTCAATTCACTTCGCACAGTGAATTGAAGTGTTGGAACAGACTACTTCTCTTTCAGAGAAACAGATATGAGTTTTTTGTGAATGCTTGTAAGTAGCTTAAGGCACTTTCAAAGGAAAGTGATTTTCTCTGAAAGGACAGCATTTAGAAAGTGAAGCAACACTCCATTCACTTCGCACAGTGAATTGAAGTGTTGGAACATACTGCTTCTCTTTCAGTGAAACGCATGTTAATTTCTGTTGAATGCTTGTAAGTAGCTTAAGGCACTTTCAAAGGAAAGTGATTTTCTCTGAAAGCACAACATTTGCAAAGTGAAGCAACAGTCCATTCACTTCGCACTGTGAATTGAAGTGTTGGAACAGACTGCTTCTGTTTCAGAGAAACGCATGTGTATTTTGTTGAATGCTTATGAGTAGCTTAAGGCACTTTCAAAGGAAAGTGATTTTCTCTGAAAGGACAGCATTTGGAAAGTGAAGCAACACTCCATTCACAACGCACAGTGAATTGAAGTGTTGGAACAGACTACTTCTCTTTCAGAGAAACAGATATGAGTTTTTTGTGAATGCTTGTAAGTAGCTTAAGGCACTTTCAAAGGAAAGTGATTTTCTCTGAAAGGACAGCATTTAGAAAGTGAAGCAACACTCCATTCACTGCGCAGAGTGAATTGAAGTGTTGGAACAGACTGCTTCTCTTTCAGTGAAATGCATGTGAATTTCTGTTAAATGCTTGTAAGTAGCTTAAGGCACTTTCAAAGGAAAGTGATTTTCTCTGAAAGGACAGAATTTAGGAAGTGAAGCAACACTCCATTCACTTCGCACAGTGAATTGAAGTGATGGAACAGACTGCTTCTCTTTCAGTGAAACGCATGTGAATTTCTGTTGAATGCTTGTAAGTAGATTAAGGCACTTTCAAAGGAAAGTGATTTTCTCTGAAAGGACAGCATTTAGAAAGTGAAGCAACACTTTATTCACTTCACATAGTGAATTGAAGTGTTGGAACAGAATGCTTCTCTTTCAGAGAAACGCATGTGAATTTCTGTTGAATGCTTGTAAGTAGCTTAAGGCACTTTCAAAGGAAACTGATTTTCTCTGAAAGGACAGCATTTAGAAAGTGAAGCAACACTCCATTCACAACGCACAGTGAATTGAAGTGTTGGAACAGACTGCTTCTCTTTCAGTGAAACGCATGTTAATTTCTGTTGAATGCTTGTAAGTAGCTTAAGGCACTTTCAAAGGAAAGTGATTTTCTCTGAAAGGACAGCATTTACAAAGTGAAGCAACAGTCCATTCACTTCGCACTGTGAATTGAAGTGTTGGAACAGACTGCTTCTCTTTCAGTGAAACGCATGTGAATTTCTGTTGAATGCTTGTAAGTAGCTTAAGGCACTTTCAAAGGAAAGTGATTTTCTCTGAAAGGACAGCATTTAGAAAGTGAAGCAACAGTCCATTCACTTCGCACTGTGAATTGAAGTGTTGGAACAGATTGCTTCTCTTTCAGAGAAACGCATGTGTATTTCTGTTGAATGCTTATGAGTGGCTTAAGGCACTTTCAAAGGAAAGTGATTTTCTCTGAAAGGACAGCATTTAGAAAGTGAAGCAACACTCCATTCACAACGCACAGTGAATTGAAGTGTTGGAACAGACTACTTCTCTTTCAGAGAAACAGATATGAGTTTTTTGTGAATGCTTGTAAGTAACTTAAGGCACTTTCAAAGGAAAGTGATTTTCTCTGAAAGGACAGCATTTAGGAAGTGAAGCAACACTCCATTCACTTCGCACAGTGTATTGAAGTGTTGGAACAGACTGCTTCTCTTTCAGTGAAATGCATGTGAATTTCTGTTGAATGCTTGTAAGTAGCTTAAGGCACTTTCAAAGGAAAGTGATTTTCTCTGAAAGGACAGCATTTAGAAAGTGAAGCAACACTCCTTTCACAACGCACAGTGAATTGAAATTTTGGAACAGACTACTTCTCTCTCCGAGAAACAGATATGAGTTTTTTGTGAATGCTTGTAAATAGCTTAAGGCACTTTCAAAGGAAACTGATTTTCTCTGAAAGGACAGCATTTAGGAAGTGAAGCAACACTCCATTCACTTCGCACAGTGAATTGAAGTGATGGAACAGACTGCTTCTCTTTCAGTGAAACGCATGTGAATTTCTGTTGAATGCTTGTAAGTAGATTAAGGCACTTTCAAAGGAAAGTGATTTTCTCTGAAAGGACAGCATTTAGAAAGTGAAGCAACACTTTATTCACTTCACATAGTGAATTGAAGTGTTGGAACAGACTGCTTCTCTTTCAGAGAAACGCATGTGAATTTCTGTTGAATGCTTGTAAGTAGCTTAAGGCACTTTCAAAGGAAACTGATTTTCTCTGAAAGGACAGCATTTAGAAAGTGAAGCAACACTCCATTCACTTCGCACAGTGAATTGAAGTGTTGGAACAGACTACTTCTCTTTCAGAGAAACAGATATGAGTTTTTTGTGAATGCTTGTAAGTAGCTTAAGGCACTTTCAAAGGAAAGTGATTTTCTCTGAAAGGACAGCATTTAGAAAGTGAAGCAACACTCCATTCACTGCGCAGAGTGAATTGAAGTGTTGGAACAGACTGCTTCTCTTTCAGTGAAATGCATGTGAATTTCTGTTAAATGCTTGTAAGTAGCTTAAGGCACTTTCAAAGGAAAGTGATTTTCTCTGAAAGGACAGCATTTAGGAAGTGAAGCAACACTCCATTCACTTCGCACAGTGAATTGAAGTGATGGAACAGACTGCTTCTCTTTCAGTGAAACGCATGTGAATTTCTGTTGAATGCTTATGAGTAGCTTAAGGCACTTTCAAAGGAAAGTGATTTTCTCTGAAAGGACAGCATTTAGAAAGTGAAGCAACACTCCATTCACTTCGCACAGTGAATTGAAGTGTTGGAACAGAATGCTTCTCTTTCAGTGAAATGCATGTGAATTTCTGTTGAATGCTTGTCAGTAGCTTAAGGCACTTTCAAAGGAAAGTGATTTTCTCTGAAAGGACAGCATTTAGGAAGTGAAGCAACACTCAATTCACTTCGCACAGTGAATTGAAGTGATGGAACAGACTGCTTCTCTTTCAGTGAAACGCATGTGAATTTCTGTTGAATGCTTGTAAGTAGATTAAGGCACTTTCAAAGGAAAGTGATTTTCTCTGAAAGGACAGCATTTAGAAAGTGAAGCAACACTTTATTCACTTCACATAGTGAATTGAAGTGTTGGAACAGACTGCTTCTCTTTCAGAGAAACGCATGTGAATTTCTGTTGAATGCTTGTAAGTAGCTTAAGGCACTTTCAAAGGAAACTGATTTTCTCTGAAAGGACAGCATTTAGAAAGTGAAGCAACACTCCATTCACAACGCACAGTGAATTGAAGTGTTGGAACAGACTGCTTCTCTTTCAGTGAAACGCATGTTAATTTCTGTTGAATGCTTGTAAGTAGCTTAAGGCACTTTCAAAGGAAAGTGATTTTCTCTGAAAGGACAGCATTTACAAAGTGAAGCAACAGTCCATTCACTTCGCACTGTGAATTGAAGTGTTGGAACAGACTGCTTCTCTTTCAGTGAAACGCATGTGAATTTCTGTTGAATGCTTGTAAGTAGCTTAAGGCACTTTCAAAGGAAAGTGATTTTCTCTGAAAGGACAGCATTTACAAAGTGAAGCAACAGTCCATTCACTTCGCACTGTGAATTGAAGTGTTGGAACAGATTGCTTCTCTTTCAGGGAAACGCATGTGTATTTCTGTTGAATGCTTATGAGTAGCTTAAGGCACTTTCAAAGGAAAGTGATTTTCTCTGAAAGGACAGCATTTAGAAAGTGAAGCAACACTCCATTCACAACGCACAGTGAATTGAAGTGTTGGAACAGACTACTTCTCTTTCAGAGAAACAGATATGAGTTTTTTGTGAATGCTTGTAAGTAGCTTAAGGCACTTTCAATGGAAAGTGATTTTCTCTGAAAGGACAGCATTTAGAAAGTGAAGCAACACTCCATTCACTTCGCACAGTGAATTGAAGTGTTGGAACAGACTGCTTCTCTTTCAGTGAAATGCATGTGAATTTCTGTTGAATGCTTGTAAGTAGCTTAAGGCACTTTCAAAGGAAAGTGATTACTCTGAAAGGACAGCATTTACAAAGTGAAGCAACAGTCCATTCACTTCGCACTGTGAATTGAAGTGTTGGAACAGACTGCTTCTGTTTCAGAGAAACGCATGTGTATTTTGTTGAATGCTTATGAGTAGCTTAAGGCACTTTCAAAGGAAAGTGATTTTCTCTGAAAGGACAGCATTTAGAAAGTGAAGCAACATTCCATTCACAACGCACAGTGAATTGAAGTGTTGGAAGAGACTACTTCTCTTTCAGAGAAACAGATATGAGTTTTTTGTGAATGCTTGTAAGTAGCTTAAGGCACTATCAAAGGAAAGTGATTTTCTCTGAAAGGACAGCATTTAGAAAGTGAAGCAACACTCCATTCACTTTGCACTGTGAATTGAAGTGTTGGAACAGACTGCTTCTCTTTCAGAGAAACGCATGTGTATTTCTGTTGAATGCTTATGAGTAGATTAAGGCACTTTCAAAGGAAAGTGGTTTTCTCTGAAAGGACAGCATTTAGAAAGTGAAGCAACACTCCATTCACTTCGCACTGTGAATTGAAGTGTTGGAACAGACTGCTTCTCTTTCAGAGAAACGCATGTGTATTTCTGTTGAATGTTTATGAGTAGCTTAAGGCACTTTCAAAGGAAAGTGATTTTCTCTGAAAGGACAGCATTTAGAAAGTGAAGCAACACTCCATTCACTTCGCACAGTGAATTGAAGTGTTGGAACAGACTACTTCTTTTTCAGAGAAACAGATATGAGTTTTTTGTGAATGCTTGTAAGTAGCTTAAGGCACTTTCAAAGGAAAGTGATTTTCTCTGAAAGGACAGCATTTAGAAAGTGAAGCAACACTCCATTCACTTCGCACAGTGAATTGAAGTGTTGGAACAGACTGCTTCTCTTTCAGTGAAATGCATGTGAATTTCTGTTGAATGCTTGTAAGTAGCTTAAGGCACTTTCCAAAAAGAGTGATTTTCTCTGAAAGGACAGCATTTAGGAAGTGAAGCAACACTCCATTCACTTCGCACAGTGAATTGAAGTGATGGAACAGACTGCTTCTCTTTCAGTGAAACGCATGTGAATTTCTGTTGAATGCTTGTAAGTAGATTAAGGCACTTTCAAAGGAAAGTGATTTTCTCTGAAAGGACAGCATTTAGAAAGTGAAGCAACACTTTATTAACCTCACATAGTGAATTGAAGTGTTGGAACAGACTGCTTCTCTTTCAGAGAAACGCATGTGAATTTCTGTTGAATGCTTGTAAGTAGCTTAAGGCACTTTCAAAGGAAACTGATTTTCTCTGAAAGGACAGCATTTAGAAAGTGAAGCAACACTCCATTCACTTCGCACAGTGAATTGAAGTGTTGGAACAGACTACTTCTCTTTCAGAGAAACAGATATGAGTTTTTTGTGAATGCTTGTAAGTAGCTTAAGGCACTTTCAAAGGAAAGTGATTTTCTCTGAAAGGACAGCATTTAGAAAGTGAAGCAACACTCCATTCACTGCAAAGAGTGAATTGAAGTGTTGGAACAGACTGCTTCTCTTTCAGTGAAATGCATGTGAATTTCTGTTAAATGCTTGTAAGTAGCTTAAGGCACTTTCAAAGGAAAGTGATTTTCTCTGAAAGGACAGCATTTAGGAAGTGAAGCAACACTCCATTCACTTCGCACAGTGAATTGAAGTGATGGAACAGACTGCTTCTCTTTCAGTGAAACGCATGTGAATTTCTGTTGAATGCTTATGAGTAGCTTAAGGCACTTTCAAAGGAAAGTGATTTTCTCTGAAAGGACAGCATTTAGAAAGTGAAGCAACACTTTATTCACTTCACATAGTGAATTGAAGTGTTGGAACAGACTGCTTCTCTTTCAGAGAAACGCATGTGAATTTCTGTTGAATGCTTGTAAGTAGCTTAAGGCACTTTCAAAGGAAACTGATTTTCTCTGAAAGGACAGCATTTAGAAAGTGAAGCAACACTCCATTCACAACGCACAGTGAATTGAAGTGTTGGAACAGACTGCTTCTCTTTCAGTGAAACGCATATTAATTTCTGTTGAATGCTTGTAAGTAGCTTAAGGCACTTTCAAAGGAAAGTGATTTTCTCTGAAAGGACAGCATTTACAAAGTGAAGCAACAGTCCATTCACTTCGCACTGTGAATTGAAGTGATGGAACAGACTGCTTCTCTTTCAGTGAAACGCATGTGAATTTCTGTTGAATGCTTGTAAGTAGCTTAAGGCACTTTCAAAGGAAAGTGATTTTCTCTGAAAGGACAGCATTTACAAAGTGAAGCAACAGTCCATTCACTTCGCACTGTGAATTGAAGTGTTGGAACAGATTGCTTCTCTTTCAGAGAAACGCATGTGTATTTCTGTTGAATGCTTATGAGTAGCTTAAGGCACTTTCAAAGGAAAGTGATTTTCTCTGAAAGGACAGCATTTAGAAAGTGAAGCAACACTCCATTCACAACGCACAGTGAATTGAAGTGTTGGAACAGACTACTTCTCTTTCAGAGAAACAGATATGAGTTTTTTGTGAATGCTTGTAAGTAACTTAAGGCACTTTCAAAGGAAAGTGATTTTCTCTGAAAGGACAGCATTTAGGAAGTGAAGCAACACTCCATTCACTTCGCACAGTGTATTGAAGTGTTGGAACAGACTGCTTCTCTTTCAGTAAAATGCATGTGAATTTCTGTTGAATGCTTGTAAGTAGCTTAAGGCACTTTCAAAGGAAAGTGATTTTCTCTGAAAGGACAGCATTTAGAAAGTGAAGCAACACTCCTTTCACAACGCACAGTGAATTGAAGTTTTGGAACAGCCTACTTCTCTCTCCGAGAAACAGATATGAGTTTTTTGTGAATGCTTGTAAATAGCTTAAGGCACTTTCAAAGGCAAGTGATTTTCTCTGAAAGGACAGCATTTAGAAAGTGAAGCAACACTCCATTCACAACGCACAGTGAATTGAAGTGTTGGAACAGAATACTTCTCTTTCAGAGAAACAGATATGAGTTTTTTGTGAATGCTTGTAAGTAGCTTAAGGCACTTTCAAAGGAAAGTGATTTTCTCTGAAAGGACAGCATTTAGAAAGTGAAGCAACACTCCATTCACTTCGCACAGTGAATTGAAGTGTTGGAACAGACTGCTTCTCTTTCAGTGAAACGCATGTTAATTTCTGTTGAATGCTTGTAAGTAGCTTAAGGCACTTTCAAAGGAAAGTGATTTTCTCTGAAAGGACAGCATTTAGAAAGTGAAGCAACACTCCATTCACTTCGCACAGGGAATTGAAGTGTTGGAACAGAATGCTTCTCTTTCAGTGAAATGCATGTGAATTTCTGTTGAATGCTTGTCAGTAGCTTAAGGCACTTTCAAAGGAAAGTGATTTTCTCTGAAAGGACAGCATTTAGGAAGTGAAGCAACACTCAATTCACTTCGCACAGTGAATTGAAGTGATGGAACAGACTGCTTCTCTTTCAGTGAAACGCATGTGAATATCTGTTGAAGGCTTGTAAGTAGATTAAGGCACTTTCAAAGGAAAGTGATTTTCTCTGAAAGGACAGCATTTAGAAAGTGAAGCAACACTTTATTCACTTCACATAGTGAATTGAAGTGTTGGAACAGACTGCTTCTCTTTCAGAGAAACGCATGTGAATTTCTGTTGAATGCTTGTAAGTAGCTTAAGGCACTTTCAAAGGAAACTGATTTTCTCTGAAAGGACAGCATTTAGAAAGTGAAGCAACACTCCATTCACAACGCACAATGAATTGAAGTGTTGGAACAGACTGCTTCTCTTTCAGTGAAACGCATGTTAATTTCTGTTGAATGCTTGTAAGTAGCTTAAGGCACTTTCAAAGGAAAGTGATTTTCTCTGAAAGGACAGCATTTACAAAGTGAAGCAACAGTCCATTCACTTCGCACTGTGAATTGAAGTGTTGGAACAGACTGCTTCTCTTTCAGTGAAACGCATGTGAATTTCTGTTGAATGCTTGTAAGTAGCTTAAGGCACTTTCAAAGGAAAGTGATTTTCTCTGAAAGGACAGCATTTACAAAGTGAAGCAACAGTCCATTCACTTCGCACTGTGAATTGAAGTGTTGGAACAGACTGCTTCTCTTTCAGTGAAACGCATGTGAATTTCTGTTGAATGCTTGTAAGTAGCTTAAGGCACTTTCAAAGGAAAGTGATTTTCTCTGAAAGGACAGCATTTACAAAGTGAAGCAACAGTCCATTCACTTCGCACTGTGAATTGAAGTGTTGGAACAGATTGCTTCTCTTTCAGAGAAACGCATGTGTATTTCTGTTGAATGCTTATGAGTAGCTTAAGGCACTTTCAAAGGAAAGTGATTTTCTCTGAAAGGACAGCATTTAGAAAGTGAAGCAACACTCCATTCACAACGCACAGTGAATTGAAGTGTTGGAACAGACTACTTCTCTTTCAGAGAAACAGATATGAGTTTTTTGTGAATGCTTGTAAGTAGCTTAAGGCACTTTCAAAGGAAAGTGATTTTCTCTGAAAGGACAGCATTTAGAAAGTGAAGCAACACTCCATTCACTGCAAAGAGTGAATTGAAGTGTTGGAACAGACTGCTTCTCTTTCAGTGAAATGCATGTGAATTTCTGTTAAATGCTTGTAAGTAGCTTAAGGCACTTTCAAAGGAAAGTGATTTTCTCTGAAAGGACAGCATTTAGGAAGTGAAGCAACACTCCATTCACTTCGCACAGTGAATTGAAGTGATGGAACAGACTGCTTCTCTTTCAGTGAAACGCATGTGAATTTCTGTTGAATGCTTATGAGTAGCTTAAGGCACTTTCAAAGGAAAGTGATTTTCTCTGAAAGGACAGCATTTAGAAAGTGAAGCAACACTTTATTCACTTCACATAGTGAATTGAAGTGTTGGAACAGACTGCTTCTCTTTCAGAGAAACGCATGTGAATTTCTGTTGAATGCTTGTAAGTAGCTTAAGGCACTTTCAAAGGAAACTGATTTTCTCTGAAAGGACAGCATTTAGAAAGTGAAGCAACACTCCATTCACAACGCACAGTGAATTGAAGTGTTGGAACAGACTGCTTCTCTTTCAGTGAAACGCATATTAATTTCTGTTGAATGCTTGTAAGTAGCTTAAGGCACTTTCAAAGGAAAGTGATTTTCTCTGAAAGGACAGCATTTACAAAGTGAAGCAACAGTCCATTCACTTCGCACTGTGAATTGAAGTGATGGAACAGACTGCTTCTCTTTCAGTGAAACGCATGTGAATTTCTGTTGAATGCTTGTAAGTAGCTTAAGGCACTTTCAAAGGAAAGTGATTTTCTCTGAAAGGACAGCATTTACAAAGTGAAGCAACAGTCCATTCACTTCGCACTGTGAATTGAAGTGTTGGAACAGATTGCTTCTCTTTCAGAGAAACGCATGTGTATTTCTGTTGAATGCTTATGAGTAGCTTAAGGCACTTTCAAAGGAAAGTGATTTTCTCTGAAAGGACAGCATTTAGAAAGTGAAGCAACACTCCATTCACAACGCACAGTGAATTGAAGTGTTGGAACAGACTACTTCTCTTTCAGAGAAACAGATATGAGTTTTTTGTGAATGCTTGTAAGTAACTTAAGGCACTTTCAAAGGAAAGTGATTTTCTCTGAAAGGACAGCATTTAGGAAGTGAAGCAACACTCCATTCACTTCGCACAGTGTATTGAAGTGTTGGAACAGACTGCTTCTCTTTCAGTAAAATGCATGTGAATTTCTGTTGAATGCTTGTAAGTAGCTTAAGGCACTTTCAAAGGAAAGTGATTTTCTCTGAAAGGACAGCATTTAGAAAGTGAAGCAACACTCCTTTCACAACGCACAGTGAATTGAAGTTTTGGAACAGCCTACTTCTCTCTCCGAGAAACAGATATGAGTTTTTTGTGAATGCTTGTAAATAGCTTAAGGCACTTTCAAAGGCAAGTGATTTTCTCTGAAAGGACAGCATTTAGAAAGTGAAGCAACACTCCATTCACAACGCACAGTGAATTGAAGTGTTGGAACAGAATACTTCTCTTTCAGAGAAACAGATATGAGTTTTTTGTGAATGCTTGTAAGTAGCTTAAGGCACTTTCAAAGGAAAGTGATTTTCTCTGAAAGGACAGCATTTAGAAAGTGAAGCAACACTCCATTCACTTCGCACAGTGAATTGAAGTGTTGGAACAGACTGCTTCTCTTTCAGTGAAACGCATGTTAATTTCTGTTGAATGCTTGTAAGTAGCTTAAGGCACTTTCAAAGGAAAGTGATTTTCTCTGAAAGGACAGCATTTAGAAAGTGAAGCAACACTCCATTCACTTCGCACAGGGAATTGAAGTGTTGGAACAGAATGCTTCTCTTTCAGTGAAATGCATGTGAATTTCTGTTGAATGCTTGTCAGTAGCTTAAGGCACTTTCAAAGGAAAGTGATTTTCTCTGAAAGGACAGCATTTAGGAAGTGAAGCAACACTCAATTCACTTCGCACAGTGAATTGAAGTGATGGAACAGACTGCTTCTCTTTCAGTGAAACGCATGTGAATATCTGTTGAAGGCTTGTAAGTAGATTAAGGCACTTTCAAAGGAAAGTGATTTTCTCTGAAAGGACAGCATTTAGAAAGTGAAGCAACACTTTATTCACTTCACATAGTGAATTGAAGTGTTGGAACAGACTGCTTCTCTTTCAGAGAAACGCATGTGAATTTCTGTTGAATGCTTGTAAGTAGCTTAAGGCACTTTCAAAGGAAACTGATTTTCTCTGAAAGGACAGCATTTAGAAAGTGAAGCAACACTCCATTCACAACGCACAATGAATTGAAGTGTTGGAACAGACTGCTTCTCTTTCAGTGAAACGCATGTTAATTTCTGTTGAATGCTTGTAAGTAGCTTAAGGCACTTTCAAAGGAAAGTGATTTTCTCTGAAAGGACAGCATTTACAAAGTGAAGCAACAGTCCATTCACTTCGCACTGTGAATTGAAGTGTTGGAACAGACTGCTTCTCTTTCAGTGAAACGCATGTGAATTTCTGTTGAATGCTTGTAAGTAGCTTAAGGCACTTTCAAAGGAAAGTGATTTTCTCTGAAAGGACAGCATTTACAAAGTGAAGCAACAGTCCATTCACTTCGCACTGTGAATTGAAGTGTTGGAACAGACTGCTTCTCTTTCAGTGAAACGCATGTGAATTTCTGTTGAATGCTTGTAAGTAGCTTAAGGCACTTTCAAAGGAAAGTGATTTTCTCTGAAAGGACAGCATTTACAAAGTGAAGCAACAGTCCATTCACTTCGCACTGTGAATTGAAGTGTTGGAACAGATTGCTTCTCTTTCAGAGAAACGCATGTGTATTTCTGTTGAATGCTTATGAGTAGCTTAAGGCACTTTCAAAGGAAAGTGATTTTCTCTGAAAGGACAGCATTTAGAAAGTGAAGCAACACTCCATTCACAACGCACAGTGAATTGAAGTGTTGGAACAGACTACTTCTCTTTCAGAGAAACAGATATGAGTTTTTTGTGAATGCTTGTAAGTAGCTTAAGGCACTTTCAAAGGAAAGTGATTTTCTCTGAAAGGACAGCATTTAGAAAGTGAAGCAACACTCCATTCACTTCGCACAGTGAATTGAAGTGTTGGAACAGACTGCTTCTCTTTCAGTGAAATGCATGTGAATTTCTGTTGAATGCTTGTAAGTAGCTTAAGGCACTTTCAAAGGAAAGTGATTTTCTCTGAAAGGACAGCATTTACAAAGTGAAGCAACAGTCCATTCACTTCGCACTGTGAATTGAAGTGTTGGAACAGACTGCTTCTGTTTCAGAGAAACGCATGTGTATTTTGTTGAATGCTTATGAGTAGCTTAAGGCACTTTCAAAGGAAAGTGATTTTCTCTGAAAGGACAGCATTTAGAAAGTGAAGCAACATTCCATTCACAACGCACAGTGAATTGAAGTGTTGGAAGAGACTACTTCTCTTTCAGAGAAACAGATATGAGTTTTTTGTGAATGCTTGTAAGTAGCTTAAGGCACTATCAAAGGAAAGTGATTTTCTCTGAAAGGACAGCATTTAGAAAGTGAAGCAACACTCCATTCACTTTGCACTGTGAATTGAAGTGTTGGAACAGACTGCTTCTCTTTCAGTGAAATGCATGTGAATTTCTGTTGAATGCTTTTAAGTAGCTTAAGGCACTTTCCAAAAAGAGTGATTTTCTCTGAAAGGACAGCATTTAGGAAGTGAAGCAACACTCCATTCACTTCGCACAGTGAATTGAAGTGATGGAACAGACTGCTTCTCTTTCAGTGAAACGCATGTGAATTTCTGTTGAATGCTTGTAAGTAGATTAAGGCACTTTCAAAGGAAAGTGATTTTCTCTGAAAGGACAGCATTTAGAAAGTGAAGCAACACTTTATTCACTTCACATAGTGAATTGAAGTGTTGGAACAGACTGCTTCTCTTTCAGAGAAACGCATGTGAATTTCTGTTGAATGCTTGTAAGTAGCTTAAGGCACTTTCAAAGGAAACTGATTTTCTCTGAAAGGACAGCATTTAGAAAGTGAAGCAACACTCCATTCACAACGCACAGTGAATTGAAGTGTTGGAAGAGACTACTTCTCTTTCAGAGAAACAGATATGAGTTTTTTGTGAATGCTTATAAGTAGCTTAAGGCACTTTCAAAGGAAAGTGATTTTCTGTGAAAGGACAGCATTTAGAAAGTGAAGCAACACTCCATTCACTTCGCACAGTGAATTGAAGTGTTGGAACAGACTGCTTCTCTTTCAGTGAAACGCATGTTAATTTCTGTTGAGTGCTTGTAAGTAGCTTAAGGCACTTTCAAAGGAAAGTGATTTTCTCTGAAAGGACAGCATTTAGAAAGTGAAGCAACACTCCATTCACTTCGCACTGTGAATTGAAGTGTTGGAACAGACTGCTTCTGTTTCAGAGAAACGCATGTGTATTTTGTTGAATGCTTATGAGTAGCTTAAGGCACTTTCAAAGGAAAGTGATTTTCTCTGAAAGGACAGCATTTGGAAAGTGAAGCAACACTCCATTCACAACGCACAGTGAATTGAAGTGTTGGAACAGACTACTTCTCTTTCAGAGAAACAGATATGAGTTTTTTGTGAATGCTTGTAAGTAGCTTAAGGCACTTTCAAAGGAAAGTGATTTACTCTGAAAGGACAGCATTTAGAAAGTGAAGCAACACTCCATTCACTTCGCACTGTGAATTGAAGTGTTGGAACAGACTGCTTCTCTTTCAGTGAAACGCATGTTAATTTCTGTTGAATGCTTGTAAGTAGCTTAAGGCACTTTCAAAGGAAAGTGATTTTCTCTGAAAGGACAGCATTTACAAAGTGAAGCAACAGTCCATTCACTTCGCACTGTGAATTGAAGTGTTGGAACAGACTGCTTCTCTTTCAGTGAAACGCATGTGAATTTCTGTTGAATGCTTGTAAGTAGCTTAAGGCACTTTCAAAGGAAAGTGATTTTCTCTGAAAGGACAGCATTTACAAAGTGAAGCAACAGTCCATTCACTTCGCACTGTGAATTGAAGTGATGGAACAGATTGCTTCTCTTTCAGAGAAACGCATGTGTATTTCTGTTGAATGCTTATGAGTAGCTTAAGGCACTTTCAAAGGAAAGTGATTTTCTCTGAAAGGACAGCATTTAGAAAGTGAAGCAACACTCCATTCACAACGCACAGTGAATTGAAGTGTTGGAACAGACTACTTCTCTTTCAGAGAAACAGATATGAGTTTTTTGTGAATGCTTGTAAGTAGCTTAAGGCACTTTCAAAGGAAAGTGATTTTCTCTGAAAGGACAGCATTTACAAAGTGAAGCAACACTCCATTCACTTCGCACAGTGAACTGAAGTGTTGGAACAGACTGCTTCTCTTTCAGTGAAATGCATGTGAATTTCTGTTGAATGCTTGTAAGTAGCTTAAGGCACTTTCAAAGGAAAGTGATTTTCTCTGAAATGACAGCATTTAGGAAGTGAAGCAACACTCCATTCACTTCGCACAGTGAATTGAAGTGTTGGAACAGACTGCTTCTCTTTCTGTGAAACGCATGTGAATTTCTGTTGAATGCTTGTAAGTAGCTTAAGGCACTTTCAAAGGAAAGTGATTTTCTCTGAAAGGACAGCATTTAGAAAGTGAAGCAACATTCCATTCACAACGCACAGTGAATTGAAGTGTTGGAAGAGACTACTTCTCTTTCAGAGAAACAGATATGAGTTTTTTGTGAATGCTTGTAAGTAGCTTAAGGCACTTTCAAAGGAAAGTGATTTTCTCTGAAAGGACAGCATTTAGAAAGTGAAGCAACACTCCATTCACTTCACATAGTGAATTGAAGTGTTGGAACAGACTGCTTCTCTTTCAGAGAAACGCATGTGAATTTCCGTTGAATGCTTGTAAGTAGCTTAAGGCACTTTCAAAGGAAACTGATTTTCTCTGAAAGGACAGCATTTAGAAAGTGAAGCAACACTCCATTCACAACGCACAGTGAATTGAAGTGTTGGAACAGACTGCTTCTCTTTCAGTGAAACGCATGTTAATTTCTGTTGAATGCTTGTAAGTAGCTTAAGGCACTTTCAAAGGAAAGTGATTTTCTCTGAAAGGACAGCATTTACAAAGTGAAGCAACAGTCCATTCACTTCGCACTGTGAATTGAAGTGTTGGAACAGACTGCTTCTCTTTCAGTGAAACGCATGTGAATTTCTGTTGAATGCTTGTAAGTAGCTTAAGGCACTTTCAAAGGAAACTGATTTTCTCTGAAAGGACAGCATTTACAAAGTGAAGCAACAGTCCATTCACTTCGCACTGTGAATTGAAGTGTTGGAACAGACTGCTTCTGTTTCAGAGAAACGCATGTGTATTTTGTTGAATGCTTATGAGTAGCTTAAGGCACTTTCAAAGGAAAGTGATTTTCTCTGAAAGGACAGCATTTCGAAAGTGAAGCAACACTCCATTCACAACGCACAGTGAATTGAAGTGTTGGAACAGACTACTTCTCCTTCAGAGAAACAGATATGAGTTTTTTGTGATGCTTGTAAGTAGCTTAAGGCACTTTCAAAGGAAAGTGATTTTCTCTGAAAGGACAGCATTTAGAAAGTGAAGCAACACTCCATTCACTTCGCACAGTGAATTGAAGTGTTGGAACAGACTGCTTCTCTTTCAGTGAAATGCATGTGAATTTCTGTTGAATGCTTGTAAGTAGCTTAAGGCACTTTCAAAGGAAAGTGATTTTCTCTGAAAGGACAGCATTTAGGAAGTGAAGCAACACTCCATTCACTTCGCACAGTGAATTGAAGTGATGGAACAGATTGCTTCTCTTTCAGTGAAACGCATGTGAATTTCTGTTGAATGCTTGTAAGTAGATTAAGGCACTTTCAAAGGAAAGTGATTTTCTCTGAAAGGACAGCATTTAGAAAGTGAAGCAACACTTTATTCACTTCACATAGTGAATTGAAGTGTTGGAACAGACTGCTTCTCTTTCAGAGAAACGCATGTGAATTTCTGTTGAATGCTTTTAAGTAGCTTAAGGCACTTTCAAAGGAAACTGATTTTCTCTGAAAGGACAGCATTTACAAAGTGAAGCAACAGTCCATTCACTTCGCACTGTGAATTGAAGTGTTGGAACAGACTGCTTCTCTTTCAGTGAAACGCATTTGAATTTCTGTTGAATGCTTGTAAGTAGCTTAAGGCACTTTCAAAGGAAAGTGATTTTCTCTGAAAGGACAGCATTTACAAAGTGAAGCAACAGTCCATTCACTTCGCACTGTGAATTGAAGTGTTGGAACAGATTGCTTCTCTTTCAGAGAAACGCATGTGTATTTCTGTTGAATGCTTATGAGCAGCTTAAGGCACTTTCAAAGGAAAGTGATTTTCTCTGAAAGGACAGCATTTAGAAAGTGAAGCAACACTCCATTCACTTCGCACAGTGAATTGAAGTGTTGGAACAGACTGCTTCACTTTCAGTGAAATGCATGTGAATTTCTGTTGAATGCTTGTAAGTAGCTTAAGGCACTTTCAAAGGAAAGTGATTTTCTCTGAAAGGACAGCATTTACAAAGTGAAGCAACAGTCCATTCACTTCGCACTGTGAATTGAAGTGTTGGAACAGACTGCTTCTGTTTCAGAGAAACGCATGTGTATTTTGTTGAATGCTTATGAGTAGCTTAAGGCACTTTCAAAGGAAAGTGATTTTCTCTGAAAGGACAGCATTTAGAAAGTGAAGCAACATTCCATTCACAACGCACAGTGAATTGAAGTGTTGGAAGAGACTACTTCTCTTTCAGAGAAACAGATATGAGTTTTTTGTGAATGCTTGTAAGTAGCTTAAGGCACTTTCAAAGGAAAGTGATTTTCTCTGAAAGGACAGCATTTAGAAAGTGAATCAACACTCCATTCACTTTGCACTGTGAATTGAAGTGTTTGAACAGACTGCTTCTCTTTCAGATAAACGCATGTGTATTTCTGTTGAATGCTTATGAGTAGCTTAAGGCACTTTCAAAGGAAAGTGATTTTCTCTGAAAGGACAGCATTTAGAAAGTGAAGCAACACTCCATTCACTTCGCACTGTGAATTGAAGTGTTGGAACAGACTGCTTCTCTTTCAGAGAAAAGCATGTGTATTTCTGTTGAATGCTTATGAGTAGCTTAAGGCACTTTCAAAGGAAAGTGATTTTCTCTGAAAGGACAGCATTTAGAAAGTGAAGCAACACTCCATTCACAACGCACAGTGAATTGAAGTGTTGGAACAGACTACTTCTCTTTCAGAGAAACAGATATGAGTTTTTTGTGAATGCTTGTAAGTAGCTTAAGGCACTTTCAAAGGAAAGTGATTTTCTCTGAAAGGACAGCATTTAGAAAGTGAAGCAACACTCCATTCACTTCGCACAGTGAATTGAAGTGTTGGAACAGACTGCTTCTCTTTCAGTGAAATGCATGTGAATTTCTGTTGAATGCTTGTAAGTAGCTTAAGGCACTTTCCAAAGAAAGTGATTTTCTCTGAAAGGACAGCATTTAGGAAGTGAAGCAACACTCCATTCACTTCGCACAGTGAATTGAAGTGATGGAACAGACTGCTTCTCTTTCAGTGAAACGCATGTGAATTTCTGTTGAATGCTTGTAAGTAGCTTAAGGCACTTTCAAAGGAAAGTGATTTTCTCTAAAAGGACAGCATTTACAAAGTGAAGCAACAGTCCATTCACTTCGCACTGTGAATTGAAGTGTTGGAACAGACTGCTTCTGTTTCAGAGAAACGCATGTGTATTTTGTAGAATGCTTATGAGTAGCTTAAGGCACTTTCAAAGGAAAGTGATTTTCTCTGAAAGGACAGCATTTGGAAAGTGAAGCAACACTCCATTCACAACGCACAGTGAATTGAAGTGTTGGAACAGACTACTTCTCTTTCAGAGAGACAGATATGAGTTTTTTGTGAATGCTTGTAAGTAGCTTAAGGCACTTTCAAAGGAAAGTGATTTTCTCTGAAAGGACAGCATTTAGAAAGTGAAGCAACACTCCATTCACTTCGCACAGTGAATTGAAGTGTTGGAACAGACTGCTTCTCTTTCAGTGAAATGCATGTGAATTTCTGTTGAATGCTTGTAAGTAGCTTAAAGCACTTTCAAAGGAAAGTGATTTTCTCTGAAAGGACAGCATTTAGGAAGTGAAGCAACACTCCATTCACTTCGCACAGTGAATTGAAGTGATGGAACAGATTGCTTCTCTTTCAGTGAAACGCATGTGAATTTCTGTTGAATGCTTGTAAGTAGATTAAGGCACTTTCAAAGGAAAGTGATTTTCTCTGAAAGGACAGCATTTAGAAAGTGAAGCAACACTTTATTCACTTCACATAGTGAATTGAAGTGTTGGAACAGACTGCTTCTCTTTCAGAGAAACGCATGTGAATTTCTGTTGAATGCTTGTAAGTAGCTTAAGGCACTTTCAAAGGAAACTGATTTTCTCTGAAAGGACAGCATTTAGAAAGTGAAGCAACACTCCATTCACAACGCACAGTGAATTGAAGTGTTGGAACAGACTGCTTCTCTTTCAGTGAAACGCATGTTAATTTCTGTTGAATGCTTGTAAGTAGCTTAAGGCACTTTCAAAGGAAAGTGATTTTCTCTGAAAGGACAGCATTTACAAAGTGAAGCAACAGTCCATTCACTTCGCACTGTGAATTGAAGTGTTGGAACAGACTGCTTCTCTTTCAGTGAAACGCATGTGAATTTCTGTTGAATGCTTGTAAGTAGCTTAAGGCACTTTCAAAGGAAAGTGATTTTCTCTGAAAGGACAGCATTTACAAAGTGAAGCAACAGTCCATTCACTTCGCACTGTGAATTGAAGTGTTGGAACAGATTGCTTCTCTTTCAGAGAAACGCATGTGTATTTCTGTTGAATGCTTATGAGTAGCTTAAGGCACTTTCAAAGGAAAGTGATTTTCTCTGAAAGGACAGCATTTAGAAAGTGAAGCAACACTCCATTCACAACGCACAGTGCATTGAAGTGTTGGAACAGACTACTTCTCTTTCAGAGAAACAGATATGAGTTTTTTGTGAATGCTTGTAAGTAGCTTAAGGCACTTTCAAAGGAAAGTGATTTTCTCTAAAAGGACAGCATTTAGAAAGTGAAGCAACACTCCATTCACTTCGCACAGTGAATTGAAGTGTTGGAACAGACTGCTTCTCTTTCAGTGAAATGCATGTGAATTTCTGTTAAATGCTTGTAAGTAGCTTAAGGCACTTTCAAAGGAAAGTGATTTTCTCTGAAAGGACAGCATTTACAAAGTGAAGCAACAGTCCATTCACTTCGCACTGTGAATTGAAGTGTTGGAACAGACTGCTTCTGTTTCAGAGAAACGCATGTGTATTTTGTTGAATGCTTATGAGTAGCTTAAGGCACTTTCAAAGGAAAGTGATTTTCTCTGAAAGGACAGCATTTAGAAAGCGAAGCAACATTCCATTCACAACGCACAGTGAATTGAAGTGTTGGAAGAGACTACTTCTCTTTCAGAGAAACAGATATGAGTTTTTTGTGAATGCTTGTAAGTAGCTTAAGGCACTTTCAAAGGAAAGTGATTTTCTCTGAAAGGACAGCATTTAGAAAGTGAAGCAACACTCCATTCACTTTGCACTGTGAATTGAAGTGTTGGAACAGACTGCTTCTCTTTCAGACAAACGCATGTGTATTTCTGTTGAATGCTTATGAGTAGCTTAAGGCACCTTCAAAGGAAAGTGATTTTCTCTGAAAGGACAGCATTTAGAAAGTGAAGCAACACTCCATTCACTTCGCACTGTGAATTGAAGTGTTGGAACAGACTGCTTCTCTTTCAGAGAAACGCATGTGTATTACTGTTGAATGCTTATGAGTAGCTTAAGGCACTTTCAAAGGAAAGTGATTTTCTCTGAAAGGACAGCATTTAGAAAGTGAAGCAACACTCCATTCACAACGCACAGTGAATTGAAGTGTTGGAACAGACTACTTCTCTTTCAGAGAAACAGATATGAGTTTTTTGTGAATGCTTGTAAGTAGCTTAAGGCACTTTCAAAGGAAAGTGATTTTCTCTGAAAGGACAGCATTTAGAAAGTGAAGCAACACTCCATTCACTTCGCACAGTGAATTGAAGTTTTGGAACAGACTGCTTCTCTTTCAGTGAAATGCATGTGAATTTCTGTTGAATGCTTGTAAGTAGCTTAAGGCACTTTCCAAAGAAAGTGATTTTCTCTGAAAGGACAGCATTTAGGAAGTGAAGCAACACTCCATTCACTTCGCACAGTGAATTGAAGTGATGGAACATACTGCTTCTCTTTCAGTGAAACGCATGTGAATTTCTGTTGAATGCTTGTAAGTAGAATAAGGCACTTTCAAAGGAAAGTGATTTTCTCTGAAAGGACAGCATTTAGAAAGTGAAGCAACACTTTATTCACTTCACATAGTGAATTGAAGTGTTGGAACAGACTGCTTCTCTTTCAGAGAAACGCATGTGAATTTCTGTTGAATGCTTGTAAGTAGCTTAAGGCACTTTCAAAGGAAACTGATTTTCTCTGAAAGAACAGCATTTAGAAAGTGAAGCAACACTCCATTCACAACGCACAGTGAATTGAAGTGTTGGAACAGACTACTTCTCTTTCAGAGAAACAGATATGAGTTTTTTGTGAATGCTTGTAAGTAGCTTAAG
The DNA here is from genome assembly GCF_982192425.1 of Myodes glareolus. NCBI lineage: Eukaryota > Metazoa > Chordata > Mammalia > Rodentia > Cricetidae > Myodes > Myodes glareolus. The sequence goes on from NW_028263240.1 coordinate 182,302, forward strand.
GCACTTTCAAAGGAAAGTGATTTTCTCTGAAAGGACAGCATTTAGAAAGTGAAGCAAGACTCCATTCACTTCGCACAGTGAATTGAAGTGTTGGAACAGACTACTTCTCTTTCAGAGAAACAGATATGAGTTTTTTGTGAATGCTTGTAAGTAGCTTAAGGCACTTTCAAAGGAAAGTGATTTTCTCTGAAAGGACAGCATTTAGAAAGTGAAGCAACACTCCATTCACTTCGCACAGTGAATTGAAGTGTTGGAACAGACTGCTTCTGTTTCAGTGAAACGCATGTGAATTTCTGTTGAATGCTTGTAAGTAGCTTAAGGCACTTTCAAAGGAAAGTGATTTTCTCTGAAAGGACAGCATTTAGAAAGTGAAGCAACACTCCATTCACAACGCACAGTGAATTGAAGTGTTGGAACAGACTACTTCTCTTTCAGAGAAACGGATGTGAGTTTTTTGTGAATGCTTGTAAGTAGCTTAAGGCACTTTCAAAGGAAAGTGATTTTCTCTGAAAGGACAGCATTTAGAAAGTGAAGCAACAGTCCATTCACTTCGCACTGTGAATTGAAGTGTTGGAACAGACTGCTTCTCTTTCAGTGAAACGCATGTGAATTTCTGTTGAATGCTTGTAATTAGCTTAAGGCACTTTCAAAGGAAAGTGATTTTCTCTGAAAGGACAGCATTTACAAAGTGAAGCAACAGTCCATTCACTTCGCACTGTGAATTGAAGTGTTGGAACAGACTGCTTCTCTTTCAGTGAATCGCATGTGAATTTCTGTTGAATGCTTGTACGTAGCTTAAGGCACTTTCAAAGGAAAGTGATTTTCTCTGAAAGGACAGCATTTACAAAGTGAAGCAACAGTCCATTCACTTCGCACTGTGAATTGAAGTGTTGGAACAGATTGCTTCTCTTTCAGAGAAACGCATGTGTATTTCTGTTGAATGCTTATGAGTAGCTTAAGGCACTTTCAAAGGAAAGTGATTTTCTCTGAAAGGACAGCATTTAGAAAGTGAAGCAACACTCCATTCACAACGCACAGTGAATTGAATTGTTGGAACAGACTACTTCTCTTTCAGAGAAACAGATATGAGTTTTTTGTGAATGCCTGTAAGTAGCTTAAGGCACTTTCAAAGGAAAGTGATTTTCTCTGAAAGGACAGCATTTAGAAAGTGAAGCAACACTCCATTCACTTCGCACAGTGAATTGAAGTGTTGGAACAGACTGCTTCTCTTTCAGTGAAACGCATGTGAATTTCTGTTGAATGCTTGTAAGTAGCTTAAGGCACTTTCAAAGGAAAGTGATTTTCTCTGAAAGGACAGCATTTAGAAAGGGAAGCAACATTCCATTCACAACGCACAGTGAATTGAAGTGTTGGAAGAGACTACTTCTCTTTCAGAGAAACAGATATGAGTTTTCTGTGAATGCTTGTAAGTAGCTTAAGGCACTTTCAAAGGAAAGTGATTTTCTCTGAAAGGACAGCATTTAGAAAGTGAAGCAACACTCCATTCACTTCACATAGTGAATTGAAGTGTTGGAACAGACTGCTTCTCTTTCAGAGAAACGCATGTGAATTTCTGTTGAATGCTTGTAAGTAGCTTAAGGCACTATCAAAGGAAAGTGATTTTCTCTGAAAGGACAGCATTTAGAAAGTGAAGCAACACTCCATTCACAACGCACAGTGAATTGAAGTGTTGGAACAGACTACTTCTCTTTCAGAGAAACAGATATGAGTTTTTTGTGAATGCTTGTAAATAGCTTAAGGCACTTTCAAAGGAAAGTGATTTTCTCTGAAAGGACAGCATTTAGAAAGTGAAGCAACACTCCATTCACTGTGCAGAGTGAATTGAAGTGTTGGAACAGACTGCTTCTCTTTCAGTGAAATGCATGTGAATTTCTGTTGAATGCTTGTAAGTAGCTTAAGGCACTTTCAAAGGAAAGTGATTTTCTCTGAAAGGACAGCATTTAGAAAGTGAAGCAACACTCCATTCACTTCGCACAGTGAATTGAAGTGTTGGAACAGACTGCTTCTCTTTCAGTGAAACGCATGTGAATTTCTGTTGAATGCTTGTAAGTAGCTTAAGGCACTTTCAAAGGAAAGTGATTTTCTCTGAAAGGACAGCATTTAGAAAGTGAAGCAACACTCCATTCACTTCGCACAGTGAATTGAAGTGTTGGAACTGATTGCTTCTCTTTCAGAGAAACGCATGTGTATTTCTATTGAATGCTTATGAGTAGCTTAAGGCACTTTCAAAGGAAAGTGATTTTCTCTGAAAGGACAGCATTTAGAAAGTGAAGCAACACTCCATTCACTTCGCACAGTGAATTGAAGTGTTGGAACAGACTACTTCTCTTTCAGTGAAATGCATGTGAATTTCTGTTGAATGCTTGTAAGTAGCTTAAGGCACTTTCAAAGGAAAGTGATTTTCTCTGAAAGGACAGCATTTAGGAAGTGAAGCAACACTCCATTCACTTCGCACAGTGAATTGAAGTGATGGAACAGATTGCTTCTCTTTCAGTGAAACGCATGTGAATTTCTGTTGAATGCTTGTAAGTAGATTAAGGCACTTTCAAAGGAAAGTGATTTTCTCTGAAAGGACAGCATTTAGAAAGTGAAGCAACACTTTATTCACTTCACATAGTGAATTGAAGTGTTGGAACAGACTGCTTCTCTTTCAGAGAAACGCATGTGAATTTCTGTTGAATGCTTGTAAGTAGCTTAAGGCACTTTCAAAGGAAACTGATTTTCTCTGAAAGGACAGCATTTAGAAAGTGAAGCAACACTCCATTCACAACGCACAGTGAATTGAAGTGTTGGAACAGACTACTTCTCTTTCAGAGAAACAGATATGAGTTTTTTGTGAATGCTTGTAAGTAGCTTAAGGCACTTTCAAAGGAAAGTGATTTTCTCTGAAAGGACAGCATTTAGAAAGTGAAGCAACAGTCCATTCACTTCGCACTGTGAATTGAAGTGTTGGAACAGACTGCTTCTCTTTCAGTGAAACGCATGTTAATTTCTGTTGAATGCTTGTAAGTAGCTTAAGGCACTTTCAAAGGAAAGTGATTTTCTCTGAAAGGACAGCATTTACAAAGTGAAGCAACAGTCCATTCACTTCGCACTGTGAATTGAAGTGTTGGAACAGACTGCTTCTCTTTCAGTGAAACGCATGTGAATTTCTGTTGAATGCTTGTAAGTAGCTTAAGGCACTTTCAAAGGAAAGTGTTTTCTCTGAAAGGACAGCATTTACAAAGTGAAGCAACAGTCCATTCACTTCGCACTGTGAATTGAAGTGTTGGAACAGATTGCTTCTCTTTCAGAGAAACGCATGTGTATTTCTGTTGAATGCTTATGAGTAGCTTAAGGCACTTTCAAAGGAAAGTGATTTTCTCTGAAAGGACAGCATTTAGAAAGTGAAGCAACACTCCATTCACAACGCACAGTGAATTGAATTGTTGGAACAGACTACTTCTCTTTCAGAGAAACAGATATGAGTTTTTTGTGAATGCTTGTAAGTAGCTTAAGGCACTTTCAAAGGAAAGTGATTTTCTCTGAAAGGACAGCATTTAGAAAGTGAAGCAACACTCCATTCACTTCGCACAGTGAATTGAAGTGTTGGAACAGACTGCTTCTCTTTCAGTGAAATGCATGTGAATTTCTGTTGAATGCTTGTAAGTAGCTTAAGGCTCTTTCAAAGGAAAGTGATTTTCTCTGAAAGGACAGCATTTAGGAAGTGAAGCAACACTCCATTCACTTCGCACAGTGAATTGCAGTGTTGGAACAGACTGCTTCTCTTTCTGTGAAACGCATGTTAATTTCTGTTGAATGCTTGTAAGTAGCTTAAGGCACTTTCAAAGGAAAGTGATTTTCTCTGAAAGGACAGCATTTAGAAAGTGAAGCAACATTCCATTCACAACGCACAGTGAATTGAAGTGTTGGAAGAGACTACTTCTCTTTCAGAGAAACAGATATGAGTTTTTTGTGAATGCTTGTAAGTAGCTTAAGGCACTTTCAAAGGAAAGTGATTTTCTCTGAAAGGACAGCATTTAGAAAGTGAAGCCACACTCCATTCACTTCACATAGTCAATTGAAGTGTTGGAACAGACTGCTTCTCTTTCAGTGAAATGCATGTGAATTTCTGTTGAATGCTTGTAAGTAGCTTAAGGCACTTTCAAAGGAAAGTGATTTTCTCTGAAAGGACAGCATTTAGGAAGTGAAGCAACACTCCATTCACTTCGCACAGTGAATTGAAGTGATGGAACAGATTGCTTCTCTTTCAGTGAAACGCATGTGAATTTCTGTTGAATGCTTGTAAGTAGATTAAGGCACTTTCAAAGGAAAGTGATTTTCTCTGAAAGGACAGCATTTAGAAAGTGAAGCAACACTTTATTCACTTCACATAGTGAATTGAAGTGTTGGAACAGACTGCTTCTCTTTCAGAGAAACGCATGTGAATTTCTGTTGAATGCTTGTAAGTAGCTTAAGGCACTTTCAAAGGAAACTGATTTTCTCTAAAAGGACAGCATTTAGAAAGTGAAGCAATACTCCATTCACAACGCACAGTGAATTGAAGTGTTGGAACAGACTACTTCTCTTTCAGAGAAACAGATATGAGTTTTTTGTGAATGCTTGTAAGTAGCTTAAGGCACTTTCAAAGGAAAGTGATTTTCTCTGAAAGGACAGCATTTAGAAAGTGAAGCAACACTCCATTCACTTCGCACAGTGAATTGAAGTGTTGGAACAGACTGATTCTCTTTCAGTGAAACGCATGTTAATTTCTGTTGAATGCTTGTAAGTAGCTTAAGGCACTTTCAAAGGAAAGTGATTTTCTCTGAAAGGACAGCATTTGCAAAGTGAAGCAACAGTCCATTCACTTCGCACTGTGAATTGAAGTGTTGGAACAGACTGCTTCTGTTTCAGAGAAACAGATATGAGTTTTTTGTGAATGCTTGTAAATAGCTTAAGACACTTTCAAAGGAAAGTGATTTTCTCTGAAAGGACAGCATTTAGAAAGTGAAGCAACACTCCATTCACTGCGCAGAGTGAATTGAAGTGTTGGAACAGACTGCTTCTGTTTCAGTGAAATGCATGTGAATTTCTGTTGAATGCTTGTAAGTAGCTTAAGGCACTTTCAAAGGAAAGTGATTTTCTCTGAAAGGACAGCATTTACAAAGTGAAGCAACAGTCCATTCACTTCGCACTGTGAATTGAAGTGTTGGAACAGACTGCTTCTCTTTCAGTGAAACGCATGTGAATTTCTGTTGAATGCTTGTAAGTAGCTTAAGGCACTTTCAAAGGAAAGTGATTTTCTCTGAAAGGACAGCATTTACAAAGTGAAGCAACAGTCCATTCACTTCGCACTGTGAATTGAAGTGTTGGAACAGATTGCTTCTCTTTCAGAGAAACGCATGTGTATTTCTGTTGAATGCTTATGAGTAGCTTAAGGTACTTTCAAAGAAAGTGATTTTCTCTGAAAGGACAGCATTTCTAAAGTGAAGCAACACTCCATTCACTTCGCACAGTGAATTGAAGTGTTGGAACAGACTGCTTCTCTTTCTGTGAAACGCATGTGAATTTCTGTTGAATGCTTGTAAGTAGCTTAAGGCACTTTCAAAGGAAAGTGATTTTCTCTGAAAGGACAGCATTTAGAAAGGGAAGCAACATTCCATTCACAACGCACAGTGAATTGAAGTGTTGGAAGAGACTACTTCTCTTTCAGAGAAACAGATATGAGTTTTCTGTGAATGCTTGTAAGTAGCTTAAGGCACTTTCAAAGGAAAGTGATTTTCTCTGAAAGGACAGCATTTAGAAAGTGAAGCAACACTCCATTCACTTCACATAGTGAATTGAAGTGTTGGAACAGACTGCTTCTCTTTCAGAGAAACGCATGTGAATTTCTGTTGAATGCTTGTAAGTAGCTTAAGGCACTATCAAAGGAAAGTGATTTTCTCTGAAAGGACAGCATTTAGAAAGTGAAGCAACACTCCATTCACAACGCACAGTGAATTGAAGTGTTGGAACAGACTACTTCTCTTTCAGAGAAACAGATATGAGTTTTTTGTGAATGCTTGTAAATAGCTTAAGGCACTTTCAAAGGAAAGTGATTTTCTCTGAAAGGACAGCATTTAGAAAGTGAAGCAACACTCCATTCACTGCGCAGAGTGAATTGAAGTGTTGGAACAGACTGCTTCTCTTTCAGTGAAATGCATGTGAATTTCTGTTGAATGCTTGTAAGTAGCTTAAGGCACTTTCAAAGGAAAGTGATTTTCTCTGAAAGGACAGCATTTATTAAGTGAAGCAACACTCCATTCACTTCGCACAGTGAATTGAAGTGTTGGAACAGACTGCTTCTCTTTCAGTGAAACGCATGTGAATTTCTGTTGAATGCTTGTAAGTAGCTTAAGGCACTTTCAAAGGAAAGTGATTTTCTCTGAAAGGACAGCATTTAGAAAGTGAAGCAACACTCCATTCACTTCGCACAGTGAATTGAAGTGTTGGAACTGATTGCTTCTCTTTCAGAGAAACGCATGTGTATTTCTATTGAATGCTTATGAGTACTTAAGGCACTTTCAAAGGAAAGTGATTTTCTCTGAAAGGTCAGCATTTAGAAAGTGAAGCAACACTCCATTCACAACGCACAGTGAATTGAAGTGTTGGAACAGACTACTTCTCTTTCAGAGAAACAGATATGAGTTTTTTGTGAATGCTTGTAAGTAGCTTAAGGCACTTTCAAAGGAAAGTGATTTTCTCTGAAAGGACAGCATTTAGAAAGTGAAGCAACACTCCATTCACTTCGCACAGTGAATTGAAGTGTTGGAACAGACTGCTTCTCTTTCAGTGAAATGCATGTGAATTTCTGTTGAATGCTTGTAAGTAGCTTAAGGCACTTTCAAAGGAAAGTGATTTTCTCTGAAAGGACAGCATTTAGGAAGTGAAGCAACACTCCATTCACTTCGCACAGTGAATTGCAGTGTTGGAACAGACTGCTTCTCTTTCTGTGAAACGCATGTTAATTTCTGTTGAATGCTTGTAAGTAGCTTAAGGCACTTTCAAAGGAAAGTGATTTTCTCTGAAAGGACAGCATTTAGAAAGTGAAGCAACATTCCATTCACAACGCACAGTGAATTGAAGTGTTGGAAGAGACTACTTCTCTTTCAGAGAAACAGATATGAGTTTTTTGTGAATGCTTGTAAGTAGCTTAAGGCACTTTCAAAGGAAAGTGATTTTCTCTGAAAGGACAGCATTTAGAAAGTGAAGCCACACTCCATTCACTTCACATAGTCAATTGAAGTGTTGGAACAGACTGCTTCTCTTTCAGTGAAATGCATGTGAATTTCTGTTGAATGCTTGTAAGTAGCTTAAGGCACTTTCAAAGGAAAGTGATTTTCTCTGAAAGGACAGCATTTAGGAAGTGAAGCAACACTCCATTCACTTCGCACAGTGAATTGAAGTGATGGAACAGATTGCTTCTCTTTCAGTGAAACGCATGTGAATTTCTGTTGAATGCTTGTAAGTAGATTAAGGCACTTTCAAAGGAAAGTGATTTTCTCTGAAAGGACAGCATTTAGAAAGTGAAGCAACACTTTATTCACTTCACATAGTGAATTGAAGTGTTGGAACAGACTGCTTCTCTTTCAGAGAAACGCATGTGAATTTCTGTTGAATGCTTGTAAGTAGCTTAAGGCACTTTCAAAGGAAACTGATTTTCTCTAAAAGGACAGCATTTAGAAAGTGAAGCAACACTCCATTCACAACGCACAGTGAATTGAAGTGTTGGAACAGACTACTTCTCTTTAAGAGAAACAGATATGAGTTTTTTGTGAATGCTTGTAAGTAGCTTAAGGCACTTTCAAAGGAAAGTGATTTTCTCTGAAAGGACAGCATTTAGGAAGTGAAGCAACACTCCATTCACTTCGCACAGTGAATTGAAGTGTTGGAACAGACTGTTTCTCTTTCAGTGAAACGCATGTTAATTTCTGTTGAATGCTTGTAAGTAGCTTAAGGCACTTTCAAAGGAAAGTGATTTTCTCTGAAAGGACAGCATTTGCAAAGTGAAGCAACAGTCCATTCACTTCGCACTGTGAATTGAAGTGTTGGAACAGACTGCTTCTGTTTCAGAGAAACGCATGTGTATTTTGTTGAATGCTTATGAGCAGCTTAAGGCACTTTCAAAGGAAAGTGATTTTCTCTGAAAGGTCAGCATTTAGAAAGTGAAGCAACACTCCATTCACAACGCACAGTGAATTGAAGTGTTGGAACAGACTACTTCTCTTTCAGAGAAACAGATATGAGTTTTTTGTGAATGCTTGTAAGTAGCTTAAGGCACTTTCAAAGGAACGTGATTTTCTCTGAAAGGACAGCATTTAGAAAGTGAAGCAACACTCCATTCACTTCGCACAGTGAATTGAAGTGTTGGAACAGACTGCTTCTCTTTCAGTGAAACGCATGTGAATTTCTGTTGAATGCTTGTAAGTAGCATAAGGCACTTTCAAAGGAAAGTGATTTTCTCTGAAAGGACAGCATTTACAAAGTGAAGCAACAGTCCATTCACTTCGCACTGTGAATTGAAGTGTTGGAACAGACTGCTTCTCTTTCAGAGAAACGCATGTGTATTTCTGTTGAATGCTTATGAGCAGCTTAAGGCACTTTCAAAGGAAAGTGATTTTCTCTGAAAGGACAGCATTTAGAAAGTGAAGCAACACTCCATTCACTTCGCATAGTGAATTGAAGTGTTGGAACAGATTGCTTCTCTTTCAGAGAAACGCATGTGTATTTCTGTTGAATGCTTATGAGTAGCTTAAGGCACTTTCAAAGGAAAGTGATTTTCTCTGAAAGGACAGCATTTAGAAAGTGAAGAAACACTCCATTCACAACGCACAGTGAATTGAAGTGTTGGAACAGACTACTTCTCTTTCAGAGAAACAGATATGAGTTTTTTGTGAATGCTTGTAAGTAGCTTAAGGCACTTTCAAAGGAAAGTGATTTTCTCTGAAAGGACAGCATTTAGAAAGTGAAGCAACACTCCATTAACTCGCACAGTGAATTGAAGTGTTGGAACAGACTGCTTCTCTTTCAGTGAAATGCATGTGAATTTCTGTTGAATGCTTGTAAGTAGCTTAAGGCACTTTCAAAGGAAAGTGATTTTCTCTGAAAGGACAGCATTTAGGAAGTGAAGCAACACTCCATTCACTTCGCACAGTGAATTGAAGTGATGGAACAGACTGCTTCTCTTTCAGTGAAACGCATGTGAATTTCTGTTGAATGCTTGTAAGTAGCTTAAGGCACTTTCAAAGAAAGTGATTTTCTCTGAAAGGACAGCATTTAGAAAGTGAAGCAACACTTTATTCACTTCACATAGTGAATTGAAGTGTTGGAACAGACTGCTTCTCTTTCAGAGAAACGCATGTGAATTTCTGTTGAATGCTTGTAAGTAGCTTAAGGCACTTTCAAAGGAAACTGATTTCCTCTGAAAGGACAGCATTTAGAAAGTGAAGCAACACTCCATTCACAACGCACAGTGAATTGAAGTGTTGGAACAGACTACTTCTCTTTCAGAGAAACAGATATGAGTTTTTTGTGAATGCTTGTAAGTAGCTTAAGGCACTTTCAAAGGAACGTGATTTTCTCTGAAAGGACAGCATTTAGAAAGTGAAGCAACACTCCATTCACTTCGCACAGTGAATTGAAGTGTTGGAATAGACTGCTTCTCTTTCAGTGAAACGCATGTTAATTTCTGTTGAATGCTTGTAAGTAGCTTAAGGCACTTTCAAAGGAAAGTGATTTTCTCTGAAAGGACAGCATTTGCAAAGTGAAGCAACACTCCACTCACTTCGCACAGTGAATTGAAGTGTTGGAACAGACTGCTTCTCTTTCAGAGAAACGCATGTGTATTTCTGTTGAATGCTTATGAGTAGCTTAAGGCACTTTCAAAGGAAAGTGATTTTCTCTGAAAGGACAGCATTTAGAAAGTAAAGCAACACTCCATTCACTTCACATAGTGAACTGAAGTGTTGGAACAGACTGCTTCTCTTTCAGAGAAACGCATGTGAATTTCTGTTGAATGCTTGTAAGTAGCTTAAGGCACTTTCAAAGGAAAGTGATTTTCTCTGAAAGGACAGCATTTAGAAAGTGAAACTACACTCCATTCACTTCGCACAGTGAATTGAAATGTTGGAACAGACTACTTCTCTTTCAGAGAAACAGATATGAGTTTTTTGTGAATGCTTGTAAATAGCTTAAGGCACTTTCAAAGGAAAGTGATTTTCTCTGAAAAGACAGCATTTAGAAAGTGAAGCAACACTCCATTCACTGAGCACAGTGAATTGAAGTGTTGGAACAGACTGCTTCTCTTTGAGTGAAATACATGTGAATTTCTGTTGAATGCTTGTAAGTAGCTTAAGGCACTTTCAAAGGAAAGTGATTTTCTCTGAAAGGACAGCATTTAGAAAGTGAAGCAACACTCCATTCCCTTCGCACAGTGAATTGAAGTGTTGGAACAGACTACTTCTCTTTCAGTGAAACGCATGTGAATTTCTGTTGAATGCTTGTAAGTAGCTTAAGGCACTTTCAAAGGAAAGTGATTTTCTCTGAAAGGACAGCATTTAGAAAGTGAAGCAACACTCCATTCACTTCGCACAGTGAATTGAAGTGTTGGAACAGACTGCTTCTCTTTCAGTGAAACGCATGTGAATTTCTGTTGAATGCTTGTAAGTAGCATAAGGCACTTTCAAAGGAAAGTGATTTTCTCTGAAAGGACAGCATTTACAAAGTGAAGCAACAGTCCATTCACTTCGCACTGTGAATTGAAGTGTTGGAACAGACTGCTTCTCTTTCAGAGAAACGCATGTGTATTTCTGTTGAATGCTTATGAGCAGCTTAAGGCACATTCAAAGGAAAGTGATTTTCTCTGAAAGGACAGCATTTAGAAAGTGAAGCAACACTCCATTCACTTCGCACAGTGAATTGAAGTGTTGGAACAGATTGCTTCTCTTTCAGAGAAACGCATGTGTATTTTGTTGAATGCTTATGAGTAGCTTAAGGCACTTTCAAAGGAAAGTGATTTTCTCTGAAAGGACAGCATTTAGAAAGTGAAGCAACACTCCATTCACAACGCACAGTGAATTGAAGTGTTGGAACAGACTACTTCTCTTTCAGTGAAACAGATATGAGTTTTTTGTGAATGCTTGTAAGTAGCTTAAGGCACTTTCAAAGGAAAGTGATTTTCTCTGAAAGGACAGCATTTAGAAAGTGAAGCAACACTCCATTCACTTCGCACAGTGAATTGAAGTGTTGGAACAGACTGCTTCACTTTCAGTGAAATGCATGTGAATTTCTGTTGAATGCTTGTAAGTAGCTTAAGGCACTTTCAAAGGAAAGTGATTTTCTCTGAAAGGACAGCATTTAGGAAGTGAAGCAACACTCCATTCACTTCGCACAGTGAATTGAAGTGATGGAACAGACTGCTTCTCTTTCAGTGAAACGCAAGTGAATTTCTGTTGAATGCTTGTAAGTAGCTTAAGGCACTTTCAAAGGAAAGTGATTTTCTCTGAAAGGACAGCATTTAGAAAGTGAAGCAACACTTTATTCACTTCACATAGTGAATTGAAGTGTTGGAACAGACTGCTTCTCTTTCAGAGAAACGCATGTGAATTTCCGTTGAATGCTTGTAAGTAGCTTAAGGCACTTTCAAAGGAAACTGATTTTCTCTGAAAGGACAGCATTTAGAAAGTGAAGCAACACTCCATTCACAACGCACAGTGAATTGAAGTGTTGGAACAGACTACTTCTCTTTCAGAGAAACAGATATGAGTTTTTTGTGAATGCTTGTAAGTAGCTTAAGGCACTTTCAAAGGAACGTGATTTTCTCTGAAAGGACAGCATTTAGAAAGTGAAGCAACACTCCATTCACTTCGCACAGTGAATTGAAGTGTTGGAACAGACTGCTTCTCTTTCAGTGAAACGCATGTTAATTTCTGTTGAATGCTTGTAAGTAGCTTAAGGCACTTTCAAAGGAAAGTGATTTTCTCTGAAAGGACAGCATTTGCAAAGTGAAGCAACAGACCATTCACTTCGCACTGTGAATTGAAGTGTTGGAACAGACTGCTTCTCTTTCAGAGAAACGCATGTGTATTTTGTTGAATGCTTATGGGTAGCTTTAGGCACTTTCAAAGGAAAGTAATTTTCTCTGAAAGGACAGCATTTGGAAAGTGAAGCAACACTCCATTCACAACGCACAGTGAATTGAAGTGTTGGAACAGACTACTTCTCTTTCAGAGAAACAGATATGAGTTTTTTGTGAATGCTTGTAAGTAGCTTAAGGCACTTTCAAAGGAAAGTGATTTTCTCTGAAAGGACAGCATTTAGAATGTGAAGCAACACTCCATTCACTTCGCACAGTGAATTGAAGTGTTGGAACTGACTGCTTCTCTTTCAGTGAAATGCATGTGAATTTCTGTTGAATGCTTGTAAGTAGCTTAAGACAGTTTCAAAGGAAAGTGATTTTCTCTGAAAGGACAGCATTTAGGAAGTGAAGCAACACTCCATTCACTTCGCACAGTGAATTGAATTGATGGAGCAGACTGCTTCTCTTTCAGTGAAACGCATGTGAATTTCTGTTGAATGCTTGTAAGTAGATTAAGGCACTTTCAAAGGAAAGTGATTTTCTCAGAAAGGACAGCATTTAGAAAGTGAAGCAACACTTTATTCACTTCACATAGTGTATTGAAGTGTTGGAACAGACTGCTTCTCTTTCAGAGAAACGCATGTGAATTTCTGTTGAATGCTTGTAAGTAGCTTAAGGCACTTTCAAAGGAAACTGATTTTCTCTGAAAGGACAGCATTTAGAAAGTGAAGCAACACTCCATTCACAACGCACAGTGAATTGAAGTGTTGGAACAGACTACTTCTCTTTCAGAGAAACAGATATGAGTTTTTTGTGAATGCTTGTAAGTAGCTTAAGGCACTTTCAAAGGAAAGTGATTTTCTCTGAAAGGACAGCATTTAGAAAATGAAGCAACACTCCATTCACTTCGCACAGTGAATTGAAGTGTTGGAACAGACTGCTTCTCTTTCAGTGAAACGCATGTTAATTTCTGTTGAATGCTTGTAAGTAGCTTAAGGCACTTTCAAAGGAAAGTGATTTTCTCTGAAAGGACAGCATTTGCAAAGTGAAGCAACAGTCCATTCACTTCGCACTGTGAATTGAAGTGTTGGAACAGACTGCTTCTGTTTCAGAGAAACGCATGTGTATTTTGTTGAATGCTTATGAGTAGCTTAAGGCACTTTCAAAGGAAAGTGATTTTCTCTGAAAGGACAGCATTTGGAAAGTGAAGCAACACTCCATTCACAACGCACAGTGAATTGAAGTGTTGGAACAGACTACTTCTCTTTCAGAGAAACAGATATGAGTTTTTTGTGAATGCCTGTAAGTAGCTTAAGGCACTTTCAAAGGAAAGTGATTTTCTCTGAAAGGACAGCATTTAGAAAGTGAAGCAACACTCCATTCACTTCGCACAGTGAATTGAAGTGTTGGAACAGACTGCTTCTTTTTCAGTGAAATGCATGTGAATTTCTGTTGAATGCTTGTAAGTAGCTTAAGGCACTTTCAAAGGAAAGTGATTTTCTCTGAAAGGACAGCATTTAGGAAGTGAAGCAACACTCCATTCACTTCGCACAGTGAATTGAAGTGATGGAACAGACTGCTTCTCTTTCAGTGAAACGCATGTGAATTTCTGTTGAATGCTTGTAAGTAGATTAAGGCACTTTCAAAGGAACGTGATTTTCTCTGAAAGGACAGCATTTAGAAAGTGAAGCAACACTTTATTCACTTCACATAGTGAATTGAAGTGTTGGAACAGACTGCTTCTCTTTCAGAGAAACGCATGTGAATTTCTGTTGAATGCTTGTAAGTAGCTTAAGGCACTTTCAAAGGAAACTGATTTTCTCTGAAAGGACAGCATTTAGAAAGTGAAGCAACACTCCATTCACAACGCACAGTGAATTGAAGTGTTGGAACAGACTACTTCTCTTTCAGAGAAACAGATAAGAGTTTTTTGTGAATGCTTGTAAGTAGCTTAAGGCACTTTCAAAGGAACGTGATTTTCTCTGAAAGGACAGCATTTAGAAAGTGAAGCAACACTCCATTTACTTCGCACAGTGAATTGAAGTGTTGGAACAGACTGCTTCTCTTTCAGTGAAACGCATGTGAATTTCTGTTGAATGCTTGTAAGTAGCTTAAGGCACTTTCAAAGGAAAGTGATTTTCTCTGAAATGACAGCATTTGCAAAGTGAAGCAACAGTCCATTCACTTCGCACTGTGAATTGAAGTGGTGGAACAGACTGCTTCTGTTTCAGAGAAACGCATGTGTATTTTGTTGAATGCTTATGAGTAGCTTAAGGCACTTTCAAAGGAAACTGATTTTCTCTTAAAGGACAGCATTTGGAAAGTGAAGCAACACTCCATTCACAACGCACAGTGAATTGAAGTGTTGGAACAGACTACTTCTCTTTCAGAGAAACAGATATGAGTTTTTTGTGAATGCTTGTAAGTAGCTTAAGGCACTTTCAAAGGAACGTGATTTTCTCTGAAAGGACAGCATTTAGAAAGTGAAGCAACACTCCATTCAAATCGCACAGTGAATTGAAGTGTTGGAACAGACTGCTTCTCTTTCAGTGAAACGCATGTTATTTTCTGTTGAATGCTTGTAAGTAGCTTAAGGCACTTTCAAAGGAAAGTGATTTTCTCTGAAAGGACAGCATTTAGAAAGTGAAGCAACACTCCATTCACTTCACATAGTGAATTGAAGTGTTGGAACAGACTGCTTCTCTTTCAGAGAAACGCATGTGAATTTCTGTTGAATGCTTGTAAGTAGCTTAGGGCACTTTCAAAGGAAAGTGATTTTCTCTGAAAGGACAGCATTTAGAAAGTGAAACTACACTCCATTCACATCGCACAGTGAATTGAAGTGTTGGAACAGACTACTTCTCTTTCAGAGAAACAGATATGAGTTTTTTGTGAATGCTTGTAAATAGCTTAAGGCACTTTCAAAGGAAAGTGATTTTCTCTGAAAAGACAGCATTTAGAAAGTGAAGCAACACTCCATTCACTGCGCACAGTGAATTGAAGTGTTGGAACAGACTGCTTCTCTTTGAGTGAAATACATGTGAATTTCTGTTGAATGCTTGTAAGTAGCTTAAGGCACTTTCAAAGGTAAGTGATTTTCTCTGAAAGGACAGCATTTAGAAAGTGAAGCAACACTCCATTCCCTTCGCACAGTGAATTGAAGTGTTGGAACAGACTACTTCTCTTTCAGTGAAACGCATGTGAATTTCTGTTGAATGCTTGTAAGTAGCTTAAGGCACTTTCAAAGGAAAGTGATTTTCTCTGAAAGGACAGCATTTAGAAAGAGAAGCAACACTCCATTCACTTCGCACAGTGAATTGAAGTGTTGGAACAGACTGCTTCTCTTTCAGTGAAACGCATGTGAATTTCTGTTGAATGCTTGTTAGTAGCTTAAGGCACTTTCAAAGGAAAGTGATTTTCTCTGAAAGGACAGCATTTACAAAGTGAAGCAACAGTCCATTCACTTCGCACTGTGAATTGAAGTGTTGAAACAGACTGCTTCTCTTTCAGAGAAACGCATGTGTATTTCTGTTGAATGCTTATGAGCAGCTTAAGGCACTTTCAAAGGAAAGTGATTTTCTCTGAAAGGACAGCATTTAGAAAGTGAAGCAACACTCCATTCACTTCGCACAGTGAATTGAAGTGTTGGAACAGATTGCTTCTCTTTCAGAGAAACGCATGTGTATTTCTGTTGAATGCTTATGAGTAGCTTAAGGCACTTTCAAAGGAAACTGATTTTCTCTGAAAGGACAGCATTTAGAAAGTGAAGCAACACTCCATTCACAACGCACAGTGAATTGAAGTGTTGGAACAGACTACTTCTCTTTCAGAGAAACAGATATGAGTTTTTTGTGAATGCTTGTAAGTAGCTTAAGGCACTTTCAAAGGAACGTGATTTTCTCTGAAAGGACAGCATTTAGAAAGTGAAGCAACACTCCATTCACAACGCACAGTGAATTGAAGTGTTGGAAGAGACTACTTCTCTTTCAGAGAAACAGATATGAGTTTTTTGTGAATGCTTGTAAGTAGCTTAAGGCACTTTCAAAGGAAAGTGATTTTCTCTGAAAGGACAGCATTTAGAAAGTGAAGCAACACTTTATTCACTTCACATAGTGAATTGAAGTGTTGGACCAGACTGCTTCTCTTTCAGAGAAACGCATGTGAATTTCTGTTGAATGCTTGTAAGTAGCTTAAGGCACTTTCAAAGGAAACTGATTATCTCTGAAAGGACAGCATTTAGAAAGTGAAGCAACACTCCATTCACAACGCACAGTGAATTGAAGTGTTGGAACGACTACTTCTCTTTCAGAGAAACAGATATGAGTTTTTTGTGAATGCTTGTAAGTAGCTTAAGGCACTTTCAAAGGAAAGTGATTTTCTCTGAAAGGACAGCATTTGCAAAGTGAAGCAACAGTCCATTCACTTCGCACTGTGAATTGAAGTATTGGAACAGACTGCTTCTGTTTCAGAGAAACGCATGTGTATTTTGTTAAATGCTTATGAGTAGCTTAAGGCACTTTCAAAGGAAAGTGATTTTCTCTGAAAGGACAGCATTTGGAAAGTGAAGCAACACTCCATTCACAACGCACAGTGAATTGAAGTGTTTGAACAGACTACTTCTCTTTCAGAGAAACAGATATGAGTTTTTTGTGAATGCTTGTAAGTAGCTTAAGGCACTTTCAAAGGAAAGTGATTTTCTCTGAAAGGACAGCATTTAGAAAGTGAAGCAACACTCCATTCACTTCGCACAGTGAATTGAAGTGTTGGAACAGATTGCTTCTCTTTCAGTGAATTGCATGTGAATTTCTGTTGAATGCTTGTAAGTAGCTTAAGGCACTTTCAAAGGAAAGTGATTTTCTCTGAAAGGACAGCATTTAGGAAGTGAAGCAACACTCCATTCACTTCGCACAGTGAATTGAAGTGATGGAACAGACTGCTTCTCTTTCAGTGAAACGCATGTGAATTTCTGTTGAATGCTTGTAAGTAGATTAAGGCACTTTCAAAGGAAAGTGATTTTCTCTGAAAGGACAGCATTTAGAAAGTGAAGCAACACTTTATTCACTTCACATAGTGAATTGAAGTGTTGGAACAGACTGCTTCTCTTTCAGAGAAACGCATGTGAATTTCTGTTGAATGCTTGTAAGTAGCTTAAGGCACTTTCAAAGGAAAGTGATTTTCTCTGAAAGGACAGCATTTAGAAAGTGAAGCAACACTCCATTCACAACGCACAGTGAATTGAAGTGTTGGAACAGACTACTTCTCTTTCAGAGAAACAGATATGAGTTTTTTGTGAATGCTTGTAAGTAGCTTAAGGCACTTTCAAAGGAACGTGATTTTCTCTGAAAGGACAGCATTTAGAAAGTGAAGCAACACTCCATTCAAATCGCACAGTGAATTGAAGTGTTGGAACAGACTGCTTCTCTTTCAGTGAAACGCATGTTATTTTCTGTTGAATGCTTGTAAGTAGCTTAAGGCACTTTCAAAGGAAAGTGATTTTCTCTGAAAGGACAGCATTTAGAAAGTGAAGCAACACTCCATTCACTTCACATAGTGAATTGAAGTGTTGGAACAGACTGCTTCTCTTTCAGAGAAACGCATGTGAATTTCTGTTGAATGCTTGTAAGTAGCTTAGGGCACTTTCAAAGGAAAGTGATTTTCTCTGAAAGGACAGCATTTAGAAAGTGAAACTACACTCCATTCACTTCGCACAGTGAATTGAAGTGTTGGAACAGACTACTTCTCTTTCAGAGAAACAGATATGAGTTTTTTGTGAATGCTTGTAAATAGCTTAAGGCACTTTCAAAGGAAAGTGATTTTCTCTGAAAAGACAGCATTTAGAAAGTGAAGCAACACTCCATTCACTGCGCACAGTGAATTGAAGTGTTGGAACAGACTGCTTCTCTTTGTGTGAAATACATGTGAATTTCTGTTGAATGCTTGTAAGTAGCTTAAGGCACTTTCAAAGGAAAGTGATTTTCTCTGAAAGGACAGCATTTAGAAAGTGAAGCAACACTCCATTCCCTTCGCACAGTGAATTGAAGTGTTGGAACAGACTACTTCTCTTTCAGTGAAAAGCATGTGAATTTCTGTTGAATGCTTGTAAGTAGCTTAAGGCACTTTCAAAGGAAAGTGATTTTCTCTGAAAGGACAGCATTTAGAAAGAGAAGCAACACTCCATTCACTTCGCACAGTGAATTGAAGTGTTGGAACAGACTGCTTCTCTTTCAGTGAAACGCATGTGAATTTCTGTTGAATGCTTGTTAGTAGCTTAAGGCACTTTCAAAGGAAAGTGATTTTCTCTGAAAGGACAGCATTTACAAAGTGAAGCAACAGTCCATTCACTTCGCACTGTGAATTGAAGTGTTGGAACAGACTGCTTCTCTTTCAGAGAAACGCATGTGTATTTCTGTTGAATGCTTATGAGCAGCTTAAGGCACTTTCAAAGGAAAGTGATTTTCTCTGAAAGGACAGCATTTAGAAAGTGAAGCAACACTCCATTCACTTCGCACAGTGAATTGAAGTGTTGGAACAGATTGCTTCTCTTTCAGAGAAACGCATGTGTATTTCTGTTGAATGCTTATGAGTAGCTTAAGGCACTTTCAAAGGAAACTGATTTTCTCTGAAAGGACAGCATTTAGAAAGTGAAGCAACACTCCATTCACAACGCACAGTGAATTGAAGTGTTGGAACAGACTACTTCTCTTTCAGAGAAACAGATATGAGTTTTTTGTGAATGCTTGTAAGTAGCTTAAGGCACTTTCAAAGGAACGTGATTTTCTCTGAAAGGACAGCATTTAGAAAGTGAAGCAACACTCCATTCACAACGCACAGTGAATTGAAGTGTTGGAAGTGACTACTTCTCTTTCAGAGAAACAGATATGAGTTTTTTGTGAATGCTTGTAAGTAGCTTAAGGCACTTTCAAAGGAAAGTGATTTTCTCTGAAAGGACAGCATTTAGAAAGTGAAGCAACTCTTTATTCACTTCACATAGTGAATTGAAGTGTTGGAACAGACTGCTTCTCTTTCAGAGAAACGCATGTGAATTTCTGTTGAATGCTTGTAAGTAGCTTAAGGCACTTTCAAAGGAAACTGATTATCTCTGAAAGGACAGCATTTAGAAAGTGAAGCAACACTCCATTCACAACGCACAGTGAATTGAAGTGTTGGAACGACTACTTCTCTTTCAGAGAAACAGATATGAGTTTTTTGTGAATGCTTGTAAGTAGCTTAAGGCACTTTCAAAGGAAAGTGATTTTCTCTGAAAGGACAGCATTTAGAAAGTGAAGCAACACTCCATTCACTTAGCACAGTGAATTGAAGTGTTGGAACAGACTGCTTCTCTTTCAGTGAAACGCATGTTATTTTCTGTTGAATGCTTGTAAGTAGCTTAAGGCACTTTCAAAGGAAAGTGATTTTCTCTGAAAGGACAGCATTTAGAAAGTGAAGCAACACTCCATTCACTTCACATAGTGAATTGAAGTGTTGGAACAGACTGCTTCTCTTTCAGAGAAACGCATGTGAATTTCTGTTGAATGCTTGTAAGTAGCTTAGGGCACTTTCAAAGGAAAGTGATTTTCTCTGAAAGGACAGCATTTAGAAAGTGAAACTACACTCCATTCACTTCGCACAGTGAATTGAAGTGTTGGAACAGACTACTTCTCTTTCAGAGAAACAGATATGAGTTTTTTGTGAATGCTTGTAAATAGCTTAAGGCACTTTCAAAGGAAAGTGATTTTCTCTGAAAAGACAGCATTTAGAAAGTGAAGCAACACTCCATTCACTGCGCACAGTGAATTGAAGTGTTGGAACAGACTGCTTCTCTTTGTGTGAAATACATGTGAATTTCTGTTGAATGCTTGTAAGTAGCTTAAGGCACTTTCAAAGGAAAGTGATTTTCTCTGAAAGGACAGCATTTAGAAAGTGAAGCAACACTCCATTCCCTTCGCACAGTGAATTGAAGTGTTGGAACAGACTACTTCTCTTTCAGTGAAAAGCATGTGAATTTCTGTTGAATGCTTGTAAGTAGCTTAAGGCACTTTCAAAGGAAAGTGATTTTCTCTGAAAGGACAGCATTTAGAAAGAGAAGCAACACTCCATTCACTTCGCACAGTGAATTGAAGTGTTGGAACAGACTGCTTCTCTTTCAGTGAAACGCATGTGAATTTCTGTTGAATGCTTGTTAGTAGCTTAAGGCACTTTCAAAGGAAAGTGATTTTCTCTGAAAGGACAGCATTTACAAAGTGAAGCAACAGTCCATTCACTTCGCACTGTGAATTGAAGTGTTGGAACAGACTGCTTCTCTTTCAGAGAAACGCATGTGTATTTCTGTTGAATGCTTATGAGCAGCTTAAGGCACTTTCAAAGGAAAGTGATTTTCTCTGAAAGGACAGCATTTAGAAAGTGAAGCAACACTCCATTCACTTCGCACAGTGAATTGAAGTGTTGGAACAGATTGCTTCTCTTTCAGAGAAACGCATGTGTATTTCTGTTGAATGCTTATGAGTAGCTTAAGGCACTTTCAAAGGAAACTGATTTTCTCTGAAAGGACAGCATTTAGAAAGTGAAGCAACACTCCATTCACAACGCACAGTGAATTGAAGTGTTGGAACAGACTACTTCTCTTTCAGAGAAACAGATATGAGTTTTTTGTGAATGCTTGTAAGTAGCTTAAGGCACTTTCAAAGGAACGTGATTTTCTCTGAAAGGACAGCATTTAGAAAGTGAAGCAACACTCCATTCACAACGCACAGTGAATTGAAGTGTTGGAAGTGACTACTTCTCTTTCAGAGAAACAGATATGAGTTTTTTGTGAATGCTTGTAAGTAGCTTAAGGCACTTTCAAAGGAAAGTGATTTTCTCTGAAAGGACAGCATTTAGAAAGTGAAGCAACTCTTTATTCACTTCACATAGTGAATTGAAGTGTTGGAACAGACTGCTTCTCTTTCAGAGAAACGCATGTGAATTTCTGTTGAATGCTTGTAAGTAGCTTAAGGCACTTTCAAAGGAAACTGATTATCTCTGAAAGGACAGCATTTAGAAAGTGAAGCAACACTCCATTCACAACGCACAGTGAATTGAAGTGTTGGAACGACTACTTCTCTTTCAGAGAAACAGATATGAGTTTTTTGTGAATGCTTGTAAGTAGCTTAAGGCACTTTCAAAGGAAAGTGATTTTCTCTGAAAGGACAGCATTTAGAAAGTGAAGCAACACTCCATTCACTTAGCACAGTGAATTGAAGTGTTGGAACAGACTGCTTCTCTTTCAGTGAAACGCATGTTAATTTCTGTTGAATGCTTGTAAGTAGCTTAAGGCACTTTCAAAGGAAAGTGATTTTCTCTGAAAGGACAGCATTTGCAAAGTGAAGCAACAGTCCATTCACTTCGCAATGTGAATTGAAGTATTGGAACAGACTGCTTCTGTTTCAGAGAAACGCATGTGTATTTTGTTAAATGCTTATGAGTAGCTTAAGGCACTTTCAAAGGAAAGTGATTTTCTCTGAAAGGACAGCATTTGGAAAGTGAAGCAACACTCCATTCACAACGCACAGTGAATTGAAGTGTTTGAACAGACTACTTCTCTTTCAGAGAAACAGATATGAGTTTTTTGTGAATGCTTGTAAGTAGCTTAAGGCACTTTCAAAGGAAAGTGATTTTCTCTGAAAGGACAGCATTTAGAAAGTGAAGCAACACTCCATTCACTTCGCACAGTGAATTGAAGTGTTGGAACAGACTGCTTCTCTTTCAGTGAAATGCATGTGAATTTCTGTTGAATGCTTGTAAGTAGCTTAAGGCACTTTCAAAGGAAAGTGATTTTCTCTGAAAGGACAGCATTTAGGAAGTGAAGCAACACTCCATTCACTTCGCACAGTGAATTGAAGTGATGGAACAGACTGCTTCTCTTTCAGTGAAACGCATGTGAATTTCTGTTGAATGCTTGTAAGTAGATTAAGGCACTTTCAAAGGAAAGTGATTTTCTCTGAAAGGACAGCATTTAGAAAGTGAAGCAACACTTTATTCACTTCACATAGTGAATTGAAGTGTTGGAACAGACTGCTTCTCTTTCAGAGAAACGCATGTGAATTTCTGTTGAATGCTTGTAAGTAGCTTAAGGCACTTTCAAAGGAAAGTGATTTTCTCTGAAAGGACAGCATTTAGAAAGTGAAGCAACACTCCATTCACAACGCACAGTGAATTGAAGTGTTGGA
The DNA here is from genome assembly GCF_982192425.1 of Myodes glareolus. Lineage (NCBI taxonomy): Eukaryota > Metazoa > Chordata > Mammalia > Rodentia > Cricetidae > Myodes > Myodes glareolus. The sequence goes on from NW_028263240.1 coordinate 204,622, forward strand.
ACAGACTACTTCTCTTTCAGAGAAACAGATATGAGTTTTTTGTGAATGCTTGTAAGTAGCTTAAGGCACTTTCAAAGGAACGTGATTTTCTCTGAAAGGACAGCATTTAGAAAGTGAAGCAACACTCCATTCAAATCGCACAGTGAATTGAAGTGTTGGAACAGACTGCTTCTCTTTCAGTGAAACGCATGTTATTTTCTGTTGAATGCTTGTAAGTAGCTTAAGGCACTTTCAAAGGAAAGTGATTTTCTCTGAAAGGACAGCATTTAGAAAGTGAAGCAACACTCCATTCACTTCACATAGTGAATTGAAGTGTTGGAACAGACTGCTTCTCTTTCAGAGAAACGCATGTGAATTTCTGTTGAATGCTTGTAAGTAGCTTAGGGCACTTTCAAAGGAAAGTGATTTTCTCTGAAAGGACAGCATTTAGAAAGTGAAACTACACTCCATTCACTTCGCACAGTGAATTGAAGTGTTGGAACAGACTACTTCTCTTTCAGAGAAACAGATATGAGTTTTTTGTGAATGCTTGTAAATAGCTTAAGGCACTTTCAAAGGAAAGTGATTTTCTCTGAAAAGACAGCATTTAGAAAGTGAAGCAACACTCCATTCACTGCGCACAGTGAATTGAAGTGTTGGAACAGACTGCTTCTCTTTGTGTGAAATACATGTGAATTTCTGTTGAATGCTTGTAAGTAGCTTAAGGCACTTTCAAAGGAAAGTGATTTTCTCTGAAAGGACAGCATTTAGAAAGTGAAGCAACACTCCATTAGCTTCGCACAGTGAATTGAAGTGTTGGAACAGACTACTTCTCTTTCAGTGAAAAGCATGTGAATTTCTGTTGAATGCTTGTAAGTAGCTTAAGGCACTTTCAAAGGAAAGTGATTTTCTCTGAAAGGACAGCATTTAGAAAGAGAAGCAACACTCCATTCACTTCGCACAGTGAATTGAAGTGTTGGAACAGACTGCTTCTCTTTCAGTGAAACGCATGTGAATTTCTGTTGAATGCTTGTTAGTAGCTTAAGGCACTTTCAAAGGAAAGTGATTTTCTCTGAAAGGACAGCATTTACAAAGTGAAGCAACAGTCCATTCACTTCGCACTGTGAATTGAAGTGTTGGAACAGACTGCTTCTCTTTCAGAGAAACGCATGTGTATTTCTGTTGAATGCTTATGAGCAGCTTAAGGCACTTTCAAAGGAAAGTGATTTTCTCTGAAAGGACAGCATTTAGAAAGTGAAGCAACACTCCATTCACTTCGCACAGTGAATTGAAGTGTTGGAACAGATTGCTTCTCTTTCAGAGAAACGCATGTGTATTTCTGTTGAATGCTTATGAGTAGCTTAAGGCACTTTCAAAGGAAACTGATTTTCTCTGAAAGGACAGCATTTAGAAAGTGAAGCAACACTCCATTCACAACGCACAGTGAATTGAAGTGTTGGAACAGACTACTTCTCTTTCAGAGAAACAGATATGAGTTTTTTGTGAATGCTTGTAAGTAGCTTAAGGCACTTTCAAAGGAACGTGATTTTCTCTGAAAGGACAGCATTTAGAAAGTGAAGCAACACTCCATTCACAACGCACAGTGAATTGAAGTGTTGGAAGAGACTACTTCTCTTTCAGAGAAACAGATATGAGTTTTTTGTGAATGCTTGTAAGTAGCTTAAGGCACTTTCAAAGGAAAGTGATTTTCTCTGAAAGGACAGCATTTAGAAAGTGAAGCAACTCTTTATTCACTTCACATAGTGAATTGAAGTGTTGGAACAGACTGCTTCTCTTTCAGAGAAACGCATGTGAATTTCTGTTGAATGCTTGTAAGTAGCTTAAGGCACTTTCAAAGGAAAGTGATTTTCTCTGAAAGGACAGCATTTAGAAAGTGAAGCAACACTCCATTCACAACGCACAGTGAATTGAAGTGTTGGAACAGACTACTTCTCTTTCAGAGAAACAGATATGAGTTTTTTGTGAATGCTTGTAAATAGCTTAAGGCACTTTCAAAGGAAAGTGATTTTCTCTGAAAGGACAGCATTTAGAAAGTGAAACTACACTCCATTCACTTCGCACAGTGAATTGAAGTGTTGGAACAGACTACTTCTCTTTCAGAGAAACAGATATGAGTTTTTTGTGAATGCTTGTAAATAGCTTAAGGCACTTTCAAAGGAAAGTGATTTTCTCTGAAAAGACAGCATTTAGAAAGTGAAGCAACACTCCATTCACTGCGCACAGTGAATTGAAGTGTTGGAACAGACTGCTTCTCTTTGTGTGAAATACATGTGAATTTCTGTTGAATGCTTGTAAGTAGCTTAAGGCACTTTCAAAGGAAAGTGATTTTCTCTGAAAGGACAGCATTTAGAAAGTGAAGCAACACTCCATTAGCTTCGCACAGTGAATTGAAGTGTTGGAACAGACTACTTCTCTTTCAGTGAAAAGCATGTGAATTTCTGTTGAATGCTTGTAAGTAGCTTAAGGCACTTTCAAAGGAAAGTGATTTTCTCTGAAAGGACAGCATTTAGAAAGAGAAGCAACACTCCATTCACTTCGCACAGTGAATTGAAGTGTTGGAACAGACTGCTTCTCTTTCAGTGAAACGCATGTGAATTTCTGTTGAATGCTTGTTAGTAGCTTAAGGCACTTTCAAAGGAAAGTGATTTTCTCTGAAAGGACAGCATTTACAAAGTGAAGCAACAGTCCATTCACTTCGCACTGTGAATTGAAGTGTTGGAACAGACTGCTTCTCTTTCAGAGAAACGCATGTGTATTTCTGTTGAATGCTTATGAGCAGCTTAAGGCACTTTCAAAGGAAAGTGATTTTCTCTGAAAGGACAGCATTTAGAAAGTGAAGCAACACTCCATTCACTTCGCACAGTGAATTGAAGTGTTGGAACAGATTGCTTCTCTTTCAGAGAAACGCATGTGTATTTCTGTTGAATGCTTATGAGTAGCTTAAGGCACTTTCAAAGGAAACTGATTTTCTCTGAAAGGACAGCATTTAGAAAGTGAAGCAACACTCCATTCACAACGCACAGTGAATTGAAGTGTTGGAACAGACTACTTCTCTTTCAGAGAAACAGATATGAGTTTTTTGTGAATGCTTGTAAGTAGCTTAAGGCACTTTCAAAGGAACGTGATTTTCTCTGAAAGGACAGCATTTAGAAAGTGAAGCAACACTCCATTCACAACGCACAGTGAATTGAAGTGTTGGAAGAGACTACTTCTCTTTCAGAGAAACAGATATGAGTTTTTTGTGAATGTTTGTAAGTAGCTTAAGGCACTTTCAAAGGAAAGTGATTTTCTCTGAAAGGACAGCATTTAGAAAGTGAAGCAACTCTTTATTCACTTCACATAGTGAATTGAAGTGTTGGAACAGACTGCTTCTCTTTCAGAGAAACGCATGTGAATTTCTGTTGAATGCTTGTAAGTAGCTTAAGGCACTTTCAAAGGAAAGTGATTTTCTCTGAAAGGACAGCATTTAGAAAGTGAAGCAACACTCCATTCACAACGCACAGTGAATTGAAGTGTTGGAACGACTACTTCTCTTTCAGAGAAACAGATATGAGTTTTTTGTGAATGCTTGTAAGTAGCTTAAGGCACTTTCAAAGGAAAGTGATTTTCTCTGAAAGGACAGCATTTAGAAAGTGAAGCAACACTCCATTCACTTAGCACAGTGAATTGAAGTGTTGGAACAGACTGCTTCTCTTTCAGTGAAACGCATGTTAATTTCTGTTGAATGCTTGTAAGTAGCTTAAGGCACTTTCAAAGGAAAGTGATTTTCTCTGAAAGGACAGCATTTGCAAAGTGAAGCAACAGTCCATTCACTTCGCAATGTGAATTGAAGTATTGGAACAGACTGCTTCTGTTTCAGAGAAACGCATGTGTATTTTGTTAAATGCTTATGAGTAGCTTAAGGCACTTTCAAAGGAAAGTGATTTTCTCTGAAAGGACAGCATTTGGAAAGTGAAGCAACACTCCATTCACAACGCACAGTGAATTGAAGTGTTTGAACAGACTACTTCTCTTTCAGAGAAACAGATATGAGTTTTTTGTGAATGCTTGTAAGTAGCTTAAGGCACTTTCAAAGGAAAGTGATTTTCTCTGAAAGGACAGCATTTAGAAAGTGAAGCAACACTCCATTCACTTCGCACAGTGAATTGAAGTGTTGGAACAGACTGCTTCTCTTTCAGTGAAATGCATGTGAATTTCTGTTGAATGCTTGTAAGTAGCTTAAGGCACTTTCAAAGGAAAGTGATTTTCTCTGAAAGGACAGCATTTAGGAAGTGAAGCAACACTCCATTCACTTCGCACAGTGAATTGAAGTGATGGAACAGACTGCTTCTCTTTCAGTGAAACGCATGTGAATTTCTGTTGAATGCTTGTAAGTAGATTAAGGCACTTTCAAAGGAAAGTGATTTTCTCTGAAAGGACAGCATTTAGAAAGTGAAGCAACACTTTATTCACTTCACATAGTGAATTGAAGTGTTGGAACAGACTGCTTCTCTTTCAGAGAAACGCATGTGAATTTCTGTTGAATGCTTGTAAGTAGCTTAAGGCACTTTCAAAGGAAAGTGATTTTCTCTTAAAGGACAGCATTTGGAAAGTGAAGCAACACTCCATTCACAACGCACAGTGCATTGAAGTGTTGGAACAGACTGCTTCTCTTTCAGTGAAACGCATGTTATTTTCTGTTGAATGCTTGTAAGTAGCTTAAGGCACTTTCAAAGGAAAGTGATTTTCTCTGAAAGGACAGCATTTGCAAAGTGAAGCAACAGTCCATTCACTTCGCATTGTGAATTGAAGTGTTGGAACAGACTGCTTCTGTTTCAGAGAAACGCATGTGTATTTTGTTGAATGCTTATGAGTAGCTTAAGGCACTTTCAAAGGAAAGTGATTTTCTCTGAAAGGACAGCATTTGGAAAGTGAAGCAGCACTCCATTCACAACGCACAGTGAATTGAAGTGTTGGAACAGACTACTTCTCTTTCACAGAAACAGATATGAGTTTTTTGTGAATGCTTGTAAGTAGCTTAAGGCACTTTCAAAGGAAAGTGATTTTCTCTGAAAGGACAGCATTTAGAAAGTGAAGCAACACTCCATTCACTTCGCACAGTGAATTGAAGTGTTGGAACAGACTGCTTCTCTTTGAGTGAAACGCATGTGAATTTCTGTTGAATGCTTGTAAGTAGCTTAAGGCAATTTCAAAGGAAAGTGATTTTCTCTGAAAGGACAGCATTTAGAAAGTGAAGCAACACTCCATTCACTTCGCACAGTGAATTGAAGTGTTGGAACAGACTGCATCTCTTTCAGTGAAACGCATGTGAATTTCTGTTGAATGCTTGTAAGTAGCTTAAGGCACTTTCAAAGGAAAGTGATTTTCTCTGAAAGGACAGCATTTAGAAAGTGAAGCAACACTCCATTCACTTCGCACAGTGAATTGAAATGTTGGAACAGACTGCTTCTCTTTCAGTGAAACGCATGTGAATTTCTGTTGAATGCTTGTAAGTAGCTTAAGGCACTTTCAAAGGAAAGTGATTTTCTCTGAAAGGACAGCATTTAGAAAGTGAAGCAACACTCCACTCACTTCGCACAGTGAATTGAAGTGTTGGAACAGACTGCTTCTCTTTCAGAGAAACGCATGTGTATTTCTGTTGAATGCTTATGAGTAGCTTAAGGCACTTTCAAAGGAAAGTGATTTTCTCTGAAAGGACAGCATTTAGAAAGTGAAGCAACACTCCATTCACTTCACATAGTGAATTGAAGTGTTGGAACAGACTGCTTCTCTTTCAGAGAAACGCATGTGAATTTCTGTTGAATGCTTGTAAGTAGCTTAAGGCACTTTCAAAGGAAAGTGATTTTCTCTGAAAGGACAGTATTTAGAAAGTGAAACTACACTCCATTCACTTCACACAGTGAATTGAAGTGTTGGAACAGACTACTTCTCTTTCAGAGAAAGAGATATGTGTTTTTTGTGAATGCTTGTAAATAGCTTAAGGCACTTCAAAGGAAAGTGATTTTCTCTGAAAAGACAGCATTTAGAAAGTGAAGCAACACTCCATTCACTGCGCACAGTGAATTGAAGTGTTGGAACAGACTGCTTCTCTTTGAGTGAAATACATGTGAATTTCTGTTGAATGCTTGTAAGTAGCTTAAGGCACTTTCAAAGGAAAGTGATTTTCTCTGAAAGGACAGCATTTAGAAAGTGAAGCAACACTCCATTCCCTTCGCACAGTGAATTGAAGTGTTGGAACAGACTGCTTCTCTTTCAGTGAAACGCATGTGAATTTCTGTTGAATGCTTGTAAGTAGCTTAAGGCACTTTCAAAGGAAAGTGATTTTCTCTGAAAGGACAGCATTTAGAAAGTGAAGCAACAGTCCATTCACTTCGCACTGTGAATTGAAGTGTTGGAACAGACTGCTTCTCTTTCAGAGAAACGCATGTGTATTTCTGTTGAATGCTTGTAAGTAGCTTAAGGCACTTTCAAAGGAAAGTGATTTTCTCTGAAAGGACAGCATTTAGAAAGTGAAGCAACAGTCCATTCACTTCGCACTGTGAATTGAAGTGTTGGAACAGACTGCTTCTCTTTCAGAGAAACGCATGTGTATTTCTGTTGAATGCTTATGAGCAGCTTAAGGCACTTTCAAAGGAAAGTGATTTTCTCTGAAAGGACAGCATTTAGAAAGTGAAGCAACACTCCATTCACAACGCACAGTGAATTGAAGTGTTGGAAGAGACTACTTCTCTTTCAGAGAAACAGATATGAGTTTTTTGTGAATGCTTGTAAGTAGCTTAAGGCACTTTCAAAGGAAAGTGATTTTCTCTGAAAGGACAGCATTTAGAAAGTGAAGGAACACTCCATTCACTTCACATAGTGAATTGAAGTGTTGGAACAGACTGCTTCTCTTTCAGAGAAACGCATGTGAATATCTGTTGAATGCTTGTAAGTAGCTTAAGGCACTATCAAAGGAAAGTGATTTTCTCTGAAAGGACAGCATTTAGAAAGTGAAGCAACACTCCATTCACTTCACATAGTGAATTGAAGTGTTGGAACAGACTGCTTCTCTTTCAGAGAAACGCATGTGAATTTCTGTTGAATGCTTGTAAGTAGCTTAAGGCACTTTCAAAGGAACGTGATTTTCTCTGAAAGGACAGCATTTAGAAAGTGAAGCAACACTCCATTCACTTCGCACAGTGAATTGAAGTGTTGGAACAGACTGCTTCTCTTTCAGTGAAACGCATGTTAATTTCTGTTGAATGCTTGTAAGTAGCTTAAGGCACTTTCAAAGGAAAGTGATTTTCTCTGAAAGGACAGCATTTGCAAAGTGAAGCAACAGTCCATTCACTTCGCACTTTGAATTGAAGTGTTGGAACAGACTGCTTCCGTTTCAGAGAAACGCATGTGTATTTTGTTGAATGCTTATGAGTACCTTAAGGCACTTTCAAAGGAAAGTGATTTTCTCTTAAAGGACAGCATTTGGAAAGTGAAGCAACACTCCATTCACAACGCACAGTGCATTGAAGTGTTGGAACAGACTACTTCTCTTTCAGAGAAACAGATATGAGTTTTTTGTGAATGCTTGTAAGTAGCTTAAGGCACTTTCAAAGGAACGTGATTTTCTCTGAAAGGACAGCATTTAGAAAGTGAAGCAACACTCCATTCACTTCGCACAGTGAATTGAAGTGTTGGAACAGACTGCTTCTCTTTCAGTGAAACGCATGTTATTTTCTGTTGAATGCTTGTAAGTAGCTTAAGGCACTTTCAAAGGAAAGTGATTTTCTCTGAAAGGACAGCATTTGCAAAGTGAAGCAACAGTCCATTCACTTCGCACTGTGAATTGAAGTGTTGGAACAGACTGCTTCTGTTTCAGAGAAACGCATGTGTATTTTGTTGAATGCTTATGAGTAGCTTAAGGCACTTTCAAAGGAAAGTGATTTTCTCTGAAAGGACAGCATTTGGAAAGTGAAGCAGCACTCCATTCACAACGCACAGTGAATTGAAGTGTTAGAAGAGACTACTTCTCTTTCAGAGAAACAGATATGAGTTTTTAGTGAATGCTTGTATGTCGCTTAAGGCACTTTCAAAGGAACGTGATTTTCTCTGAAAGGACAGCATTTAGAAAGTGAAGCAACACTCCATTCACTTCACATAGTGAATTGAAGTGTTGGAACAGACTGCTTCTCTTTCAGAGAAACGCTTGTGAATTTCTGTTGAATGTTTGTAAGTAGCTTAAGGCAATTTTAAAGGAAAGTGATTTTCTCTGAAAGGACAGCATTTAGAAAGTGAAACTACACTCCATTCACTTCGCACAGTGAATTGAAGTGTTGGAACAGACTACTTCTCTTTCAGAGAAACAGATATGAGTTTTTTGTGAATGCTTGTAAGTAGCTTAAGGCACTTTCAAAGGAAAGTGATTTTCTCTGAAAGGACAGCATTTAGAAAGTGAAGCAACACTCCATTCACTTCGCACAGTGAATTGAAGTGTTGGAACAGACTGCTTCTCTTTCAGTGAAATGCATGTGAATTTCTGTTGAATGCTTGTAAGTAGCTTAAGGCACTTTCAAAGGAAAGTGATTTTCTCTGAAAGGACAGCATTTAGGAAGTGAAGCAACACTCCATTCACTTCGCACAGTGAATTGAAGTGATGGAACAGACTGCTTCTCTTTCAGTGAAACGCATGTGAATTTCTGTTGAATGCTTGTAAGTAGATTAAGGCACTTTCAAAGGAAAGTGATTTTCTCTGAAAGGACAGCATTTAGAAAGTGAAGCAACACTTTATTCACTTCACATAGTGAATTGAAGTGTTGGAACAGACTGCTTCTCTTTCAGAGAAACGCATGTGAATTTCTGTTGAATGCTTGTAAGTAGCTTAAGGCACTTTCAAAGGAAAGTGATTTTCTCTTAAAGGACAGCATTTGGAAAGTGAAGCAACACTCCATTCACAACGCACAGTGCATTGAAGTGTTGGAACAGACTACTTCTCTTTCAGAGAAACAGATATGAGTTTTTTGTGAATGCTTGTAAGTAGCTTAAGGCACTTTCAAAGGAACGTGATTTTCTCTGAAAGGACAGCATTTAGAAAGTGAAGCAACACTCCATTCACTTCGCACAGTGAATTGAAGTGTTGGAACAGACTGCTTCTCTTTCAGTGAAACGCATGTTATTTTCTGTTGAATGCTTGTAAGTAGCTTAAGGCACTTTCAAAGGAAAGTGATTTTCTCTGAAAGGACAGCATTTGCAAAGTGAAGCAACAGTCCATTCACTTCGCATTGTGAATTGAAGTGTTGGAACAGACTGCTTCTGTTTCAGAGAAACGCATGTGTATTTTGTTGAATGCTTATGAGTAGCTTAAGGCACTTTCAAAGGAAAGTGATTTTCTCTGAAAGGACAGCATTTGGAAAGTGAAGCAGCACTCCATTCACAACGCACAGTGAATTGAAGTGTTGGAACAGACTACTTCTCTTTCACAGAAACAGATATGAGTTTTTTGTGAATGCTTGTAAGTAGCTTAAGGCACTTTCAAAGGAAAGTGATTTTCTCTGAAAGGACAGCATTTAGAAAGTGAAGCAACACTCCATTCACTTCGCACAGTGAATTGAAGTGTTGGAACAGACTGCTTCTCTTTGAGTGAAACGCATGTGAATTTCTGTTGAATGCTTGTAAGTAGCTTAAGGCAATTTCAAAGGAAAGTGATTTTCTCTGAAAGGACAGCATTTAGAAAGTGAAGCAACACTCCATTCACTTCGCACAGTGAATTGAAGTGTTGGAACAGACTGCATCTCTTTCAGTGAAACGCATGTGAATTTCTGTTGAATGCTTGTAAGTAGCTTAAGGCACTTTCAAAGGAAAGTGATTTTCTCTGAAAGGACAGCATTTAGAAAGTGAAGCAACACTCCATTCACTTCGCACAGTGAATTGAAATGTTGGAACAGACTGCTTCTCTTTCAGTGAAACGCATGTGAATTTCTGTTGAATGCTTGTAAGTAGCTTAAGGCACTTTCAAAGGAAAGTGATTTTCTCTGAAAGGACAGCATTTAGAAAGTGAAGCAACACTCCACTCACTTCGCACAGTGAATTGAAGTGTTGGAACAGACTGCTTCTCTTTCAGAGAAACGCATGTGTATTTCTGTTGAATGCTTATGAGTAGCTTAAGGCACTTTCAAAGGAAAGTGATTTTCTCTGAAAGGACAGCATTTAGAAAGTGAAGCAACACTCCATTCACTTCACATAGTGAATTGAAGTGTTGGAACAGACTGCTTCTCTTTCAGAGAAACGCATGTGAATTTCTGTTGAATGCTTGTAAGTAGCTTAAGGCACTTTCAAAGGAAAGTGATTTTCTCTGAAAGGACAGTATTTAGAAAGTGAAACTACACTCCATTCACTTCGCACAGTGAATTGAAGTGTTGGAACAGACTACTTCTCTTTCAGAGAAAGAGATATGTGTTTTTTGTGAATGCTTGTAAATAGCTTAAGGCACTTCAAAGGAAAGTGATTTTCTCTGAAAAGACAGCATTTAGAAAGTGAAGCAACACTCCATTCACTGCGCACAGTGAATTGAAGTGTTGGAACAGACTGCTTCTCTTTGAGTGAAATACATGTGAATTTCTGTTGAATGCTTGTAAGTAGCTTAAGGCACTTTCAAAGGAAAGTGATTTTCTCTGAAAGGACAGCATTTAGAAAGTGAAGCAACACTCCATTCCCTTCGCACAGTGAATTGAAGTGTTGGAACAGACTGCTTCTCTTTCAGTGAAACGCATGTGAATTTCTGTTGAATGCTTGTAAGTAGCTTAAGGCACTTTCAAAGGAAAGTGATTTTCTCTGAAAGGACAGCATTTAGAAAGTGAAGCAACAGTCCATTCACTTCGCACTGTGAATTGAAGTGTTGGAACAGACTGCTTCTCTTTCAGAGAAACGCATGTGTATTTCTGTTGAATGCTTGTAAGTAGCTTAAGGCACTTTCAAAGGAAAGTGATTTTCTCTGAAAGGACAGCATTTAGAAAGTGAAGCAACAGTCCATTCACTTCGCACTGTGAATTGAAGTGTTGGAACAGACTGCTTCTCTTTCAGAGAAACGCATGTGTATTTCTGTTGAATGCTTATGAGCAGCTTAAGGCACTTTCAAAGGAAAGTGATTTTCTCTGAAAGGACAGCATTTAGAAAGTGAAGCAACACTCCATTCACAACGCACAGTGAATTGAAGTGTTGGAAGAGACTACTTCTCTTTCAGAGAAACAGATATGAGTTTTTTGTGAATGCTTATAAGTAGCTTAAGGCACTTTCAAAGGAAAGTGATTTTCTCTGAAAGGACAGCATTTAGAAAGTGAAGCAACACTCCATTCACTTCACATAGTGAATTGAAGTGTTGGAACAGACTGCTTCTCTTTCAGAGAAACGCATGTGAATATCTGTTGAATGCTTGTAAGTAGCTTAAGGCACTATCAAAGGAAAGTGATTTTCTCTGAAAGGACAGCATTTAGAAAGTGAAGCAACACTCCATTCACTTCACATAGTGAATTGAAGTGTTGGAACAGACTGCTTCTCTTTCAGAGAAACGCATGTGAATTTCTGTTGAATGCTTGTAAGTAGCTTAAGGCACTTTCAAAGGAACGTGATTTTCTCTGAAAGGACAGCATTTAGAAAGTGAAGCAACACTCCATTCACTTCGCACAGTGAATTGAAGTGTTGGAACAGACTGCTTCTCTTTCAGTGAAACGCATGTTAATTTCTGTTGAATGCTTGTAAGTAGCTTAAGGCACTTTCAAAGGAAAGTGATTTTCTCTGAAAGGACAGCATTTGCAAAGTGAAGCAACAGTCCATTCACTTCGCACTTTGAATTGAAGTGTTGGAACAGACTGCTTCCGTTTCAGAGAAACGCATGTGTATTTTGTTGAATGCTTATGAGTACCTTAAGGCACTTTCAAAGGAAAGTGATTTTCTCTTAAAGGACAGCATTTGGAAAGTGAAGCAACACTCCATTCACAACGCACAGTGCATTGAAGTGTTGGAACAGACTACTTCTCTTTCAGAGAAACAGATATGAGTTTTTTGTGAATGCTTGTAAGTAGCTTAAGGCACTTTCAAAGGAACGTGATTTTCTCTGAAAGGACAGCATTTAGAAAGTGAAGCAACACTCCATTCACTTCGCACAGTGAATTGAAGTGTTGGAACAGACTGCTTCTCTTTCAGTGAAACGCATGTTATTTTCTGTTGAATGCTTGTAAGTAGCTTAAGGCACTTTCAAAGGAAAGTGATTTTCTCTGAAAGGACAGCATTTGCAAAGTGAAGCAACAGTCCATTCACTTCGCACTGTGAATTGAAGTGTTGGAACAGACTGCTTCTGTTTCAGAGAAACGCATGTGTATTTTGTTGAATGCTTATGAGTAGCTTAAGGCACTTTCAAAGGAAAGTGATTTTCTCTGAAAGGACAGCATTTGGAAAGTGAAGCAGCACTCCATTCACAACGCACAGTGAATTGAAGTGTTAGAAGAGACTACTTCTCTTTCAGAGAAACAGATATGAGTTTTTAGTGAATGCTTGTATGTCGCTTAAGGCACTTTCAAAGGAACGTGATTTTCTCTGAAAGGACAGCATTTAGAAAGTGAAGCAACACTCCATTCACTTCACATAGTGAATTGAAGTGTTGGAACAGACTGCTTCTCTTTCAGAGAAACGCTTGTGAATTTCTGTTGAATGTTTGTAAGTAGCTTAAGGCAATTTTAAAGGAAAGTGATTTTCTCTGAAAGGACAGCATTTAGAAAGTGAAACTACACTCCATTCACTTCGCACAGTGAATTGAAGTGTTGGAACAGACTACTTCTCTTTCAGAGAAACAGATATGAGTTTTTTGTGAATGCTTGTAAATAGCTTAAGGAACTTTCAAAGGAAAGTGATTTTCTCTGAAAAGACAGCATTTAGAAAGTGAAGCAACACTCCATTCACTGCGCACAGTGAATTGAAGTGTTGGAACAGACTGCTTCTCTTTGAGTGAAATACATGTGAATTTCTGTTGAATGCTTGTAAGTAGCTTAAGGCACTTTCAAAGGAAAGTGATTTTCTCTGAAAGGACAGCATTTAGAAAGTGAAGCAACACTCCATTCCCTTCGCACAGTGAATTGAAGTGTTGGAACAGACTGCTTCTCTTTCAGTGAAACGCATGTGAATTTCTGTTGAATGCTTGTAAGTAGCTTAAGGCACTTTCAAAGGAAAGTGATTTTCTCTGAAAGGACAGCATTTAGAAAGTGAAGCAACACTCCATTCACTTCCCACAGTGAATTGAAGTGTTGGAACAGACTGCTTCTCTTTCAGTGAAACGCATGTGAATTTCTGTTGAATGCTTGTAAGTAGCTTAAGGCACTTTCAAAGGAAAGTGATTTTCTCTGAAAGGACAGCATTTAGAAAGTGAAGCAACAGTCCATTCACTTCGCACTGTGAATTGAAGTGTTGGAACAGACTGCTTCTCTTTCAGAGAAACGCATGTGTATTTCTGTTGAATGCTTATGAGCAGCTTAAGGCACTTTCAAAGGAAAGTGATTTTCTCTGAAAGGACAGCATTTAGAAAGTGAAGCAACACTCCATTCACAACTCAAAGTGAATTGAAGTGTTGGAAGAGACTACTTCTCTTTCAGAGAAACAGATATGAGTTTTTTGTGAATGCTTGTAAGTAGCTTAAAGCACTTTCAAAGGAAAGTGATTTTCTCTGAAAGGACAGCATTTAGAAAGTGAAGCAACACTCCATTCACTTCACATAGTGAATTGAAGTGTTGGAACAGACTGCTTCTCTTTCAGAGAAACGCATGTGAATTTCTGTTGAATGCTTGTAAGTAGCTTAAGGCACTTTCAAAGGAAAGTGATTTTCTCTGAAAGGACAGCATTTAGAAAGTGAAGCTACACTCCATTCACAACGCACAGTGAATTGAAGTGATGGAACAGACTACTTCTCTTTTAGAGAAACAGATATGAGTTTTTTGTGAATGCTTGTAAATAGCTTAAGGTACTTTCAAAGGAAAGTGATTTTCTCTGAAAGGACAGCATTTAGAAAGTGAGGCAACACTCCATTCACTGCGCACAGTGAATTGAAGTGTTGGAACAGACTGCTTCTCTTTCAGTGAAATGCATGTGAATTTCTGTTGAATGCTTGTAAGTAGCTTAGGGCACTTTCAAAGGAAAGTGATTTTCTCTGAAAGGACAGCATTTAGAAAGTGAAGCAACACACCATTCACTTCGCACAGTGAATTGAATGTTGGAACAGACTGCTTCTCTTTCAGAGAAATGCATGTGAGTTGCTTGTGAATGCTTGTAAGTAGCTTAAGGCACTTTCAAAGGAAAGTGATTTTCTCTGAAAGGACAGCATTTACAAAGTGAAGCAACAGTCCATTCACTTCGCACTGTGAATTGAAGTGTTGGAACAGACTGCTTCTCTTTCAGAGAAACGCACGTGTATTTCTGTTGAATGCTTATGAGCAGCTTAAGGCACTTTCAAAGGAAAGTGATTTTCTCTGAAAGGACAGCATTTAGAAAGTGAAGCAACACTCCATTCACTTCGCACAGTGAATTGAAGTGTTGGAACAGACTACTTCTCTTTCAGAGAAACAGATATGAGTTTTTTGTGAATGCTTGTAAATAGCTTAAGGCACTTTCAAAGGAAAGTGATTTTCTCTGAAAGGACAGCATTTACAAAGTGAAGCAACACTCCATTCACTTCGCACAGTGAATTGAAGTGTTGGAACAGACTGCTTCTCTTTCAGTGAAATACATGTGAATTTCTGTTGAATGCTTGTAAGTAGCTTAAGGCACTTTCAAAGGAAAGTGATTTTCTCTGAAAGGACAGCATTTAGAAAGTGAAGCAACACTCCATTCACTTCGCACAGTGAATTGAAGTGTTGGAACAGACTGCTTCTCTTTCAGTGAAACGCATGTGAATTTCTGTTGAATGCTTGTAAGTAGCTTAAGGCACTTTCAAAGGAAAGTGATTTTCTCTGAAAGGACAGCATTTAGGAAGTGAAGCAACACTCCATTCACTTCGCACAGTGAATCGAAGTGTTGGAATAGACTGCTTCTCTTTCTGTGAAACGCATGTGAATTTCTGTTGAATGCTTGTAAGTAGCTTAAGGCACTTTCAAAGGAAAGTGATTTTCTCTGAAAGGACAGCATTTAGGAAGTGAAGCAACACTCCATTCACTTCGCACAGTGAATTGAAGTGTTGGAACAGACTGCCTCTCTTTCAGTGAAATACATGTGAATTTCTGTTGAATGCTTGTAAGCAGCTTAAGGCACTTTCAAAGGAAAGTGATTTTCTCTGAAAGGACAGCATTTAGAAAGTGGAGCAACACTCCATTCACTTCGCACTGTGAATAGAAGTGTTGGAATAGACTGCTTCTCTTTCAGTGAAATACATGTGAATTTCTGTTGAATGCTTGTAAGCAGCTTAAGGCACTTTCAAAGGAAAGTGATTTTCTCTGAAAGGACAGCATTTAGAAAGTGGAGCAACACTCCATTCACTTCGCACAGTGAATTGAAGTGTTGGAACAGACTGCTTCTCTTTCAGTGAAACGCATGTGAATTTCTGTTGAATGCTTGTAAGTAGCTTAAGGCACTTTCAAAGGAAAGTGATTTTCTCTAAAAGGACAGGATTTACAAAGTGAAGCAACAGTCCATTCACTTCGCACTGTGAATTGAAGTGTTAGAACAGACTGCTTCTCTTTCAGAGAAACGCATGTGTATTTCTGTTGAATGCTTATGAGCAGCTTAAGGCACTTTCAAAGGAAAGTGATTTTCTCTGAAAGGACAGCATTTAGAAAGTGAAGCAACACTCCATTCACTTCGCACAGTGAATTGAAGTGTTGGAACAGACTGCTTCTCTTTCAGTGAAACGCATGTGAATATCTGTTGAATGCTTGTAAAGGAAAGTGATTTTCTCTGAAAGGACAGCATTTAGAAAGTGAGGCAACACTCCATTCACTGCGCACATTGAATTGAAGTGTTGGAACAGACTGCTTCTCTTTCAGTGAAATGCATGTGAATTTCTGTTGAATGCTTGTAAGTAGCTTAAGGCACTTTCAAAGGAAAGTGATTTTCTCTGAAAGGACAGCATTTAGAAAGTGAAGCAACACTCCATTCACTTCGCACAGTGAATTGAAGTGTTGGAACAGACTGCTTCTCTTTCAGTGAAACGCATGTGAATTTCTGTTGAATGCCTGTAAGTAGCTTAAGGCACTTTCAAAGGAAAGTGATTTTCTCTGAAAGGACAGCATTTAGAAAGTGAAGCAACACTCCATTCACTTCGCACAGTGAATTGAAGTGTTGGAACAGACTGCTTCTCTTTCAGTGAAACGCATGTGAATTTCTGTTGAATGCTTGTAAGTAGCTTAAGGCACTTTCAAAGGAAAGTGATTTTCTCTGAAAGGACAGCATTTACAAAGTGAAGCAACAGTCCATTCACTTCACCCTGTGAATTGCAGTGTTGGAACAGATTGCTTCTCTTTCAGAGAAACGCATGTGTATTTCTGTTGAATGCTTATGAGTAGCTTAAGGCACTTTCAAAGGAAAGTGATTTTCTCTGAAAGGACAGCATTTAGAAAGTGAAGCAACACTCCATTCACAACGCACAGTGAATTGAAGTGTTGGAACAGACTACTTCTCTTTCAGAGAAACAGATATGAGTTTTTTGTGAATGCTTGTAAGTAGCTTAAGGCACTTTCAAAGGAAAGTGATTGTCTCTGAAAGGACAGCATTTAGAAAGTGAAGCAACACTCCATTCACTTCGCACTGTGAATTGAAGTGTTGGAACAGACTGCTTCTCTTTCAGTGAAATGCATGTGAATTTCTGTTGAATGCTTGTAAGTAGCTTAAGGCACTTTCAAAGGAAAGTGATTTTCTCTGAAAGGACAGCATTTAGGAAGTGAAGCAACACTCCATTCACTTCGCACAGTGAATTGAAGTGTAGGAACAGACCGCTTCTCTTTCTGTGAAACGCATGTGAATTTCTGTTGAATGCTTGTAAGTAGCTTAAGGCACTTTCAAAGGAAAGTGACTTTCACTGAAAGGACAGCATTTAGAAAGTGAAGCAACACTCCATTCACTTCGCACAGTGAATTGAAGTGTTGGAACAGACTGCTTCTCTTTCAGTGAAATGCATGTGAATTTCTGTTGAATGCATGTAAGCAGCTTAACGCACTTTCAAAGGAAAGTGATTTTCTCTGAAAGGACAGCATTTAGAAAGTGAAGCTACACTCCATTCACTTCGCACAGTGAATTGAAGTGTTGGATCAGACTGCTTCTCTTTCAGTGAAATGCATGTGAATTTCTGTTGAATGCTTGTAAGTAGCTTAAGGCACTTTCAAAGGAAAGTGATTTTCTCTGAAAGGACAGCATTTAGAATGTGAAGCAACACTCCATTCACTTCGCACAGTGAATTGAAGTGTTGGAACAGACTGCTTCTCTTTCAGAGAAACGCATGTGTATTTCTGTTGAATGCTTATGAGTAGCTTAAGGCACTTTCAAAGGAAAGTGATTTTCTCTGAAAGGACAGCATTTAGAAAGTGGAGCAACACTCCATTCACTTCGCACAGTGAATTGAAGTGTTAGATCAGACTGCTTCTCTTTCAGTGAAACGCATGTGAATTTCTGTTGAATGCTTGTAAGTAGCTTAAGGCACTTTCAAAGGAAAGTGATTTTCTCTGAAAGGACAGCATTTACAAAGTGAAGTAACAGTCCATTCACTTCGCACTGTGAATTGAAGTGTTGGAACAGACTGCTTCTTTTTCAGAGAAACGCATGTGTGTTTCTGTTGAATGCTTATGAGTAGCTTAAGGCACTTTCAAAGGAAAGTGATTTTCTCTGAAAGGACAGCATTGACAAAGTGAAGCAACAGTCCATTCACTTCGCACTGTGAATTGAAGTGTTGGAACAGACTGCTTCTCTTTCAGAGAAACGCATGTGTGTTTCTGTTGAATGCTTATGAGTAGCTTAAAGCACTTTCAAAGGAAAGTGATTTTCTCTGAAAGGACAGCATTTAGAAAGTGAAGCAACACTCCATTCACTTCGCACAGTGAATTGAAGTGTTGGAACAGACTGCTTCTCTTTCAGTGAAACGCATGTGAATTTCTGTTGAATGCTTGTAAGTAGCTTAAGGCACTTTCAAAGGAAAGTGATTTTCTCTGAAAGGACAGCATTTAGAAAGTGAAGCAACACTCCATTCACTTCGCACAGTGAATTGAAGTGTTGGAACAGACTGCTTCTCTTTCAGTGAAACGCATGTGAATTTCTGTTGAATGCTTGTAAGTAGATTAAGGCACTTTCAAAGGAAAGTGATTTTCTCTGAAAGGACAGCATTTACAAAGTGAAACAACAGTCCATTCACTTCGCACTGTGAATTGAAGTGTTGGAACAGATTGCATCTCTTTCAGAGAAACGCATGTGTATTTCTGTTGAATGCTTATGAGTAGCTTAAGGCACTTTCAAAGGAAAGTGATTTTCTCTGAAAGG
Source organism: Myodes glareolus (assembly GCF_982192425.1). Taxonomy (NCBI): domain Eukaryota; kingdom Metazoa; phylum Chordata; class Mammalia; order Rodentia; family Cricetidae; genus Myodes; species Myodes glareolus. The sequence goes on from NW_028263240.1 coordinate 223,090, forward strand.
ACAGCATTTAGAAAGTGAAACAACACTCCATTCACAACGCACAGTGAATTGAAGGGTTGGAACAGACTACTTCTCTTTCAGAGAAACAGATATGAGTTTTTTGTGAATCCTTGTAAGTAGCTTAAGGCACTTTCAAAGGAAAGTGATTTTCTCTGAAAGGACAGCATTTAGAAAGTGAAGCAACACTCCATTCACTTCGCACTGTGAATTGAAGTGTTGGAACAGACTGCTTCTCTTTCAGTGAAATGCATGTGAATTTCTGTTGAATGCTTGTAAGTAGCTTAAGGCACTTTCAAAGGAAAGTGATTTTCTCTGAAAGGACAGCATTTAGGAAGTGAAGCAACACTCCATTCACTTCGCACAGTGAATTGAAGTGTTGGAACAGACCGCTTCTCTTTCTGTGAAACGCATGTGAATTTCTGTTGAATGCTTGTAAGTAGCTTAAGGCACTTTCAAAGGAAAGTGACTTTCTCTGAAAGGACAGCATTTAGGAAGTGAAGCAACACTCCATTCACTTCGCACAGTGAATTGAAGTGTTGGAACAGACTGCTTCTCTTTCAGTGAAATGCATGTGAATTTCTGTTGAATGCTTGTAAGCAGCTTAACGCACGTTCAAAGGAAAGTGATTTTCTCTGAAAAGACAGCATTTAGGAAGTGAAGCAGCACTCCATTCACTTCGCACAGTGAATTGAAGTGTTGGATCAGACTGCTTCTCTTTCAGTGAAATGCATGTGAATTTCTGTTGAATGCTTGTAAGTAGCTTAAGGCACTTTCAAAGGAAAGTGATTTTCTCTGAAAGGACAGCATTTAGAAAGTGAAGCAACACTCCATTCCCTTCGCACAGTGAATTGAAGTGTTGGAACAGACTGCTTCTCTTTCAGAGAAACGCATGTGTATTTCTGTTGAATGCTTATGAGTAGCTTAAGGCACTTTAAAGGAAAGTGATTTTCTCTGAAAGGACAGCATTTAGAAAGTGGAGCAACACTCCATTCACTTCGCACAGTGAATTGAAGTGTTGGATCAGACTGCTTCTCTTTCAGTGAAACGCATGTGAATTTCTGTTGAATGCTTGTAAGTAGCTTAAGGCACTTTCAAAGGAAAGTGATTTTCTCTGAAAGGACAGCATTTACAAAGTGAAGCAACAGTCCATTCACTTCGCACTGTGAATTGAAGTGTTGGAACAGACTGCTTCTTTTTCAGAGAAACGCATGTGTGTTTCTGTTGAATGCTTATGAGTAGCTTAAGGCACTTTCAAAGGAAAGTGATTTTCTCTGAAAGGACAGCATTTACAAAGTGAAGCAACAGTCCATTCACTTCGCACTGTGAATTGAAGTGTTGGAACAGACTGCTTCTCTTTCAGAGAAACGCATGTGTGTTTCTGTTGAATGCTTATGAGTAGCTTAAGGCACTTTCAAAGGAAAGTGATTTTCTCTGAAAGGACAGCATTTAGAAAGTGAAGCAACACTCCATTCACTTCGCACAGTGAATTGAAGTGTTGGAACAGACTGCTTCTCTTTCAGTGAAATGCATGTGAATTTCTGTTGAATGCTTGTAAGTAGCTTAAGGCACTTTCAAAGGAAAGTGATTTTCTCTGAAAGGACAGCATTTAGAAAGTGAAGCAACACTCCATTCACTTCGCACAATGAATTGAAGTGTTGGAACAGACTGCTTCCCTTTCAGTGAAATGCATGTGAATTTCTGTTGAATGCTTGTAAGTAGCTTAAGGCACTTTCAAAGGAAAGTGATTTTCTCTGAAAGGACAGCATTTACGAAGTGAAGCAACAGTCCATTCACTTCGCACTGTGAATTGAAGTGTTGGAACAGACTGCTTCCCTTTCAGAGAAACGCATGTGTATTTCTGTTGAATGCTTATGAGTAGCTTAAGGCACTTTTAAAGGAAAGTGATTTTCTCTGAAAGGACAGCATTTACAAAGTGAAGCAACACTCCATTCACAACTCACAGTGAATTGAAGTGTTGGAAGACACTACTTCTCTTTCAGAGAGACAGATATGAGTTTTTTGTGAATGCTTGTAAGTAGCTTAAGGCACTTTCAAAGGAAAGTGATTTTCTCTGAAAGGACAGCATTTAGAAGGTGAAGCAACACTCCATTCACTTCACATAGTGAATTGAAGTGTTGGAACAGACTGCTTCTCTTTCAGAGAAACGCATGTGAATTTCTGTTGACTGCTTGTAAGTAGCTTAAGGCACTATCAAAGGAAAGTGATTTTCTCTGAAAGGACAGCATTTAGAAAGTGAAGCTACACTCCATTCACAACGCACAGTGAATTGAAGTGTTGGAACAGACTACTTCTCTTTCAGAGAAACAGATATGAGTTTTTTGTGAATGCTTGTAAATAGCTTAAGGCACTTTCAAAGGAAAGTGATTTTCTCTGAAAGGACAGCATTTACAAAGTGAAGCAACACTCCATTCACTTCGCACTGTGAATTGAAGTGTTGGAACAGACTGCTTCTCTTTCAGTGAAATACATGTGAATTTCTGTTGAATGCTTGTAAGTAGCTTAAGGCACTTTCAAAGGAAAGTGATTTTCTCTGAAAGGACAGCATTTAGAAAGTGAAGCAACACTCCATTCACTTCGCACAGTGAATTGAAGTGTTGGAACAGACTGCTTCTCTTTCAGTGAAACGCATGTGAATTTCTGTTGAATGCTTGTAAGTAGCTTAAGGCACTTTCAAAGGAAAGTGATTTTCTCTGAAAGGACAGCATTTAGAAAGTGGAGCAACACTCCATTCACTTCGCACAGTGAATTGAAGTGTTGGAACAGACTGCTTCTCTTTCAGTGAAACGCATGTGAATTTCTGTTCAATGCTTGTAAGTAGCTTAAGGCACTTTCAAAGGAAAGTGATTTTCTCTGAAAGGACAGCATTTACAAAGTGAAGCAACAGTCCATTCACTTCGCACTGTGAATTGAAGTGTTGGAACAGACTGCTTCTCTTTCAGAGAAACGCACGTGTATTTCTGTTGAATGCTTATGAGCAGCTTAATGCACTTTCAAAGGAAAGTGATTTTCTCTGAAAGGACAGCATTTAGAAAGTGAAGCAACACTCCATTCACTTCGCACAGTGAATTGAAGTGTTGGAACAGACTGCTTCTCTTTCAGTGCAATGCATGTGAATTTCTGTTGAATGCTTGTAAGTAGCTTAAGGCACTTTCAAAGGAAAGTGATTTTCTCTGAAAGGACAGCATTTACAAAGTGAAGCAACAGTCCATTCACTTCGCACTGTGAATTGAAGTGTTGGAACAGACTGCTTCTCTTTCAGTGAAACGCATGTGTATTTCTGTTGAATACTTATGATTAGCTTAAGGCACTTTCAAAGGAAAGTGATTTTCTCTGAAAGGACAGCATTTAGAAAGTGAAGCAATACTCCATTCACAACGCACAGTGAATTGAAATGTTGGAAGAGACTACTTCTCTTTCAGAGAAACAGATATGAGTTTTTTGTGAATGCTTGTAAGTAGCTTAAGGCACTTTCAAAGGAAAGTGATTTTCTCTGAAAGGACAGCATTTAGAAAGTGAAGCAACAGTCCATTCCCTTCGCACTGTGAATTGAAGTGTTGGAACAGACTGCTTCTTTTTCAGAGAAACGCATGTGAATTTCTGTTAAATGCTTGTAAGTAGCTTAAGGCACTTTCAAAGGAAAGTGATTTTCTCTGAAAGGACAGCATTTAGAAAGGGAAGCAACACTCCATTCACAACGCACAGTGAATTGAAGTGTTGGAACAGACAACTTCTCTTTCAGAGAAACGCATGTGTATTTCTGTTGAATGCTTATGAGTAGCTTAAGGCACTTTAAAGGAAAGTGATTTTCTCTGAAAGGACAGCATTTAGAAAGTGGAGCAACACTCCATTCACTTCGCACAGTGAATTGAAGTGTTGGATCAGACTGCTTCTCTTTCAGTGAAACGCATGTGAATTTCTGTTGAATGCTTGTAAGTAGCTTAAGGCACTTTCAAAGGAAAGTGATTTTCTCTGAAAGGACAGCATTTACAAAGTGAAGCAACAGTCCATTCACTTCGCACTGTGAATTGAAGTGTTGGAACAGACTGCTTCTTTTTCAGAGAAACGCATGTGTGTTTCTGTTGAATGCTTATGAGTAGCTTAAGGCACTTTCAAAGGAAAGTGATTTTCTCTGAAAGGACAGCATTTACAAAGTGAAGCAACAGTCCATTCACTTCGCACTGTGAATTGAAGTGTTGGAACAGACTGCTTCTCTTTCAGAGAAACGCATGTGTGTTTCTGTTGAATGCTTATGAGTAGCTTAAGGCACTTTCAAAGGAAAGTGATTTTCTCTGAAAGGACAGCATTTAGAAAGTGAAGCAACACTCCATTCACTTCGCACAGTGAATTGAAGTGTTGGAACAGACTGCTTCTCTTTCAGTGAAATGCATGTGAATTTCTGTTGAATGCTTGTAAGTAGCATAAGGCACTTTCAAAGGAAAGTGATTTTCTCTGAAAGGACAGCATTTAGAAAGTGAAGCAACACTCCATTCACTTCGCACAATGAATTGAAGTGTTGGAACAGACTGCTTCCCTTTCAGTGAAATGCATGTGAATTTCTGTTGAATGCTTGTAAGTAGCTTAAGGCACTTTCAAAGGAAAGTGATTTTCTCTGAAAGGACAGCATTTACGAAGTGAAGCAACAGTCCATTCACTTCGCACTGTGAATTGAAGTGTTGGAACAGACTGCTTCCCTTTCAGAGAAACGCATGTGTATTTCTGTTGAATGCTTATGAGTAGCTTAAGGCACTTTTAAAGGAAAGTGATTTTCTCTGAAAGGACAGCATTTACAAAGTGAAGCAACACTCCATTCACAACTCACAGTGAATTGAAGTGTTGGAAGACACTACTTCTCTTTCAGAGAGACAGATATGAGTTTTTTGTGAATGCTTGTAAGTAGCTTAAGGCACTTTCAAAGGAAAGTGATTTTCTCTGAAAGGACAGCATTTAGAAGGTGAAGCAACACTCCATTCACTTCACATAGTGAATTGAAGTGTTGGAACAGACTGCTTCTCTTTCAGAGAAACGCATGTGAATTTCTGTTGACTGCTTGTAAGTAGCTTAAGGCACTATCAAAGGAAAGTGATTTTCTCTGAAAGGACAGCATTTAGAAAGTGAAGCTACACTCCATTCACAACGCACAGTGAATTGAAGTGTTGGAACAGACTACTTCTCTTTCAGAGAAACAGATATGAGTTTTTTGTGAATGCTTGTAAATAGCTTAAGGCACTTTCAAAGGAAAGTGATTTTCTCTGAAAGGACAGCATTTACAAAGTGAAGCAACACTCCATTCACTTCGCACTGTGAATTGAAGTGTTGGAACAGACTGCTTCTCTTTCAGTGAAATACATGTGAATTTCTGTTGAATGCTTGTAAGTAGCTTAAGGCACTTTCAAAGGAAAGTGATTTTCTCTGAAAGGACAGCATTTAGAAAGTGAAGCAACACTCCATTCACTTCGCACAGTGAATTGAAGTGTTGGAACAGACTGCTTCTCTTTCAGTGAAACGCATGTGAATTTCTGTTGAATGCTTGTAAGTAGCTTAAGGCACTTTCAAAGGAAAGTGATTTTCTCTGAAAGGACAGCATTTAGAAAGTGGAGCAACACTCCATTCACTTCGCACAGTGAATTGAAGTGTTGGAACAGACTGCTTCTCTTTCAGTGAAACGCATGTGAATTTCTGTTCAATGCTTGTAAGTAGCTTAAGGCACTTTCAAAGGAAAGTGATTTTCTCTGAAAGGACAGCATTTACAAAGTGAAGCAACAGTCCATTCACTTCGCACTGTGAATTGAAGTGTTGGAACAGACTGCTTCTCTTTCAGAGAAACGCACGTGTATTTCTGTTGAATGCTTATGAGCAGCTTAATGCACTTTCAAAGGAAAGTGATTTTCTCTGAAAGGACAGCATTTAGAAAGTGAAGCAACACTCCATTCACTTCGCACAGTGAATTGAAGTGTTGGAACAGACTGCTTCTCTTTCAGTGCAATGCATGTGAATTTCTGTTGAATGCTTGTAAGTAGCTTAAGGCACTTTCAAAGGAAAGTGATTTTCTCTGAAAGGACAGCATTTACAAAGTGAAGCAACAGTCCATTCACTTCGCACTGTGAATTGAAGTGTTGGAACAGACTGCTTCTCTTTCAGTGAAACGCATGTGTATTTCTGTTGAATACTTATGATTAGCTTAAGGCACTTTCAAAGGAAAGTGATTTTCTCTGAAAGGACAGCATTTAGAAAGTGAAGCAATACTCCATTCACAACGCACAGTGAATTGAAATGTTGGAAGAGACTACTTCTCTTTCAGAGAAACAGATATGAGTTTTTTGTGAATGCTTGTAAGTAGCTTAAGGCACTTTCAAAGGAAAGTGATTTTCTCTGAAAGGACAGCATTTAGAAAGTGAAGCAACAGTCCATTCCCTTCGCACTGTGAATTGAAGTGTTGGAACAGACTGCTTCTTTTTCAGAGAAACGCATGTGAATTTCTGTTAAATGCTTGTAAGTAGCTTAAGGCACTTTCAAAGGAAAGTGATTTTCTCTGAAAGGACAGCATTTAGAAAGGGAAGCAACACTCCATTCACAACGCACAGTGAATTGAAGTGTTGGAACAGACAACTTCTCTTTCAGAGAAACAGATAGGAGTTTTTTGTGAATGCTTGTAAGTAGCTTAAGGCACTTTCAAAGAATGTGATTTTCTCTGAAAGGACAGCATTTAGAAAGTGAAGCAACACTCCATTCACTTCGCACAGTGAATTGAAGTGTTGGAACAGACTGCTTCTCTTTCAGTGAAACGCATGTGAATTTCTGTTGAATGCTTGTAAGTAGCTTAAGGCACTTTCAAAGGAAAGATATTTTCTCTGAAAGGACAGCATTTACAAAGTGAAGCAACACTCAATTCACTTCGCACAGTGAATTGAAGTGTTGGAATAGACTGCTTCTCTTTCAGAGAAACGCATGTGTATTTTGTTGAATGCTTATGAGTAGCTTAAGTCACTTTCAAAGGAAAGTGATTTTCTCTGAAAGGACAGCATTTAGAAAGTGAAGCAACACTCCATTCACAACGCACAGTGAATTCAAGTGTTGGAAGAGACTACTTCTCTTTCAGAGAAACAGATATGAGTTTTTTGTGAATGCTTGTAAGTAGCTTAAGGCACTTTCAAAGGAAAGTGATTTTCTCTGAAAGGACAGCATTTAGAAAGTGAAAAAACACTCCATTCACTTCACATAGTGAATCGAAGTGTTGGAACAGACTGCTTCTCTTTCAGAGAAACGCATGTGAATTTCTGTTGAATGCTTGTAAGTAGCTTAAGGCACTATCAAAGGAAAGTGATTTTCTCTGAAAGGACAGCATTTAGAAAGTGAAGCAACACTCCATTCACAACGCACAGTGAATTGAAGTGTTGGAACAAACTGCTTCTCTTTCAGTGAAACGCATGTGAATTTCTGTTGAATGCTTGTAAGTAGCTTAAGGCACTTTCAAAGGAAAGTGATTTTCTCTGATAGGACAGCATTTACAAAGTGGAGCAACACTCCATTCACTTCGCACAGTGAATTGAAGTGTTGGAACAGACTGCTTCTCTTTCAGTGAAACGCATGTGAATTTCTGTTGAATGCTTGTAAGTAGCTTAAGGCACTTTCAAAGGAAAGTGATTTTCTCTAAAAGGACAGCATTTACAAAGTGAAGCAACAGTCCATTCACTTCGCACTGTGAATTGAAGTGTTGGAACAGACTGCTTCTCTTTCAGAGAAATGCATGTGTATTTCTGTTGAATGCTTATGAGCAGCTTAAGGCACTTTCAAAGGAAAGTGATTTTCTCTGAAAGGACAGCATTTAGAAAGTGAAGCAACACTCCATTCACTTCACACAGTGAATTCAAGTGTTGGAACAAACTGCTTCTCTTTCAGTGAAATGCATGTGAATTTCTGTTGAATGCTTGTAAGTAGCTTAAGGCACTTTCAAAGGAAAGTGATTTTCTCTGAAAGGACAGCATTTAGAAAGTGAAGCAACACTCCATTCACTTCGCACTGTGAATTGAAGTGTTGGAACAGACTGCTTCTCTTTCAGAGAAACGCATGTGTATTTCTGTTGAACACTTATGAGTAGCTTAAGGCACTTTCAAAGGAAAGTGATTTTCTCTGAAAGGACAGCATTTAGAAAGTGAAGGAAAACTCCATTCACAATGCACAGTGAATTGAATTGTTGGAAGGGACTACTTCTCTTTCAGAGAAACAGATATGAGTTTTTTGTGAATGCTTGTAAGTAGCTTAAGGCACTTTCAAAGGAAAGTGATTTTCTCTGAAAGGACAGCATTTAGAAAGTGAAGCAACACTCCATTCACTTCACATAGTGAATTGAAGTGTTGGACCAGACTGCTTCTCTTTCAGAGAAACGCATGTGAATTTCTGTTGAATGCTTGTAAGTAGCTTAAGGCACTATCAAAGGAAAGTGATTTTCTCTGAAAGGTCAGCATTTAGAAAGTGAAGCAACACTCCATTCACAACGCACAGTGAATTGAAGTGATGGAACAGACTACTTCTCTTTCAGAGAAACAGATATGAGTTTTTTGTGAATGCTTGTAAATAGCTTAAGGCACTTTAAAAGGAAAGTGATTTTCTCTGAAAGGACAGCATTTAGAAAGTCAGGCAACACTCCATTCACCGCGCACAGTGAATTGAAGTGTTGGATCAGACTGCTTCTCTTTCAGTGAAATGCATGTGAATTTCTGTTGAATGCTTGTAAGTAGCTTAAGGCACTTTCAAAGGAAAGTGATTTTCTCTGAAAGGACAGCATTTAGAAAGTGAAGCAACACTCCATTCACTTCGCACAGTGAATAGAAGTGTTGGAACAGACTGCTTCTCTTTCAGTGAAACGCATGTGAATTTCTGTTGAATGCTTGTAAGTAGCTTAAGGCACTTTCAAAGGAAAGTGATTTTCTCTGAAAGGACAGCATTTAGAAAGTGAAGCAACACTCCATTCACTTCGCACAGTGAATTGAAGTGTTGGAACAGACTGCTTCTCTTTCAGTGAAACGCATGTGAATTTCTGTTGAATGCTTGTAAGTAGCTTAAGGCACTTTCAAAGGAAAGTGATTTTCTCTGAAAGGACTGCATTTACAAAGTGAAGCAACAGTCCATTCACTTCGCACTGTGAATTGAAGTGTTGGAACAGATTGCTTCTCTTTCAGAGAAACGCATGTGTATTTCTGTTGAATGCTTATAAGCAGCTTAAGGCACTTTCAAAGGAAAGTGATTTTCTCTGATAGGACAGCATTTAGAAAGTGAAGCAACACTCCATTCACTTCGCACAGTGAATTGAAGTGTTGGAACAGACTACTTCTCTTTCAGAGAAACAGATATGAGTTTTTTGTGAATGCTTGTAAGTAGCTTAAGGCACTTTCAAAGGAAAGTGATTTTCTCTGAAAGGACAGCATTTAGAAAGTGGAGCAACACTCCATTCACTTCGCACAGTGAATTGAAGTGTTGGATCAGACTGCTTCTCTTTCAGTGAAACGCATGTGAATTTCTGTTGAATGCTTGTAAGTAGCTTAAGGCACTTTCAAAGGAAAGTGATTTTCTCTGAAAGGACAGCATTTACAATGTGAAGCAACAGTCCATTCACTTCGCACTGTGAATTGAAGTGTTGGAACAGACTGCTTCTCTTTCAGAGAAACGCATGTGTGTTTCTGTTGAATGCTTATGAGTAGCTTAAGGCACTTTCAAAGGAAAGTGATTTTCTCTGAAAGGACAGCATTTAGAAAGTGAAGCAACACTCCATTCACTTCGCACTGTGAATTGAAGTGTTGGAACAGACTGCTTCTCTTTCAGTGAAATGCATGTGAATTTCTGTTGAATGCTTGTAAGTAGCTTAAGGCACTTTCAAAGGAAAGTGATTTTCTCTGAAAGGACAGCATTTAGAAAGTGAAGCAACACTCCATTCACTTCGCACAGTGAATTGAAGTGTTGGAACAGACTGCTTCTCTTTCAGTGAAATGCATGTGAATTTCTGTTGAATGCTTGTAAGTAGCTTAAGGCACTTTCAAAGGAAAGTGATTTTCTCTGAAAGGACAGCATTTAGGAAGTGAAGCAACAATCCATTCACTTCGCACAGTGAATTGAAGTGTTGGAACAGACTGCTTCTCTTTCAGTGAAATGCATGTGAATTTCTGTTGAATGCTTGTAAGTAGCTTAAGGCACTTTCAAAGGAAAGTGATTTTCTCTGAAAGGACAGCATTTACAAAGTGAAGGAACAGTCCATTCACTTCGCACTGTGAATTGAAGTGTTGGAACAGACTGCTTCTCTTTCAGAGAAACGCATGTGTATTTTGTTGAATGCTTATGAGTAGCTTAAGTCACTTTCAAAGGAAAGTGATTTTCTCTGAAAGGACAGCATTTAGAAAGTGAAGCAACACTCCATTCACAACGCACAGTGAATTCAAGTGTTGGAAGAGACTACTTCTCTTTCAGAGAAACAGATATGAGTTTTTTGTGAATGCTTGTAAGTAGCTTAAGGCACTTTCAAAGGAACGTGATTTTCTCTGAAAGAACAGCATTTAGAAAGTGAAGCAACACTCCATTCACTTCACATAGTGAATCGAAGTGTTGGAACAGACTGCTTCTCTTTCAGAGAAACGCATGTGAATTTCTGTTGAATGCTTGTAAGTAGCTTAAGGCACTATCAAAGGAAAGTGACTTTCTCTGAAAGGACAGCATTTAGAAAGTGAAGCAACACTCCATTCACAACGCACAGTGAATTGAAGTGTTCGAACAGACTACTTCTCTTTCAGAGAAACAGATATGAGTTTTCTGTGAATGCTTGTAAGTAGCTTAAGGCACTTTCAAAGGAAAGTGATTTTCTCTGAAAGGACAGCATTTAGAAAGGGAAGCAACACTCCATTCACAACGCACAGTAAATTGAAGTGTTGGAACAGACAACTTCTCTTCCAGAGAAACAGAATGGAGTTTATGTGAATGCTTGTAAGTAGCTTAAGGCACTTTCAAAGAAAGTGATTTTCTCTGAAAGGACAGCATTTAGAAAGTGAAGCAACACTCCATTCACTTCGCACAGTGAATTGAAGTGTTGGAACAGACTGCTTCTCTTTCAGTGAAATGCATGTGAATTTCTGTTGAATGCTTGTAAGTAGCTTAAGGCACTTTCAAAGGAAAGTGATTTTCTCTGAAAGGACAGCATTTAGAAAGTGAAGCAACACTCCATTCACAACGCACAGTGAATTGAAGTGTTGGAACAGACTACTTCTCTTTCAGAGAAACAGATATGAGTTTTTTGTGAATCCTTGTAAGTAGCTTAAGGCACTTTCAAAGGAAAGTGATTTTCTCTGAAAGGACAGCATTTAGAAAGTGAAGCAACACTCCATTCACTTCGCACAGTGAATTGAAGTGTTGGAACAGACTGCTTCTCTTTCAGTGAAATGCATGTGAATTTCTGTTGAATGCTTGTAAGTAGCTTAAGGCACTTTCAAAGGAAAGTGATTTTCTCTGAAAGGACAGCATTTACAAAGTGAAGCAACAGTCCATTCACTTCGCACTGTGAATTGAAGTGTTGGAACAGACTGCTTCTCTTTCAGAGAAACGCATGTGTATTTTGTTGAATGCTTATGAGTAGCTTAAGTCACTTTCAAAGGAAAGTGATTTTCTCTGAAAGGACAGCATTTAGAAAGTGAAGCAACACTCCATTCACAACGCACAGTGAATTCAAGTGTTGGAAGAGACTACTTCTCTTTCAGAGAAACAGATATGAGTTTTTTTGTGAATGCTTGTAAGTAGCTTAAGGCACTTTCAAAGGAAAGTGATTTTCTCTGAAAGGACAGCATTTAGAAAGTGAAGCAACACTCCATTCACTTCACATAGTGAATCGAAGTGTTGGAACAGACTGCTTCTCTTTCAGAGAAACGCATGTGAATTTCTGTTGAATGCTTGTAAGTAGCTTAAGGCACTATCAAAGGAAAGTGATTTTCTCTGAAAGGACAGCATTTAGAAAGTGAAGCAACACTCCATTCACAACGCACAGTGAATTGAAGTGTTCGAACAGACTACTTCTCTTTCAGAGAAACAGATATGAGTTTTTTGTGAATGCTTGTAAGTAGCTTAAGGCACTTTCAAAGGAAAGTGATTTTCTCTGAAAGGACAGCATTTAGAAAGTAAAGCAACACTCCATTCACTGCGCAGAGTGAATTGAAGTGTTGAAACAGACTGCTTCTCTTTCAGTGAAATGCATGTGAATTTCTGTTGAATGATTGTAAGTAGCTTAAGGCACTTTCAAAGGAAAGTGATTTTCTCTGAAAGGACAGCATTTAGAAAGTGAAGCAACACTCCATTCACTTCGCACAGTGAATTGAAGTGTTGGAACAGACTGCTTCTCTTTCAGTGAAACGCATGTGAATTTCTGTTGAATGCTTGTAAGTAGCTTAAGGCACTTTCAAAGGAAAGTGATTTTCTCTGAAAGGACAGCATTTAGAAAGTGAAGCAACACTCCATTCACTTCGCACAGTGAATTGAAGTGTTGGAACAGACTGCTTCTCTTTCAGTGAAATGCATGTGAATTTCTGTTGAATGCTTGTAAGTAGCTTAAGGCACTTTCAAAGGAAAGTGATTTTCTCTGAAAGGACAGCATTTAGGAAGTGAAGCAACACTCCATTCACTTCGCACAGTGAATTGAAGTGTTGGAACAGACTGCTTCTTTTTCAGAGAAACGCATGTGTATTTCTGTTGAATGCTTGTAAGTAGCTTAAGGCACTTTCAAAGGAAAGTGATTTTCTCTGAAAGGACAGCATTTACAAAGTGAAGCAACAGTCCATTCACTTCGCACTGTGAATTGAAGTGTTGGAACAGACTGCTTCTCTTTCAGAGAAACGCATGTGAATTTCTGTTGAATGCTTGTAAGTAGATTAAGGAACTTTCAAAGGAAAGTGATTTTCTCTGAAAGGACAGCATTTACAAAGTGAAGCAACAGTCCATTCACTTCGCACTGTGAATTGAAGTGTTGGAACAGACTGCTTCTCTTTCAGAGAAACGCATGTGTATTTCTGTTGAATGCTTATGAGTAGCTTAAGGCACTTTCAAAGGAAAGTGATTTTCCCTGAAAGGACAGCATTTAGAAAGTGAGGCAACACTCCATTCACAACGCACAGTGAATTCAAGTGTTGGAACAGACTACTTCTCTTTCAGAGAAACAGATATGAGTTTTTTTGTGAATGCTTGTAAGTAGCTTAAGGCACTTTCAAAGGAAAGTGATTTTCTCTGAAAGGACAGCATTTAGAAAGTGAAGCAACACTCCATTCACTTCGCACAGTGAATTGAAGTGTTGGAACAGACTGCTTCTCTTTCAGTGAAATGCAAGTGAATTTCTGTTGAATGCTTGTAAGTAGCTTAAGGCACTTTCAAAGGAAAGTGATTTTCTCTGAAAGGACAGCATTTAGAAAGTGAAGCAACACTCCATTCACTTCACATAGTGAATTGAAATTTTGGAACAGACTGCTTCTCTTTCAGTGAAATGCATGTGAATTTCTGTTGAATGCTTGAAAGTAGCTTAAGGCACTTTCAAAGGAAAGTGATTTTCTCTGAAAGGACATCATTTAGAAAGTGAAGCAACACTCCATTCACAACGCACAGTGAATTGAAGTGTTGGAACAGACTACTTCTCTTTCAGAGAAACAGATATGAGTTTTTTGTGAATGCTTGTAAGTAGCTTAAGGCACTTTCATAGGAAAGTGATTTTCTCTGAAAGGACAGCATTTAGAAAGTGAAGCAACACTCCATTCACTTCGCACAGTGAATTGAAGTGTTGGAACAGACTGCTTCTCTTTCTGTGAAACGCATGTGAATTTCTGTTGAATGCTTGTAAGTAGCTTAAGGCACTTTCAAAGGAAAGTGATTTTCTCTGAAAGGACAGCATTTAGAAAGTGAAGCAACAGTCCATTCACTTCGCACTGTGAATTGAAGTGTTGGAACAGACTGCTTCTCTTTCAGAGAAACGCATGTGAATTTCTGTTGAATGCTTGTAAGTAGCTTAAGGCACTTTCAAAGGAAAGTGATTTTCTCTGAAAGGACAGCATTTACAAAGTGAAGCAACAGTCCATTCACTTCGCACTGTGAATTGAAGTGTTGGAACAGACTGCTTCTCTTTCAGAGAAACGCATGTGTATTTCTGTTGAATGCTTATGAGTAGCTAAAGGCACTTTAAAAGGAAAGTGATTTTCTCTGAAAGGACAGCATTTAGACAGTGAAGCAACACTCCATTCACTTCGCACAGTGAATTGAAGTGTTGGAACAGACTGCTTCTCTTTCAGTGAAATGCAAGTGAATTTCTGTTGAATGCTTGTAAGTAGCTTAAGGCACTTTCAAAGGAAAGTGATTTTCTCTGAAAGGACAGCATTTAGAAAGTGAAGCAACACTCCATTCACTTCGCACAGTGAATTGAAATGTTGGAACAGACTGCTTCTCTTTCAGTGAAACGCATGTGAATTTCTGTTGAATGCTTGAAAGTAGCTTAAGGCACTTTCAAAGGAAAGTGATTTTCTCTGAAAGGACATCATTTAGAAAGTGAAGCAACACTCCATTCACTTCACATAGTGAATTGAAGTGTTCGAACAGACTGCTTCTCTTTCAGAGAAACGCATGTGAATTTCTGTTGAATGCTTGTAAGTAGCTTAAGGCCCTTTCAAAGGAAAGTGATTTTCTCTGAAAGGACAGCATTTAGAAAGTGAAGCAACACTCCATTCACAACGCACAGTCAATTGAAGTGTTGGAACAGACTACTTCTCTTTCAGAGAAACAGATATGAGTTTTTTGTGAATGCTCGTAAGTAGCTTAAGGCACTTTCAAAGGAAAGTGATTTTCTCTGAAAGGACAGCATTTAGAAAGTGAAGCAACACTCCATTCACTTCGCACAGTGAACTGAAGTGTTGGAACAGACTGCTTCTCTTTCAGTGAAATGCATGTGAATTTCTGTTGAATGCTTGTAAGTAGCTTAAGGCACTTTCAAAGGAAAGTGATTTTCTCTGAAAGGACAGCATTTAGAAAGTGAAGCAACACTCCATTCACTTCGCACAGTGAATTGAAGTGTTGGAACAGACTGCTTCTCTTTCAGTGAAATGCATGTGAATTTCTGTTGAATGCTTGTAAGTAGCTTAAGGCGCTTTCAAAGGAAAGTGATTTTCTCTGAAAGGACAGCATTTAGAAAGTGAAGCAACATTCCATTCACTTCGCACAGAGAATTGACGTGTTGGAACAGACTGCTTCTCTTTCAGTGAAACGCATGTGAATTTATGTTGAATGCTTGTAAGTAGCTTAAGGCACTTTCAAAGGAAAGTGATATTCTCTGAAAGGACAGCATTTACAAAGTGAAGCAACAATCCATTCACTTCACACTGTGAATTGAAGTGTTGGAACAGACTGCTTCTCTTTCAGAGAAACGCATGAGTATTTCTGTTGAATGCTTATGAGTAGCTTAAGGCACTTTCAAAGGAAAGTGATTTTCTCTGAAAGGACAGCATTTAGAAAGTGAAGCAACACTCCATTCACAACGCACAGCGAATTGAAGTGTTGGAACAGACTACTTCTCTTTCAGAGAAACAGATATGAGTTTTTTGTGAATGCTTGTAAGTAGCTTAAGGCACTTTCAAAGGAAAGTGATTTTCTCTGAAAGGACAGCATTTAGAAAGTGAAGCAACACTCCATTCACTTCGCACAGTGAATTGAAGTGTTGGAACAGACTGCTTCTCTTTCAGTGAAACGCATGTGAATTTCTGTTGAATGCTTGTAAGTAGCTTAAGGCACTTTCAAAGGAAAGTGATTTTCTCTGAAAGGACAGCAGTTAGAAAGTGAAGCAACAGTCCATTCACTTTGCACTGTGAATTGAAGTGTTGGAACAGACTGCTTCTTTTTCAGAGAAACGCATGTGAATTTCTGTTAAATGCTTGTATGTAGCTTAAGGCACTTTCAAAGGAAAGTGATTTTCTCTGAAAGGACAGCATTTAGAAAGGGAAGCAACACTCCATTCACAACGCACAGTAAATTGAAGTGTTGGAACAGACAACTTCTCTTCCAGAGAAACAGAATGGAGTTTATGTGAATGCTTGTAAGTAGCTTAAGGCACTTTCAAAGAAAGTGATTTTCTCTGAAAGGACAGCATTTAGAAAGTGAAGCAACACTCCATTCACTTCGCACAGTGAATTGAAGTGTTGGAACAGACTGCTTCTCTTTCAGTGAAATGCATGTGAATTTCTGTTGAATGCTTGTAAGTAGCTTAAGGCACTTTCAAAGGAAAGTGATTTTCTCTGAAAGGACAGCATTTAGAAAGTGAAGCAACACTCCATTCACAACGCACAGTGAATTGAAGTGTTGGAACAGACTACTTCTCTTTCAGAGAAACAGATATGAGTTTTTTGTGAATCCTTGTAAGTAGCTTAAGGCACTTTCAAAGGAAAGTGATTTTCTCTGAAAGGACAGCATTTAGAAAGTGAAGCAACACTCCATTCACTTCGCACAGTGAATTGAAGTGTTGGAACAGACTGCTTCTCTTTCAGTGAAATGCATGTGAATTTCTGTTGAATGCTTGTAAGTAGCTTAAGGCACTTTCAAAGGAAAGTGATTTTTCTCTGAAAGGACAGCATTTAGAAAGTGAAGCAACAGTCCATTCACTTCGCACAGTGAATTGAAATTTTGGAACAGACTGCTTCTCTTTCAGTGAAACGCATGTGAATTTCTGTTGAATGCTTGTAAGTAGCTTAAGGCACTTTCAAAGGAAAGTGATTTTCTCTGAAAGGACAGCATTTAGAAAGTGAAGCAACACTCCATTCACTTCGCACAGTGAATTGAAGTGTTGGAACAGACTGCTTCTCTTTCAGTGAAATGCATGTGAATTTCTGTTGAATGCTTGTAAGTAGCTTAAGGCACTTTCAAAGGAAAGTGATTTTCTCTGAAAGGACAGCATTTAGGAAGTGAAGCAACACTCCATTCACTTCGCACAGTGAATTGAAGTGTTGGAACAGACTGCTTCTTTTTCAGAGAAACGCATGTGTATTTCTGTTGAATGCTTATGAGTAGCTTAAAGCGCTTTCAAAGGAAAGTGATTTTCTCTGAAAGGACAGCATTTAGAAAGTGAAGCAACACTCCATTCACAACGCACAGTGAATTGAAGTGTTGGAACAGACTACTTCTCTTTCAGAGAAACAGATATGAGTTTTTTGTGAATGCTTGTAAGTAGCTTAAGGCACTTTCAAAGGAAAGTGATTTTCTCTGAAAGGACAGCATTTAGAAAGTAAAGCAACACTCCATTCACTTCGCACAGTGAATTGAAGTGTTGGAACAGACTGCTTCTCTTTCTGTGAAACGCGTGTGAATTTCTGTTGAATGCTTGTAAGTAGCTTAAGGCACTTTCAAAGGAAAGTGATTTTCTCTGAAAGGACAGCATTTACAAAGTGAAGCAACAGTCCATTCACTTCGCACTGTGAATTGAAGTGTTGGAACAGACTGCTTCTCTTTCAGAGAAACGCATGTGAATTTCTGTTGAATGCTTGTAAGTAGATTAAGGAACTTTCAAAGGAAAGTGATTTTCTCTGAAAGGACAGCATTTACAAAGTGAAGCAACAGTCCATTCACTTCGCACTGTGAATTGAAGTGTTGGAACAGACTGCTTCTCTTTCAGAGAAACGCATGTGTATTTCTGTTGAATGCTTATGAGTAGCTTAAGGCACTTTCAAAGGAAAGTGATTTTCCCTGAAAGGACAGCATTTAGAAAGTGAGGCAACACTCCATTCACAACGCACAGTGAATTCAAGTGTTGGAACAGACTACTTCTCTTTCAGAGAAACAGATATGAGTTTTTTTGTGAATGCTTGTAAGTAGCTTAAGGCACTTTCAAAGGAAAGTGATTTTCTCTGAAAGGACAGCATTTAGAAAGTGAAGCAACACTCCATTCACTTCGCACAGTGAATTGAAGTGTTGGAACAGACTGCTTCTCTTTCAGTGAAATGCAAGTGAATTTCTGTTGAATGCTTGTAAGTAGCTTAAGGCACTTTCAAAGGAAAGTGATTTTCTCTGAAAGGACATCATTTAGAAAGTGAAGCAACACTCCATTCACTTTACATAGTGAATTGAAATTTTGGAACAGACTGCTTCTCTTTCAGTGAAATGCATGTGAATTTCTGTTGAATGCTTGAAAGTAGCTTAAGGCACTTTCAAAGGAAAGTGATTTTCTCTGAAAGGACATCATTTAGAAAGTGAAGCAACACTCCATTCACAACGCACAGTGAATTGAAGTGTTGGAACAGACTACTTCTCTTTCAGAGAAACAGATATGAGTTTTTTGTGAATGCTTGTAAGTAGCTTAAGGCACTTTCATAGGAAAGTGATTTTCTCTGAAAGGACAGCATTTAGAAAGTGAAGCAACACTCCATTCACTTCGCACAGTGAATTGAAGTGTTGGAACAGACTGCTTCTCTTTCTGTGAAACGCATGTGAATTTCTGTTGAATGCTTGTAAGAAGCTTAAGGCACTTTCAAAGGAAAGTGATTTTCTCTGAAAGGACAGCATTTAGAAAGTGAAGCAACAGTCCATTCACTTCGCACTGTGAATTGAAGTGTTGGAACAGACTGCTTCTCTTTCAGAGAAACGCATGTGAATTTCTGTTGAATGCTTGTAAGTAGCTTAAGGCACTTTCAAAGGAAAGTGATTTTCTCTGAAAGGACAGCATTTAAAAAGTGAAGCAACAGTCCATTCACTTCGCACTGTGAATTGAAGTGTTGGAACAGACTGCTTCTCTTTCAGAGAAACGCATGTGTATTTCTGTTGAATGATTATGAGTAGCTAAAGGCACTTTAAAAGGAAAGTGATTTTCTCTGAAAGGACAGCATTTAGACAGTGAAGCAACACTCCATTCACTTCGCACAGTGAATTGAAGTGTTGGAACAGACTGCTTCTCTTTCAGTGAAATGCAAGTGAATTTCTGTTGAATGCTTGTAAGTAGCTTAAGGCACTTTCAAAGGAAAGTGATTTTCTCTGAAAGGACAGCATTTAGAAAGTGAAGCAACACTCCATTCACTTCGCACAGTGAATTGAAATGTTGGAACAGACTGCTTCTCTTTCAGTGAAACGCATGTGAATTTCTGTTGAATGCTTGAAAGTAGCTTAAGGCACTTTCAAAGGAAAGTGATTTTCTCTGAAAGGACATCATTTAGAAAGTGAAGCAACACTCCATTCACTTCACATAGTGAATTGAAGTGTTCGAACAGACTGCTTCTCTTTCAGAGAAACGCATGTGAATTTCTGTTGAATGCTTGTAAGTAGCTTAAGGCCCTTTCAAAGGAAAGTGATTTTCTCTGAAAGGACAGCATTTAGAAAGTGAAGCAACACTCCATTCACAACGCACAGTCAATTGAAGTGTTGGAACAGACTACTTCTCTTTCAGAGAAACAGATATGAGTTTTTTGTGAATGCTCGTAAGTAGCTTAAGGCACTTTCAAAGGAAAGTGATTTTCTCTGAAAGGACAGCATTTAGAAAGTGAAGCAACACTCCATTCACTTCGCACAGTGAACTGAAGTGTTGGAACAGACTGCTTCTCTTTCAGTGAAATGCATGTGAATTTCTGTTGAATGCTTGTAAGTAGCTTAAGGCACTTTCAAAGGAAAGTGATTTTCTCTGAAAGGACAGCATTTAGAAAGTGAAGCAACACTCCATTCACTTCGCACAGTGAATTGAAGTGTTGGAACAGACTGCTTCTCTTTCAGTGAAATGCATGTGAATTTCTGTTGAATGCTTGTAAGTAGCTTAAGGCGCTTTCAAAGGAAAGTGATTTTCTCTGAAAGGACAGCATTTAGAAAGTGAAGCAACATTCCATTCACTTCGCACAGAGAATTGACGTGTTGGAACAGACTGCTTCTCTTTCAGTGAAACGCATGTGAATTTATGTTGAATGCTTGTAAGTAGCTTAAGGCACTTTCAAAGGAAAGTGATATTCTCTGAAAGGACAGCATTTACAAAGTGAAGCAACAATCCATTCACTTCACACTGTGAATTGAAGTGTTGGAACAGACTGCTTCTCTTTCAGAGAAACGCATGAGTATTTCTGTTGAATGCTTATGAGTAGCTTAAGGCACTTTCAAAGGAAAGTGATTTTCTCTGAAAGGACAGCATTTAGAAAGTGAAGCAACACTCCATTCACAACGCACAGCGAATTGAAGTGTTGGAACAGACTACTTCTCTTTCAGAGAAACAGATATGAGTTTTTTGTGAATGCTTGTAAGTAGCTTAAGGCACTTTCAAAGGAAAGTGATTTTCTCTGAAAGGACAGCATTTAGAAAGTGAAGCAACACTCCATTCACTTCGCACAGTGAATTGAAGTGTTGGAACAGACTGCTTCTCTTTCAGTGAAACGCATGTGAATTTCTGTTGAATGCTTGTAAGTAGCTTAAGGCACTTTCAAAGGAAAGTGATTTTCTCTGAAAGGACAGCAGTTAGAAAGTGAAGCAACAGTCCATTCACTTTGCACTGTGAATTGAAGTGTTGGAACAGACTGCTTCTTTTTCAGAGAAACGCATGTGAATTTCTGTTAAATGCTTGTATGTAGCTTAAGGCACTTTCAAAGGAAAGTGATTTTCTCTGAAAGGACAGCATTTAGAAAGGGAAGCAACACTCCATTCACAACGCACAGTAAATTGAAGTGTTGTAACAGACAACTTCTCTTCCAGAGAAACAGAATGGAGTTTATGTGAATGCTTGTAAGTAGCTTAAGGCACTTTCAAAGAAAGTGATTTTCTCTGAAAGGACAGCATTTAGAAAGTGAAGCAACACTCCATTCACTTCGCACAGTGAATTGAAGTGTTGGAACAGACTGCTTCTCTTTCAGTGAAATGCATGTGAATTTCTGTTGAATGCTTGTAAGTAGCTTAAGGCACTTTCAAAGGAAAGTGATTTTCTCTGAAAGGACAGCATTTAGAAAGTGAAGCAACACTCCATTCACAACGCACAGTGAATTGAAGTGTTGGAACAGACTACTTCTCTTTCAGAGAAACAGATATGAGTTTTTTGTGAATCCTTGTAAGTAGCTTAAGGCACTTTCAAAGGAAAGTGATTTTCTCTGAAAGGACAGCATTTAGAAAGTGAAGCAACACTCCATTCACTTCGCACAGTGAATTGAAGTGTTGGAACAGACTCCTTCTCTTTCAGTGAAATGCATGTGAATTTCTGTTGAATGCTTGTAAGTAGCTTAAGGCACTTTCAAAGGAAAGTGATTTTTCTCTGAAAGGACAGCATTTAGAAAGTGAAGCAACAGTCCATTCACTTCGCACAGTGAATTGAAGTTTTGGAACAGACTGCTTCTCTTTCAGTGAAACGCATGTGAATTTCTGTTGAATGCTTGTAAGTAGCTTAAGGCACTTTCAAAGGAAAGTGATTTTCTCTGAAAGGACAGCATTTACAAAGCGAAGCAACAGTCCATTCACTTCGCACTGTGAAATGAAGTGTTGGAACAGACTGCTTCTCTTTCAGAGAAACGCATGAGTATTTCTGTTGAATGCTTATGAGTAGCTTAAGGCACTTTCAAAGGAAAGTGATTTTCTCTGAAAGGACAGCATTTAGAAAGTGAAGCAACACTCCATTCACAACGCACAGTGAATTGAAGTGTTGGAACAGACTACTTCTCTTTCAGAGAAACAGATATGAGTTTTTTGTGAATGCTTGTAAGTAGCTTAAGGCACTTTCATAGGAAAGTGATTTTCTCTGAAAGGACAGCATTTAGAAAGTGAAGCAACACTCCATTCACTTCGCACAGTGAATTGAAGTGTTGGAACAGACTGCTTCTCTTTCTGTGAAACGCATGTGAATTTCTGTTGAATGCTTGTAAGTAGCTTAAGGCACTTTCAAAGGAAAGTGATTTTCTCTGAAAGGACAGCATTTACAAAGTGAAGCAACATTCCATTCACTTCGCACTGTGAATTGAAGTGTTGGAACAGACTGCTTCTCTTTCAGAGAAACGCATGTGAATTTCTGTTGAATGCTTGTAAGTAGCTTAAGGCACTTTCAAAGGAAAGTGATTTTCTCTGAAAGGACAGCATTTACAAAGTGAAGCAACAGTCCATTCACTTCGCACTGTGAATTGAAGTGTTGGAACAGACTGCTTCTCTTTCAGAGAAACGCATGTGTATTTCTGTTGAATACTTATGAGTAGCTAAAGGCACTTTCAAAGGAAAGTGATTTTCTCTGAAAGACAGCATTTAGAAAGTGAAGCAACACTCCATTCACTTCGCACAGTGAATTGAAGTGTTGGAACAGACTGCTTCTCTTTCAGTGAAATGCAAGTGAATTTCTGTTGAATGCTTGTAAGTAGCTTAAGGCACTTTCAAAGGAAAGTGATTTTCTCTGAAAGGACAGCATTTAGAAAGTGAAGCAACACTCCATTCACTTCGCACAGTGAATTGAAATGTTGGAACAGACTGCTTCTCTTTCAGTGAAACGCATGTGAATTTCTGTTGAATGCTTGAAAGTAGCTTAAGGCACTTTCAAAGGAAAGTGATTTTCTCTGAAAGGACATCATTTAGAAAGTGAAGCAACACTCCATTCACTTCACATAGTGAATTGAAGTGTTCGAACAGACTGCTTCTCTTTCAGAGAAACGCATGTGTTTTGTTGAATGCTTATGAGTAGCTTAAGGCACTTTCAAAGGAAAGTGATTTTCTCTGAAAGGACAGTATTTAGAAAGTGAAGCAAAACTCCATTCACAACGCACAGTGAATTCAAGTGTTGGAAGAGACTACTTCTCTTTCAGAGAAACAGATATGAGTTTTTTTTGAATGCTTGTAAGTAGCTTAAGGCACTATCAAAGGAAAGTGATTTTCTCTGAAAGGACAGCATTTACAAAGTGAAGCAACAGTCCATTCACTTCGCACTGTGAATTGAAGTGTTGGAACAGACTGCTTCTCTTTCAGAGAAATGCATGTGTATTTCTGTTGAATGCTTATGAGTAGCTTAAAGCACTTTCAAAGGAAAGTGATTTTCTCTGAAAGGACAGCATTTAGAAAGTGAAGCAACACTCCATTCACAACGCACAGTGAATTGAAGTGTTGGAACAGACTACTTCTCTTTCAGAGAAACAGATATGAGTTTTTTGTGAATGCTTGTAAGTAGCTTAAGGCACTTTCAAAGGAAAGTGATTTTCTATGAAAGGACAGCATTTAGAAAGTGAAGCAACACTCCATTCACTTCGCACAGTGAATTGAAGTGTTGGAACAGACTGCTTCTCTTTCAGTGAAATGCAAGTGAATTTCTGTTGAATGCTTGTAAGTAGCTTAAGGCACTTTCAAAGGAAAGTGATTTTCTCTGAAAGGACAGCATTTAGAAAGTGAAGCAACACTCCATTCACTTCGCACAGTGAATTGAAATGTTGGAACAGACTGCTTCTCTTTCAGTGATACGCATGTGAATTTCTGTTGAATGCTTGAAAGTAGCTTAAGGCACTTTCAATGGAAAGTGATTTTCTCTGAAAGGACATCATTTAGAAAGTGAAGCAACACTCCATTCACTTCACATAGTGAATTGAAGTATTGGAACAGACTGATTCTCTTTCAGAGAAACGCATGTGAATTTCTGTTGAATGCTTGTAAGTAGTTTAAGGCACTTTCAAAGGAAAGTGATTTTCTCTGAAAGGACAGCATTTAGAAAGTGAAGCAACACTCCATTCACAACGCACAGTGAATTGAAGTGTTGGAACAGACTACTTCTCTTTCAGAGAAACAGATATGAGTTTTTTGTGAATGCTTGTAAGTAGCTTAAGGCACTTTCATAGGAAAGTGATTTTCTCTGAAAGGACAGCATTTAGAAAGTGAAGCAACACTCCACTCACTTCGCACAGTGAATTGAATTGTTGGAACAGACTGCTTCTCTTTCTGTGAAACGCATGTGAATTTCTGTTGAATGCTTGTAAGTAGCTTAAGGCACTTTCAAAGGAAAGTGATTTTCTCTGAAAGGACAGCATTTAGAAAGTGAAGCAACACTGCATTCACTTCACATAGTGAATTGAAGTGTTGGAACAGACTGCTTCTCTTTCAGAGAAACGCATGTGAATTTCTGTTGAATGCTTGTAAGTAGCTTAAGGCACTTTCAAAGGAAAGTGATTTTCTCTGAAAGGACAGCATTTACAAAGTGAAGCAACAGTCCATTCACTTCGCACTGTGAATTGAAGTGTTGGAACAGACTGCTTATCTTTCAGAGAAACGCATGTGTATTTCTGTTGAATGCTTATGAGTAGCTAAAGGCACTATCAAAGGAAAGTGATTTTATCTGAAAGGACAGCATTTAGAAAGTGAAGCAACACTCCATTCACAACGCACAGTGAATTGAAGTGTTGGAACAGACTACTTCTCTTTCAGAGAAACAGATATGAGTTTTTTGTGAATGCTTGTAAGTAGCTTAAGGCACTTTCAAAGGAAAGTGATTTTCTCTGAAAGGACAGCATTTAGAAAGTGAAGCAACACTCCATTCACTTCACACAGTGAATTGAAGTGTTGGAACAGACTGCTTCTCTTTCAGTGAAATGCAAGTGAATTTCTGTTGAATGCTTGAAAGTAGCTTAAGGCACTTTCAAAGGAAAGTGATTTTCTCTGAAAGGACAGCACTTAGAAAGTGAAGCAACACTCCATTCACTTCGCACAGTGAATTGAAATGTTGGAACAGACTGCTTCTCTTTCAGTGAAACGCATGTGAATTTCTGTTGAATGCTTGAAAGTAGCTTAAGGCACTTTCAAAGGAAAGTGATTTTCTCTGAAAGGACATCATTTAGAAAGTGAAGCAACACTCCATTCACTTCACATAGTGAATTGAAGTGTTGGAACAGACTGCTTCTCTTTCAGAGAAACGCATGTGAATTTCTGTTGATTGCTTGTAAGTAGCTTAAGGCACTTTCAAAGGAAAGTGATTTTCTCTGAAAGGACAGCATTTAGAAAGTGAAGCAACACTCCATTCACAACGCACAGTGAATTAAAGTGTTGGAACAGACTACTTCTCTTTCAGAGAAACAGATATGAGTTTTTTGTGAATGCTTGTAAGTAGCTTAAGGCACTTTCAAAGGAAAGTGATTTTCTCTGAAAGGACAGCATTTAGAAAGTGAAGCAACACTCCATTCACTTCGCACAGTGAACTGAAGTGTTGGAACAGACTGCTTGTCTTTCAGTGAAATGCATGTGAATTTCTGTTGAATGCTTGTAAGTAGCTTAAGGCACTTTCAAAGGAAAGTGATTTTCTCTGAAAGGACAGCATTTAGAAAGTGAAGCAACACTCCATTCACTTCGCACAGTGAATTGAAGTGTTGGAACAGACTGCTTCTCTTTCTGTGAAACGCATGTGAATTTCTGTTGAATGCTTGTAAGTAGCTTAAGGCACTTTCAAAGGAAAGTGATTTTCTCTGAAAGGACAGCATTTACAAAGTGAAGCAACAGTCCATTCACTTCGCACTGTGAATTGAAGTGTTGGAACAGACTGCTTCTCTTTCAGAGAAACGCATTTGTATTTCTGTTGAATGCTTATGAGTAGCTTAAGGCAATTTCAAAGGAAAGTGATTTTCTCAGAAAGGACAGCATTTAGAAAGTGAAGCAACACTCCATTCACAACGCACAGTGAATTGAAGTGTTGGAACAGACTACTTCTCTTTCAGAGAAACAGATATGAGTTTTTTGTGAATGCTTGTAAGTAGCTTAAGGCACTTTCAAAGGAAAGTGATTTTTCTCTGAAAGGACAGCATTTAGAAAGTGAAGCAACACTCCATTCACTTCGCACGGTGAATTGAAGTGTTGGAACAGACTGCTTCTCTTTCATTGAAATGCAAGTGAATTTCTGTTGACTGCTTGTAAGTAGCTTAAGGCACTTTCAAAGGAAAGTGATTTTCTCTGAAAGGACAGCATTTAGAAAGTGAAGCAACACTCCATTCACTTCGCACAGTGAATTAAATTGTTGGAACAGACTGCTTCTCTTTCAGTGAAACGCATGTGAATTTCTGTTGAATGCTTGAAAGTAGCTTAAGGCACTTTCAAAGGAAAGTGATTTTCTCTGAAAGGACATCATTTAGAAAGTGAAGCAACACTCCATTCACTTCACATAGTGAATTGAAGTGTTGGAACAGACTGCTTCTCTTTCAGAGAAACGCATGTGAATTTCTGTTGAATGCTTGTAAGTAGCTTAAGGCACTTTCAAAGGAAAGTGATTTTCTCTGAAAGGACAGCATTTAGAAAGTGAAGCAACACTCCATTCACAACGCACAGTGAATTGAAGTGTTGGAAAAAGACTACTTCTCTTTCAGAGAAACAGATATGAGTTTTTGTGAATGCTTGTAAGTAGCTTAAGGCACTTTCATAGGAAAGTGATTTTCTCTGAAAGGACAGCATTTAGAAAGTGAAGCAACACTACATTCACTTCGCACAGTGAACTGAAGTGTTGGAACAGACTGCTTCTCTTTCAGTGAAACGCATGTGAATTTATGTTGAATGCTTGTAAGTAGCTTAAGGCACTTTCAAAGGAAAGTGATATTCTCTGAAAGGACAGCATTTACAAAGTGAAGCAACAATCCATTCACTTCGCACTGTGAATTGAAGTGTTGGAACAGACTGCTTCTCTTTCAGAGAAACGCATGTGTATTTCTGTTGAATGCTTATGAATAGCTTAAGGCACTTTCAAAGGAAAGTGATTTCCTCTGAAAGGACAGCATTTAGAAAGTGAAGCAACACTCCATTCACAACGCACAGTGAATTGAAGTGTTGGAACAGACTACTTCTCTTTCAAAGAAACAGATATGTGTTTTTTGTGAATGCTTGTAAG
This sequence comes from Myodes glareolus, assembly GCF_982192425.1. NCBI lineage: Eukaryota > Metazoa > Chordata > Mammalia > Rodentia > Cricetidae > Myodes > Myodes glareolus. Next base: position 249,917 of record NW_028263240.1, read on the forward strand.
TAGCTTAAGGCACTTTCAAAGGAAAGTGATTTTCTCTGAAAGGACAGCATTTAGAAAGTGAAGCAACACTCCATTCACTTCGCACAGTGAATTGAAGTGTTGGAACAGACTGCTTCTCTTTCAGTGAAACGCATGTGAATTTCTGTTGAATGCTTGTAAGTAGCTTAAGGCACTTTCAAAGGAAAGTGATTTTCTCTGAAAGGACAGCATTTAGAAAGTGAAGCAACAGTCCATTCACTTCGCACTGTGAATTGAAGTGTTGGATCAGACTGCTTCTTTTTCAGAGAAACGCATGTGAATTTCTGTTAAATGCTTGTAAGTAGCTTAAGGCACTTTCAAAGGAAAGTGATTTTCTCTGAAAGAACAGCATTTAGAAAGGGAAGCAACACTCCATTCACAACGCACAGTGAATTGAAGTGTTGGAACAGACAACTTCTCTTTCAGAGAAACAGATAGGAGTTTTTTGTGAATGCTTGTAAGTAGCTTAAGGCACTTTCAAAGAAAGTGTATTTTCTCTGAAAGGACAGCATTTAGAAAGTGAAGCAACACTCCATTCACTTCGCACAGTGAATTGAAGTGTTGGAACAGACTGCTTCTCTTTCAGTGAAATGCATGTGAATTTCTGTTGAATGCTTGTAAGTAGCTTAAGGCACTTTCAAAGGAAAGTGATTTTCTCTGAAAGGACAGCATTTAGGAAGTGAAGCAACAATCCATTCACTTCGCACAGTGAATTGAAGTGTTGGAACAGACTGCTTCTCTTTCAGTGAAATGCATGTGAATTTCTGTTGAATGCTTGTAAGTAGCTTAAGGCACTTTCAAAGGAAAGTGATTTTCTCTGAAAGGACAGCATTTACAAAGTGAAGCAACAATCCATTCACTTCGCACAGTGAATTGAAGTGTTGGAACAGACTGCTTCTCTTTCAGTGAAACGCATGTGTATTTCTGTTGAATGCTTATGAGTAGCTTAAGGCACTTTCAAAGGAAAGTGATTTCCTCTGAAAGGACAGCATTTAGAAAGTGAAGCAACACTCCATTCACAACGCACAGTGAATTGAAGTGTTGGAACAGACTACTTCTCTTTCAAAGAAACAGATATGTGTTTTTTGTGAATGCTTGTAAGTAGCTTAAGGCACTTTCAAAGGAAAGTGATTTTCTCTGAAAGGACAGCATTTAGAAAGTGAAGCAACACTCCATTCACTTCGCACAGTGAATTGAAGTGTTGGAACAGACTGCTTCTCTTTCAGTGAAACGCATGTGAATTTCTGTTGAATGCTTGTAAGTAGCTTAAGGCACTTTCAAAGGAAAGTGATTTTCTCTGAAAGGACAGCATTTAGAAAGTGAAGCAACAGTCCATTCACTTCGCACTGTGAATTGAAGTGTTGGAACAGACTGCTTATTTTTCAGAGAAACGCATGTGAATTTCTGTTAAATGCTTGTAAGTAGCTTAAGGCACTTTCAGAGGAAAGTGATTTTCTCTGAAAGAACAGCATTTAGAAAGGGAAGTAACACTCCATTCACAACGAACAGTGAATTGAAGTGTTGGAACAGACAACTTCTCTTTCAGAGAAACAGATAGGAGTTTTTTGTGAATGCTTGTAAGTAGCTTAAGGCACTTTCAAAGAAAGTGTATTTTCTCTGAAAGGACAGCATTTAGAAAGTGAAGCAACACTCCATTCACTTCGCACAGTGAATTGAAGTGTTGGAACAGACTGCTTCTCTTTCAGTGAAATGCATGTGAATTTCTGTTGAATGCTTGTAAGTAGCTTAAGGCACTTTCAAAGGAAAGTGATTTTCTCTGAAAGGACAGCATTTAGGAAGTGAAGCAACAATCCATTCACTTCGCACAGTGAATTGAAGTGTTCGAACAGACTGCTTCTCTTTCAGAGAAACGCATGTGAATTTCTGTTGAATGCTTGTAAGTAGATTAAGGAACTTTCAAAGGAAAGTGATTTTCTCTGAAAGGACAGCATTTACAAAGTGAAGCAACAGTCCATTCACTTCGCACTGTGAATTGAAGTGTTGGAACAGACTGCTTCTCTTTCAGAGAAACGCATGTGTATTTCTGTTGAATGCTTATGAGTAGCTTAAGGCACTTTCAAAGGAAAGTGATTTTCCCTGAAAGGACAGCATTTAGAAAGTGAGGCAACACTCCATTCACAACGCACAGTGAATTCAAGTGTTGGAACAGACTACTTCTCTTTCAGAGAAACAGATATGAGTTTTTTTGTGAATGCTTGTAAGTAGCTTAAGGCACTTTCAAAGGAAAGTGATTTTCTCTGAAAGGACAGCATTTAGAAAGTGAAGCAACACTCCATTCACTTCGCACAGTGAATTGAAGTGTTGGAACAGACTGCTTCTCTTTCAGTGAAATGCAAGTGAATTTCTGTTGAATGCTTGTAAGTAGCTTAAGGCACTTTCAAAGGAAAGTGATTTTCTCTGAAAGGACATCATTTAGAAAGTGAAGCAACACTCCATTCACTTTACATAGTGAATTGAAATTTTGGAACAGACTGCTTCTCTTTCAGTGAAATGCATGTGAATTTCTGTTGAATGCTTGAAAGTAGCTTAAGGCACTTTCAAAGGAAAGTGATTTTCTCTGAAAGGACATCATTTAGAAAGTGAAGCAACACTCCATTCACAACGCACAGTGAATTGAAGTGTTGGAACAGACTACTTCTCTTTCAGAGAAACAGATATGAGTTTTTTGTGAATGCTTGTAAGTAGCTTAAGGCACTTTCATAGGAAAGTGATTTTCTCTGAAAGGACAGCATTTAGAAAGTGAAGCAACACTCCATTCACTTCGCACAGTGAATTGAAGTGTTGGAACAGACTGCTTCTCTTTCTGTGAAACGCATGTGAATTTCTGTTGAATGCTTGTAAGAAGCTTAAGGCACTTTCAAAGGAAAGTGATTTTCTCTGAAAGGACAGCATTTAGAAAGTGAAGCAACAGTCCATTCACTTCGCACTGTGAATTGAAGTGTTGGAACAGACTGCTTCTCTTTCAGAGAAACGCATGTGAATTTCTGTTGAATGCTTGTAAGTAGCTTAAGGCACTTTCAAAGGAAAGTGATTTTCTCTGAAAGGACAGCATTTAAAAAGTGAAGCAACAGTCCATTCACTTCGCACTGTGAATTGAAGTGTTGGAACAGACTGCTTCTCTTTCAGAGAAACGCATGTGTATTTCTGTTGAATGATTATGAGTAGCTAAAGGCACTTTAAAAGGAAAGTGATTTTCTCTGAAAGGACAGCATTTAGACAGTGAAGCAACACTCCATTCACTTCGCACAGTGAATTGAAGTGTTGGAACAGACTGCTTCTCTTTCAGTGAAATGCAAGTGAATTTCTGTTGAATGCTTGTAAGTAGCTTAAGGCACTTTCAAAGGAAAGTGATTTTCTCTGAAAGGACAGCATTTAGAAAGTGAAGCAACACTCCATTCACTTCGCACAGTGAATTGAAATGTTGGAACAGACTGCTTCTCTTTCAGTGAAACGCATGTGAATTTCTGTTGAATGCTTGAAAGTAGCTTAAGGCACTTTCAAAGGAAAGTGATTTTCTCTGAAAGGACATCATTTAGAAAGTGAAGCAACACTCCATTCACTTCACATAGTGAATTGAAGTGTTCGAACAGACTGCTTCTCTTTCAGAGAAACGCATGTGAATTTCTGTTGAATGCTTGTAAGTAGCTTAAGGCCCTTTCAAAGGAAAGTGATTTTCTCTGAAAGGACAGCATTTAGAAAGTGAAGCAACACTCCATTCACAACGCACAGTCAATTGAAGTGTTGGAACAGACTACTTCTCTTTCAGAGAAACAGATATGAGTTTTTTGTGAATGCTCGTAAGTAGCTTAAGGCACTTTCAAAGGAAAGTGATTTTCTCTGAAAGGACAGCATTTAGAAAGTGAAGCAACACTCCATTCACTTCGCACAGTGAACTGAAGTGTTGGAACAGACTGCTTCTCTTTCAGTGAAATGCATGTGAATTTCTGTTGAATGCTTGTAAGTAGCTTAAGGCACTTTCAAAGGAAAGTGATTTTCTCTGAAAGGACAGCATTTAGAAAGTGAAGCAACACTCCATTCACTTCGCACAGTGAATTGAAGTGTTGGAACAGACTGCTTCTCTTTCAGTGAAATGCATGTGAATTTCTGTTGAATGCTTGTAAGTAGCTTAAGGCGCTTTCAAAGGAAAGTGATTTTCTCTGAAAGGACAGCATTTAGAAAGTGAAGCAACATTCCATTCACTTCGCACAGAGAATTGACGTGTTGGAACAGACTGCTTCTCTTTCAGTGAAACGCATGTGAATTTATGTTGAATGCTTGTAAGTAGCTTAAGGCACTTTCAAAGGAAAGTGATATTCTCTGAAAGGACAGCATTTACAAAGTGAAGCAACAATCCATTCACTTCACACTGTGAATTGAAGTGTTGGAACAGACTGCTTCTCTTTCAGAGAAACGCATGAGTATTTCTGTTGAATGCTTATGAGTAGCTTAAGGCACTTTCAAAGGAAAGTGATTTTCTCTGAAAGGACAGCATTTAGAAAGTGAAGCAACACTCCATTCACAACGCACAGCGAATTGAAGTGTTGGAACAGACTACTTCTCTTTCAGAGAAACAGATATGAGTTTTTTGTGAATGCTTGTAAGTAGCTTAAGGCACTTTCAAAGGAAAGTGATTTTCTCTGAAAGGACAGCATTTAGAAAGTGAAGCAACACTCCATTCACTTCGCACAGTGAATTGAAGTGTTGGAACAGACTGCTTCTCTTTCAGTGAAACGCATGTGAATTTCTGTTGAATGCTTGTAAGTAGCTTAAGGCACTTTCAAAGGAAAGTGATTTTCTCTGAAAGGACAGCAGTTAGAAAGTGAAGCAACAGTCCATTCACTTTGCACTGTGAATTGAAGTGTTGGAACAGACTGCTTCTTTTTCAGAGAAACGCATGTGAATTTCTGTTAAATGCTTGTATGTAGCTTAAGGCACTTTCAAAGGAAAGTGATTTTCTCTGAAAGGACAGCATTTAGAAAGGGAAGCAACACTCCATTCACAACGCACAGTAAATTGAAGTGTTGTAACAGACAACTTCTCTTCCAGAGAAACAGAATGGAGTTTATGTGAATGCTTGTAAGTAGCTTAAGGCACTTTCAAAGAAAGTGATTTTCTCTGAAAGGACAGCATTTAGAAAGTGAAGCAACACTCCATTCACTTCGCACAGTGAATTGAAGTGTTGGAACAGACTGCTTCTCTTTCAGTGAAATGCATGTGAATTTCTGTTGAATGCTTGTAAGTAGCTTAAGGCACTTTCAAAGGAAAGTGATTTTCTCTGAAAGGACAGCATTTAGAAAGTGAAGCAACACTCCATTCACAACGCACAGTGAATTGAAGTGTTGGAACAGACTACTTCTCTTTCAGAGAAACAGATATGAGTTTTTTGTGAATCCTTGTAAGTAGCTTAAGGCACTTTCAAAGGAAAGTGATTTTCTCTGAAAGGACAGCATTTAGAAAGTGAAGCAACACTCCATTCACTTCGCACAGTGAATTGAAGTGTTGGAACAGACTCCTTCTCTTTCAGTGAAATGCATGTGAATTTCTGTTGAATGCTTGTAAGTAGCTTAAGGCACTTTCAAAGGAAAGTGATTTTTCTCTGAAAGGACAGCATTTAGAAAGTGAAGCAACAGTCCATTCACTTCGCACAGTGAATTGAAGTTTTGGAACAGACTGCTTCTCTTTCAGTGAAACGCATGTGAATTTCTGTTGAATGCTTGTAAGTAGCTTAAGGCACTTTCAAAGGAAAGTGATTTTCTCTGAAAGGACAGCATTTACAAAGCGAAGCAACAGTCCATTCACTTCGCACTGTGAAATGAAGTGTTGGAACAGACTGCTTCTCTTTCAGAGAAACGCATGAGTATTTCTGTTGAATGCTTATGAGTAGCTTAAGGCACTTTCAAAGGAAAGTGATTTTCTCTGAAAGGACAGCATTTAGAAAGTGAAGCAACACTCCATTCACAACGCACAGTGAATTGAAGTGTTGGAACAGACTACTTCTCTTTCAGAGAAACAGATATGAGTTTTTTGTGAATGCTTGTAAGTAGCTTAAGGCACTTTCATAGGAAAGTGATTTTCTCTGAAAGGACAGCATTTAGAAAGTGAAGCAACACTCCATTCACTTCGCACAGTGAATTGAAGTGTTGGAACAGACTGCTTCTCTTTCTGTGAAACGCATGTGAATTTCTGTTGAATGCTTGTAAGTAGCTTAAGGCACTTTCAAAGGAAAGTGATTTTCTCTGAAAGGACAGCATTTACAAAGTGAAGCAACATTCCATTCACTTCGCACTGTGAATTGAAGTGTTGGAACAGACTGCTTCTCTTTCAGAGAAACGCATGTGAATTTCTGTTGAATGCTTGTAAGTAGCTTAAGGCACTTTCAAAGGAAAGTGATTTTCTCTGAAAGGACAGCATTTACAAAGTGAAGCAACAGTCCATTCACTTCGCACTGTGAATTGAAGTGTTGGAACAGACTGCTTCTCTTTCAGAGAAACGCATGTGTATTTCTGTTGAATACTTATGAGTAGCTAAAGGCACTTTCAAAGGAAAGTGATTTTCTCTGAAAGACAGCATTTAGAAAGTGAAGCAACACTCCATTCACTTCGCACAGTGAATTGAAGTGTTGGAACAGACTGCTTCTCTTTCAGTGAAATGCAAGTGAATTTCTGTTGAATGCTTGTAAGTAGCTTAAGGCACTTTCAAAGGAAAGTGATTTTCTCTGAAAGGACAGCATTTAGAAAGTGAAGCAACACTCCATTCACTTCGCACAGTGAATTGAAATGTTGGAACAGACTGCTTCTCTTTCAGTGAAACGCATGTGAATTTCTGTTGAATGCTTGAAAGTAGCTTAAGGCACTTTCAAAGGAAAGTGATTTTCTCTGAAAGGACATCATTTAGAAAGTGAAGCAACACTCCATTCACTTCACATAGTGAATTGAAGTGTTCGAACAGACTGCTTCTCTTTCAGAGAAACGCATGTGTTTTGTTGAATGCTTATGAGTAGCTTAAGGCACTTTCAAAGGAAAGTGATTTTCTCTGAAAGGACAGTATTTAGAAAGTGAAGCAAAACTCCATTCACAACGCACAGTGAATTCAAGTGTTGGAAGAGACTACTTCTCTTTCAGAGAAACAGATATGAGTTTTTTTTGAATGCTTGTAAGTAGCTTAAGGCACTTTCAAAGGAAAGTGATTTTCTCTGAAAGGACAGCATTTACAAAGTGAAGCAACAGTCCATTCACTTCGCACTGTGAATTGAAGTGTTGGAACAGACTGCTTCTCTTTCAGAGAAATGCATGTGTATTTCTGTTGAATGCTTATGAGTAGCTTAAAGCACTTTCAAAGGAAAGTGATTTTCTCTGAAAGGACAGCATTTAGAAAGTGAAGCAACACTCCATTCACAACGCACAGTGAATTGAAGTGTTGGAACAGACTACTTCTCTTTCAGAGAAACAGATATGAGTTTTTTGTGAATGCTTGTAAGTAGCTTAAGGCACTTTCAAAGGAAAGTGATTTTCTATGAAAGGACAGCATTTAGAAAGTGAAGCAACACTCCATTCACTTCGCACAGTGAATTGAAGTGTTGGAACAGACTGCTTCTCTTTCAGTGAAATGCAAGTGAATTTCTGTTGAATGCTTGTAAGTAGCTTAAGGCACTTTCAAAGGAAAGTGATTTTCTCTGAAAGGACAGCATTTAGAAAGTGAAGCAACACTCCATTCACTTCGCACAGTGAATTGAAATGTTGGAACAGACTGCTTCTCTTTCAGTGATACGCATGTGAATTTCTGTTGAATGCTTGAAAGTAGCTTAAGGCACTTTCAATGGAAAGTGATTTTCTCTGAAAGGACATCATTTAGAAAGTGAAGCAACACTCCATTCACTTCACATAGTGAATTGAAGTATTGGAACAGACTGATTCTCTTTCAGAGAAACGCATGTGAATTTCTGTTGAATGCTTGTAAGTAGTTTAAGGCACTTTCAAAGGAAAGTGATTTTCTCTGAAAGGACAGCATTTAGAAAGTGAAGCAACACTCCATTCACAACGCACAGTGAATTGAAGTGTTGGAACAGACTACTTCTCTTTCAGAGAAACAGATATGAGTTTTTTGTGAATGCTTGTAAGTAGCTTAAGGCACTTTCATAGGAAAGTGATTTTCTCTGAAAGGACAGCATTTAGAAAGTGAAGCAACACTCCACTCACTTCGCACAGTGAATTGAATTGTTGGAACAGACTGCTTCTCTTTCTGTGAAACGCATGTGAATTTCTGTTGAATGCTTGTAAGTAGCTTAAGGCACTTTCAAAGGAAAGTGATTTTCTCTGAAAGGACAGCATTTAGAAAGTGAAGCAACACTGCATTCACTTCACATAGTGAATTGAAGTGTTGGAACAGACTGCTTCTCTTTCAGAGAAACGCATGTGAATTTCTGTTGAATGCTTGTAAGTAGCTTAAGGCACTTTCAAAGGAAAGTGATTTTCTCTGAAAGGACAGCATTTACAAAGTGAAGCAACAGTCCATTCACTTCGCACTGTGAATTGAAGTGTTGGAACAGACTGCTTATCTTTCAGAGAAACGCATGTGTATTTCTGTTGAATGCTTATGAGTAGCTAAAGGCACTATCAAAGGAAAGTGATTTTATCTGAAAGGACAGCATTTAGAAAGTGAAGCAACACTCCATTCACAACGCACAGTGAATTGAAGTGTTGGAACAGACTACTTCTCTTTCAGAGAAACAGATATGAGTTTTTTGTGAATGCTTGTAAGTAGCTTAAGGCACTTTCAAAGGAAAGTGATTTTCTCTGAAAGGACAGCATTTAGAAAGTGAAGCAACACTCCATTCACTTCACACAGTGAATTGAAGTGTTGGAACAGACTGCTTCTCTTTCAGTGAAATGCAAGTGAATTTCTGTTGAATGCTTGAAAGTAGCTTAAGGCACTTTCAAAGGAAAGTGATTTTCTCTGAAAGGACAGCACTTAGAAAGTGAAGCAACACTCCATTCACTTCGCACAGTGAATTGAAATGTTGGAACAGACTGCTTCTCTTTCAGTGAAACGCATGTGAATTTCTGTTGAATGCTTGAAAGTAGCTTAAGGCACTTTCAAAGGAAAGTGATTTTCTCTGAAAGGACATCATTTAGAAAGTGAAGCAACACTCCATTCACTTCACATAGTGAATTGAAGTGTTGGAACAGACTGCTTCTCTTTCAGAGAAACGCATGTGAATTTCTGTTGATTGCTTGTAAGTAGCTTAAGGCACTTTCAAAGGAAAGTGATTTTCTCTGAAAGGACAGCATTTAGAAAGTGAAGCAACACTCCATTCACAACGCACAGTGAATTAAAGTGTTGGAACAGACTACTTCTCTTTCAGAGAAACAGATATGAGTTTTTTGTGAATGCTTGTAAGTAGCTTAAGGCACTTTCAAAGGAAAGTGATTTTCTCTGAAAGGACAGCATTTAGAAAGTGAAGCAACACTCCATTCACTTCGCACAGTGAACTGAAGTGTTGGAACAGACTGCTTGTCTTTCAGTGAAATGCATGTGAATTTCTGTTGAATGCTTGTAAGTAGCTTAAGGCACTTTCAAAGGAAAGTGATTTTCTCTGAAAGGACAGCATTTAGAAAGTGAAGCAACACTCCATTCACTTCGCACAGTGAATTGAAGTGTTGGAACAGACTGCTTCTCTTTCTGTGAAACGCATGTGAATTTCTGTTGAATGCTTGTAAGTAGCTTAAGGCACTTTCAAAGGAAAGTGATTTTCTCTGAAAGGACAGCATTTACAAAGTGAAGCAACAGTCCATTCACTTCGCACTGTGAATTGAAGTGTTGGAACAGACTGCTTCTCTTTCAGAGAAACGCATTTGTATTTCTGTTGAATGCTTATGAGTAGCTTAAGGCAATTTCAAAGGAAAGTGATTTTCTCAGAAAGGACAGCATTTAGAAAGTGAAGCAACACTCCATTCACAACGCACAGTGAATTGAAGTGTTGGAACAGACTACTTCTCTTTCAGAGAAACAGATATGAGTTTTTTGTGAATGCTTGTAAGTAGCTTAAGGCACTTTCAAAGGAAAGTGATTTTTCTCTGAAAGGACAGCATTTAGAAAGTGAAGCAACACTCCATTCACTTCGCACGGTGAATTGAAGTGTTGGAACAGACTGCTTCTCTTTCATTGAAATGCAAGTGAATTTCTGTTGACTGCTTGTAAGTAGCTTAAGGCACTTTCAAAGGAAAGTGATTTTCTCTGAAAGGACAGCATTTAGAAAGTGAAGCAACACTCCATTCACTTCGCACAGTGAATTAAATTGTTGGAACAGACTGCTTCTCTTTCAGTGAAACGCATGTGAATTTCTGTTGAATGCTTGAAAGTAGCTTAAGGCACTTTCAAAGGAAAGTTATTTTCTCTGAAAGGACATCATTTAGAAAGTGAAGCAACACTCCATTCACTTCACATAGTGAATTGAAGTGTTGGAACAGACTGCTTCTCTTTCAGAGAAACGCATGTGAATTTCTGTTGAATGCTTGTAAGTAGCTTAAGGCACTTTCAAAGGAAAGTGATTTTCTCTGAAAGGACAGCATTTAGAAAGTGAAGCAACACTCCATTCACAACGCACAGTGAATTGAAGTGTTGGAAAAAGACTACTTCTCTTTCAGAGAAACAGATATGAGTTTTTGTGAATGCTTGTAAGTAGCTTAAGGCACTTTCATAGGAAAGTGATTTTCTCTGAAAGGACAGCATTTAGAAAGTGAAGCAACACTACATTCACTTCGCACAGTGAACTGAAGTGTTGGAACAGACTGCTTCTCTTTCAGTGAAACGCATGTGAATTTCTGTTGAATGCTTGTAAGTAGCTTAAGGCACTTTCAAAGGAAAGTGATTTTCTCTGAAAGGACAGCATTTAGAAAGTGAAGCAACAGTCCATTCACTTCGCACTGTGAATTGAAGTGTTGGATCAGACTGCTTCTTTTTCAGAGAAACGCATGTGAATTTCTGTTAAATGCTTGTAAGTAGCTTAAGGCACTTTCAAAGGAAAGTGATTTTCTCTGAAAGAACAGCATTTAGAAAGGGACGCAACACTCCATTCACAACGCACAGTGAATTGAAGTGTTGGAACAGACAACTTCTCTTTCAGAGAAACAGATAGGAGTTTTTTGTGAATGCTTGTAAGTAGCTTAAGGCACTTTCAAAGAAAGTGTATTTTCTCTGAAAGGACAGCATTTAGAAAGTGAAGCAACACTCCATTCACTTCGCACAGTGAATTGAAGTGTTGGAACAGACTGCTTCTCTTTCAGTGAAATGCATGTGAATTTCTGTTGAATGCTTGTAAGTAGCTTAAGGCACTTTCAAAGGAAAGTGATTTTCTCTGAAAGGACAGCATTTAGGAAGTGAAGCAACAATCCATTCACTTCGCACAGTGAATTGAAGTGTTGGAACAGACTGCTTCTCTTTCAGTGAAATGCATGTGAATTTCTGTTGAATGCTTGTAAGTAGCTTAAGGCACTTTCAAAGGAAAGTGATTTTCTCTGAAAGGACAGCATTTACAAAGTGAAGCAACAATCCATTCACTTCGCACAGTGAATTGAAGTGTTGGAACAGACTGCTTCTCTTTCAGTGAAACGCATGTGTATTTCTGTTGAATGCTTATGAGTAGCTTAAGGCACTTTCAAAGGAAAGTGATTTCCTCTGAAAGGACAGCATTTAGAAAGTGAAGCAACACTCCATTCACAACGCACAGTGAATTGAAGTGTTGGAACAGACTACTTCTCTTTCAAAGAAACAGATATGTGTTTTTTGTGAATGCTTGTAAGTAGCTTAAGGCACTTTCAAAGGAAAGTGATTTTCTCTGAAAGGACAGCATTTAGAAAGTGAAGCAACACTCCATTCACTTCGCACAGTGAATTGAAGTGTTGGAACAGACTGCTTCTCTTTCAGTGAAACGCATGTGAATTTCTGTTGAATGCTTGTAAGTAGCTTAAGGCACTTTCAAAGGAAAGTGATTTTCTCTGAAAGGACAGCATTTAGAAAGTGAAGCAACAGTCCATTCACTTCGCACTGTGAATTGAAGTGTTGGAACAGACTGCTTATTTTTCAGAGAAACGCATGTGAATTTCTGTTAAATGCTTGTAAGTAGCTTAAGGCACTTTCAGAGGAAAGTGATTTTCTCTGAAAGAACAGCATTTAGAAAGGGAAGTAACACTCCATTCACAACGAACAGTGAATTGAAGTGTTGGAACAGACAACTTCTCTTTCAGAGAAACAGATAGGAGTTTTTTGTGAATGCTTGTAAGTAGCTTAAGGCACTTTCAAAGAAAGTGTATTTTCTCTGAAAGGACAGCATTTAGAAAGTGAAGCAACACTCCATTCACTTCGCACAGTGAATTGAAGTGTTGGAACAGACTGCTTCTCTTTCAGTGAAATGCATGTGAATTTCTGTTGAATGCTTGTAAGTAGCTTAAGGCACTTTCAAAGGAAAGTGATTTTCTCTGAAAGGACAGCATTTAGGAAGTGAAGCAACAATCCATTCACTTCGCACAGTGAATTGAAGTGTTCGAACAGACTGCTTCTCTTTCAGTGAAATGCATGTGAATTTCGTTGAATGCTTATGAGTAGCTTAAGGCACTTTCAAAGGAAAGTGATTTTATCTGAAAGGACAGCATTTAGAAAGTGAAGCAACACTCCATTCACAACGCACAGTGAATTGAAGTGTTGGAACAGACTACTTCTCTTTCAGAGAAACAGATATGAGTTTTTTGTGAATGCTTGTAAGTAGCTTAAGGCACTTTCAAAGGAAAGTGATTTTCTCTGAAAGGACAGCATTTAGAAAGTGAAGCAACACTCCATTCACTTCGCACAGTGAATTGAAGTGTTGGATCAGACTGCTTCTCTTTCTGTGAAACGCATGTGAATTTCTGTTGAATGCTTGTAAGTAGCTTAAGGCACTTTCAAAAGAAAGTGATTTTCTCTGAAAGGACAGCATTTACAAAGTGAAGCAACAGTCCATTCACTTCGCACTGTGAATTGAAGTGTTGGAACAGACTGCTTCTCTTTCAGAGAAACACATGTGTATTTCTGTTGAATGCTTATGAGTAGCTTAAGGCACTTTCAAAGGAAAGTGATTTCCTCTGAAAGGACAGCATTTAGAAAGTGAAGCAACACTCCATTCACAACGCACAGTGAATTGAAGTGTTGGAACAGACTACTTCTCTTTCAAAGAAACAGATATGTGTTTTTTGTGAATGCTTGTAAGTAGCTTAAGGCACTTTCAAAGGAAAGTGATTTTCTCTGAAAGGACAGCATTTAGAAAGTGAAGCAACACTCCATTCACTTCGCACAGTGAATTGAAGTGTTGGAACAGACTGCTTCTCTTTCAGTGAAACGCATGTGAATTTCTGTTGAATGCTTGTAAGTAGCTTAAGGCACTTTCAAAAGAAAGTGATCTTCTCTGAAAGGACAGCATTTAGAAAGTGAAGCAACAGTCCATTCACTTCGCACTGTGAATTGAAGTGTTGGAACAGACTGCTTCTTTTTCAGAGAAACGCATGTGAATTTCTGTTAAATGCTTGTAAGTAGCTTAAGGCACTTTCAAAGGAAAGTGATTTTCTCTGAAAGAACAGCATTTAGAAAGGGAAGCAACACTCCATTCACAACGCACAGTGAATTGAAGTGTTGGAACAGACAACTTCTCTTTCAGAGAAACAGATAGGAGTTTTTTGTGAATGCTTGTAAGTAGCTTAAGGCACTTTCAAAGAAAGTGTATTTTCTCTGAAAGGACAGCATTTAGAAAGTGAAGCAACACTCCATTCACTTCGCACAGTGAATTGAAGTGTTGGAACAGACTGCTTCTCTTTCAGTGAAATGCATGTGAATTTCTGTTGAATGCTTGTAAGTAGCTTAAGGCACTTTCCAAGGAAAGTGATTTTCTCTGAAAGGACAGCATTTACAAAGTGAAGAAACACTCCATTCACTTCGCACAGTGAATTGAAATGTTGGAACAGACTGCTTCTCTTTCAGTGAAACGCATGTGAATTTCTGTTGAATGCTTGTAAGTAGCTTAAGGCACTTTCAAAGGAAAGTGATTTTCTCTGAAAGGACAGCATTTACAAAGTGAAGCAACAGTCCATTCACTTCGCACTGTGAATTGAAGTGTTGGAACAGACTGCTTCTCTTTCAGAGAAACGCATGTGTATTTCTGTTGAATGCTTATGAGTAGCTTAAGGCAATTTCAAAGGAAAGTGATTTTCTCTGAAAGGACAGCATTTAGAAAGTGAAGCAACACTCCATTCACAACGCACAGTGAATTGAAGTGTTGGAACAGACTACTTCTCTTTCAGAGAAACAGATATGAGTTTTTTGTGAATGCTTGTAAGTAGCTTAAGGCACTTTCAAAGGAAAGTGATTTTTCTCTGAAAGGACAGCATTTAGAAAGTGAAGCAACACTCCATTCACTTCGCACAGTGAATTGAAGTGTTGGAACAGACTGCTTCTCTTTCAGTGAAATGCAAGTGAATTTCTGTTGACTGCTTGTAAGTAGCTTAAGGCACTTTCAAAGGAAAGTGATTTTCTCTGAAAGGACAGCATTTAGAAAGTGAAGCAACACTCCATTCACTTCGCACAGTGAATTAAATTGTTGGAACGGACTGCTTCTCTTTCAGTGAAACACATGTGAATTTCTGTTGAATGCTTGAAAGTAGCTTAAGGCACTTTCAAAGGAAAGTGATTTTCTCTGAAAGGACATCATTTAGAAAGTGAAGCAACACTCCATTCACTTCAAATAGTGAATTGAAGTGTTGGAACAGACTGCTTCTCTTTCAGAGAAACGCATGTGAATTTCTGTTGAATGCTTGTAAGTAGCTTAAGGCACTTTCAAAGGAAAGTGATTTTCTCTGAAAGGACAGCATTTAGAAAGTGAAGCAACACTCCATTCACAACGCACAGTGAATTGAAGTGTTGGAAAAAGACTACTTCTCTTTCAGAGAAACAGATATGAGTTTTTTGTGAATGCTTGTAAGTAGCTTAAGGCACTTTCATAGGAAAGTGATTTTCTCTGAAAGGACAGCATTTAGAAAGTGAAGCAACACTACATTCACTTCGCACAGTGAACTGAAGTGTTGGAACAGACTGCTTCTCTTTCAGTGAAACGCATGTGAATTTATGTTGAATGCTTGTAAGTAGCTTAAGGCACTTTCAAAGGAAAGTGATATTCTCTGAAAGGACAGCATTTACAAAGTGAAGCAACAATCCATTCACTTCGCACTGTGAATTGAAGTGTTGGAACAGACTGCTTCTCTTTCAGAGAAACACATGTGTATTTCTGTTGAATGCTTATGAGTAGCTTAAGGCACTTTCAAAGGAAAGTGATTTCCTCTGAAAGGACAGCATTTAGAAAGTGAAGCAACACTCCATTCACAACGCACAGTGAATTGAAGTGTTGGAACAGACTACTTCTCTTTCAAACAAACAGATATGTGTTTTTTGTGAATGCTTGTAAGTAGCTTAAGGCACTTTCAAAGGAAAGTGATTTTCTCTGAAAGGACAGCATTTAGAAAGTGAAGCAACACTCCATTCACTTCGCACAGTGAATTGAAGTGTTGGAACAGACTGCTTCTCTTTCAGTGAAACGCATGTGAATTTCTGTTGAATGCTTGTAAGTAGCTTAAGGCACTTTCAAAAGAAAGTGATTTTCTCTGAAAGGACAGCATTTAGAAAGTGAAGCAACAGTCCATTCACTTCGCACTGTGAATTGAAGTGTTGGAACAGACTGCTTCTTTTTCAGAGAAACGCATGTGAATTTCTGTTAAATGCTTGTAAGTAGCTTAAGGCACTTTCAAAGGAAAGTGATTTTCTCTGAAAGAACAGCATTTAGAAAGGGAAGCAACACTCCATTCACAACGCACAGTGAATTGAAGTGTTGGAACAGACAACTTCTCTTTCAGAGAAACAGATAGGAGTTTTTTGTGAATGCTTGCAAGTAGCTTAAGGCACTTTCAAAGAAAGTGTATTTTCTCTGAAAGGACAGCATTTAGAAAGTGAAGCAACACTCCATTCACTTCGCACAGTGAATTGAAGTGTTGGAACAGACTGCTTCTCTTTCAGTGAAATGCATGTGAATTTCTGTTGAATGCTTGTAAGTAGCTTAAGGCACTTTCAAAGGAAAGTGATTTTCTCTGAAAGGACAGTATTTATGAAGTGAAGCAACAATCCATTCACTTCGCACAGTGAATTGAAGTGTTGGAACAGACTGCTTCTCTTTCAGTGAAATGCATGTGAATTTCTGTTGAATGCTTGTAAGTAGCTTAAGGCACTTTCAAAGAAAGTGTATTTTCTCTGAAAGGACAGCATTTAGAAAGTGAAGCAACACTCCATTCACTTCGCACAGTGAATTGAAGTGTTGGAACAGACTGCTTCTCTTTCAGTGAAACGCATGTGTATTTCTGTTGAATGCTTATGAGTAGCTTAAGGCACTTTCAAAGGAAAGTGATTTCCTCTGAAAGGACAGCATTTAGAAAGTGAAGCAACACTCCATTCACAACGCATAGTGAATTGAAGTGTTGGAACAGACTACTTCTCTTTCAAAGAAACAGATATGTGTTTTTTGTGAATGCTTGTAAGTAGCTTAAGGCACTTTCAAAGGAAAGTGATTTTCTCTGAAAGGACAGCATTTAGAAAGTGAAGCAACACTCCATTCACTTTGCACAGTGAATTGAAGTGTTGGAACAGACTGCTTCTCTTTCAGTGAAACGCATGTGAATTTCTGTTGAATGCTTGTAAGTAGCTTAAGGCACTTTCAAAGGAAAGTGATTTTCTCTGAAAGGACAGCATTTAGAAAGTGAAGCAACAGTCCATTCACTTCGCACTGTGAATTGAAGTGTTGGAACAGACTGCTTCTTTTTCAGAGAAACGCATGTGAATTTCTGTTAAATGCTTGTAAGTAGCTTAAGGCACTTTCAAAGGAAAGTGATTTTCTCTGTAAGCACAGCATTTATAAAGGGAAGCAACACTCCATTCACAACGCACAGTGAATTGAAGTGTTGGAACAGACAACTTCTCTTTCAGAGAAACAGATAGGAGTTTTTTTTGAATGCTTGTAAGTAGCTTAAGGCACTTTCAAAGAAAGTGTATTTTCTCTGAAAGGACAGCATTTAGAAAGTGAAGCAACACTCCATTCACTTCGCACAGTGAATTGAAGTGTTGGAACAGACTGCTTCTCTTTCAGTGAAATGCATGTGAATTTCTGTTGAATGCTTGTAAGTAGCTTAAGGCACTTTCAAAGGAAAGTGATTTTCTCTGAAAGGACAGCATTTAGGAAGTGAAGCAACAATCCATTCACTTCGCACAGTGAATTGAAGTGTTGGAAAAGACAGCTTCTCTTTCAGTGAAATGCATGTGAATTTCTGTTGAATGCTTGTAAGTAGCTTAAGGCACTTTCAAAGGAAAGTGATTTTCTCTGAAAGGACAGCATTTACAAAGTGAAGCAACAGTCCATTCACTTCGCACTGTGAATTGAAGTGTTGGAACAGGATGCTTCTCTTTCAGAGAAACGCATGTGTATTTCGTTGAATGCTTATGAGTAGCTTAAGGCACTTTCAAAGGAAAGTGATTTTCTCTGAAAGGACAGCATTTAGAAAGTGAAGCAACACTCCATTCACAACGCACAGTGAATTCAAGTGTTGGAAGAGACTACTTCTCTTTCAGAGAAACAGATATGAGTTTTTTGTGAATGCTTGTAAGTAGCTTAAGGCACTTTCAAAGGAAAGTGATTTTCTCTGAAAGGACAGCATTTAGAAAGTGAAGCAACACTCCATTCACTTCGCACAGTGAATTGAAATGTTGGAACAGACTGCTTCTCTTTCAGTGAAACGCATGTGAATTTCTGTTGAATGCTTGAAAGTAGCTTAAGGCACTTTCAAAGAAAAGTGATTTTCTCTGAAAGGACATCATTTAGAAAGTGAAGCAACACTCCATTCACTTCACATAGTGAATTGAAGTGTTGGAACAGACTGCTTCGCTTTCAGAGAAACGCATGTGAATTTCTGTTGAATGCTTGTAAGTAGCTTAAGGCACTTTCAAAGGAAAGTGATTTTCTCTGAAAGGACAGCATTTAGAAAGTGAAGCAACACTCCATTCACAACGCACAGTGAATTAAAGTGTTGGAACAGACTATTTCTCTTTCAGAGAAACAGATATGAGTTTTTTGTGAATGCTTGTAAGTAGCTTAAGGCACTTTCAAAGGAAAGTGATTTTCTCTGAAAGGACAGCATTTAGAAAGTGAAGCAACACTCCATTCACTTCGCACAGTGAACTGAAGTGTTGGAACAGACTGCTTCTCTTTCAGTGAAATGCATGTGAATTTCTGTTGAATGCTTGTAAGTAGCTTAAGGCACTTTCAAAGGAAAGTGATTTTCTCTGAAAGGACAGCATTTAGAAAGTGAAGCAACACTCCATTCACTTCGCACAGTGAATTGAAATGTTGGAACAGACTACTTCTCTTTCAGAGAAACAGATATGACTTTTTTGTCAATGCTTGTAAGTAGCTTAAGGCACTTTCATAGGAAAGTGATTTTCTCTGAAAGGACAGCATTTAGAAAGTGAAGCAACACTCCATTCACTTCACACAGTGAATTGAAGTGTTGGAACAGACTGCTTCTCTTTCTGTGAAACGCATGTGAATTTCTGTTGAATGCTTGTAAGTAGCTTAAGGCACTTTCAAAGGAAAGTGATTTTCTCTGAAAGGACAGCATTTAGAAAGTGAAGCAACACTCCATTCACTTCGCACAGTGAATTGAAGTGTTGGAACAGACTGCTTCACTTTCAGTGAAATGCATGTGAATTTCTGTTGAATGCTTGTAAGTAGCTTAAGGCACTTTCAAAGGAAAGTGATTTTCTCTGAAAGGACAGCATTTAGAAAGTGAAGCAACACTCCATTCACTTCGCACAGTGAATTGAAGTGTTGGAACAGACTGCTTCTCTTTCAGAGAAACGCATGTGTATTTCTGTTGAATGCTTATGAGTAGCTTAAGGCACTTTCAAAGGAAAGTGATTTTCTCTGAAAGGACAGCATTTAGAAAGTGAAGCAACACTCCATTCACTTCGCACAGTGAATTGAAGTGTTGGAACAGACTACTTCTCTTTCAAAGAAACAGATATGTGTTTTTTGTGAATGCTTGTAAGTAGCTTAAGGCACTTTCAAAGGAAAGTGATTTTCTCTGAAAGGACAGCATTTAGAAAGTGAAGCAACACTCCATTCACTTCGCACAGTGAATTGAAGTGTTGGAACAGACTGCTTCTCTTTCAGTGAAACGCATGTGAATTTCTGTTGAATGCTTGTAAGTAGCTTAAGGCACTTTCAAAGGAAAGTGATTTTCTCTGAAAGGACAGCATTTAGAAAGTGAAGCAACAGTCCATTCACTTCGCACTGTGAATTGAAGTGTTGGAACAGACTGCTTCTTTTTCAGAGAAACGCATGTGAATTTCTGTTAAATGCTTGTAAGTAGCTTAAGGCACTTTCAAAGGAAAGTGATTTTCTCTGAAAGGACAGCATTTAGAAAGTGAAGCAACACTCCATTCACTTCGCACAGTGAATTGAAGTGTTGGAACAGACTGCTTCTCTTTCTGTGAAACGCATGTGAATTTCTGTTGAATGCTTGTAAGTAGCTTAAGGCACTTTCAAAGGAAAGTGATTTTCTCTGAAAGGACAGCATTTAGAAAGTGAAGCAACAGTCCATTCACTTCGCACTGTGAATTGAAGTGTTGGAACAGACTACTTCTCTTTCAGAGAAACAGATATGAGTTTTTTGTGAATGCTTGTAAGTAGCTTAAGGCACTTTCAAAGGAAAGTGATTATCTCTGAAAGGACAGCATTTAGAAAGTGAAGCAACACTCCATTCACTTCGCACAGTGAATTGAAATGTTGGAACAGACTGCTTCTCTTTCAGTGAAACGCATGTGAATTTCTGTTGAATGCTTGAAAGTAGCTTAAGGCACTTTCAAAGAAAAGTGATTTTCTCTGAAAGGACATCATTTAGAAAGTGAAGCAACACTCCATTCACTTCACATAGTGAATTGAGGTGTTGGAACAGACTGCTTCGCTTTCAGAGAAACGCATGTGAATTTCTGTTGAATGCTTGTAAGTAGCTTAAGGCACTTTCAAAGGAAAGTGATTTTCTCTGAAAGGACAGCATTTAGAAAGTGAAGCAACACTCCATTCACAACGCACAGTGAATTAAAGTGTTGGAACAGACTATTTCTCTTTCAGAGAAACAGATATGAGTTTTTTGTGAATGCTTGTAAGTAGCTTAAGGCACTTTCAAAGGAAAGTGATTTTCTCTGAAAGGACAGCATTTAGAAAGTGAAGCAACACTCCATTCACTTCGCACAGTGAACTGAAGTGTTGGAACAGACTGCTTCTCTTTCAGTGAAATGCATGTGAATTTCTGTTGAATGCTTGTAAGTAGCTTAAGGCACTTTCAAAGGAAAGTGATTTTCTCTGAAAGGACAGCATTTAGAAAGTGAAGCAACACTCCATTCACTTCGCACAGTGAATTGAAGTGTTGGAACAGACTACTTCTCTTTCAGAGAAACAGATATGACTTTTTTGTCAATGCTTGTAAGTAGCTTAAGGCACTTTCATAGGAAAGTGATTTTCTCTGAAAGGACAGCATTTAGAAAGTGAAGCAACACTCCATTCACTTCACACAGTGAATTGAAGTGTTGGAACAGACTGCTTCTCTTTCTGTGAAACGCATGTGAATTTCTGTTGAATGCTTGTAAGTAGCTTAAGGCACTTTCAAAGGAAAGTGATTTTCTCTGAAAGGACAGCATTTAGAAAGTGAAGCAACACTCCATTCACTTCGCACAGTGAATTGAAGTGTTGGAACAGACTGCTTCACTTTCAGTGAAATGCATGTGAATTTCTGTTGAATGCTTGTAAGTAGCTTAAGGCACTTTCAAAGGAAAGTGATTTTCTCTGAAAGGACAGCATTTAGAAAGTGAAGCAACACTCCATTCACAACGCACAGTGAATTGAATTGTTGGAACAGACTACTTCTCTTTCAGAGAAACAGATATGAGTTTTTTGTGAATGCTTGTAAGTAGCTTAAGGCACTTTCATAGGAAAGTGATTTTCTCTGAAAGGACAGCATTTAGAAAGTGAAGCAACACTCCATTCACTTCGCACAGTGAATTGAAGTGTTGGAACAGACTGCTTCTCTTTCTGTGAAACGCATGTGAATTTCTGTTGAATGCTTGTAAGTAGCTTAAGGCACTTTCAAAGGAAAGTGATTTTCTCTGAAAGGACAGCATTTACAAAGTGAAGCAACAGTCCATTCACTTCGCACTGTGAATTGAAGTGTTGGAACAGACTGCTTCTCTTTCAGAGAAACGCATGTGAATTTCTGTTGAATGCTTGTAAGTAGATTAAGGAACTTTCAAAGGAAAGTGATTTTCTCTGAAAGGACAGCATTTACAAAGTGAAGCAACAGTCCATTCACTTCGCACTGTGAATTGAAGTGTTGGAACAGACTGCTTCTCTTTCAGAGAAACGCATGTGTATTTCTGTTGAATGCTTATGAGTAGCTTAAGGCAATTTCAAAGGAAAGTGATTTTCTCTGAAAGGACAGCATTTAGAAAGTGAAGCAACACTCCATTCACAACGCACAGTGAATTGAAGTGTTGGAACAGACTACTTCTCTTTCAGAGAAACAGATATGAGTTTTTTGTGAATGCTTGTAAGTAGCTTAAGGCACTTTCAATGGAAAGTGATTTTTCTCTGAAAGGACAGCATTTAGAAAGTGAAGCAACACTCCATTCACTTCGCACAGTGAATTGAAGTGTTGGAACAGACTGCTTCTCTTTCAGTGAAATGCAAGTGAATTTCTGTTGACTGCTTGTAAGTAGCTTAAGGCACTTTCAAAGGAAATTGATTTTCTCTGAAAGGACAGCATTTAGAAAGTGAAGCAACACTCCATTCACTTCGCACAGTGAATTGAAGTGTTGGAACAGACTGCTTCTCTTTCAGTGAAACGCATGTGAATTTCTGTTGAATGCTTGAAAGTAGCTTAAGGCACTTTCAAAGGAAAGTGATTTTCTCTGAAAGTACATCATTTAGAAAGTGAAGCAACACTCCATTCACTTCACATAGTGAATTGAAGTGTTGGAACAGACTGCTTCTCTTTCAGAGAAACGCATGTGAATTTCTGTTGAATGTTTGTAAGTAGCTTAAGGCACTTTCAAAGGAAAGTGATTTTCTCTGAAAGGACAGCATTTAGAAAGTGAAGCAACACTCCATCCACAACGCACAGTGAATTGAAGCGTTGGAACAGACTACTTCTCTTTCAGAGAAACAGATATGAGTTTTTTGTGAATGCTTGTAAGTAGCTTAAGGCACTTTCAAAGGAAAGTGATTTTCTCTGAAAGGACAGCATTTAGAAAGTGAAGCAACACTACATTCACTTCGCACAGTGTACTGAAGTGTTGGAACAGACTGCTTCTCTTTCAGTGAAACGCATGTGAATTTATGTTGAATGCTTGTAAGTAGCTTAAGGCACTTTCAAAGGAAAGTGATATTCTCTGAAAGGACAGCATTTACAAAGTGAAGCAACAATCCATTCACTTCGCACTGTGAATTGAAGTGTTGGAACAGACTGCTTCTCTTTCAGAGAAACGCATGTGTATTTCTGTTGAATGCTTATGAGTAGCTTATGGCACTTTCAAAGGAAAGTGATTTTCTCTGAAAGGACAGCATTTAGAAAGTGAAGCAACACTCCATTCACAACGCACAGTGAATTGAAGTGTTGGAACAGACTACTTCTCTTTCCGAGAAACAGATATGAGTTTTTTGTGAATGTTCGTAAGTAGCTTAAGGCACTTTCAAAGGAAAGTGATTTTCTCTGAAAGGACAGCATTTAGAAAGTGAAGCAACACTCCATTCACTTTGCACAGTGAATTGAAGTGTTGGAACAGACTGCTTCTCTTTCAGTGAAACGCATGTGAATTTCTGTTGAATGCTTGTAAGTAGCTTAAGGCACTATCAAAGGAAAGTGATTTTCTCTGAAAGGACAGCATTTAGAAAGTGAAGCAACAGTCCATTCACTTCGCACTGTGAATTGAAGTGTTGGAACAGACTGCTTCTTTTTCAGAGAAACGCATGTGAATTTCTGTTAAATGCTTGTAAGTAGCTTAAGGCACTTTCAAAGGAAAGTGATTTTCTCTGAAAGAACAGCATTTAGAAAGGGAAGCAACACTCCATTCACAACGCACAGTGAATTGAAGTGTTGGAACAGACAACTTCTCTTTCAGAGAAACAGATATGAGTTTTTTGTGAATGCTTGTAAGTAGCTTAAGGCACTTTCAAAGGAAAGTGATTTTCTCTGAAAGGACAGCATTTAGAAAGTGAAGCAACACTCCATTCACTTCGCACAGTGAATTGAAGTGTTGGAACAGACTGCTTCTCTTTCAGTGAAATGCATGTGAATTTCTGTTGAATGCTTGTAAGTAGCTTAAGGCACTTTCAAAGGAAAGTGATTTTCTCTGAAAGGACAGCATTTAGAAAGTGAAGCAACACTCCATTCACTTCGCACAGTGAATTGAAGTGTTGGAACAGACTGCTTCTCTTTCAGTGAAACGCATGTGAATTTCTGTTGAATGCTTGTAAGTAGCTTAAGGCACTTTCAAAGGAAAGTGATTTTCTCTGAAAGGACAGCATTTAGAAAGTGAAGCAACACTCCATTCACAACGCACAGTGAATTGAAGCGTTGGAACAGACTACTTCTCTTTCAGAGAAACAGATATGAGTTTTTTGTGAATGCTTGTAAGTAGCTTAAGGCACTTTCAAAGGAAAGTGATTTTCTCTGAAAGGACAGCATTTAGAAAGTGAAGCAACACTACATTCACTTCGCACAGTGTACTGAAGTGTTGGAACAGACTGCTTCTCTTTCAGTGAAACGCATGTGAATTTATGTTGAATGCTTGTAAGTAGCTTAAGGCACTTTCAAAGGAAAGTGATATTCTCTGAAAGGACAGCATTTACAAAGTGAAGCAACAATCCATTCACTTCGCACTGTGAATTGAAGTGTTGGAACAGACTGCTTCTCTTTCAGAGAAACGCATGTGTATTTCTGTTGAATGCTTATGAGTAGCTTAAGGCACTTTCAAAGGAAAGTGATTTTCTCTGAAAGGACAGCATTTAGAAAGTGAAGCAACACTCCATTCACAACGCACAGTGAATTGAAGTGTTGGAACAGACTACTTCTCTTTCCGAGAAACAGATATGAGTTTTTTGTGAATGTTCGTAAGTAGCTTAAGGCACTTTCAAAGGAAAGTGATTTTCTCTGAAAGGACAGCATTTAGAAAGTGAAGCAACACTCCATTCACTTCGCACAGTGAATTGAAGTGTTGGAACAGACTGCTTCTCTTTCAGTGAAATGCATGTGAATTTCTGTTGAATGCTTGTAAGTAGCTTAAGGCACTTTCAAAGGAAAGTGATTTTCTCTGAAAGGACAGCATTTACAAAGTGAAGCAACAGTCCATTCACTTCGCACTGTGAATTGAAGTGTTGGAACAGAATGCTTCTCTTTCAGAGAAACGCAGGTGTATTTTGTTGAATGCTTATGAGTAGCTTAAGGCACTTTCAAAGGAAAGTGATTTTCTCTGAAAGGACAGCATTTAGAAAGTGAAGCAACACTCCATTCACAACGCACAGTGAATTCAAGTGTTGGAAGAGACTACTTCTCTTTCAGAGAAACAGATATGAGTTTTTTGTGAATGCTTGTAAGTAGCTTAAGGCACTTTCAAAGGAAAGTGATTTTCTCTGAAAGGACAGCATTTAGAAAGTGAAGCAACACTCCATTCACTTCACATAGTGAATCGAAGTGTTGGAACAGACTGCTTCTCTTTCAGAGAAATGCATGTGAATTTCTGTTGAATGCTTGTAAGTACCTTAAGGCACTATCAAAGGAAAGTGATTTTCTCTGAAAGGACAGCATTTAGAAAGTGAAGCAACACTCCATTCACAACGCACAGTGAATTGAAGTGTTCGAACAGACTACTTCTCTTTCAGAGAAACAGATATGAGTTTTTTGTGAATGCTTGTAAGTAGCTTAAGGCACTTTCAAAGGAAAGTGATTTTCTCTGAAAGGACAGCATTTAGAAAGTGAAGCAACACTCCATTCACTGCGCACAGTGAATTGAAGTGTTGGAACAGACTGCTTCTCTTTCAGTGAAATGCATGTGAATTTCTGTTGAATGCTTGTAAGTAGCTTAAGGCACTTTCAAAGGAAAGTGATTTTCTCTGAAAGGACAGCATTTAGAAAGTGAAGCAACACTCCATTCACTTCGCACAGTGAATTGAAGTGTTGGAAGAGACTGCTTCTCTTTCAGTGAAACGCATGTGAATTTCAGTTGAATGCTTGTAAGTAGCTTAAGGCACTTTCAAAGGAAAGTGATTTTCTCTGAAAGGACAGCATTTAGAAAGTGAAGCAACACTCCATTCACTTCGCACAGTGAATTGAAGTGTTGGAACAGACTGCTTCTCTTTCAGTGAAACGCATGTGAATTTCTGTTGAATGCTTGTAAGTAGCTTAGGCACTTTCAGGAAAGTGATTTTCTCTGAAAGGACAGCATTTACAAAGTGAAGCAACAGTCCATTCACTTCGCACTGTGAATTGAAGTGTTGGAACATATTGCTTCTCTTTCAGAGAAACGCATGTGTATTTCTGTTGAATGCTTATGAGTAGCTTAAGGCACTTTCAAAGGAAAGTGATTTTCTCTGAAAGGACAGCATTTAGAAAGAGAAGCAACACTCCATTCACAACGCACAGTGAATTGAAGTGTTGGAACAGACTACTTCTCTTTCAGAAAGACAGATATGAGTTTTTTGTGAATGCTTGTAAGTAGCTTAAGGCACTTTCAAAGGAAAGTGATTTTCTCTGAAAGGACAGCATTTAGAAAGTGAAGCAACACTCCATTCACTTCGCACAGTGAATTGAAGTGTTGGAACAGACTGCTTCTCTTTCTGTGAAATGCATGTGAATTTCTGTTGAATGCTTGTAAGTAGCTTAAGGCACTATCAAAGGAAAGTGATTTTCTCTGAAAGGACAGCATTTACAAAGTGAAGCAACAGTCCATTCACTTCGCACTGTGAATTGAAGTGTTGGAACAGACTGGTTCTCTTTCAGAGAAACACATGTGTATTTCTGTTGAATGCTTATGAGTAGCTTAAGGCACTTTCAAAGGAAAGTGATTTTCACTGAAAGGACAGCATTTAGAAAGTGAAGCAACACTCCATTCACAACACACAGTGAATTCAAGTGTTGGAACAGACTACTTCTCTTTCAGAGAAACAGATATGAGTTTTTTGTGAATGCTTGTAAGTAGCTTAAGGCACTTTCAAAGGAAAGTGATTTTCTCTGAAAGGACAGCATTTAGAAAGTGAAGCAACACTCCATTCACTTCGCACAGTGAATTGAAGTGTTGGAACAGACTGCTTCTCTTTCAGTGAAATGCAAGTGAATTTCTGTTGAATGCTTGTAAGTAGCTTAAGGCACTTTCAAAGGAAAGTGATTTTCTCTGAAAGGACAGCATTTAGAAAGTGAAGTAACACTCCATTCACTTCGCACAGTGAATTGAAATGTTGGAACAGACTGCTTCTCTTTCAGTGAAACGCATGTGAATTTCTGTTGAATGTTTGAAAGTAGATTAAGGCACTTTCAAAGGAAAGTGATTTTCTCTGAAAGGACAGCATTTAGAAAGTGAAGCAACACTCCATTCACAACGCACAGTGAATTGAAGTGTTGGAACAGACTACTTCTCTTTCAGAGAAACAGATATGAGTTTTTTGTGAATGCTTATAAGTAGCTTAAGGCACTTTCAAAGGAAAGTGATTTTCTCTGAAAGGACAGCATTTAGAAAGTGAAGCAACACTCCATTCACTGCGCAGAGTGAACTGAAGTGTTGGAACAGACTGCTTCTCTTTCAGTGAAATGCATGTGAATTTCTGTTGAATGCTTGTAAGTAGCTTAAGGCACTTTCAAAGGAAAGTGATTTTCTCTGAAAGGACAGCATTTAGAAAGTGAAGCAACACTCCATTCACTTCGCACAGTGAATTTAAGTGTTGAAACAGACTGCTTCTCTTTCAGTGAAATGCATGTGAATTTCTGTTGAATGCTTGTAAGTAGCTTAAGGGACTTTCAAAGGAAAGTGATTTTCTCTGAAAGGACAGCATTTAGAAAGTGAAGCAACATTCCATTCACTTCGCACAGTGAATTGAAGTGTTGGAACAGACTGCTTCTCTTTCAGTGAAATGCATGTGAATTTCTGTTGAATGCTTGTAAGTAGCTTAAGGCACTTTCAAAGGAAAGTGATTTTCTCTGAAAGGACAGCATTTAGGAAGTGAAGCAACACTCCATTCACTTCGCACAGTGAATTGAAGTGTTGGAACAGACTGCTTCTCTTTCAGAGAAACGCATGTGTATTTCTGTTGAATGCTTATGAGTAGCTTAAGGCACTTTCAAAGGAAAGTGATTTTCTCTGAAAGGACATCATTTAGAAAGTGAAGCAACACTCCATTCACTTCACATAGTGAATTGAAGTGTTGGAACAGACTGCTTCTCTTTCAGAGAAACGCATGTGAATTTCTGTTGAATGTTTGTAAGTAGCTTAAGGCACTTTCAAAGGAAAGTGATTTTCTCTGAAAGGACAGCATTTAGAAAGTGAAGCAACACTCCATTCACAACGCACAGTGAATTGAAGCGTTGGAACAGACTACTTCTCTTTCAGAGAAACAGATATGAGTTTTTTGTGAATGCTTGTAAGTAGCTTAAGGCACTTTCAAAGGAAAGTGATTTTCTCTGAAAGGACAGCATTTAGAAAGTGAAGCAACACTACATTCACTTCGCACAGTGTACTGAAGTGTTGGAACAGACTGCTTCTCTTTCAGTGAAACGCATGTGAATTTATGTTGAATGCTTGTAAGTAGCTTAAGGCACTTTCAAAGGAAAGTGATATTCTCTGAAAGGACAGCATTTACAAAGTGAAGCAACAATCCATTCACTTCGCACTGTGAATTGAAGTGTTGGAACAGACTGCTTCTCTTTCAGAGAAACGCATGTGTATTTCTGTTGAATGCTTATGAGTAGCTTAAGGCACTTTCAAAGGAAAGTGATTTTCTCTGAAAGGACAGCATTTAGAAAGTGAAGCAACACTCCATTCACAACGCACAGTGAATTGAAGTGTTGGAACAGACTACTTCTCTTTCCGAGAAACAGATATGAGTTTTTTGTGAATGTTCGTAAGTAGCTTAAGGCACTTTCAAAGGAAAGTGATTTTCTCTGAAAGGACAGCATTTAGAAAGTGAAGCAACACTCCATTCACTTCGCACAGTGAATTGAAGTGTTGGAACAGACTGCTTCTCTTTCAGTGAAATGCATGTGAATTTCTGTTGAATGCTTGTAAGTAGCTTAAGGCACTTTCAAAGGAAAGTGATTTTCTCTGAAAGGACAGCATTTACAAAGTGAAGCAACAGTCCATTCACTTCGCACTGTGAATTGAAGTGTTGGAACAGAATGCTTCTCTTTCAGAGAAACGCAGGTGTATTTTGTTGAATGCTTATGAGTAGCTTAAGGCACTTTCAAAGGAAAGTGATTTTCTCTGAAAGGACAGCATTTAGAAAGTGAAGCAACACTCCATTCACAACGCACAGTGAATTCAAGTGTTGGAAGAGACTACTTCTCTTTCAGAGAAACAGATATGAGTTTTTTGTGAATGCTTGTAAGTAGCTTAAGGCACTTTCAAAGGAAAGTGATTTTCTCTGAAAGGACAGCATTTAGAAAGTGAAGCAACACTCCATTCACTTCACATAGTGAATCGAAGTGTTGGAACAGACTGCTTCTCTTTCAGAGAAATGCATGTGAATTTCTGTTGAATGCTTGTAAGTACCTTAAGGCACTATCAAAGGAAAGTGATTTTCTCTGAAAGGACAGCATTTAGAAAGTGAAGCAACACTCCATTCACAACGCACAGTGAATTGAAGTGTTCGAACAGACTACTTCTCTTTCAGAGAAACAGATATGAGTTTTTTGTGAATGCTTGTAAGTAGCTTAAGGCACTTTCAAAGGAAAGTGATTTTCTCTGAAAGGACAGCATTTAGAAAGTGAAGCAACACTCCATTCACTGCGCACAGTGAATTGAAGTGTTGGAACAGACTGCTTCTCTTTCAGTGAAATGCATGTGAATTTCTGTTGAATGCTTGTAAGTAGCTTAAGGCACTTTCAAAGGAAAGTGATTTTCTCTGAAAGGACAGCATTTAGAAAGTGAAGCAACACTCCATTCACTTCGCACAGTGAATTGAAGTGTTGGAAGAGACTGCTTCTCTTTCAGTGAAACGCATGTGAATTTCAGTTGAATGCTTGTAAGTAGCTTAAGGCACTTTCAAAGGAAAGTGATTTTCTCTGAAAGGACAGCATTTAGAAAGTGAAGCAACACTCCATTCACTTCGCACAGTGAATTGAAGTGTTGGAACAGACTGCTTCTCTTTCAGTGAAACGCATGTGAATTCTGTTGAATGCTTGTAAGTAGCTTAGGCACTTTCAGGAAAGTGATTTTCTCTGAAAGGACAGCATTTACAAAGTGAAGCAACAGTCCATTCACTTCGCACTGTGAATTGAAGTGTTGGAACATATTGCTTCTCTTTCAGAGAAACGCATGTGTATTTCTGTTGAATGCTTATGAGTAGCTTAAGGCACTTTCAAAGGAAAGTGATTTTCTCTGAAAGGACAGCATTTAGAAAGAGAAGCAACACTCCATTCACAACGCACAGTGAATTGAAGTGTTGGAACAGACTACTTCTCTTTCAGAAAGACAGATATGAGTTTTTTGTGAATGCTTGTAAGTAGCTTAAGGCACTTTCAAAGGAAAGTGATTTTCTCTGAAAGGACAGCATTTAGAAAGTGAAGCAACACTCCATTCACTTCGCATAGTGAATTGAAGTGTTGGAACAGACTGCTTCTCTTTCTGTGAAATGCATGTGAATTTCTGTTGAATGCTTGTAAGTAGCTTAAGGCACTATCAAAGGAAAGTGATTTTCTCTGAAAGGACAGCATTTACAAAGTGAAGCAACAGTCCATTCACTTCGCACTGTGAATTGAAGTGTTGGAACAGACTGGTTCTCTTTCAGAGAAACACATGTGTATTTCTGTTGAATGCTTATGAGTAGCTTAAGGCACTTTCAAAGGAAAGTGATTTTCACTGAAAGGACAGCATTTAGAAAGTGAAGCAACACTCCATTCACAACACACAGTGAATTCAAGTGTTGGAACAGACTACTTCTCTTTCAGAGAAACAGATATGAGTTTTTTGTGAATGCTTGTAAGTAGCTTAAGGCACTTTCAAAGGAAAGTGATTTTCTCTGAAAGGACAGCATTTAGAAAGTGAAGCAACACTCCATTCACTTCGCACAGTGAATTGAAGTGTTGGAACAGACTGCTTCTCTTTCAGTGAAATGCAAGTGAATTTCTGTTGAATGCTTGTAAGTAGCTTAAGGCACTTTCAAAGGAAAGTGATTTTCTCTGAAAGGACAGCATTTAGAAAGTGAAGTAACACTCCATTCACTTCGCACAGTGAATTGAAATGTTGGAACAGACTGCTTCTCTTTCAGTGAAACGCATGTGAATTTCTGTTGAACGTTTGAAAGTAGATTAAGGCACTTTCAAAGGAAAGTGATTTTCTCTGAAAGGACAGCATTTAGAAAGTGAAGCAACACTCCATTCACAACGCACAGTGAATTGAAGTGTTGGAACAGACTACTTCTCTTTCAGA
The DNA here is from genome assembly GCF_982192425.1 of Myodes glareolus. NCBI lineage: Eukaryota > Metazoa > Chordata > Mammalia > Rodentia > Cricetidae > Myodes > Myodes glareolus. The sequence continues at coordinate 280,751 of NW_028263240.1, forward strand.
GAAACAGATATGAGTTTTTTGTGAATGCTTATAAGTAGCTTAAGGCACTTTCAAAGGAAAGTGATTTTCTCTGAAAGGACAGCATTTAGAAAGTGAAGCAACACTCCATTCACTGCGCAGAGTGAACTGAAGTGTTGGAACAGACTGCTTCTCTTTCAGTGAAATGCATGTGAATTTCTGTTGAATGCTTGTAAGTAGCTTAAGGCACTTTCAAAGGAAAGTGATTTTCTCTGAAAGGACAGCATTTAGAAAGTGAAGCAACACTCCATTCACTTCGCACAGTGAATTTAAGTGTTGAAACAGACTGCTTCTCTTTCAGTGAAATGCATGTGAATTTCTGTTGAATGCTTGTAAGTAGCTTAAGGGACTTTCAAAGGAAAGTGATTTTCTCTGAAAGGACAGCATTTAGAAAGTGAAGCAACATTCCATTCACTTCGCACAGTGAATTGAAGTGTTGGAACAGACTGCTTCTCTTTCAGTGAAATGCATGTGAATTTCTGTTGAATGCTTGTAAGTAGCTTAAGGCACTTTCAAAGGAAAGTGATTTTCTCTGAAAGGACAGCATTTAGGAAGTGAAGCAACACTCCATTCACTTCGCACAGTGAATTGAAGTGTTGGAACAGACTGCTTCTCTTTCAGAGAAACGCATGTGTATTTCTGTTGAATGCTTATGAGTAGCTTAAGGCACTTTCAAAGGAAAGTGATTTTCTCTGAAAGGACAGCATTTAGAAAGTGAAGCAACACTCCATTCACAACGCACAGTGAATTGAAGTGTTGGAAGAGACTACTTCTCTTTCAGAGAAACAGATATGAGTTTTTTGTGAATGCTTGTAAGTAGCTTAAGGCACTTTCATAGGAAAGTGATTTCCTCTGAAAGGACAGCATTTAGAAAGTAAAGCAACACTCCATTCACTTCGCACAGTGAATTGAAGTGTTGGAACAGACTGCTTCTCTTTCTGTGAAACGCATGTGAATTTCTGCTGAATGCTTGTAAGTAGCTTAAGGCACTTTCAAAGGAAAGTGATTTTCTCTGAAAGGACAGCATTTACAAAGTGAAGCAACAGTCCATTCACTTCGCACTGTGAATTGAAGTGTTGGAACAGACTGCTTCTCTTTCAGAGAAACACATGTGTATTTCTGTTGAATGCTTATGAGTAGCTTAAGGCACTTTCAAAGGAAAGTGATTTTCACTGAAAGGACAGCATTTAGAAAGTGAAGCAACACTCCATTCACAACGCACAGTGAATTCAAGTGTTGGAACAGACTACTTCTCTTTCAGAGAAACAGATATGAGTTTTTTGTGAATGCTTGTAAGTAGCTTAAGGCACTTTCAAAGGAAAGTGATTTTCTCTGAAAGGACAGCATTTAGAAAGTGAAGCAACACTCCATTCACTTCGCACAGTGAATTGAAGTGTTGGAACAGACTGCCTCTCTTTCAGTGAAATGCATGTGAATTTCTGTTGAATGCTTGTAAGTAGCTTAAGGGACTTTCAAAGGAAAGTGATTTTCTCTGAAAGGACAGCATTTAGAAAGTGAAGCAACATTCCATTCACTTCGCACAGTGAATTGAAGTGTTGGAACAGACTGCTTCTCTTTCAGTGAAACGCATGTGAATTTATGTTGAATGCTTGTAAGTAGCTTAAGGCACTTTCAAAGGAAAGTGATTTTCTCTGAAAGGACAGCATTTACAAAGTGAAGCAACAGTCCATTCACTTCGCACTGTGAATTGAAGTGTTGGAACAGACTGCTTCTCTTTCAGAGAAACGTATGTGTATTTCTGTTGAATGCTTATTAGTAGCTTAAGGCACTTTCAAAGGAAATTGATTTTCTCTGAAAGGACAGCATTTAGAAAGTGAAGCAACACTCCATTCACAACGCACAGTGAATTGAAGTGTTGGAACAGACTACTTCTCTTTCAGAGAAACAGATATGAGTTTTTTGTGAATGCTTGTAAGTAGCTTAAGGCACTTTCATAGGAAAGTGATTTTCTCTGAAAGGACAGCATTTAGAAAGTGAAGCAACACTCCATTCACTTCGCGCAGTGAATTGAAGTGTTGGAACAGACTGCTTCTCTTTCAGAGAAACGCATGTGTATTTCTGTTGAATGCTTATGAGTAGCTTAAGGCACTTTCAAAGGAAAGTGATTTTCTCTGAAAGGACAGCATTTAGAAAGTGAAGCAACACTCCATTCACAACGCACAGTGAATTGAAGTGTTGGAACAGACTACTTCTCTTTCAGAGAAACAGATATGAGTTTTTTGTGAATGCTTGTAAGTAGCTTAAGGCACTTTCATAGGAAAGTGATTTTCTCTGAAAGGACAGCATTTAGAAAGTGAAGCAACACTCCATTCACTTCGCACAGTGAATTGAAGTGTTGGAACAGACTGCTTCTCTTTCTGTGAAACGCATGTGAATTTCTACTGAATGCTTGTAAGTAGCTTAAGGCACTATCAAAGGAAAGTGATTTTCTCTGAAAGGACAGCATTTAGAAAGTGAAGCAACAGTCCATTCACTTCGCACTGTGAATTGAAGTGTTGGAACAGACTGCTTCTCTTTCAGAGAAACGCATGTGAATTTCTGTTGAATGCTTGTAAGTAGATTAAGGAACTTTCAAAGGAAAGTGATTTTCTCTGAAAGGACAGCATTTAGAAAGTGAAGCAACACTCCATTCACAACGCACAGTGAATTGAAGTGTTGGAACAGACTACTTCTCTTTCAGAGAAACAGATATGAGTTTTTTGTGAATGCTTGTAAGTAGCTTAAGGCACTTTCAAAGGAAAGTGATTTTCTCTGAAAGGACAGCATTTAGAAAGTGAAGCAACACTCCATTCACTTCGCACAGTGAATTGAAGTGTTGGAACAGACTGCTTCTCTTTCAGTGAAATGCATGTAAATTTCTGTTGAATGCTTGTCAGTAGCTTAAGGGACTTTCAAAGGAAAGTGATTTTCTCTGAAAGGACAGCATTTAGAAAGTGAAGCAACACTCCATTCACAACGCACAGTGAATTGAAGTGTTGGAGCAGACTACTTCTCTTTCAGAGAAACAGATATGAGTTTTTTGAGAATGCTTGTAAGTAGCTTAAGGCACTTTCAAAGGAAAGTGATTTTCTCTGAAAGGACAGCATTTAGAAAGTGAAGCAACACTCCATTCACTTCGCACAGTGAATTGAAGTGTTGGAACAGACTGCTTCTCTTTCAGTGAAATGCAAGTGAATTTCTGTTGAATGCTTGTAAGTAGCTTAAGGCACTTTCAAAGGAAAGTGATTTTCTCTGAAAGGACAGCATTTAGAAAGTGAAGCAACACGCCATTCACTTCGCACAGTGAATTGAAATGTTGGAACAGACTGCTTCTCTTTCAGTGAAACGCATGTGAATTTCTGTTGAATGCTTGAAAGTAGCTTAAGGCACTTTCAAAGGAAAGTGATTTTCTCTGAAAGGACAGCATTTAGAAAGTGAAGCAACACTCCATTCACAACGCACAGTGAATTGAAGTGTTGGAACAGACTACTTCTCTTTCAGAGAAACAGATATGAGTTTTTTGTGAATGCTTGTAAGTAGCTTAAGGCACTTTCAAAGGAAAGTGATTTTCTCTGAAAGGACAGCATTTAGAAAGTGAAGCAACACTCCATTCACTGCGCACAGTGAACTGAAGTGTTGGAACAGACTGCTTCTCTTTCAGTGAAATGCATGTGAATTTCTGTTGAATGCTTGTAAGTAGCTTAAGGCACTTTCAAAGGAAAGTGATTTTCTCTGAAAGGACAGCATTTAGAAAGTGAAGCAACACTCCATTCACAACGCACAGTGAATTGAAGTGTTGAAACAGACTGCTTCTCTTTCAGTGAAATGCATGTGAATTTCTGTTGAATGCTTGTAAGTAGCTTAAGGGACTTTCAAAGGAAATTGATTTTCTCTTAAAGGACAGCATTTAGAAAGTGAAGCAACATTCCATTCACTTCGCACAGTGAATTGAAGTGTTGGAACAGACTGCTTCTCTTTCAGTGAAACGCATGTGAATTTATGTTGAATGCTTGTAAGTAGCTTAAGGCACTTTCAAAGGAAAGTGATTTTCTCTGAAAGGACAGCATTTACAAAGTGAAGCAACAGTCCATTCACTTCGCACTGTGAATTGAAGTGTTGGAACAGACTGCTTCTCTTTCAGAGAAACGCATGTGTATTTCTGTTGAATGCTTATTAGTAGCTTAAGGCACTTTCAAAGGAAATTGATTTTCTCTGAAAGGACAGCATTTAGAAAGTGAAGCAACACTCCATTCACAACGCACAGTGAATTGAAGTGTTGGAACAGACTACTTCTCTTTCAGAGAAACAGATATGAGTTTTTTGTGAATCCTTGTAAGTAGCTTAAGGCACTTTCATAGGAAAGTGATTTTCTCTGAAAGGACAGCATTTACAAAGTGAAGCAACACTCCATTCACTTCGCGCAGTGAATTGAAGTGTTGGAACAGACTGCTTCTCTTTCAGAGAAACGCATGTGTATTTCTGTTGAATGCTTATGAGTAGCTTAAGGCACTTTCAAAGGAAAGTGATTTTCTCTGAAAGGACAGCATTTAGAAAGTGAAGCAACACTCCATTCACTTCGCACAGTGAATTGAAGTGTTGGAACAGACTGCTTCTCTTTCTGTGAAACGCATGTGAATTTCTACTGAATGCTTGTAAGTAGCTTAAGGCACTATCAAAGGAAAGTGATTTTCTCTGAAAGGACAGCATTTAGAAAGTGAAGCAACAGTCCATTCACTTCGCACTGTGAATTGAAGTGTTGGAATAGACTGCTTCTCTTTCAGAGAAACGCATGTGAATTTCTGTTGAATGCTTGTAAGTAGATTAAGGAACTTTCAAAGGAAAGTGATTTTCTCTGAAAGGACAGCATTTAGAAAGTGAAGCAACACTCCATTCACAACGCACAGTGAATTGAAGTGTTGGAACAGACTACTTCTCTTTCAGAGAAACAGATATGAGTTTTTTGTGAATGCTTGTAAGTAGCTTAAGGCACTTTCAAAGGAAAGTGATTTTCTCTGAAAGGACAGCATTTAGAAAGTGAAGCAACACTCCATTCACTTCGCACAGTGAATTGAAGTGTTGGAACAGACTGCTTCTCTTTCAGTGAAATGCATGTAAATTTCTGTTGAATGCTTGTCAGTAGCTTAAGGGACTTTCAAAGGAAAGTGATTTTCTCTGAAAGGACAGCATTTAGAAAGTGAAGCAACACTCCATTCACAACGCACAGTGAATTGAAGTGTTGGAGCAGACTACTTCTCTTTCAGAGAAACAGATATGAGTTTTTTGTGAATGCTTGTAAGTAGCTTAAGGCACTTTCAAAGGAAAGTGATTTTCTCTGAAAGGACAGCATTTAGAAAGTGAAGCAACACTCCATTCACTTCGCACAGTGAATTGAAGTGTTGGAACAGACTGCTTCTCTTTCAGTGAAATGCAAGTGAATTTCTGTTGAATGCTTGTAAGTAGCTTAAGGCACTTTCAAAGGAAAGTGATTTTCTCTGAAAGGACAGCATTTAGAAAGTGAAGCAACACGCCATTCACTTCGCACAGTGAATTGAAATGTTGGAACAGACTGCTTCTCTTTCAGTGAAACGCATGTGAATTTCTGTTGAATGCTTGAAAGTAGCTTAAGGCACTTTCAAAGGAAAGTGATTTTCTCTGAAAGGACAGCATTTAGAAAGTGAAGCAACACTCCATTCACAACGCACAGTGAATTGAAGTGTTGGAACAGACTACTTCTCTTTCAGAGAAACAGATATGAGTTTTTTGTGAATGCTTGTAAGTAGCTTAAGGCACTTTCAAAGGAAAGTGATTTTCTCTGAAAGGACAGCATTTAGAAAGTGAAGCAACACTCCATTCACTGCGCACAGTGAACTGAAGTGTTGGAACAGACTGCTTCTCTTTCAGTGAAATGCATGTGAATTTCTGTTGAATGCTTGTAAGTAGCTTAAGGCACTTTCAAAGGAAAGTGATTTTCTCTGAAAGGACAGCATTTAGAAAGTGAAGCAACACTCCATTCACAACGCACAGTGAATTGAAGTGTTGAAACAGACTGCTTCTCTTTCAGTGAAATGCATGTGAATTTCTGTTGAATGCTTGTAAGTAGCTTAAGGGACTTTCAAAGGAAATTGATTTTCTCTTAAAGGACAGCATTTAGAAAGTGAAGCAACATTCCATTCACTTCGCACAGTGAATTGAAGTGTTGGAACAGACTGCTTCTCTTTCAGTGAAACGCATGTGAATTTATGTTGAATGCTTGTAAGTAGCTTAAGGCACTTTCAAAGGAAAGTGATTTTCTCTGAAAGGACAGCATTTACAAAGTGAAGCAACAGTCCATTCACTTCGCACTGTGAATTGAAGTGTTGGAACAGACTGCTTCTCTTTCAGAGAAACGCATGTGTATTTCTGTTGAATGCTTATTAGTAGCTTAAGGCACTTTCAAAGGAAATTGATTTTCTCTGAAAGGACAGCATTTAGAAAGTGAAGCAACACTCCATTCACAACGCACAGTGAATTGAAGTGTTGGAACAGACTACTTCTCTTTCAGAGAAACAGATATGAGTTTTTTGTGAATCCTTGTAAGTAGCTTAAGGCACTTTCATAGGAAAGTGATTTTCTCTGAAAGGACAGCATTTACAAAGTGAAGCAACACTCCATTCACTTCGCGCAGTGAATTGAAGTGTTGGAACAGACTGCTTCTCTTTCAGAGAAACGCATGTGTATTTCTGTTGAATGCTTATGAGTAGCTTAAGGCACTTTCAAAGGAAAGTGATTTTCTCTGAAAGGACAGCATTTAGAAAGTGAAGCAACACTCCATTCACAACGCACAGTGAATTGAAGTGTTGGAACAGACTACTTCTCTTTCAGAGAAACAGATATGAGTTTTTTGCGAATGCTTGTAAGTAGCTTAAGGCACTTTCATAGGAAAGTGATTTTCTCTGAAAGGACAGCATTTAGAAAGTGAAGCAACACTCCATTCACTTCGCACAGTGAATTGAAATGTTGGAACAGACTGCTTCTCTTTCTGTGAAACGCATGTGAATTTCTGCTGAATGCTTGTAAGTAGCTTAAGGCACTTTCAAAGGAAAGTGATTTTCTCTGAAAGGACAGCATTTAGAAAGTGAAGCAACACTCCATTCACTTCGCACAGTGAACTGAAGTGTTGGAACAGACTGCTTCTCTTTCAGTGAAATGCATGTGAATTTCTGTTGAATGCTTGTAAGTAGCTTAAGGCACTTTCAAAGGAAAGTGATTTTCTCTGAAAGGACAGCATTTAGAAAGTGAAGCAACACTCCATTCACTTCGCACAGTGAATTGAAGTGTTGGAACAGACTGCTTCTCTTTCAGTGAAATGCATGTAAATTTCTGTTGAATGCTTGTAAGTAGCTTAAGGGACTTTCAAAGGAAAGTGATTTTCTCTGAAAGGACAGCATTTAGAAAGTGAAGCAACACTCCATTCACAACGCACAGTGAATTGAAGTGTTGGAACAGACTACTTCTCTTTCAGAGAAACAGATATGAGTTTTTTGTGAATGCTTGTAAGTAGCTTAAGGCACTTTCATAGGAAAGTGATTTTCTCTGAAAGGACAGCATTTAGAAAGTGAAGCAACACTCCATTCACTTCGCACAGTGAATTGAAGTATTGGAACAGACTGCTTCTCTTTCTGTGAAACGCATGTGAATTTCTGTTGAATGCTTGTAAGTAGCTTAAGGCACTTTCAAAGGAAAGTGATTTTCTCTGAAAGGACATCATTTAGAAAGTGAAGCAACAGTCCATTCACTTCGCACAGTGAACTGAAGTGTTGGAACAGACTGCTTTTCTTTCTGTGAAACGCATGTGAATTTCTGTTGAATGCTTGTAAGTAGCTTAAGGCACTTTCAAAGGAAAGTGATTTTCTCTGAAAGGACAGCATTTGCAAAGTGAAGCAACAGTCCATTCACTTCGCACTGTGAGTTGAAGTGTTGGAACGGACTGCTTCTCTTTCAGAGAAACGCATGTGAATTTCTGTTGAATGCTTGAAAGTAGCTTAAGGCACTTTCAAAGGAAAGTGATTTTCTCTGAAAGGACATCATTTAGAAAGTGAAGCAACACTCCATTCACTTCACATAGTGAATTGAAGTGTTGGAACAGACTGCTTCTCTTTCAGAGAAACGCATGTGAATTTCTGTTGAATGCTTGTAAGTAGCTTAAGGCACTTTCAAAGGAAAGTGATTTTCTCTGAAAGGACAGCATTTAGAAAGTGAAGCAACACTCCATTCACAACGCACAGTGAATTGACGTGTTGGAACAGACTACTTCTCTTTCAGAGAAACAGATATGAGTTTTTTGTGAATGCTTGTAAGTAGATTAAGGTACTTTCATAGGAAAGTGATTTTCTCTGAAAGGACAGCATTTAGAAAGTGAAGCAACACTCCATTCACTTCGCACAGTGAATTGAAGTGTTGGAACAGACTGCTTCTCTTTCTGTGAAACGCATGTGAATTTCTGCTGAATGCTTGTAAGTAGCTTAAGGCACTTTCAAAGGAAAGTGATTTTCTCTGAAAGGACAGCATTTAGAAAGTGAAGCAACAGTCCATTCACTTCGCACTGTGAATTGAAGTGTTGGAACAGACTGCTTCTCTTTCAGAGAAACGCATGTGAATTTCTGTTGAATGCTTGTAAGTAGATTAAGGAACTTTCAAAGGAAAGTGATTTTCTCTGAAAGGACAGCATTTAGAAAGTGAAGCAACACTCCATTCACAACGCACAGTGAATTGAAGTGTTGGAACAGACTACTTCTCTTTCAGAGAAACAGATATGAGTTTTTTGTGAATGCTTGTAAGTAGCTTAAGGCACTTTCAAAGGAAAGTGATTTTCTCTGAAAGGACAGCATTTAGAAAGTGAAGCAACACTCCATTCACTGCGCACAGTGAACTGAAGTGTTGGAACAGACTGCTTCTCTTTCAGTGAAATGCATGTGAATTTCTGTTGAATGCTTGTAAGTAGCTTAAGGCACTTTCAAAGGAAAGTGATTTTCTCTGAAAGGACAGCATTTAGAAAGTGAAGCAACACTCCATTCACAACGCACAGTGAATTGAAGTGTTGAAACAGACTGCTTCTCTTTCAGTGAAATGCATGTGAATTTCTGTTGAATGCTTGTAAGTAGCTTAAGGGACTTTCAAAGGAAATTGATTTTCTCTTAAAGGACAGCATTTAGAAAGTGAAGCAACATTCCATTCACTTCGCACAGTGAATTGAAGTGTTGGAACAGACTGCTTCTCTTTCAGTGAAACGCATGTGAATTTATGTTGAATGCTTGTAAGTAGCTTAAGGCACTTTCAAAGGAAAGTGATTTTCTCTGAAAGGACAGCATTTACAAAGTGAAGCAACAGTCCATTCACTTCGCACTGTGAATTGAAGTGTTGGAACAGACTGCTTCTCTTTCAGAGAAACGCATGTGTATTTCTGTTGAATGCTTATTAGTAGCTTAAGGCACTTTCAAAGGAAATTGATTTTCTCTGAAAGGACAGCATTTAGAAAGTGAAGCAACACTCCATTCACAACGCACAGTGAATTGAAGTGTTGGAACAGACTACTTCTCTTTCAGAGAAACAGATATGAGTTTTTTGTGAATCCTTGTAAGTAGCTTAAGGCACTTTCATAGGAAAGTGATTTTCTCTGAAAGGACAGCATTTAGAAAGTGAAGCAACACTCCATTCACTTCGCGCAGTGAATTGAAGTGTTGGAACAGACTGCTTCTCTTTCAGAGAAACGCATGTGTATTTCTGTTGAATGCTTATGAGTAGCTTAAGGCACTTTCAAAGGAAAGTGATTTTCTCTGAAAGGACAGCATTTAGAAAGTGAAGCAACACTCCATTCACAACGCACAGTGAATTGAAGTGTTGGAACAGACTACTTCTCTTTCAGAGGAACAGATATGAGTTTTTTGCGAATGCTTGTAAGTAGCTTAAGGCACTTTCATAGGAAAGTGATTTTCTCTGAAAGGACAGCATTTAGAAAGTGAAGCAACACTCCATTCACTTCGCACAGTGAATTGAAATGTTGGAACAGACTGCTTCTCTTTCTGTGAAACGCATGTGAATTTCTGCTGAATGCTTGTAAGTACCTTAAGGCACTTTCAAAGGAAAGTGATTTTCTCTGAAAGGACAGCATTTAGAAAGTGAAGCAACACTCCATTCACTTCGCACAGTGAACTGAAGTGTTGGAACAGACTGCTTCTCTTTCAGTGAAATGCATGTGAATTTCTGTTGAATGCTTGTAAGTAGCTTAAGGCACTTTCAAAGGAAAGTGATTTTCTCTGAAAGGACAGCATTTAGAAAGTGAAGCAACACTCCATTCACTTCGCACAGTGAATTGAAGTGTTGGAACAGACTGCTTCTCTTTCAGTGAAATGCATGTAAATTTCTGTTGAATGCTTGTAAGTAGCTTAAGGGACTTTCAAAGGAAAGTGATTTTCTCTGAAAGGACAGCATTTAGAAAGTGAAGCAACACTCCATTCACAACGCACAGTGAATTGAAGTGTTGGAACAGACTACTTCTCTTTCAGAGAAACAGATATGAGTTTTTTGTGAATGCTTGTAAGTAGCTTAAGGCACTTTCATAGGAAAGTGATTTTCTCTGAAAGGACAGCATTTAGAAAGTGAAGCAACACTCCATTCACTTCGCACAGTGAATTGAAGTATTGGAACAGACTGCTTCTCTTTCTGTGAAACGCATGTGAATTTCTGTTGAATGCTTGTAAGTAGCTTAAGGCACTTTCAAAGGAAAGTGATTTTCTCTGAAAGGACATCATTTAGAAAGTGAAGCAACAGTCCATTCACTTCGCACAGTGAACTGAAGTGTTGGAACAGACTGCTTCTCTTTCTGTGAAACGCATGTGAATTTCTGTTGAATGCTTGTAAGTAGCTTAAGGCACTTTCAAAGGAAAGTGATTTTCTCTGAAAGGACAGCATTTGCAAAGTGAAGCAACAGTCCATTCACTTCGCACTGTGAGTTGAAGTGTTGGAACGGACTGCTTCTCTTTCAGAGAAACGCATGTGAATTTCTGTTGAATGCTTGAAAGTAGCTTAAGGCACTTTCAAAGGAAAGTGATTTTCTCTGAAAGGACATCATTTAGAAAGTGAAGCAACACTCCATTCACTTCACATAGTGAATTGAAGTGTTGGAACAGACTGCTTCTCTTTCAGAGAAACGCATGTGAATTTCTGTTGAATGCTTGTAAGTAGCTTAAGGCACTTTCAAAGGAAAGTGATTTTCTCTGAAAGGACAGCATTTAGAAAGTGAAGCAACACTCCATTCACAACGCACAGTGAATTGACGTGTTGGAACAGACTACTTCTCTTTCAGAGAAACAGATATGAGTTTTTTGTGAATGCTTGTAAGTAGATTAAGGCACTTTCATAGGAAAGTGATTTTCTCTGAAAGGACAGCATTTAGAAAGTGAAGCAACACTCCATTCACTTCGCACAGTGCATTGAAGTGTTGGAACAGACTGCTTCTCTTTCTGTGAAACGCATGTGAATTTCTGCTGAATGCTTGTAAGTAGCTTAAGGCACTTTCAAAGGAAAGTGATTTTCTCTGAAAGGACAGCATTTAGAAAGTGAAGCAACAGTCCATTCACTTCGCACTGTGAATTGAAGTGTTGGAACAGACTGCTTCTCTTTCAGAGAAACGCATGTGAATTTCTGTTGAATGCTTGTAAGTAGATTAAGGAACTTTCAAAGGAAAGTGATTTTCTCTGAAAGGACAGCATTTAGAAAGTGAAGCAACACTCCATTCACAACGCACAGTGAATTGAAGTGTTGGAACAGACTACTTCTCTTTCAGAGAAACAGATATGAGTTTTTTGTGAATGCTTGTAAGTAGCTTAAGGCACTTTCAAAGGAAAGTGATTTTCTCTGAAAGGACAGCATTTAGAAAGTGAAGCAACACTCCATTCACTTCGCACAGTGAACTGAAGTGTTGGAACAGACTGCTTCTCTTTCAGTGAAATGCATGTGAATTTCTGTTGAATGCTTGTAAGTAGCTTAAGGCACTTTCAAAGGAAAGTGATTTTCTCTGAAAGGACAGCATTTAGAAAGTGAAGCAACACTCCATTCACTTCGCACAGTGAATTGAAGTGTTGGAACAGACTGCTTCTCTTTCAGTGAAATGCATGTAAATTTCTGTTGAATGCTTGTAAGTAGCTTAAGGGACTTTCAAAGGAAAGTGATTTTCTCTGAAAGGACAGCATTTAGAAAGTGAAGCAACACTCCATTCACAATGCACAGTGAATTGAAGTGTTGGAACAGACTACTTCTCTTTCAGAGAAACAGATATGAGTTTTTTGTGAATGCTTGTAAGTAGCTTAAGGCACTTTCATAGGAAAGTGATTTTCTCTGAAACGACAGCATTTAGAAAGTGAAGCAACACTCCATTCACTTCGCACAGTGAATTGAAGTATTGGAACAGACTGCTTCTCTTTCTGTGAAACGCATGTGAATTTCTGTTGAATGCTTGTAAGTAGCTTAAGGCACTTTCAAAGGAAAGTGATTTTCTCTAAAAGGACAGCATTTACAAAGTGAAGCAACAGTCCATTCACTTCGCACAGTGAACTGAAGTGTTGGAACAGACTGCTTCTCTTTCAGAGAAACGCATGTGAATTTCTGTTGAATGCTTGTAAGTAGATTAAGGAACTTTCAAAGGAAAGTGATTTTCTCTGAAAGGACAGCATTTGCAAAGTGAAGCAACAGTCCATTCACTTCGCACTGTGAGTTGAAGTGTTGGAACAGACTGCTTCTCTTTCAGAGAAACGCATGTGTATTTCTGTTGAATGCTTGTAAGTTGCTTAAGGCACTTTCAAAGGAAAGTGATTTTCTCTGAAAGGACAGCATTTACAAAGTGAAGCAACAGTCCATTCACTTCGCACTGTGAATTGAAGTGTTGGAACAGACTGCTTCTCTTTCAGAGAAACGCATGTGTATTTCTGTTGAATGCTTATGAGTAGCTTAAAGCACTTTCAAAGGAAAGTGATTTTCTCTGAAAGGACAGCATTTAGAAAGTGAAGCAACACTCCATTCACTTCACATAGTGAATTGAAGTATTGGAACAGACTGCTTCTCTTTCAGATAAACGCATGTGAATTTCTGTTGAATGCTTGTAAGCAGTTTAAGGCACTTTCAAATGAAAGTGATTTTCTCTGAAAGGACAGCATTTAGAAAGTGAAGCAACACTCCATTCACAACGCACAGTGAATTGAAGTGTTGGAACAGACTACTTCTCTTTCAGAGAAACAGATATGAGTTTTTTGTGAATGCTTGTAAGGAGCTTAAGGCACTTTCAAGGAAAGTGATTTTCTCTGAAAGGACAATATTTACAAAGTGAAGCAACAGTCCATTCACTTCGCACTGTGAATTGAAGTGTTGGAACAGACTGCTTCTCTTTCAGAGAAACGCATGTGTATTTCTGTTGAATGCTTATTAGTAGCTTAAGGCACTTTCAAAGGAAATTGATTTTCTCTGAAAGGACAGCATTTAGAAAGTGAAGCAACACTCCATTCACAACGCACAGTGAATTGAAGTGTTGGAACAGACTACTTCTCTTTCAGAGAAACAGATATGAGTTTTTTGTTAATCCTTGTAAGTAGCTTAAGGCACATTCAAAGGAAAGTGATTTTCTCTGAAAGGACAGCATTTAGAAAGTGAAGCAACACTCCATTCACTTCGCACAGTGAATTGAAGTGTTGGAACAGACTGCTTCTCTTTCAGTGAAATGCATGTGAATTTCTGTTGAATGCTTGTAAGTAGCTTAAGGCACTTTCAAAGGAAAGTGATTTTCTCTGAAAGGACAGCATTTAGAAAGTGAAGCAACACTCCATTCACTTCGCACAGTGAATTGAAGTGTTGGAACAGACTGCTTCTCTTTCAGTGAAACGCATGTGAATTTCTGTTGAATGCTTGTAAGTAGCTTAAGGCACTTTCAAAGGAAAGTGATTTTCTCTGAAAGGACAGCATTTACAAAGTGAAGCAACAGTCCATTCACTTCGCACTGTGAATTGAAGTGTTGGAACAGACTGCTTCTCTTTCAGAGAAACGTATGTGTATTTCTGTTGAATGCTTATTAGTAGCTTAAGGCACTTTCAAAGGAAATTGATTTTCTCTGAAAGGACAGCATTTAGAAAGTGAAGCAACACTCCATTCACAACGCACAGTGAATTGAAGTGTTGGAACAGACTACTTCTCTTTCAGAGAAACAGATATGAGTTTTTTGTGAATGCTTGTAAGTAGCTTAAGGCACTTTCATAGGAAAGTGATTTTCTCTGAAAGGACAGCATTTAGAAAGTGAAGCAACACTCCATTCACTTCGCGCAGTGAATTGAAGTGTTGGAACAGACTGCTTCTCTTTCAGAGAAACGCATGTGTATTTCTGTTGAATGCTTATGAGTAGCTTAAGGCACTTTCAAAGGAAAGTGATTTTCTCTGAAAGGACAGCATTTAGAAAGTGAAGCAACACTCCATTCACAACGCACAGTGAATTGAAGTGTTGGAACAGACTACTTCTCTTTCAGAGAAACAGATATGAGTTTTTTGTGAATGCTTGTAAGTAGCTTAAGGCACTTTCATAGGAAAGTGATTTTCTCTGAAAGGACAGCATTTAGAAAGTGAAGCAACACTCCATTCACTTCGCACAGTGAATTGAAGTGTTGGAACAGACTGCTTCTCTTTCTGTGAAACGCATGTGAATTTCTGCTGAATGCTTGTAAGTAGCTTAAGGCACTATCAAAGGAAAGTGATTTTCTCTGAAAGGACAGCATTTAGAAAGTGAAGCAACAGTCCATTCACTTCGCACTGTGAATTGAAGTGTTGGAACAGACTGCTTCTCTTTCAGAGAAACGCATGTGAATTTCTGTTGAATGCTTGTAAGTAGATTAAGGAACTTTCAAAGGAAAGTGATTTTCTCTGAAAGGACAGCATTTAGAAAGTGAAGCAACACTCCATTCACAACGCACAGTGAATTGAAGTGTTGGAACAGACTACTTCTCTTTCAGAGAAACAGATATGAGTTTTTTGTGAATGCTTGTAAGTAGCTTAAGGCACTTTCAAAGGAAAGTGATTTTCTCTGAAAGGACAGCATTTAGAAAGTGAAGCAACACTCCATTCACTTCGCACAGTGAATTGAAGTGTTGGAACAGACTGCTTCTCTTTCAGTGAAATGCATGTAAATTTCTGTTGAATGCTTGTAAGTAGCTTAAGGGACTTTCAAAGGAAAGTGATTTTCTCTGAAAGGACAGCATTTAGAAAGTGAAGCAACACTCCATTCACAACGCACAGTGAATTGAAGTGTTGGAGCAGACTACTTCTCTTTCAGAGAAACAGATATGAGTTTTTTGTGAATGCTTGTAAGTAGCTTAAGGCACTTTCAAAGGATAGTGATTTTCTCTGAAAGGACAGCATTTAGAAAGTGAAGCAACACTCCATTCACTTCGCACAGTGAATTGAAGTGTTGGAACAGACTGCTTCTCTTTCAGTGAAATGCAAGTGAATTTCTGTTGAATGCTTGTAAGTAGCTTAAGGCACTTTCAAAGGAAAGTGATTTTCTCTGAAAGGACAGCATTTAGAAAGTGAAGCAACACGCCATTCACTTCGCACAGTGAATTGAAATGTTGGAACAGACTGCTTCTCTTTCAGTGAAACGCATGTGAATTTCTGTTGAATGCTTGAAAGTAGCTTAAGGCACTTTCAAAGGAAAGTGATTTTCTCTGAAAGGACAGCATTTAGAAAGTGAAGCAACACTCCATTCACAACGCACAGTGAATTGAAGTGTTGGAACAGACTACTTCTCTTTCAGAGAAACAGATATGAGTTTTTTGTGAATGCTTGTAAGTAGCTTAAGGCACTTTCAAAGGAAAGTGATTTTCTCTGAAAGGACAGCATTTAGAAAGTGAAGCAACACTCCATTCACTGCGCACAGTGAACTGAAGTGTTGGAACAGACTGCTTCTCTTTCAGTGAAATGCATGTGAATTTCTGTTGAATGCTTGTAAGTAGCTTAAGGCACTTTCAAAGGAAAGTGATTTTCTCTGAAAGGACAGCATTTAGAAAGTGAAGCAACACTCCATTCACAACGCACAGTGAATTGAAGTGTTGAAACAGACTGCTTCTCTTTCAGTGAAATGCATGTGAATTTCTGTTGAATGCTTGTAAGTAGCTTAAGGGACTTTCAAAGGAAAGTGATTTTCTCTTAAAGGACAGCATTTAGAAAGTGAAACAACATTCCATTCACTTCGCACAGTGAATTGAAGTGTTGGAACAGACTGCTTCTCTTTCAGTGAAACGCATGTGAATTTATGTTGAATGCTTGTAAGTAGCTTAAGGCACTTTCAAAGGAAAGTGATTTTCTCTGAAAGGACAGCATTTACAAAGTGAAGCAACAGTCCATTCACTTCGCACTGTGAATTGAAGTGTTGGAACAGACTGCTTCTCTTTCAGAGAAACGCATGTGTATTTCTGTTGAATGCTTATTAGTAGCTTAAGGCACTTTCAAAGGAAATTGATTTTCTCTGAAAGGACAGCATTTAGAAAGTGAAGCAACACTCCATTCACAACGCACAGTGAATTGAAGTGTTGGAACAGACTACTTCTCTTTCAGAGAAACAGATATGAGTTTTTTGTGAATCCTTGTAAGTAGCTTAAGGCACTTTCATAGGAAAGTGATTTTCTCTGAAAGGACAGCATTTAGAAAGTGAAGCAACACTCCATTCACTTCGCGCAGTGAATTGAAGTGTTGGAACAGACTGCTTCTCTTTCAGAGAAACGCATGTGTATTTCTGTTGAATGCTTATGAGTAGCTTAAGGCACTTTCAAAGGAAAGGGATTTTCTCTGAAAGGACAGCATTTAGAAAGTGAAGCAACACTCCATTCACTTCGCACAGTGAATTGAAGTGTTGGAACAGACTACTTCTCTTTCAGAGAAACAGATATGAGTTTTTTGCGAATGCTTGTAAGTAGCTTAAGGCACTTTCATAGGAAAGTGATTTTCTCGGAAAGGACAGCATTTAGAAAGTGAAGCAACAGTCCATTCACTTCGCACAGTGAACTGAAGTGTTGGAACAGACTGCTTCTCTTTCAGAGAAACGCATGTGAATTTCTGTTGAATGCTTGTAAGTAGATTAAGGAACTTTCAAAGGAAAGTGATTTTCTCTGAAAGGACAGCATTTGCAAAGTGAAGCAACAGTCCATTCACTTCGCACTGTGAGTTGAAGTGTTGGAACGGACTGCTTCTCTTTCAGAGAAACGCATGTGAATTTCTGTTGAATGCTTGTAAGTAGCTTAAGGCACTTTCAAAGGAAAGTGATTTTCTCTGAAAGGACAGCATTTAGAAAGTGAAGCAACACTCCATTCACAACGCACAGTGAATTGACGTGTTGGAACAGACTACTTCTCTTTCAGAGAAACAGATATGAGTTTTTTGTGAATGCTTGTAAGTAGATTAAGGCACTTTCATAGGAAAGTGATTTTCTCTGAAAGGACAGCATTTAGAAAGTGAAGCAACACTCCATTCACTTCGCACAGTGAATTGAAGTGTTGGAACAGACTGCTTCTCTTTCTGTGAAACGCATGTGAATTTCTGCTGAATACTTGTAAGTAGCTTAAGGCACTTTCAAAGGAAAGTGATTTTCTCTGAAAGGACAGCATTTAGAAAGTGAAGCAACAGTCCATTCACTTCGCACTGTGAATTGAAGTGTTGGAACAGACTGCTTCTCTTTCAGAGAAACGCATGTGAATTTCTGTTGAATGCTTGTAAGTAGATTAAGGAACTTTCAAAGGAAAGTGATTTTCTCTGAAAGGACAGCATTTAGAAAGTGAAGCAACACTCCATTCAAAACGCACAGTGAATTGAAGTGTTGGAACAGACTACTTCTCTTTCAGAGAAACAGATATGAGTTTTTTGTGAATGCTTGTAAGTAGCTTAAGGCACTTTCAAAGGAAAGTGATTTTCTCTGAAAGGACAGCATTTAGAAAGTGAAGCAACACTCCATTCACTTCGCACAGTGAACTGAAGTGTTGGAACAGACTGCTTCTCTTTCAGTGAAATGCATGTGAATTTCTGTTGAATGCTTGTAAGTAGCTTAAGGCACTTTCAAAGGAAAGTGATTTTCTCTGAAAGGACAGCATTTAGAAAGTGAAGCAACACTCCATTCACTTCGCACAGTGAATTGAAGTGTTGGAACAGACTGCTTCTCTTTCAGTGAAATACATGTAAATTTCTGTTGAATGCTTGTAAGTAGCTTAAGGGACTTTCAAAGGAAAGTGATTTTCTCTGAAAGGACAGCATTTAGAAAGTGAAGCAACACTCCATTCACAACGCACAGTGAATTGAAGTGTTGGAACAGACTACTTCTCTTTCAGAGAAACAGATATGAGTTTTTTGTGAATGCTTGTAAGTAGCTTAAGGCACTTTCATAGGAAAGTGATTTTCTCTGAAAGGACAGCATTTAGAAAGTGAAGCAACACTCCATTCACTTCGCACAGTGAATTGAAGTATTGGAACAGACTGCTTCTCTTTCTGTGAAACGCATGTGAATTTCTGTTGAATGCTTGTAAGTAGCTTAAGGCACTTTCAAAGGAAAGTGATTTTCTCTGAAAGGACAGCATTTACAAAGTGAAGCAACAGTCCATTCACTTCGCACAGTGAACTGAAGTGTTGGAACAGACTGCTTCTCTTTCAGAGAAACGCATGTGAATTTCTGTTGAATGCTTGTAAGTAGATTAAGGAACTTTCAAAGGAAAGTGATTTTCTCTGAAAGGACAGTATTTGCAAAGTGAAGCAACAGTCCATTCACTTCGCACTGTGAGTTGAAGTGTTGGAACAGACTGCTTCTCTTTCAGAGAAACGCATGTGTATTTCTGTTGAATGCTTATGAGTAGCTTAAGGCACTTTCAAAGGAAAGTGATTTTCTCTGAAAGGACAGCATTTAGAAAGTGAAGCAACACTCCATTCACAACGCACAGTGAATTGAAGTGTTGGAACAGACTACTTCTCTTTCAGAGAAACAGATATGAGTTTTTTGTGAATGCTTGTAAGTAGCTTAAGGCACTTTCAAAGGAAAGTGATTTTCTCTGAAAGGACAGCATTTAGAAAGTGAAGCAACACTCCATTCACTGCGCACAGTGAACTGAAGTGTTGGAACAGACTGCTTCTCTTTCAGTGAAATGCATGTGAATTTCTGTTGAATGCTTGTAAGTAGCTTAAGGCACTTTCAAAGGAAAGTGATTTTCTCTGAAAGGACAGCATTTAGAAAGTGAAGCAACACTCCATTCACAACGCACAGTGAATTGAAGTGTTGAAACAGACTGCTTCTCTTTCAGTGAAATGCATGTGAATTTCTGTTGAATGCTTGTAAGTAGCTTAAGGGACTTTCAAAGGAAAGTGATTTTCTCTTAAAGGACAGCATTTAGAAAGTGAAACAACATTCCATTCACTTCGCACAGTGAATTGAAGTGTTGGAACAGACTGCTTCTCTTTCAGTGAAACGCATGTGAATTTATGTTGAATGCTTGTAAGTAGCTTAAGGCACTTTCAAAGGAAAGTGATTTTCTCTGAAAGGACAGCATTTACAAAGTGAAGCAACAGTCCATTCACTTCGCACTGTGAATTGAAGTGTTGGAACAGACTGCTTCTCTTTCAGAGAAACGCATGTGTATTTCTGTTGAATGCTTATTAGTAGCTTAAGGCACTTTCAAAGGAAATTGATTTTCTCTGAAAGGACAGCATTTAGAAAGTGAAGCAACACTCCATTCACAACGCACAGTGAATTGAAGTGTTGGAACAGACTACTTCTCTTTCAGAGAAACAGATATGAGTTTTTTGTGAATCCTTGTAAGTAGCTTAAGGCACTTTCATAGGAAAGTGATTTTCTCTGAAAGGACAGCATTTAGAAAGTGAAGCAACACTCCATTCACTTCGCGCAGTGAATTGAAGTGTTGGAACAGACTGCTTCTCTTTCAGAGAAACGCATGTGTATTTCTGTTGAATGCTTATGAGTAGCTTAAGGCACTTTCAAAGGAAAGGGATTTTCTCTGAAAGGACAGCATTTAGAAAGTGAAGCAACACTCCATTCACTTCGCACAGTGAATTGAAGTGTTGGAACAGACTACTTCTCTTTCAGAGAAACAGATATGAGTTTTTTGCGAATGCTTGTAAGTAGCTTAAGGCACTTTCATAGGAAAGTGATTTTCTCGGAAAGGACAGCATTTAGAAAGTGAAGCAACAGTCCATTCACTTCGCACAGTGAACTGAAGTGTTGGAACAGACTGCTTCTCTTTCAGAGAAACGCATGTGAATTTCTGTTGAATGCTTGTAAGTAGATTAAGGAACTTTCAAAGGAAAGTGATTTTCTCTGAAAGGACAGCATTTGCAAAGTGAAGCAACAGTCCATTCACTTCGCACTGTGAGTTGAAGTGTTGGAACGGACTGCTTCTCTTTCAGAGAAACGCATGTGAATTTCTGTTGAATGCTTGTAAGTAGCTTAAGGCACTTTCAAAGGAAAGTGATTTTCTCTGAAAGGACAGCATTTAGAAAGTGAAGCAACACTCCATTCACAACGCACAGTGAATTGACGTGTTGGAACAGACTACTTCTCTTTCAGAGAAACAGATATGAGTTTTTTGTGAATGCTTGTAAGTAGATTAAGGCACTTTCATAGGAAAGTGATTTTCTCTGAAAGGACAGCATTTAGAAAGTGAAGCAACACTCCATTCACTTCGCACAGTGAATTGAAGTGTTGGAACAGACTGCTTCTCTTTCTGTGAAACGCATGTGAATTTCTGCTGAATACTTGTAAGTAGCTTAAGGCACTTTCAAAGGAAAGTGATTTTCTCTGAAAGGACAGCATTTAGAAAGTGAAGCAACAGTCCATTCACTTCGCACTGTGAATTGAAGTGTTGGAACAGACTGCTTCTCTTTCAGAGAAACGCATGTGAATTTCTGTTGAATGCTTGTAAGTAGATTAAGGAACTTTCAAAGGAAAGTGATTTTCTCTGAAAGGACAGCATTTAGAAAGTGAAGCAACACTCCATTCAAAACGCACAGTGAATTGAAGTGTTGGAACAGACTACTTCTCTTTCAGAGAAACAGATATGAGTTTTTTGTGAATGCTTGTAAGTAGCTTAAGGCACTTTCAAAGGAAAGTGATTTTCTCTGAAAGGACAGCATTTAGAAAGTGAAGCAACACTCCATTCACTTCGCACAGTGAACTGAAGTGTTGGAACAGACTGCTTCTCTTTCAGTGAAATGCATGTGAATTTCTGTTGAATGCTTGTAAGTAGCTTAAGGCACTTTCAAAGGAAAGTGATTTTCTCTGAAAGGACAGCATTTAGAAAGTGAAGCAACACTCCATTCACTTCGCACAGTGAATTGAAGTGTTGGAACAGACTGCTTCTCTTTCAGTGAAATACATGTAAATTTCTGTTGAATGCTTGTAAGTAGCTTAAGGGACTTTCAAAGGAAAGTGATTTTCTCTGAAAGGACAGCATTTAGAAAGTGAAGCAACACTCCATTCACAACGCACAGTGAATTGAAGTGTTGGAACAGACTACTTCTCTTTCAGAGAAACAGATATGAGTTTTTTGTGAATGCTTGTAAGTAGCTTAAGGCACTTTCATAGGAAAGTGATTTTCTCTGAAAGGACAGCATTTAGAAAGTGAAGCAACACTCCATTCACTTCGCACAGTGAATTGAAGTATTGGAACAGACTGCTTCTCTTTCTGTGAAACGCATGTGAATTTCTGTTGAATGCTTGTAAGTAGCTTAAGGCACTTTCAAAGGAAAGTGATTTTCTCTGAAAGGACAGCATTTACAAAGTGAAGCAACAGTCCATTCACTTCGCACAGTGAACTGAAGTGTTGGAACAGACTGCTTCTCTTTCAGAGAAACGCATGTGAATTTCTGTTGAATGCTTGTAAGTAGATTAAGGAACTTTCAAAGGAAAGTGATTTTCTCTGAAAGGACAGTATTTGCAAAGTGAAGCAACAGTCCATTCACTTCGCACTGTGAGTTGAAGTGTTGGAACAGACTGCTTCTCTTTCAGAGAAACGCATGTGTATTTCTGTTGAATGCTTATGAGTAGCTTAAGGCACTTTCAAAGGAAAGTGATTTTCTCTGAAAGGACAGCATTTAGAAAGTGAAGCAACACTCCATTCACAACGCACAGTGAATTGAAGTGTTGGAACAGACTACTTCTCTTTCAGAGAAACAGATATGAGTTTTTTGTGAATGCTTGTAAGTAGCTTAAGGCACTTTCAAAGGAAAGTGATTTTCTCTGAAAGGACAGCATTTACAAAGTGAAGCAACAGTCCATTCACTTCGCACTGTGAATTGAAGTGTTGGAACAGACTGCTTCTCTTTCAGAGAAACGCATGTGTATTTCTGTTGAATGCTTATGAGTAGCTTAAAGCACTTTCAATGGAAAGTGATTTTCTCTGAAAGGACAGCATTTAGAAAGTGAAGCAACACTCCATTCACTTCACATAGTGAATTGAAGTATTGGAACAGACTGCTTCTCTTTCAGATAAACGCATGTGAATTTCTGTTGAATGCTTGTAAGCAGTTTAAGGCACTTTCAAATGAAAGTGATTTTCTCTGAAAGGACAGCATTTAGAAAGTGAAGCAACACTCCATTCACAACGCACAGTGAATTGAAGTGTTGGAACAGACTACTTCTCTTTCAGAGAAACAGATATGAGTTTTTTGTGAATGCTTGTAAGGAGCTTAAGGCACTTTCAAGGAAAGTGATTTTCTCTGAAAGGACAGTATTTACAAAGTGAAGCAACAGTCCATTCACTTCGCACTGTGAATTGAAGTGTTGGAACAGACTGCTTCTCTTTCAGAGAAACGCATGTGTATTTCTGTTGAATGCTTATTAGTAGCTTAAGGCACTTTCAAAGGAAATTGATTTTCTCTGAAAGGACAGCATTTAGAAAGTGAAGCAACACTCCATTCACAACGCACAGTGAATTGAAGTGTTGGAACAGACTACTTCTCTTTCAGAGAAACAGATATGAGTTTTTTGTTAATCCTTGTAAGTAGCTTAAGGCACATTCAAAGGAAAGTGATTTTCTCTGAAAGGACAGCATTTAGAAAGTGAAGCAACACTCCATTCACTTCGCACAGTGAATTGAAGTGTTGGAACAGACTGCTTCTCTTTCAGTGAAATGCATGTGAATTTCTGTTGAATGCTTGTAAGTAGCTTAAGGCACTTTCAAAGGAAAGTGATTTTCTCTGAAAGGACAGCATTTACAAAGTGAAGCAACAGTCCATTCACTTCGCACTGTGAATTGAAGTGTTGGAACAGACTGCTTCTCTTTCAGAGAAACGCATGTGTATTTCTGTTGAATGCTTATGAGTAGCCTAAGGCACTTTCAAAGGAAAGTGATTTTCTCTGAAAGGACAGCATTTAGAAAGTGAAGCAACACTCCATTAACAACGCACAGTGAATTGAAGTGTTGGACAGACTATTTCTCTTGCAGAGAAACAGATATGAGTTTTTTGTGAATGCTTGTAAGTAGCTTAAGGCACTTTCATAGGAAAGTGATTTTCTCTGAAAGGACAGCATTTAGAAAGTGAAGCAACACTCCATTCACTTCGCACAGTGAATTGAAGTGTTGGAACAGACTGCTTCTCTTTCTGTGAAACGCATGTGAATTTCTGTTGAATGCTTGTAAGTAGCTTAAGGCACTTTCAAAGGAAAGTGATTTTCTCTGAAAGGACAGCATTTAGAAAGTGAAGCAACACTGCATTCACTTCACATAGTGAATTGAAGTGTTGGACAGACTGCTTCTCTTTCAGAGAAACGCATGTGAATTTCTGTTGAATGCTTGTAAGTAGCTTAAGGCACTTTCAAAGGAAAGTGATTTTCTCTGAAAGGACAGCATTTACAAAGTGAAGCAACAGTCCATTCACTTCGCACTGTGAATTGAAGTGTTGGAACAGACCGCTTCTCTTTCAGAGAAACGCATGTGTATTTCTTTTGAATGCTTATGAGTAGCTAAAGGCACTTTCAAAGGAAAGTGATTTTATCTTAAAGGACAGCATTTAGAAAGTGAAGCAACACTCCATTCACAACGCACAGTGAATTGAAGTGTTGGAACAGACTGCTTCTCTTTCAGAGAAACAGATATGAGTTTCTTGTGAATGCTTGTAAGTAGCTTAAGGCACTTTCAAAGGAAAGTGATTTTCTCTGAAAGGACAGCATTTAGAAAGTGAAGCCACATTCCATTCCCTTTGCACAGTGAATTGAAGTGTTGGAACAGACTGCTTCTCTTTCAGAGAAATGCATGTGAGTATCTGCTGAATGTTTGTAAGTACCTAAAGGCACTTTCAAAGGAAAGTGATTTTCTCTGAAAGGACAGCATTTAGAAAGTAAAGCAACACTCCATTCCCTTCGTGCAATGAATTGAAGTGTTGGAACACACTGCTTCTCTTTCAGAGATATGCATGTGAGTTTCTGTTGAATGCTTGTAAGTAGCTTAAGGCACATTCAAAGGAAAGGGATTTTCTCTGAAAGGACAGCATTTAGAAAGTGAAGCAACACTCCATTCACTTCGCACAGTGAATTGAAGTGTTGGAACAGACTGCTTCTCTTTCAGTGAAATGCATGTAAATTTCTGTTGAATGCTTGTAAGTAGCTTAAGTGACTTTCAAAGGAAAGTGATTTTCTCTGAAAGGACAGCATTTAGAAAGTGAAGCAACACTCCATTCACAACGCACAGTGAATTGAAGTGTTGGAACAGACTACTTCTCTTTCAGAGAAACAGATATGAGTTTTTTGTGAATGCTTGTAAGTAGCTTAAGGCACTTTCATAGGAAAGTGATTTTCTCTGAAAGGACAGCATTTAGAAAGTGAAGCAACACTCCATTCACTTCGCACAGTGAATTGAAGTATTGGAACAGACTGCTTCTCTTTCTGTGAAACGCATGTGAATTTCTGTTGAATGCTTGTAAGTAGCTTAAGGCACTTTCAAAGGAAAGTGATTTTCTCTGAAAGGACATCATTTAGAAAGTGAAGCAACAGTCCATTCACTTCGCACAGTGAACTGAAGTGTTGGAACAGACTGCTTCTCTTTCAGAGAAACGCATGTGAATTTCTGTTGAATGCTTGTAAGTAGATTAAGGAACTTTCAAAGGAAAGTGATTTTCTCTGAAAGGACAGCATTTGCAAAGTGAAGCAACAGTCCATTCACTTCGCACTGTGAGTTGAAGTGTTGGAACGGACTGCTTCTCTTTCAGAGAAACGCATGTGAATTTCTGTTGAATGCTTGTAAGTAGCTTAAGGCACTTTCAAAGGAAAGTGATTTTCTCTGAAAGGACAGCATTTAGAAAGTGAAGCAACACTCCATTCACAACGCACAGTGAATTGACGTGTTGGAACAGACTACTTCTCTTTCAGAGAAACAGATATGAGTTTTTTGTGAATGCTTGTAAGTAGATTAAGGCACTTTCATAGGAAAGTGATTTTCTCTGAAAGGACAGCATTTAGAAAGTGAAGCAACACTCCATTCACTTCGCACAGTGAATTGAAGTGTTGGAACAGACTGCTTCTCTTTCTGTGAAACGCATGTGAATTTCTGCTGAATGCTTGTAAGTAGCTTAAGGCACTTTCAAAGGAAAGTGATTTTCTCTGAAAGGACAGCATTTAGAAAGTGAAGCAACAGTCCATTCACTTCGCACTGTGAATTGAAGTGTTGGAACAGACTGCTTCTCTTTCAGAGAAACGCATGTGAATTTCTGTTGAATGCTTGTAAGTAGATTAAGGAACTTTCAAAGGAAAGTGATTTTCTCTGAAAGGACAGCATTTAGAAAGTGAAGCAACACTCCATTCACAACGCACAGTGAATTGAAGTGTTGGAACAGACTACTTCTCTTTCAGAGAAACAGATATGAGTTTTTTGTGAATGCTTGTAAGTAGCTTAAGGCACTTTCAAAGGAAAGTGATTTTCTCTGAAAGGACAGCATTTAGAAAGTGAAGCAACACTCCATTCACTTCGCACAGTGAACTGAAGTGTTGGAACAGACTGCTTCTCTTTCAGTGAAATGCATGTGAATTTCTGTTGAATGCTTGTAAGTAGCTTAAGGCACTTTCAAAGGAAAGTGATTTTCTCTGAAAGGACAGCATTTAGAAAGTGAAGCAACACTCCATTCACTTCGCACAGTGAATTGAAGTGTTGGAACAGACTGCTTCTCTTTCAGTGAAATACATGTAAATTTCTGTTGAATGCTTGTAAGTAGCTTAAGGGACTTTCAAAGGAAAGTGATTTTCTCTGAAAGGACAGCATTTAGAAAGTGAAGCAACACTCCATTCACAACGCACAGTGAATTGAAGTGTTGGAACAGACTACTTCTCTTTCAGAGAAACAGATATGAGTTTTTTGTGAATGCTTGTAAGTAGCTTAAGGCACTTTCATAGGAAAGTGATTTTCTCTGAAAGGACAGCATTTAGAAAGTGAAGCAACACTCCATTCACTTCGCACAGTGAATTGAAGTATTGGAACAGACTGCTTCTCTTTCTGTGAAACGCATGTGAATTTCTGTTGAATGCTTGTAAGTAGCTTAAGGCACTTTCAAAGGAAAGTGATTTTCTCTGAAAGGACAGCATTTACAAAGTGAAGCAACAGTCCATTCACTTCGCACAGTGAACTGAAGTGTTGGAACAGACTGCTTCTCTTTCAGAGAAACGCATGTGAATTTCTGTTGAATGCTTGTAAGTAGATTAAGGAACTTTCAAAGGAAAGTGATTTTCTCTGAAAGGACAGTATTTGCAAAGTGAAGCAACAGTCCATTCACTTCGCACTGTGAGTTGAAGTGTTGGAACAGACTGCTTCTCTTTCAGAGAAACGCATGTGTATTTCTGTTGAATGCTTATGAGTAGCTTAAGGCACTTTCAAAGGAAAGTGATTTTCTCTGAAAGGACAGCATTTAGAAAGTGAAGCAACACTCCATTCACAACGCACAGTGAATTGAAGTTTTGGAACAGACTACTTCTCTTTCAGAGAAACAGATATGAGTTTTTTGTGAATGCTTGTAAGTAGCTTAAGGCACTTTCAAAGGAAAGTGATTTTCTCTGAAAGGACAGCATTTACAAAGTGAAGCAACAGTCCATTCACTTCGCACTGTGAATTGAAGTGTTGGAACAGACTGCTTCTCTTTCAGAGAAACGCATGTGTATTTCTGTTGAATGCTTATGAGTAGCTTAAAGCACTTTCAAAGGAAAGTGATTTTCTCTGAAAGGACAGCATTTAGAAAGTGAAGCAACACTCCATTCACTTCACATAGTGAATTGAAGTATTGGAACAGACTGCTTCTCTTTCAGATAAACGCATGTGAATTTCTGCTGAATGCTTGTAAGCAGTTTAAGGCACTTTCAAATGAAAGTGATTTTCTCTGAAAGGACAGCATTTAGAAAGTGAAGCAACACTCCATTCACAACGCACAGTGAATTGAAGTGTTGGAACAGACTACTTCTCTTTCAGAGAAACAGATATGAGTTTTTTGTGAATGCTTGTAAGGAGCTTAAGGCACTTTCAAGGAAAGTGATTTTCTCTGAAAGGACAGTATTTACAAAGTGAAGCAACAGTCCATTCACTTCGCACTGTGAATTGAAGTGTTGGAACAGACTGCTTCTCTTTCAGAGAAACGCATGTGTATTTCTGTTGAATGCTTATTAGTAGCTTAAGGCACTTTCAAAGGAAATTGATTTTCTCTGAAAGGACAGCATTTAGAAAGTGAAGCAACACTCCATTCACAACGCACAGTGAATTGAAGTGTTGGAACAGACTACTTCTCTTTCAGAGAAACAGATATGAGTTTTTTGTTAATCCTTGTAAGTAGCTTAAGGCACATTCAAAGGAAAGTGATTTTCTCTGAAAGGACAGCATTTAGAAAGTGAAGCAACACTCCATTCACTTCGCACAGTGAATTGAAGTGTTGGAACAGACTGCTTCTCTTTCAGTGAAATGCATGTGAATTTCTGTTGAATGCTTGTAAGTAGCTTAAGGCACTTTCAAAGGAAAGTGATTTTCTCTGAAAGGACAGCATTTAGAAAGTGAAGCAACACTCCATTAACAACGCACAGTGAATTGAAGTGTTGGAACAGACTATTTCTCTTGCAGAGAAACAGATATGAGTTTTTTGTGAATGCTTGTAAGTAGCTTAAGGCACTTTCATAGGAAAGTGATTTTCTCTGAAAGGACAGCATTTAGAAAGTGAAGCAACACTCCATTCACTTCGCACAGTGAATTGAAGTGTTGGAACAGACTGCTTCTCTTTCTGTGAAACGCATGTGAATTTCTGTTGAATGCTTGTAAGTAGCTTAAGGCACTTTCAAAGGAAAGTGATTTTCTCTGAAAGGACAGCATTTACAAAGTGAAGCAACAGTCCATTCACTTCGCACTGTGAATTGAAGTGTTGGAACAGACCGCTTCTCTTTCAGAGAAACGCATGTGTATTTCTTTTGAATGCTTATGAGTAGCTAAAGGCACTTTCAAAGGAAAGTGATTTTATCTTAAAGGACAGCATTTAGAAAGTGAAGCAACACTCCATTCACAACGCACAGTGAATTGAAGTGTTGGAACAGACTACTTCTCTTTCAGAGAAACAGATATGAGTTTCTTGTGAATGCTTGTAAGTAGCTTAAGGCACTTTCAAAGGAAAGTGATTTTCTCTGAAAGGACAGCATTTAGAAAGTGAAGCCACATTCCATTCCCTTTGCACAGTGAATTGAAGTGTTGGAACAGACTGCTTCTCTTTCAGAGAAATGCATGTGAGTATCTGCTGAATGTTTGTAAGTACCTAAAGGCACTTTCAAAGGAAAGTGATTTTCTCTGAAAGGACAGCATTTAGAAAGTAAAGCAACACTCCATTCCCTTCGTGCAATGAATTAAAGTGTTGGAACACACTGCTTCTCTTTCAGAGATATGCATGTGAGTTTCTGTTGAATGCTTGTAAGTAGCTTAAGGCACATTCAAAGGAAAGGGATTTTCTCTGAAAGGACAGCATTTAGAAAGTGAATCAACACTCCCTTCACTTCGCACAGTGAATTGAAGTGTTGGAACAGACTGCTTTTCTTTCAGAGAAACGCATTAGTGTTTCTTGTGAATGCTTGCAAGTAGTTTAAGTCACTTTCAAAGGAATGTGATTTTCTCTGAAAGGAAAGCATTTCGAAAGTGAGGCAACACTCCATTCACTTTGCACAGTGAACTGAAGTGTTGGAACAGATTACTTCTCTTTCATGGAAACGCATTAGTGTTTCTTGTTAATGCTTGCAAGTAGCGTAAGGCACTTTCAAAGGAAAGTGATTTTCTTTGAAAGGACAGCATTTAGAAAGTGAAGCAACACTCCATTCACTTCGCACAGAGAATTGAAGTGTTGGAACAGACTGCTTCTCTTTCAGAGAAATGCATGTGAGTTTTTGTTGAATGCTTGTAAGTAGCTTAAGGCTCTTTCAAAGGAAAGTGATTTTCTCTGAAAGGACAGCATTTGGAAAGTGAAGCAACACTCCATTCACAACGCACAGTGAATTCAAGTGTTGGAACAGACTACTTCTCTTTCAGAGAAACAGATATGAGTTTTTTGTGAATGCTTGTAAGTAGCTTAAGGCACTTTCAAAGGAAAGTGATTTTCTCTGAAAGGACAGCATTTAGAAAGTGAAGCAACACTACATTCACTTCGCACTGTGAACTGAAGTGTTGGAACAGACTGCTTCTCTTTCAGTGAAATGCATGTGAATTTCTGTTGAATGCTTGTAAGTAGCTTAAGGCACTTTCAAAGGAAAGTGATTTTCTCTGAAAGGACAGCATTTACAAAGTGAAGCAACACTCCATTCACAACGCACAGTGAATTGAAGTGTTGGAACAGACTGCTTCTCTTTCAGTGAAATGCATGTGAATTTCTGTTGAATGCTTGTAAGTAGCTTAAGGCGCTTTCAAAGGAAAGTGATTTTCTCTGAAAGGACAGCATTTAGAAAGTGAAGCAACATTCCATTCACTTCGCACAGTGAATTGAAGTGTTGGAACTGACTGCTTCTCTTTCAGTGAAACGCATGTGAATTTATGTTGAATGCTTGTAAGTAGCTTAAGGCACTTTCAAAGGAAAGTGATTTTCTCTGAAAGGACAGCATTTCCAAAGTGAATCAACAATCCATTCACTTCGCACTGTGAATTGAAGTGTTGGAACAGACTGCTTCTCTTTCAGAGAAACGCATGTGTATTTCTGTTGAATGCTTATGAGTAGTTTAAGTCACTTTCAAAGGAAAGTGATTTTCTCTGAAAGGACAGCATTTAGAAAGTGAAGCAACACTCCATTCACAACGCACAGTGAATTGAAGTGTTGGAACAGACTACTTCTCTTTCAAAGAAACAGATATGAGTTTTTTGTGAATGCTTGTAAGTAGCTTAAGGCACTTTCAAAGGAAAGTGATTTTCTCTGAAAGGACAGCATTTAGAAAGTGAAGCAACACTCCATTCACTTCGCACAGTGAATTGAAGTGTTGGAACAGACTGCTTCTCTTTCAGTGAAACGCATGTGAATTTCTGTTGACTGCTTGTAAGTAGCTTAAGGCACTTTCAAAGGAAAGTGATTTTCTCTGAAAGGACAGCATTTAGAAAGTGAAGCAACAGTCCATTCACTTCGCACTGTGAATTGAAGTGTTGGAACAGACTGCTTCTTTTTCAGAGAAACGCATGTGAATTTCTGTTAAATGCTTGTAAGTAGCTTAAGGCACTTTCAAAGGAAAGTGATTTTCTCTAAAAGGACAGCATTTAGAAAGGGAAGCAACACTCCATTCACAACGCACAGTAAATTGAAGTGTTGGAACAGACAACTTCTCTTTCAGAGAAACAGATAGGAGTTTTTTGTGAATGCTTGTAAGTAGCTTAAGGCACTTTCAAAGAAAGTGATTTTCTCTGAAAGGACAGCATTTAGAAAGTGAAGCAACACTCCATTCACTTCGCACAGTGAATTGAAGTGTTGGAACAGACTGCTTCTCTTTCAGTGAAATGCATGTGAATTTCTGTTGAATGCTTGTAAGTAGCTTAAGGCACTTTCAAAGGAAAGTGATTTTCTCTGAAAGGACAGCATTTAGGAAGTGAAGCAACAATCCATTCACTTCGCACAGTGAATTGAAGTGTTGGAACAGACTGCTTCTCTTTCAGTGAAATGCATGTGAATTTCTGTTGAATGCTTGTAAGTAGCTTAAGGCACTTTCAAAGGAAAGTGATTTTCTCTGAAAGGACAGCATTTACAAAGTGAAGCAACAGTCCATTCCCTTCGCACTGTGAATTGAAGTGTTGGAACAGACTGCTTCTCTTTCAGAGAAACGCATATGTTTTGTTGAATGCTTATGAGTAGCTTAAGGCACTTTCAAAGGAAAGTGATTTTCTCTGAAAGGACAGCATTTAGAAAGTGAAGCAACACTCCATTCACAACGCACAGTGAATTCAAGTGTTGGAAGAGACTACTTCTCTTTCAGAGAAACAGATATGAGTTTTTTTTGAATGCTTGTATGTAGCTTAAGGCACTTTCAAAGGAAAGTGATTTTCTCTGAAAGGACAGCATTTACAAAGTGAAGCAACAGTCCATTCACTTCGCACAGTGAATTGAAGTGTTGGAACAGACTGCTTCTCTTTCAGAGAAACGCATGTGTATTTCTGTTGAATGCTTATGAGTAGCTTAAAGCACTTTCAAAGGAAAGTGATTTTCTCTGAAAGGACAGCATTTAGAAAGTGAAGCAACACTCCATTCACAACGCACAGTGAATTGAAGTGTTGGAAAAGACTACTTCTCTTTCAGAGAAACAGATATGAGTTTTTTGTGAATGCTTGTAAGTAGCTTAAGGCACTTTCAAAGGAAAGTGATTTTCTCTGAAAGGACAGCATTTAGAAAGTAAAGCAACACTCCATTCACTTCGCACAGTGAATTGAAGTGTTGGAACAGACTGCTTCTCTTTCTGTGAAACGCGTGTGAATTTCTGTTGAATGCTTGTAAGTAGCTTAAGGCACTTTCAAAGGAAAGTGATTTTCTCTGAAAGGACAGCATTTACAAAGTGAAGCAACAGTCCATTCACTTCGCACTGTGAATTGAAGTGTTGGAAGAGACTGCTTCTCTTTCAGAGAAACGCATGTGAATTTCTGTTGAATGCTTGTAAGTAGATTAAGGAACTTTCAAAGGAAAGTGATTTTCTCTGAAAGGACAGGAGTTACAAAGTGAAGCAACAATCCATTCACTTCGCACTGTGAATTGAAGTGTTGGAAGAGACTGCTTCTCTTTCAGAGAAACGCATGTGTATTTCTGTTGAATGCTTATGAGTAGCTTAAGGCACTTTCAAAGGAAAGTGATTTTCTCTGAAAGGACAGCATTTAGAAAGTGAAGCAACACTCCATTCACAACGCACAGTGAATTAAAGTGTTGGAACAGACTACTTCTCTTTCAGAGAAACAGATAGGAGTTTTTTGTGAATGAATGTAAGTAGCTTAAGGCACTTTCAAAGGAAAGTGATTTTCTCTGAAAGGACAGCATTTAGAAAGTGAAGCAACACTCCATTCACTTCGCACAGTGAATTGAAGTGTTGGAACAGACTGCTTCTCTTTCAGTGAAATGCAAGTGAATTTCTGTTGAATGCTTGTAAGTAGCTTAAGGCACTTTCAAAGGAAAGTGATTTTCTCTGAAAGGACAGCATTTAGAAAGGGAAGCAACACTCCATTCACTTCGCACAGTGAATTGAAATGTTGAAACAGACTGCTTCTCTTTCAGTGATACGCATGTGAATTTCTGTTGAATGCTTGAAAGTAGCTTAAGGCACATTCAAGGGAAAGTGATTTTCTCTGAAAGGACATCATTTAGAAAGTGAAGCAACACTCCATTCACTTCACATAGTGAATTGAAGTATTGGAACAGACTGCTTCTCTTTCAGATAAACGCATGTGAATTTCTGTTGAATGCTTGTAAGTAGTTTAAGGCACTTTCAAAGGAAAGTGATTTTCTCTGAAAGGACAGCATTTAGAAAGTGAAGCAACACTCCATTCACAACGCACAGTGAATTGAAGTGTTGGAACAGACTACTTCTCTTTCAGAGAAACAGATATGAGTTTTTTGTGAATGCTTGTAAGGAGCTTAAGGCACTTTCAAGGAAAGTGATTTTCTCTGAAAGGACAGCATTTAGAAAGTGAAGCAACACTCCATTCACTGCGCACAGTGAACTGAAGTGTTGGAACAGACTGCTTCTCTTTCAGTGAAATGCATGTGAATTTCTGTTGAATGCTTGTAAGTAGCTTAAGGCACTTTCAAAGGAAAGTGATTTTCTCTGAAAGGACAGTATTTACAAAGTGAAGCAACAGTCCATTCACTTCGCACTGTGAATTGAAGTGTTGGAACAGACTGCTTCTCTTTCAGAGAAACGCATGTGTATTTCTGTTGAATGCTTATTAATAGCTTAAGGCACTTTCAAAGGAAATTGATTTTCTCTGAAAGGACAGCATTTAGAAAGTGAAGCAACACTCCATTCACAACGCACAGTGAATTGAAGTGTTGGAACAGACTACTTCTCTTTCAGAGAAACAGATATGAGTTTTTTGTGAATGCTTGTAAGTAGCTTAAGGCACATTCAAAGGAAAGTGATTTTCTCTGAAAGGACAGCATTTAGAAAGTGAAGCAACACTCCATTCACTTCGCACAGTGAATTGAAGTGTTGGAACAGACTGCTTCTCTTTCAGTGAAATGCATGTGAATTTCTGTTGAATGCTTGTAAGTAGCTTAAGGCACTTTCAAAGGAAAGTGATTTTCTCTGAAAGGACAGCGTTTAGAAAGTGAAGCAACACTCCATTCACTTCGCACAATGAATTGAAGTGTTGGAACAGACTGCTTCTCTTTCAGTGAAACGCATGTGAATTTCTGTTGAATTCTTGTAAGTAGCTTAAGGCACTTTCAAAGGAAAGTGATTTTCTCTGAAAGGAAAGCATTTACAAAATGAAGCAACAGTCCATTCACTTCGCACTGTGAATTGAAGTGTTGGAACAGACTGCTTCTCTTTCAGAGAAACGCATGTGTATTTCTGTTGAATGCTTATGAGTAGCTTAAGGCACTTTCATAGGAAAGTGATTTTCTCTGAAAGGACAGCATTTAGAAAGTGAAGCAACACTCCATTCACTTCGCATAGTGAATTGAAGTGTTGGAACAGACTGCTTCTCTTTCTGTGAAACGCATGTGAATTTCTGTTGAATGCTTGTAAGTAGCTTAAGGCACTTTCAAAGGAAAGTGATTTTCTCTGAAAGGACAGCATTTAGAAAGTGAAGCAACACTGCATTCACTTCACATAGTGAATTGAAGTGTTGGACAGACTGCTTCTCTTTCAGAGAAACGCATGTGAATTTCTGTTGAATGCTTGTAAGTAGCTTAAGGCACTTTCAAAGGAAAGTGATTTTCTCTGAAAGGACAGCATTTACAAAGTGAAGCAACAGTCCATTCACTTCGCACTGTGAATTGAAGTGTTGGAACAGACTGCTTCTCTTTCAGAGAAACGCATGTGTATTTCTGTTGAATGCTTATGAGTAGCTAAAGGCACTTTCAAAGGAAAGTGATTTTCTCTGAAAGGACAGCATTTAGGAAGTGAAGCAACACTCCATTCACTTCGCACAGTGAATTGAAGTGTTGGAACAGACTGCTTCTCTTTCAGTGAAATGCATGTGAATTTCTGTTGAATGCTTGTAAGTAGCTTAAGGCACTTTCAAAGGAAAGTGATTTTCTCTGAAAGGACAGCATTTACAAAGTGAAGCAACAGTCCATTCACTTCGCACTGTGAATTGAAGTGTTGGAACAGACTGCTTCTCTTTCAGAGAAACGCATGTGTATTTCTGTTGAATGCTTTTGAGTAGCTTAAGGCACTTTCAAAGGAAAGTGATTTTCTCTGAAAGGACAGCATTTAGAAAGTGAAGCAACACTCCATTCACAACGCACAGTGAATTCAAGTGTTGGAACAGACTACTTCTCTTTCAGAGAAACAGATATGAGTTTTTTGTGTATGCTTGTAAGTAGCTTAAGGCACTTTCAAAGGAAAGTGATTTTCTCTGAAAGGACAGCATTTAAAAAGTGAAGCAACACTCCATTCACTTCGCACAGTGAATTGAAGTGTTGGAACAGACTGCTTCTCTTTCAGTGAAATGCAAGTGAATTTCTGTTGAATGCTTGTAAGTAGCTTAAGGCACTTTCAAAGGAAAGTGATTTTCTCTGAAAGGACAGCATTTAGAAAGTGAAGCAACACTCCATTCACAACGCACAGTGAATTGAAGTGTTGGAACAGACTACTTCTCTTTCAGAGAAACAGATATGAGTTTTTTGTGAATGCTTGTAAGTAGCTTAAGGCACTTTCAAAGGAAAGTGATTTTCTCTGAAAGGACAGCATTTAGAAAGTGAAGCAACACTCCATTCACTGCGCACAGTGGACTGAAGTGTTGGAACAGACTGCTTCTCTTTCAGTGAAATGCATGTGAATTTCTGTTGAATGCTTGTAAGTAGCTTAAGGCACTTTCAAAGGAAAGTGATTTTCTCTGAAAGGACAGCATTTAGAAAGTGAAGCAACACTCCATTCACTTCGCACAGTGAATTGAAGTGTTGAAACAGACTGCTTCTCTTTCAGTGAAATGCATGTGAATTTCTGTTGAATGCTTGTAAGTAGCTTAAGGGACTTTCAAAGGAAAGTGATTTTCTCTGAAAGGACAGCATTTAGAAAGTGAAGCAACATTCCATTCACTTCGCACAGTGAATTGAAGTGTTGGAACAGACTGCTTCTCTTTCAGAGAAACGCATGTGTATTTCTGTTGAATGCTTATTAGTAGCTTAAGGCACTTTCAAAGGAAATTGATTTTCTCTGAAAGGACAGCATTTAGAAAGTAAAGCAACACTCCATTCACAACGCACTGTGAATTGAAATGTTGGAACAGACTACTTCTCTTTCAGAGAAACAGATATGAGTTTTTTGTGAATCCTTGTAAGTAGCTTAAGGCACTTTCATAGGAAAGTGATTTTCTCTGAAAGGACAGCATTTAGAAAGTGAAGCAACACTCCATTCACTTCGCGAAGTGAATTGAAGTGTTGGAACAGACTGCTTCTCTTTCAGATAAACGCATGTGAATTTCTGTTGAATGCTTGTAAGTAGTTTAAGGCACTTTCAAAGGAAAGTGATTTTCTCTGAAAGGACAGCATTTAGAAAGTGAAGCAACACTCCATTCACAACGCACAGTGAATTAAAGTGTTGGAACAGACTACTTCTCTTTCAGAGAAACAGATAGGAGTTTTTTGTGAATGAATGTAAGTAGCTTAAGGCACTTTCAAAGGAAAGTGATTTTCTCTGAAAGGACAGCATTTAGAAAGTGAAGCAACACTCCATTCACTTCGCACCGTGAATTGAAGTGTTGGAACAGACTGCTTCTCTTTCAGTGAAATGCAAGTGAATTTCTGTTGAATGCTTGTAAGTAGCTTAAGGCACTTTCAAAGGAAAGTGATTTTCTCTGAAAGGACAGCATTTAGAAAGGGAAGCAACAGTCCATTCACTTCGCACAGTGAATTGAAATGTTGAAACAGACTGCTTCTCTTTCAGTGATACGCATGTGAATTTCTGTTGAATGCTTGAAAGTAGCTTAAGGCACATTCAAGGGAAAGTGATTTTCTCTGAAAGGACATCATTTAGAAAGTGAAGCAACACTCCATTCACTTCACATAGTGAATTGAAGTATTGGAACAGACTGCTTCTCTTTCAGATAAACGCATGTGAATTTCTGTTGAATGCTTGTAAGTAGTTTAAGGCACTTTCAAAGGAAAGTGATTTTCTCTGAAAGGACAGCATTTAGAAAGTGAAGCAACACTCCATTCACAACGCACAGTGAATTGAAGTGTTGGAACAGACTACTTCTCTTTCAGAGAAACAGATATGAGTTTTTTGTGAATGCTTGTAAGGAGCTTAAGGCACTTTCAAGGAAAGTGATTTTCTCTGAAAGGACAGCATTTAGAAAGTGAAGCAACACTCCATTCACTGCGCACAGTGAACTGAAGTGTTGGAACAGACTGCTTCTCTTTCAGTGAAATGCATGTGAATTTCTGTTGAATGCTTGTAAGTAGCTTAAGGCACTTTCAAAGGAAAGTGATTTTCTCTGAAAGGACAGCATTTAGAAAGTGAAGCAACACTCCATTCACTTCGCACAGTGAATTGAAGTGTTGGAACAGACTGCTTCTCTTTCAGTGAAATGCATGTGAATTTCTGTTGAATGCTTGTAAGTAGCTTAAGGGACTTTCAAAGGAACGTGATTTTCTCTGAAAGGACAGCATTTAGAAAGTGAAGCAACATTCCATTCACTTCGCACAGTGAATTGAAGTGTTGGAACAGACTGCTTCTCTTTCAGTGAAACGCATGTGAATTTATGTTGAATGCTTGTAAGTAGCTTAAGGCACTTTCAAAGGAAAGTGATTTTCTCTGAAAGGACAGTATTTACAAAGTGAAGCAACAGTCCATTCACTTCGCACTGTGAATTGAAGTGTTGGAACAGACTGCTTCTCTTTCAGAGAAACGCATGTGTATTTCTGTTGAATACTTATTAGTAGCTTAAGGCACTTTCAAAGGAAATTGATTTTCTCTGAAAGGACAGCATTTAGAAAGTGAAGCAACACTCCATTCACAACGCACAGTGAATTGAAGTGTTGGAACAGACTACTTCTCTTTCAGAGAAACAGATATGAGTTTTTTGTGAATGCTTGTAAGTAGCTTAAGGCACATTCAAAGGAAAGTGATTTTCTCTGAAAGGACAGCATTTAGAAAGTGAAGCAACACTCCATTCACTTCGCACAGTGAATTGAAGTGTTGGAACAGACTGCTTCTCTTTCAGTGAAATGCATGTGAATTTCTGTTGAATGCTTGTAAGTAGCTTAAGGCACTTTCAAAGGAAAGTGATTTTCTCTGAAAGGACAGCATTTAGAAAGTGAAGCAACACTCCATTCACTTCGCACAGTGAATTGAAGTGTTGGAACAGACTGCATCTCTTTCAGTGAAACGCATGTGAATTTCTGTTGAATGCTTTTGAGTAGCTTAAGGCACTTTCAAAGGAAAGTGATTTTCTCTGAAAGGACAGCATTTAGAAAGTGAAGCAACACTCCATTCACAACGCACAGTGAATTCAAGTGTTGGAACAGACTACTTCTCTTTCAGAGAAACAGATATGAGTTTTTTGTGTATGCTTGTAAGTAGCTTAAGGCACTTTCAAAGGAAAGTGATTTTCTCTGAAAGGACAGCATTTAAAAAGTGAAGCAACACTCCATTCACTTCGCACAGTGAATTGAAGTGTTGGAACAGACTGCTTCTCTTTCAGTGAAATGCAAGTGAATTTCTGTTGAATGCTTGTAAGTAGCTTAAGGCACTTTCAAAGGAAAGTGATTTTCTCTGAAAGGACAGCATTTAGAAAGTGAAGCAACACTCCATTCACAACGCACAGTGAATTGAAGTGTTGGAACAGACTACTTCTCTTTCAGAGAAACAGATATGAGTTTTTTGTGAATGCTTGTAAGTAGCTTAAGGCACTTTCAAAGGAAAGTGATTTTCTCTGAAAGGACAGCATTTAGAAAGTGAAGCAACACTCCATTCACTGCGCACAGTGGACTGAAGTGTTGGAACAGACTGCTTCTCTTTCAGTGAAATGCATGTGAATTTCTGTTGAATGCTTGTAAGTAGCTTAAGGCACTTTCAAAGGAAAGTGATTTTCTCTGAAAGGACAGCATTTAGAAAGTGAAGCAACACTCCATTCACTTCGCACAGTGAATTGAAGTGTTGAAACAGACTGCTTCTCTTTCAGTGAAATGCATGTGAATTTCTGTTGAATGCTTGTAAGTAGCTTAAGGGACTTTCAAAGGAAAGTGATTTTCTCTGAAAGGACAGCATTTAGAAAGTGAAGCAACATTCCATTCACTTCGCACAGTGAATTGAAGTGTTGGAACAGACTGCTTCTCTTTCAGAGAAACGCATGTGTATTTCTGTTGAATGCTTATTAGTAGCTTAAGGCACTTTCAAAGGAAATTGATTTTCTCTGAAAGGACAGCATTTAGAAAGTAAAGCAACACTCCATTCACAACGCACTGTGAATTGAAATGTTGGAACAGACTACTTCTCTTTCAGAGAAACAGATATGAGTTTTTTGTGAATCCTTGTAAGTAGCTTAAGGCACTTTCATAGGAAAGTGATTTTCTCTGAAAGGACAGCATTTAGAAAGTGAAGCAACACTCCATTCACTTCGCGAAGTGAATTGAAGTGTTGGAACAGACTGCTTCTCTTTCAGATAAACGCATGTGAATTTCTGTTGAATGCTTGTAAGTAGTTTAAGGCACTTTCAAAGGAAAGTGATTTTCTCTGAAAGGACAGCATTTAGAAAGTGAAGCAACACTCCATTCACAACGCACAGTGAATTAAAGTGTTGGAACAGACTACTTCTCTTTCAGAGAAACAGATAGGAGTTTTTTGTGAATGAATGTAAGTAGCTTAAGGCACTTTCAAAGGAAAGTGATTTTCTCTGAAAGGACAGCATTTAGAAAGTGAAGCAACACTCCATTCACTTCGCACCGTGAATTGAAGTGTTGGAACAGACTGCTTCTCTTTCAGTGAAATGCAAGTGAATTTCTGTTGAATGCTTGTAAGTAGCTTAAGGCACTTTCAAAGGAAAGTGATTTTCTCTGAAAGGACAGCATTTAGAAAGGGAAGCAACAGTCCATTCACTTCGCACAGTGAATTGAAATGTTGAAACAGACTGCTTCTCTTTCAGTGATACGCATGTGAATTTCTGTTGAATGCTTGAAAGTAGCTTAAGGCACATTCAAGGGAAAGTGATTTTCTCTGAAAGGACATCATTTAGAAAGTGAAGCAACACTCCATTCACTTCACATAGTGAATTGAAGTATTGGAACAGACTGCTTCTCTTTCAGATAAACGCATGTGAATTTCTGTTGAATGCTTGTAAGTAGTTTAAGGCACTTTCAAAGGAAAGTGATTTTCTCTGAAAGGACAGCATTTAGAAAGTGAAGCAACACTCCATTCACAACGCACAGTGAATTGAAGTGTTGGAACAGACTACTTCTCTTTCAGAGAAACAGATATGAGTTTTTTGTGAATGCTTGTAAGGAGCTTAAGGCACTTTCAAGGAAAGTGATTTTCTCTGAAAGGACAGCATTTAGAAAGTGAAGCAACACTCCATTCACTGCGCACAGTGAACTGAAGTGTTGGAACAGACTGCTTCTCTTTCAGTGAAATGCATGTGAATTTCTGTTGAATGCTTGTAAGTAGCTTAAGGCACTTTCAAAGGAAAGTGATTTTCTCTGAAAGGACAGCATTTAGAAAGTGAAGCAACACTCCATTCACTTCGCACAGTGAATTGAAGTGTTGGAACAGACTGCTTCTCTTTCAGTGAAATGCATGTGAATTTCTGTTGAATGCTTGTAAGTAGCTTAAGGGACTTTCAAAGGAAAGTGATTTTCTCTGAAAGGACAGCATTTAGAAAGTGAAGCAACATTCCATTCACTTCGCACAGTGAATTGAAGTGTTGGAACAGACTGCTTCTCTTTCAGTGAAACGCATGTGAATTTATGTTGAATGCTTGTAAGTAGCTTAAGGCACTTTCAAAGGAAAGTGATTTTCTCTGAAAGGACAGTATTTACAAAGTGAAGCAACAGTCCATTCACTTCGCACTGTGAATTGAAGTGTTGGAACAGACTGCTTCTCTTTCAGAGAAACGCATGTGTATTTCTGTTGAATACTTATTAGTAGCTTAAGGCACTTTCAAAGGAAATTGATTTTCTCTGAAAGGACAGCATTTAGAAAGTGAAGCAACACTCCATTCACAACGCACAGTGAATTGAAGTGTTGGAACAGACTACTTCTCTTTCAGAGAAACAGATATGAGTTTTTTGTGAATGCTTGTAAGTAGCTTAAGGCACATTCAAAGGAAAGTGATTTTCTCTGAAAGGACAGCATTTAGAAAGTGAAGCAACACTCCATTCACTTCGCACAGTGAATTGAAGTGTTGGAACAGACTGCTTCTCTTTCAGTGAAATGCATGTGAATTTCTGTTGAATGCTTGTAAGTAGCTTAAGGCACTTTCAAAGGAAAGTGATTTTCTCTGAAAGGACAGCGTTTAGAAAGTGAAGCAACACTCCATTCACTTCGCACAATGAATTGAAGTGTTGGAACAGACTGCTTCTCTTTCAGTGAAACGCATGTGAATTTCTGTTGAATTCTTGTAAGTAGCTTAAGGCACTTTCAAAGGAAAGTGATTTTCTCTGAAAGGAAAGCATTTACAAAATGAAGCAACAGTCCATTCACTTCGCACTGTGAATTGAAGTGTTGGAACAGACTGCTTCTCTTTCAGAGAAACGCATGTGTATTTCTGTTGAATGCTTATGAGTAGCTTAAGGCACTTTCAAAGGAAAGTGATTTTCTCTGAAAGGACAGCATTTAGAAAGTGAAGCAACACTCCATTAACAACGCACAGTGAATTGAAGTGTTGGAACAGACTATTTCTCTTTCAGAGAAACAGATATGAGTTTTTTGTGAATGCTTGTAAGTAGCTTAAGGCACTTTCATAGGAAAGTGATTTTCTCTGAAAGGACAGCATTTAGAAAGTGAAGCAACACTCCATTCACTTCGCATAGTGAATTGAAGTGTTGGAACAGACTGCTTCTCTTTCTGTGAAACGCATGTGAATTTCTGTTGAATGCTTATAAGTAGCTTAAGGCACTTTCAAAGGAAAGTGATTTTCTCTGAAAGGACAGCATTTAGAAAGTGAAGCAACACTGCATTCACTTCACATAGTGAATTGAAGTGTTGGACAGACTGCTTCTCTTTCAGAGAAACGCATGTGAATTTCTGTTGAATGATTGTAAGTAGCTTAAGGCACTTTCAAAGGAAAGTGATTTTCTCTGAAAGGACAGCATTTACAAAGTGAAGCAACAGTCCATTCACTTCGCACTGTGAATTGAAGTGTTGGAACAGACTGCTTCTCTTTCAGAGAAACGCATGTGTATTTCTGTTGAATGCTTATGAGTAGCTAAAGGCACTTTCAAAGGAAAGTGATTTTATCTGAAAGGACAGCATTTAGGAAGTGAAGCAACACTCCATTCACTTCGCACAGTGAATTGAAGTGTTGGAACAGACTGCTTCTCTTTCAGTGAAATGCATGTGAATTTCTGTTGAATGCTTGTAAGTAGCTTAAGGCACTTTCAAAGGAAAGTGATTTTCTCTGAAAGGACAGCATTTACAAAGTGAAGCAACAGTCCATTCACTTCGCACTGTGAATTGAAGTGTTGGAACAGACTGCTTCTCTTTCAGAGAAACGCATGTGTATTTCTGTTGAATGCTTTTGAGTAGCTTAAGGCACTTTCAAAGGAAAGTGATTTTCTCTGAAAGGACAGCATTTAGAAAGTGAAGCAACACTCCATTCACAACGCACAGTGAATTGAAGTGTTGGAACAGACTACTTCTCTTTCAGAGAAACAGATATGAGTTTTTTGTGAATGCTTGTAAGTAGCTTAAGGCACTTTCATAGGAAAGTGATTTTCTCTGAAAGGACAGCATTTAGAAAGTAAAGCAACACTCCATTCACTTCGCACAGTGAATTGAAGTGTTGGAACAGACTGCTTCTCTTTCTGTGAAACGCATGTGAATTTCTGCTGAATGCTTGTAAGTAGCTTAAGGCACTTTCAAAGGAAAGTGATTTTCTCTGAAAGGACAGCATTTACAAAGTGAAGCAACAGTCCATTCACTTCGCACTGTGAATTGAAGTGTTGGAACAGACTGCTTCTCTTTCAGAGAAACACATGTGTATTTATGTTGAATGCTTATGAGTAGCTTAAGGCACTTTCAAAGGAAAGTGATTTTCACTGAAAGGACAGCATTTAGAAAGTGAAGCAACACTCCATTCACAACGCACAGTGAATTCAAGTGTTGGAACAGACTACTTCTCTTTCAGAGAAACAGATATGAGTTTTTTGTGAATGCTTGTAAGTAGCTTAAGGCACTTTCAAAGGAAAGTGAT
Organism: Myodes glareolus; assembly: GCF_982192425.1. Taxonomy (NCBI): domain Eukaryota; kingdom Metazoa; phylum Chordata; class Mammalia; order Rodentia; family Cricetidae; genus Myodes; species Myodes glareolus. The sequence continues at coordinate 323,842 of NW_028263240.1, forward strand.
TTTCTCTGAAAGGACAGCATTTAGAAAGTGAAGCAACACTCCATTCACTTCGCACAGTGAATTGAAGTGTTGGAACAGACTGCTTCTCTTTCAGTGAAATGCAAGTGAATTTCTGTTGAATGCTTGTAAGTAGCTTAAGGCACTTTCAAAGGAAAGTGATTTTCTCTGAAAGGACAGCATTTAGAAAGTGAAGCAACACTCCATTCACAACGCACAGTGAATTGAAGTGTTGGAACAGACTACTTCTCTTTCAGAGAAACAGATATGAGTTTTTTGTGAATGCTTGTAAGTAGCTTAAGGCACATTCAAAGGAAAGTGATTTTCTCTGAAAGGACAGCATTTAGAAAGTGAAGCAACACTCCATTCACTGCGCACAGTGGACTGAAGTGTTGGAACAGACTGCTTCTCTTTCAGTGAAATGCATGTGAATTTCTGTTGAATGCTTGTAAGTAGCTTAAGGCACTTTCAAAGGAAAGTGATTTTCTCTGAAAGGACAGCATTTAGAAAGTGAAGCAACACTCCATTCACTTCGCACAGTGAATTGAAGTGTTGAAACAGACTGCTTCTCTTTCAGTGAAATGCATGTGAATTTCTGTTGAATGCTTGTAAGTAGCTTAAGGGACTTTCAAAGGAAAGTGATTTTCTCTGAAAGGACAGCATTTAGAAAGTGAAGCAACATTCCATTCACTTCGCACAGTGAATTGAAGTGTTGGAACAGACTGCTTCTCTTTCAGAGAAACGCATGTGTATTTCTGTTGAATGCTTATTAGTAGCTTAAGGCACTTTCAAAGGAAATTGATTTTCTCTGAAAGGACAGCATTTAGAAAGTGAAGCAACACTCCATTCACAACGCACAGTGAATTGAAATGTTGGAACAGACTACTTCTCTTTCAGAGAAACAGATATGAGTTTTTTGTGAATCCTTGTAAGTAGCTTAAGGCACTTTCATAGGAAAGTGATTTTCTCTGAAAGGACAGCATTTAGAAAGTGAAGCAACACTCCATTCACTTCGCGAAGTGAATTGAAGTGTTGGAACAGACTGCTTCTCTTTCAGATAAACGCATGTGAATTTCTGTTGAATGCTTGTAAGTAGTTTAAGGCACTTTCAAAGGAAAGTGATTTTCTCTGAAAGGACAGCATTTAGAAAGTGAAGCAACACTCCATTCACAACGCACAGTGAATTGAAGTGTTGGAACAGACTACTTCTCTTTCAGAGAAACAGATATGAGTTTTTTGTGAATGCTTGTAAGGAGCTTAAGGCACTTTCAAGGAAAGTGATTTTCTCTGAAAGGACAGCATTTAGAAAGTGAAGCAACACTGCATTCACTTCACATAGTGAATTGAAGTGTTGGACAGACTGCTTCTCTTTCAGAGAAACGCATGTGAATTTCTGTTGAATGCTTGTAAGTAGCTTAAGGCACTTTCAAAGGAAAGTGATTTTCTCTGAAAGGACAGCATTTACAAAGTGAAGCAACAGTCCATTCACTTCGCACTGTGAATTGAAGTGTTGGAACAGACTGCTTCTCTTTCAGAGAAACGCATGTGTATTTCTGTTGAATGCTTATGAGTAGCTAAAGGCACTTTCAAAGGAAAGTGATTTTATCTGAAAGGACAGCATTTAGGAAGTGAAGCAACACTCCATTCACTTCGCACAGTGAATTGAAGTGTTGGAACAGACTGCTTCTCTTTCAGTGAAATGCATGTGAATTTCTGTTGAATGCTTGTAAGTAGCTTAAGGCACTTTCAAAGGAAAGTGATTTTCTCTGAAAGGACAGCATTTACAAAGTGAAGCAACAGTCCATTCACTTCGCACTGTGAATTGAAGTGTTGGAACAGACTGCTTCTCTTTCAGAGAAACGCATGTGTATTTCTGTTGAATGCTTTTGAGTAGCTTAAGGCACTTTCAAAGGAAAGTGATTTTCTCTGAAAGGACAGCATTTAGAAAGTGAAGCAACACTCCATTCACAACGCACAGTGAATTGAAGTGTTGGAACAGACTACTTCTCTTTCAGAGAAACAGATATGAGTTTTTTGTGAATGCTTGTAAGTAGCTTAAGGCACTTTCATAGGAAAGTGATTTTCTCTGAAAGGACAGCATTTAGAAAGTAAAGCAACACTCCATTCACTTCGCACAGTGAATTGAAGTGTTGGAACAGACTGCTTCTCTTTCTGTGAAACGCATGTGAATTTCTGCTGAATGCTTGTAAGTAGCTTAAGGCACTTTCAAAGGAAAGTGATTTTCTCTGAAAGGACAGCATTTACAAAGTGAAGCAACAGTCCATTCACTTCGCACTGTGAATTGAAGTGTTGGAACAGACTGCTTCTCTTTCAGAGAAACACATGTGTATTTATGTTGAATGCTTATGAGTAGCTTAAGGCACTTTCAAAGGAAAGTGATTTTCACTGAAAGGACAGCATTTAGAAAGTGAAGCAACACTCCATTCACAACGCACAGTGAATTCAAGTGTTGGAACAGACTACTTCTCTTTCAGAGAAACAGATATGAGTTTTTTGTGAATGCTTGTAAGTAGCTTAAGGCACTTTCAAAGGAAAGTGATTTTCTCTGAAAGGACAGCATTTAGAAAGTGAAGCAACACTCCATTCACTTCGCACAGTGAATTGAAGTGTTGGAACAGACTGCTTCTCTTTCAGTGAAATGCAAGTGAATTTCTGTTGAATGCTTGTAAGTAGCTTAAGGCACTTTCAAAGGAAAGTGATTTTCTCTGAAAGGACAGCATTTAGAAAGTGAAGCAACACTCCATTCACAACGCACAGTGAATTGAAGTGTTGGAACAGACTACTTCTCTTTCAGAGAAACAGATATGAGTTTTTTGTGAATGCTTGTAAGTAGCTTAAGGCACATTCAAAGGAAAGTGATTTTCTCTGAAAGGACAGCATTTAGAAAGTGAAGCAACACTCCATTCACTGCGCACAGTGGACTGAAGTGTTGGAACAGACTGCTTCTCTTTCAGTGAAATGCATGTGAATTTCTGTTGAATGCTTGTAAGTAGCTTAAGGCACTTTCAAAGGAAAGTGATTTTCTCTGAAAGGACAGCATTTAGAAAGTGAAGCAACACTCCATTCACTTCGCACAGTGAATTGAAGTGTTGAAACAGACTGCTTCTCTTTCAGTGAAATGCATGTGAATTTCTGTTGAATGCTTGTAAGTAGCTTAAGGGACTTTCAAAGGAAAGTGATTTTCTCTGAAAGGACAGCATTTAGAAAGTGAAGCAACATTCCATTCACTTCGCACAGTGAATTGAAGTGTTGGAACAGACTGCTTCTCTTTCAGAGAAACGCATGTGTATTTCTGTTGAATGCTTATTAGTAGCTTAAGGCACTTTCAAAGGAAATTGATTTTCTCTGAAAGGACAGCATTTAGAAAGTGAAGCAACACTCCATTCACAACGCACAGTGAATTGAAATGTTGGAACAGACTACTTCTCTTTCAGAGAAACAGATATGAGTTTTTTGTGAATCCTTGTAAGTAGCTTAAGGCACTTTCATAGGAAAGTGATTTTCTCTGAAAGGACAGCATTTAGAAAGTGAAGCAACACTCCATTCACTTCGCGAAGTGAATTGAAGTGTTGGAACAGACTGCTTCTCTTTCAGATAAACGCATGTGAATTTCTGTTGAATGCTTGTAAGTAGTTTAAGGCACTTTCAAAGGAAAGTGATTTTCTCTGAAAGGACAGCATTTAGAAAGTGAAGCAACACTCCATTCACAACGCACAGTGAATTGAAGTGTTGGAACAGACTACTTCTCTTTCAGAGAAACAGATATGAGTTTTTTGTGAATGCTTGTAAGGAGCTTAAGGCACTTTCAAGGAAAGTGATTTTCTCTGAAAGGACAGCATTTAGAAAGTGAAGCAACACTCCATTCACTGCGCACAGTGAACTGAAGTGTTGGAACAGACTGCTTCTCTTTCAGTGAAATGCATGTGAATTTCTGTTGAATGCTTGTAAGTAGCTTAAGGCACTTTCAAAGGAAAGTGATTTTCTCTGAAAGGACAGCATTTAGAAAGTGAAGCAACACTCCATTCACTTCGCACAGTGAATTGAAGTGTTGGAACAGACTGCTTCTCTTTCATTGAAATGCATGTGAATTTCTGTTGAATGCTTGTAAGTAGCTTAAGGGACTTTCAAAGGAAAGTGATTTTCTCTGAAAGGACAGCATTTAGAAAGTGAAGCAACATTCCATTCACTTCGCACAGTGAATTGAAGTGTTGGAACAGACTGCTTCTCTTTCAGTGAAACGCATGTGAATTTATGTTGAATGCTTGTAAGTAGCTTAAGGCACTTTCAAAGGAAAGTGATTTTCTCTGAAAGGACAGTATTTACAAAGTGAAGCAACAGTCCATTCACTTCGCACTGTGAATTGAAGTGTTGGAACAGACTGCTTCTCTTTCAGAGAAACGCATGTGTATTTCTGTTGAATGCTTATTAGTAGCTTAAGGCACTTTCAAAGGAAATTGATTTTCTCTGAAAGGACAGCATTTAGAAAGTGAAGCAACACTCCATTCACAACGCACAGTGAATTGAAGTGTTGGAACAGACTACTTCTCTTTCAGAGAAACAGATATGAGTTTTTTGTGAATGCTTGTAAGTAGCTTAAGGCACATTCAAAGGAAAGTGATTTTCTCTGAAAGGACAGCATTTAGAAAGTGAAGCAACACTCCATTCACTTCGCACAGTGAATTGAAGTGTTGGAACAGACTGCTTCTCTTTCAGTGAAATGCATGTGAATTTCTGTTGAATGCTTGTAAGTAGCTTAAGGCACTTTCAAAGGAAAGTGATTTTCTCTGAAAGGACAGCGTTTAGAAAGTGAAGCAACACTCCATTCACTTCGCACAATGAATTGAAGTGTTGGAACAGACTGCTTCTCTTTCAGTGAAACGCATGTGAATTTCTGTTGAATTCTTGTAAGTAGCTTAAGGCACTTTCAAAGGAAAGTGATTTTCTCTGAAAGGAAAGCATTTACAAAATGAAGCAACAGTCCATTCACTTCGCACTGTGAATTGAAGTGTTGGAACAGACTGCTTCTCTTTCAGAGAAACGCATGTGTATTTCTGTTGAATGCTTATGAGTAGCTTAAGGCACTTTCAAAGGAAAGTGATTTTCTCTGAAAGGACAGCATTTAGAAAGTGAAGCAACACTCCATTAACAACGCACAGTGAATTGAAGTGTTGGAACAGACTATTTCTCTTTCAGAGAAACAGATATGAGTTTTTTGTGAATGCTTGTAAGTAGCTTAAGGCACTTTCATAGGAAAGTGATTTTCTCTGAAAGGACAGCATTTAGAAAGTGAAGCAACACTCCATTCACTTCGCATAGTGAATTGAAGTGTTGGAACAGACTGCTTCTCTTTCTGTGAAACGCATGTGAATTTCTGTTGAATGCTTGTAAGTAGCTTAAGGCACTTTCAAAGGAAAGTGATTTTCTCTGAAAGGACAGCATTTAGAAAGTGAAGCAACACTGCATTCACTTCACATAGTGAATTGAAGTGTTGGACAGACTGCTTCTCTTTCAGAGAAACGCATGTGAATTTCTGTTGAAATCTTGTAAGTAGCTTAAGGCACTTTCAAAGGAAAGTGATTTTCTCTGAAAGGACAGCATTTACAAAGTGAAGCAACAGTCCATTCACTTCGCACTGTGAATTGAAGTGTTGGAACAGACTGCTTCTCTTTCAGAGAAACGCATGTGTATTTCTGTTGAATGCTTATGAGTAGCTAAAGGCACTTTCAAAGGAAAGTGATTTTATCTGAAAGGACAGCATTTAGGAAGTGAAGCAACACTCCATTCACTTCGCACAGTGAATTGAAGTGTTGGAACAGACTGCTTCTCTTTCAGTGAAATGCATGTGAATTTCTGTTGAATGCTTGTAAGTAGCTTAAGGCACTTTCAAAGGAAAGTGATTTTCTCTGAAAGGACAGCATTTACAAAGTGAAGCAACAGTCCATTCACTTCGCACTGTGAATTGAAGTGTTGGAACAGACTGCTTCTCTTTCAGAGAAACGCATGTGTATTTCTGTTGAATGCTTATGAGTAGCTTAAGGCACTTTCAAAGGAAAGTGATTTTCTCTGAAAGGACAGCATTTAGAAAGTGAAGCAACACTCCATTCACAACGCACAGTGAATTGAAGTGTTGGAACAGACTACTTCTCTTTCAGAGAAACAGATATGAGTTTTTTGTGAATGCTTGTAAGTAGCTTAAGGCACTTTCATAGGAAAGTGATTTTCTCTGAAAGGACAGCATTTAGAAAGTAAAGCAACACTCCATTCACTTCGCACAGTGAATTGAAGTGTTGGAACAGACTGCTTCTCTTTCTGTGAAACGCATGTGAATTTCTGCTGAATGCTTGTAAGTAGCTTAAGGCACTTTCAAAGGAAAGTGATTTTCTCTGAAAGGACAGCATTTAGAAAGTGAAGCAACACTGCATTCACTTCACATAGTGAATTGAAGTGTTGGACAGACTGCTTCTCTTTCAGAGAAACGCATGTGAATTTCTGTTGAAAGTAGCTTAAGGCACTTTCAAAGGAAAGTGATTTTCTCTGAAAGGACAGCATTTACAAAGTGAAGCAACAGTCCATTCACTTCGCACTGTGAATTGAAGTGTTGGAACAGACTGCTTCTCTTTCAGAGAAACGCATGTGTATTTCTGTTGAATGCTTATGAGTAGCTAAAGGCACTTTCAAAGGAAAGTGATTTTATCTGAAAGGACAGCATTTAGAAAGTGAAGCAACACTCCATTCACAAAGCACAGTGAATTGAAGTGTTGGAACAGACTACTTGTCTTTCAGAGAAACAGATATGAGTTTCTTGTGAATGCTTGTAAGTAGCTTAAGGCACTTTCAAAGGAAAGTGATTTTCTCTGAAAGGACAGCATTTAGAAAGTGAAGCAACATTCCATTCCCTTTGCACAGTGAATTGAAGTGTTGGAACAGACTGCTTCTCTTTCAGAGAAATGCATGTGAGTTTCTGTTGAATGCTTGTAAGTACCTAAAGGCACTTTCAAAGGAAAGTGATTTTCTCTGAAGGGACAGCATTTAGAAAGTAAAGCAAAACTCCATTCCCTTCGTGCAATGAATTGAAGTGTTGGAACACACTGCTTCTCTTTCAGAGATATGCATGTGAGTTTCTGTTGAATGCTTGTAAGTAGCTTAAGGCACATTCAAAGGAAAGGGATTTTCTCTGAAAGGACAGCATTTAGAAAGTGAAGCAACACTCCCTTCACTTCGCACAGTGAATTGAAGTGTTGGAACAGACTGCTTCTCTTTCAGAGAAACGCATTAGTGTTTCTTGTGAATGCTTGCAAGTAGTGTATGTCACTTTAAAAGGAATGTGATTTTCTCTGAAAGGAAAGCATTTAGAAAGTAAAGCAACACTCCATTCCCTTCGTGCAATGAATTGAAGTGTTGGAACAGACTGCTTCTCTTTCAGAGAAACGCATTAGTGTTTCTTGTGAATGCTTGCAAGTAGCTTAAGGCACTTTCAAAGGAAAGTGATTTTATCTGAAAGGACAGCATTTAGAAAGTGAAGCAACACTCCATTCACTTCGCACAGTGAATTGAAGTGTTCGAACGGACTGCTTCTCTTTCAGAGAAATGCATGTGAGTTTTTGTTGAAAGCTTGTAAGTAGCTTAAGGCACTTTCAAACAAAATTGATTTTCTCTGAAAGGACAGCATTTCGAAAGTGAGGCAACACTCCATTCACTTTGCACAGTGAACTGAAGTGTTGGAACAGATTGCTTCTCTTTCATGGAAACGCATTAGTGTTTCTTGTTAATGCTTGCAAGTAGCGTAAGGCACTTTCAAAGGAAAGTGATTTTCTTTGAAAGGACAGCATTTAGAAAGTGAAGCAACACTCCATTCACTTCGCACAGAGAATTGAAGTGTTGGAACAGACTGCTTCTCTTTCAGAGAAATGCATGTGAGTTTTTGTTGAATGCTTGTAAGTAGCTTAAGGCTCTTTCAAAGGAAAGTGATTTTCTCTGAAAGGACAGCATTTAGAAAGTGAGGCAACACTCCATTCACTTCGCACAGTGAATTGAAGTGTTGGAACAGACTGCTTCTCTTTCAAAGAAACTCATGTGACTTTTTTGTGAATGCTTGAAAGTAGCTTAAGGCACTTTCAAAGAAAAGTGATTTTCTCTGAAAGGACAGCATTTAGAAAGTGAAGCAACACTCCATTCACAACGCACAGTGAATTGAAGTGTTGGAACAGACTACTTCGCTTTCAGAGAAACAGATATGAGTTTTTTGTGAATGCTTATAAGTAGCTTAAGGCACTTTCAAAGGAAAGTGATTTTCTCTGAAAGGACAGAATTTAGAAAGTGAAGCAACACTCCATTCACTGCGCACAGTGAACTGAAGTGTTGGAACAGACTGCTTCTCTTTCAGTGAAATGCATGTGAATTTCTGTTGAATGCTTGTAAGTAGCTTAAGGCACTTTCAAAGGAAAGTGATTTTCTCTGAAAGGACAGCATTTAGAAAGTGAAGCAACACTCCATTCACTTCGCACAGTGAATTTAAGTGTTGAAACAGACTGCTTCTCTTTCAGTGAAATGCATGTGAATTTCTGTTGAATGCTTGTAAGTAGCTTAAGGGACTTTCAAAAGAAAGTGATTTTCTCTGAAAGGACAGCATTTAGAAAGTGAAGCAACATTCCATTCACTTCGCACAGTGAATTGAAGTGTTGGAACAGACTGCTTCTCTTTCAGTGAAATGCATGTGAATTTCTGTTGAATGCTTGTAAGTAGCTTAAGGCACTTTCAAAGGAAAGTGATTTTCTCTGAAAGGACAGCATTTAGGAAGTGAAGCAACACTCCATTCACTTCGCACAGTGAATTGAAGTGTTGGAACAGACTGCTTCTCTTTCAGTGAAATGCATGTGAATTTCTGTTGAATGCTTGTAAGTAGCTTAAGGCACTTTCAAAGGAAAGTGATTTTCTCTGAAAGGACAGCATTTACAAAGTGAAGCAACAGTCCATTCACTTCGCACTGTGAATTGAAGTGTTGGAACAGACTGCTTCTCTTTCAGAGAAACGCATGTGTATTTCTGTTGAATGCTTATGAGTAGCTTAAGGCACTTTCAAAGGAAAGTGATTTTCTCTGAAAGGACAGCATTTAGAAAGTGAAGCAACACTCCATTCACAACGCACAGTGAATTGAAGTGTTGGAACAGACTACTTCTCTTTCAGAGAAACAGATATGAGTTTTTTGTGAATGCTTGTAAGTAGCTTAAGGCACTTTCATAGGAAAGTGATTTTCTCTGAAAGGACAGCATTTAGAAAGTAAAGCAACACTCCATTCACTTCGCACAGTGAATTGAAGTGTTGGAACAGACTGCTTCTCTTTCTGTGAAACGCATGTGAATTTCTGCTGAATGCTTGTAAGTAGCTTAAGGCACTTTCAAAGGAAAGTGATTTTCTCTGAAAGGACAGCATTTACAAAGTGAAGCAACAGTCCATTCACTTCGCACTTTGAATTGAAGTGTTGGAACAGACTGCTTCTCTTTCAGAGAAACACATGTGTATTTCTGTTGAATGCTTATGAGTAGCTTAAGGCACTTTCAAAGGAAAGTGATTTTCACTGAAAGGACAGCATTTAGAAAGTGAAGCAACACTCCATTCACAACGCACAGTGAATTCAAGTGTTGGAACAGACTACTTCTCTTTCAGAGAAACAGATATGAGTTTTTTGTGAATGCTTGTAAGTAGCTTAAGGCACTTTCAAAGGAAAGTGATTTTCTCTGAAAGGACAGCATTTAGAAAGTGAAGCAACACTCCATTCACTTCGCACAGTGAATTGAAGTGTTGGAACAGACTGCTTCTCTTTCAGTGAAATGCATGTGAATTTCTGTTGAATGCTTGTAAGTAGCTTAAGGCACTTTCAAAGGAAAGTGATTTTCTCTGAAAGGACAGCGTTTAGAAAGTGAAGCAACACTCCATTCACTTCGCACAATGAATTGAAGTGTTGGAACAGACTGCTTCTCTTTCAGTGAAACGCATGTGAATTTCTGTTGAATTCTTGTAAGTAGCTTAAGGCACTTTCAAAGGAAAGTGATTTTCTCTGAAAGGAAAGCATTTACAAAATGAAGCAACAGTCCATTCACTTCGCACTGTGAATTGAAGTGTTGGAACAGACTGCTTCTCTTTCAGAGAAACGCATGTGTATTTCTGTTGAATGCTTATGAGTAGCTTAAGGCACTTTCAAAGGAAAGTGATTTTCTCTGAAAGGACAGCATTTAGAAAGTGAAGCAACACTCCATTAACAACGCACAGTGAATTGAAGTGTTGGAACAGACTATTTCTCTTTCAGAGAAACAGATATGAGTTTTTTGTGAATGCTTGTAAGTAGCTTAAGGCACTTTCATAGGAAAGTGATTTTCTCTGAAAGGACAGCATTTAGAAAGTGAAGCAACACTCCATTCACTTTGCATAGTGAATTGAAGTGTTGGAACAGACTGCTTCTCTTTCTGTGAAACGCATGTGAATTTCTGTTGAATGCTTGTAAGTAGCTTAAGGCACTTTCAAAGGAAAGTGATTTTCTCTGAAAGGACAGCATTTACAAAGTGAAGCAACAGTCCATTCACTTCGCACTGTGAATTGAAGTGTTGGAACAGACTGCTTCTCTTTCAGAGAAACGCATGTGTATTTCTGTTGAATGCTTATGAGTAGCTAAAGGCACTTTCAAAGGAAAGTGATTTTATCTGAAAGGACAGCATTTAGGAAGTGAAGCAACACTCCATTCACTTCGCACAGTGAATTGAAGTGTTGGAACAGACTGCTTCTCTTTCAGTGAAATGCATGTGAATTTCTGTTGAATGCTTGTAAGTAGCTTAAGGCACTTTCAAAGGAAAGTGATTTTCTCTGAAAGGACAGCATTTACAAAGTGAAGCAACAGTCCATTCACTTCGCACTGTGAATTGAAGTGTTGGAACAGACTGCTTCTCTTTCAGAGAAACGCATGTGTATTTCTGTTGAATGCTTATGAGTAGCTTAAGGCACTTTCAAAGGAAAGTGATTTTCTCTGAAAGGACAGCATTTAGAAAGTGAAGCAACACTCCATTCACAACGCACAGTGAATTGAAGTGTTGGAACAGACTACTTCTCTTTCAGAGAAACAGATATGAGTTTTTTGTGAATGCTTGTAAGTAGCTTAAGGCACTTTCATAGGAAAGTGATTTTCTCTGAAAGGACAGCATTTAGAAAGTAAAGCAACACTCCATTCACTTCGCACAGTGAATTGAAGTGTTGGAACAGACTGCTTCTCTTTCTGTGAAACGCATGTGAATTTCTGCTGAATGCTTGTAAGTAGCTTAAGGCACTTTCAAAGGAAAGTGATTTTCTCTGAAAGGACAGCATTTAGAAAGTGAAGCAACACTGCATTCACTTCACATAGTGAATTGAAGTGTTGGACAGACTGCTTCTCTTTCAGAGAAACGCATGTGAATTTCTGTTGAAAGTAGCTTAAGGCACTTTCAAAGGAAAGTGATTTTCTCGGAAAGGACAGCATTTACAAAGTGAAGCAACAGTCCATTCACTTCGCACTGTGAATTGAAGTGTTGGAACAGACTGCTTCTCTTTCAGAGAAACGCATGTGTATTTCTGTTGAATGCTTATGAGTAGCTAAAGGCACTTTCAAAGGAAAGTGATTTTATCTGAAAGGACAGCATTTGGAAAGTGAAGCAACACTCCATTCACAATGCACAGTGAATTGAAGTGTTGGAACAGACTACTTGTCTTTCAGAGAAACAGATATGAGTTTCTTGTGAATGCTTGTAAGTAGCTTAAGGCACTTTCAAAGGAAAGTGATTTTCTCTGAAAGGACAGCATTTAGAAAGTGAAGCAACATTCCATTCCCTTTGCACAGTGAATTGAAGTGTTGGAACAGACTGCTTCTCTTTCAGAGAAATGCATGTGAGTTTCTGTTGAATGCTTGTAAGTACCTAAAGGCACTTTCAAAGGAAAGTGATTTTCTCTGAAGGGACAGCATTTAGAAAGTAAAGCAACACTCCATTCCCTTCGTGCAATGAATTGAAGTGTTGGAACACACTGCTTCTCTTTCAGAGATATGCATGTGAGTTTCTGTTGAATGCTTGTAAGTAGCTTAAGGCACATTCAACGGAAAGGGATTTTCTCTGAAAGGACAGCATTTAGAAAGTGAAGCAACACTCCCTTCACTTCGCACAGTGAATTGAAATGTTGGAACAGACTGCTTCTCTTTCAGAGAAACGCATTAGTGTTTCTTGTGAATGCTTGCAAGTAGTTTAAGTCACTTTAAAAGGAATGTGATTTTCTCTGAAAGGAAAGCATTTAGAAAGTAAAGCAACACTCCATTCCCTTCGTGCAATGAATTGAAGTGTTGGAACAGACTGCTTCTCTTTCAGAGAAACGCATTAGTGTTTCTTGTGAATGCTTGCAAGTAGCTTAAGGCACTTTCAAAGGAAAGTGATTTTATCTGAAAGGACAGCATTTAGAAAGTGAAGCAACACTCCATTCACTTCGCACAGTGAATTGAAGTGTTCGAACGGACTGCTTCTCTTTCAGAGAAATGCATGTGAGTTTTTGTTGAAAGCTTGTAAGTAGCTTAAGGCACTTTCAAACAAAATTGATTTTCTCTGAAAGGACAGCATTTCGAAAGTGAGGCAACACTCCATTCACTTTGCACAGTGAACTGAAGTGTTGGAACAGATTGCTTCTCTTTCATGGAAACGCATTAGTGTTTCTTGTTAATGCTTGCAAGTAGCGTAAGGCACTTTCAAAGGAAAGTGATTTTCTTTGAAAGGACAGCATTTAGAAAGTGAAGCAACACTCCATTCACTTCGCACAGAGAATTGAAGTGTTGGAACAGACTGCTTCTCTTTCAGAGAAATGCATGTGAGTTTTTGTTGAATGCTTGTAAGTAGCTTAAGGCTCTTTCAAAGGAAAGTGATTTTCTCTGAAAGGACAGCATTTAGAAAGTGAGGCAACACTCCATTCACTTCGCACAGTGAATTGAAGTGTTGGAACAGACTGCTTCTCTTTCAAAGAAACTCATGTGACTTTTTTGTGAATGCTTGAAAGTAGCTTAAGGCACTTTCAAAGAAAAGTGATTTTCTCTGAAAGGACAGCATTTAGAAAGTGAAGCAACACTCCATTCACAACGCACAGTGAATTGAAGTGTTGGAACAGACTACTTCGCTTTCAGAGAAACAGATATGAGTTTTTTGTGAATGCTTATAAGTAGCTTAAGGCACTTTCAAAGGAAAGTGATTTTCTCTGAAAGGACAGAATTTAGAAAGTGAAGCAACACTCCATTCACTGCGCACAGTGAACTGAAGTGTTGGAACAGACTGCTTCTCTTTCAGTGAAATGCATGTGAATTTCTGTTGAATGCTTGTAAGTAGCTTAAGGCACTTTCAAAGGAAAGTGATTTTCTCTGAAAGGACAGCATTTAGAAAGTGAAGCAACACTCCATTCACTTCGCACAGTGAATTTAAGTGTTGAAACAGACTGCTTCTCTTTCAGTGAAATGCATGTGAATTTCTGTTGAATGCTTGTAAGTAGCTTAAGGGACTTTCAAAGGAAAGTGATTTTCTCTGAAAGGACAGCATTTAGAAAGTGAAGCAACATTCCATTCACTTCGCACAGTGAATTGAAGTGTTGGAACAGACTGCTTCTCTTTCAGTGAAATGCATGTGAATTTCTGTTGAATGCTTGTAAGTAGCTTAAGGCACTTTCAAAGGAAAGTGATTTTCTCTGAAAGGACAGCATTTAGGAAGTGAAGCAACACTCCATTCACTTCGCACAGTGAATTGAAGTGTTGGAACAGACTGCTTCTCTTTCAGTGAAATGCATGTGAATTTCTGTTGAATGCTTGTAAGTAGCTTAAGGCACTTTCAAAGGAAAGTGATTTTCTCTGAAAGGACAGCATTTACAAAGTGAAGCAACAGTCCATTCACTTCGAACTGTGAATTGAAGTGTTGGAACAGACTGCTTCTCTTTCAGAGAAACGCATGTGTATTTCTGTTGAATGCTTATGAGTAGCTTAAGGCACTTTCAAAGGAAAGTGATTTTCTCTGAAAGGACAGCATTTAGAAAGTGAAGCAACACTCCATTCACAACGCACAGTGAATTGAAGTGTTGGAACAGACTACTTCTCTTTCAGAGAAACAGATATGAGTTTTTTGTGAATGCTTGTAAGTAGCTTAAGGCACTTTCATAGGAAAGTGATTTTCTCTGAAAGGACAGCATTTAGAAAGTAAAGCAACACTCCATTCACTTCGAAAAGTGAATTGAAGTGTTGGAACAGACTGCTTCTCTTTCTGTGAAACGCATGTGAATTTCTGCTGAATGCTTGTAAGTAGCTTAAGGCACTTTCAAAGGAAAGTGATTTTCTCTGAAAGGACAGCATTTACAAAGTGAAGCAACAGTCCATTCACTTCGCACTTTCAATTGAAGTGTTGGAACAGACTGCTTCTCTTTCAGAGAAACACATGTGTATTTCTGTTGAATGCTTATGAGTAGCTTAAGGCACTTTCAAAGGAAAGTGATTTTCACTGAAAGGACAGCATTTAGAAAGTGAAGCAACACTCCATTCACAACGCACAGTGAATTCAAGTGTTGGAACAGACTACTTCTCTTTCAGAGAAACAGATATGAGTTTTTTGTGAATGCTTGTAAGTAGCTTAAGGCACTTTCAAAGGAAAGTGATTTTCTCTGAAAGGACAGCATTTAGAAAGTGAAGCAACACTCCATTCACTTCGCACAGTGAATTGAAGTGTTGGAACAGACTGCTTCTCTTTCAGTGAAATGCAAGTGAATTTCTGTTGAATGCTTGTAAGTAGATTAAGGAACTTTCAAAGGAAAGTGATTTTCTCTGAAAGGACAGCATTTACAAAGTGAAGCAACAGTCCATTCACTTCGCACTGTGAATTGAAGTGTTGGAACAGATTGCTTCTCTTTCAGAGAAACGCATGTGTATTTCTGTTGAATGCTTATGAGTAGCTTAAGGCACTTTCAAAGGAAAGTGATTTTCTCTGAAAGGACAGCATTTAGAAAGTGAAGCAACACTCCATTCACAACGCACAGTGAATTGAAGTGTTGGAACAGACTACTTCTCTTTCAGAGAAACAGATATGAGTTTTTCGTGAATGCTTGTAAGTAGCTTAAGGCACTTTCAAAGGAAACTGATTTTCTCTGAAAGGACAGCATTTAGAAAGTGAAGCAACACTCCATTCACTGCGCACAGTGAACTGAAGTGTTGGAACAGACTGCTTCTCTTTCAGTGAAATGCATGTGAATTTCTGTTGAATGCTTGTAAGTAGCTTAAGGCACTTTCAAAGGAAAGTGATTTTCTCTGAAAGGACAGCATTTAGAAAGTGAAGCAACACTCCATTCACTTCGCACAGTGAATTGAAGTGTTGGAACAGACTGCTTCTCTTTCAGTGAAACGCATGTGAATTTATGTTGAATGCTTGTAAGTAGCTTAAGGCACTTTCAAAGGAAAGTGATTTTCTCTGAAAGGACAGCATTTACAAAGTGAAGCAACAGTCCATTCACTTCGCACTGTGAATTGAAGTGTTGGAACAGACTGCTTCTCTTTCAGAGAAACGCATGTGTATTTCTGTTGAATGCTTATTAGTAGCTTAAGGCACTTTCAAAGGAAATTGATTTTCTCTGAAAGGACAGCATTTAGAAAGTGAAGCAACACTCCATTCACAACGCACAGTGAATTGAAGTGTTGGAACAGACTACTTCTCTTTCAGAGAAACAGATATGAGTTTTTTGTGAATCCTTGTAAGTAGCTTAAGGCACTTTCATAGGAAAGTGATTTTCTCTGAAAGGACAGCATTTAGAAAGTGAAGCAACACTCCATTCACTTCGCACAGTGAATTGAAGTGTTGGAACAGACTGCTTCTCTTTCTGTGAAACGCATGTGAATTTCTGCTGAATGCTTGTAAGTAGCTTAAGGCACTTTCAAAGGAAAGTGATTTTCTCTGAAAGGACAGCATTTAGAAAGTGAAGCAACACTGCATTCACTTCACATAGTGAATTGAAGTGTTGGACAGACTGCTTCTCTTTCAGAGAAACGCATGTGAATTTCTGTTGAATGCTTGTAAGTAGCTTAAGGCACTTTCAAAGGAAAGTGATTTTCTCTGAAAGGACAGCATTTACAAAGTGAAGCAACAGTCCATTCACTTCGCACTGTGAATTGAAGTGTTGGAACAGACTGCTTCTCTTTCAGAGAAACGCATGTGTATTTCTGTTGAATGCTTATGAGTAGCTAAAGGCACTTTCAAAGGAAAGTGATTTTATCTGAAAGGACAGCATTTAGAAAGTGAAGCAACACTCCATTCACAACGCACAGTGAATTGAAGTGTTGGAACAGACTACTTCTCTTTCAGAGAAACAGATATGAGTTTCTTGTGAATGCTTGTAAGTAGCTTAAGGCACTTTCAAAGGAAAGTGATTTTCTCTGAAAGGACAGCATTTAGAAAGTGAAGCAACATTCCATTCCCTTTGCACAGTGAATTGAAGTGTTGGAACAGACTGCTTCTCTTTCAGAGAAATGCATGTGAGTTTCTGTTGAATGCTTGTAAGTACCTAAAGGCACTTTCAAAGGAAAGTGATTTTCTCTGAAAGGACAGCATTTAGAAAGTAAAGCAACACTCCATTCCCTTCGTGCAATGAATTGAAGTGTTGGAACACACTGCTTCTCTTTCAGAGATATGCATGTGAGTTTCTGTTGAATGCTTGTTAGTAGCTTAAGGCACATTCAAAGGAAAGGGATTTTCTCTGAAAGGACAGCATTTAGAAAGTGAAGCAACACTCCCTTCACTTCGCACAGTGAATTGAAGTGTTGGAACAGACTGCTTCTCTTTCAGAGAAACGCATTAGTGTTTCTTGTGAATGCTTGCAAGTAGTTTAAGTCACTTTAAAAGGAATGTGATTTTCTCTGAAAGGAAAGCATTTAGAAAGTAAAGCAACACTCCATTCCCTTCGTGCAATGAATTGAAGTGTTGGAACAGACTGCTTCTCTTTCAGAGAAACGCATTAGTGTTTCTTGTGAATGCTTGCAAGTAGCTTAAGGCACTTTCAAAGGAAAGTGATTTTATCTGAAAGGACAGCATTTAGAAAGTGAAGCAACACTCCATTCACTTCGCACAGTGAATTGAAGTGTTCGAACGGACTGCTTCTCTTTCAGAGAAATGCATGTGAGTTTTTGTTGAAAGCTTGTAAGTAGCTTAAGGCACTTTCAAACAAAATTGATTTTCTCTGAAAGGACAGCATTTCGAAAGTGAGGCAACACTCCATTCACTTTGCACAGTGAACTGAAGTGTTGGAACAGATTGCTTCTCTTTCATGGAAACGCATTAGTGTTTCTTGTTAATGCTTGCAAGTAGCGTAAGGCACTTTCAAAGGAAAGTGATTTTCTTTGAAAGGACAGCATTTAGAAAGTGAAGCAACACTCCATTCACTTCGCACAGAGAATTGAAGTGTTGGAACAGACTGCTTCTCTTTCAGAGAAATGCATGTGAGTTTTTGTTGAATGCTTGTAAGTAGCTTAAGGCTCTTTCAAAGGAAAGTGATTTTCTCTGAAAGGACAGCATTTAGAAAGTGAGGCAACACTCCATTCACTTCGCACAGTGAATTGAAGTGTTGGAACAGACTGCTTCTCTTTCAAAGAAACTCATGTGACTTTTTTGTGAATGCTTGAAAGTAGCTTAAGGCACTTTCAAAGAAAAGTGATTTTCTCTGAAAGGACAGCATTTACAAAGTGAAGCAACACTCCATTCACAACGCACAGTGAATTGAAGTGTTGGAACAGACTACTTCTCTTTCAGAGAAACAGATATGAGTTTTTTGTGAATGCTTATAAGTAGCTTAAGGCACTTTCAAAGGAAAGTGATTTTCTCTGAAAGGACAGCATTTAGAAAGTGAAGCAACACTCCATTCACTGCGCACAGTGAACTGAAGTGTTGGAACAGACTGCTTCTCTTTCAGTGAAATGCAAGTGAATTTCTGTTGAATGCTTGTAAGTAGCTTAAGGCACTTTCAAAGGAAAGTGATTTTCTCTGAAAGGACAGCATTTAGAAAGTGAAGCAACACTCCATTCACTTCGCACAGTGAATTGAAATGTTGGAACAGACTGCTTCTCTTTCAGTGAAACGCATGTGAATTTCTGTTGAATGCTTGAAAGTAGCTTAAGGCACTTTCAAAGGAAAGTGATTTTCTCTGAAAGGACAGCATTTACAAAGTGAAGCAACACTCCATTCACAACGCACAGTGAATTGAACTGTTGGAACAGACTACTTCTCTTTCAGAGAAACAGATATGAGTTTTTTGTGAATGCTTGTAAGTAGCTTAAGGCACTTTCAAAGGAAAGTGATTTTCTCTGAAAGGACAGCATTTAGAAAGTGAAGCAACACTCCATTCACTGCGCACAGTAAACTGAAGTGTTGGAACAGACTGCTTCTCTTTCAGTGAAATGCATGTGAATTTCTGTTGAATGCTTGTAAGTAGCTTAAGGCACTTTCAAAGGAAAGTGATTTTCTCTGAAAGGACAGCATTTAGAAAGTGAAGCAACACTCCATTCACTTCGCACAGTGAATTGAAGTGTTGAAACAGACTGCTTCTCTTTCAGTGAAATGCATGTGAATTTCTGTTGAATGCTTGTAAGTAGCTTAAGGGACTTTCAAAGGAAAGTGATTTTCTCTGAAAGGACAGCATTTAGAAAGTGAAGCAACATTCCATTCATTTCGCACAGTGAATTGAAGTGTTGGAACAGACTGCTTCTCTTTCAGTGAAACGCATGTGAATTTATGTTGAATGCTTGTAAGTAGCTTAAGGCACTTTCAAAGGAAAGTGATTTTCTCTGAAAGGACAGCATTTACAAAGTGAAGCAACAGTCCATTCACTTCGCACTGTGAATTGAAGTGTTGGAACAGACTGCTTCTCTTTCAGAGAAACGCATGTGTATTTCTGTTGAATGCTTATTAGTAGCTTAAGGCACTTTCAAAGGAAATTGATTTTCTCTGAAAGGACAGCATTTAGAAAGTGAAGCAACACTCCATTCACAACGCACAGTGAATTGAAGTGTTGGAACAGACTACTTCTCTTTCAGAGAAACAGATATGAGTTTTTTGTGAATCCTTGTAAGTAGCTTAAGGCACTTCCATAGGAAAGTGATTTTCTCTGAAAGGACAGCATTTAGAAAGTGAAGCAACACTCCATTCACTTCGCGCAGTGAATTGAAGTGTTGGAACAGACTGCTTCTCTTTCTGTGAAACGCATGTGAATTTCTGTTGAATGCTTGTAAGTAGCTTAAGGCACTTTCAAAGGAAAGTGATTTTCTCTGAAAGGACAGCATTTACAAAGTGAAGCAACAGTCCATTCACTTCGCACTGTGAATTGAAGTGTTGGAACAGACTGCTTCTCTTTCAGAGAAACACATGTATATTTCTGTTGAATGCTTATGAGTAGCTTAAGGCACTTTCAAAGGAAAGTGATTTTCTCTGAAAGGACAGCATTTAGAAAGTGAAGCAACACTCCATTCACAACGCACAGTGAATTGAAGTGTTGGAACAGACTACTTCTCTTTCAGAGAAACAGATATGAGTTTTTCGTGAATGCTTGTAAGTAGCTTAAGGCACTTTCAAAGGAAACTGATTTTCTCTGAAAGGACAGCATTTAGAAAGTGAAGCAACACTCCATTCACTGCGCACAGTGAACTGAAGTGTTGGAACAGACTGCTTCTCTTTCAGTGAAATGCATGTGAATTTCTGTTGAATGCTTGTAAGTAGCTTAAGGCACTTTCAAAGGAAAGTGATTTTCTCTGAAAGGACAGCATTTAGAAAGTGAAGCAACACTCCATTCACTTCGCACAGTGAATTGAAGTGTTGGAACAGACTGCTTCTCTTTCAGTGAAACGCATGTGAATTTATGTTGAATGCTTGTAAGTAGCTTAAGGCACTTTCAAAGGAAAGTGATTTTCTCTGAAAGGACAGCATTTACAAAGTGAAGCAACAGTCCATTCACTTCGCACTGTGAATTGAAGTGTTGGAACAGACTGCTTCTCTTTCAGAGAAACGCATGTGTATTTCTGTTGAATGCTTATTAGTAGCTTAAGGCACTTTCAAAGGAAATTGATTTTCTCTGAAAGGACAGCATTTAGAAAGTGAAGCAACACTCCATTCACAACGCACAGTGAATTGAAGTGTTGGAACAGACTACTTCTCTTTCAGAGAAACAGATATGAGTTTTTTGTGAATCCTTGTAAGTAGCTTAAGGCACTTTCATAGGAAAGTGATTTTCTCTGAAAGGACAGCATTTAGAAAGTGAAGCAACACTCCATTCACTTCGCGCAGTGAATTGAAGTGTTGGAACAGACTGCTTCTCTTTCTGTGAAACGCATGTGAATTTCTGTTGAATGCTTGTAAGTAGCTTAAGGCACTTTCAAAGGAAAGTGATTTTCTCTGAAAGGACAGCATTTACAAAGTGAAGCAACAGTCCATTCACTTCGCACTGTGAATTGAAGTGTTGGAACAGACTGCTTCTCTTTCAGAGAAACGCATGTGTATTTCTGTTGAATGCTTATGAGTAGCTTAAGGCAATTTCAAAGGAAAGTGATTTTCTCTGAAAGGACAGCATTTAGAAAGTGAAGCAACACTCCATTCACAACGCACAGTGAATTGAAGTGTTGGAACAGACTACTTCTCTTTCAGAGAAACAGATATGAGTTTTTTGTGAATGCTTGTAAGTAGCTTAAGGCACTTTCATAGGAAAGTGATTTTCTCTGAAAGGACAGCATTTAGAAAGTGAAGCAACACTCCATTCACTTCGCACAGTGAATTGAAGTGTTGGAACAGACTGCTTCTCTTTCTGTGAAACACATGTGAATTTCTGCTGAATGCTTGTAAGTAGCTTAAGGCACTTTCAAAGGAAAGTGATTTTCTCTGAAAGGACAGCATTTAGAAAGTGAAGCAACACTGCATTCACTTCACATAGTGAATTGAAGTGTTGGACAGACTGCTTCTCTTTCAGAGAAACGCATGTGAATTTCTGTTGAATGCTTGTAAGTAGCTTAAGGCACTTTCAAAGGAAAGTGATTTTCTCTGAAAGGACAGCATTTACAAAGTGAAGCAACAGTCCATTCACTTCGCACTGTGAATTGAAGTGTTGGAACAGACTGCTTCTCTTTCAGAGAAACGCATGTGTATTTCTGTTGAATGCTTATGAGTAGCTAAAGGCACTTTCAAAGGAAAGTGATTTTATCTGAAAGGACAGCATTTAGAAAGTGAAGCAACACTCCATTCACAACGCACAGTGAATTGAAGTGTTGGAACAGACTACTTCTCTTTCAGAGAAACAGATATGAGTTTCTTGTGAATGCTTGTAAGTAGCTTAAGGCACTTTCAAAGGAAAGTGATTTTCTCTGAAAGGACAGCATTTAGAAAGTGAAGCAACATTCCATTCCCTTTGCACAGTGAATTGAAGTGTTGGAACAGACTGCTTCTCTTTCAGAGAAATGCATGTGAGTTTCTGTTGAATGCTTGTAAGTACCTAAAGGCACTTTCAAAGGAAAGTGATTTTCTCTGAAGGGACAGCATTTAGAAAGTAAAGCAACACTCCATTCCCTTCGTGCAATGAATTGAAGTGTTGGAACACACTGCTTCTCTTTCAGAGATATGCATGTGAGTTTCTGTTGAATGCTTGTAAGTAGCTTAAGGCACATTCAAAGGAAAGGGATTTTCTCTGAAAGGACAGCATTTAGAAAGTGAAGCAACACTCCCTTCACTTCGCACAGTGAATTGAAGTGTTGGAACAGACTGCTTCTCTTTCAGAGAAACGCATTAGTGTTTCTTGTGAATGCTTGCAAGTAGTTTAAGTCACTTTAAAAGGAATGTGATTTTCTCTGAAAGGAAAGCATTTAGAAAGTAAAGCAACACTCCATTCCCTTCGTGCAATGAATTGAAGTGTTGGAACAGACTGCTTCTCTTTCAGAGAAACGCATTAGTGTTTCTTGTGAATGCTTGCAAGTAGCTTAAGGCACTTTCAAAGGAAAGTGATTTTATCTGAAAGGACAGCATTTAGAAAGTGAAGCAACACTCCATTCACTTCGCACAGTGAATTGAAGTGTTCGAACGGACTGCTTCTCTTTCAGAGAAATGCATGTGAGTTTTTGTTGAAAGCTTGTAAGTAGCTTAAGGCACTTTCAAACAAAATTGATTTTCTCTGAAAGGACAGCATTTCGAAAGTGAGGCAACACTCCATTCACTTTGCACAGTGAACTGAAGTGTTGGAACAGATTGCTTCTCTTTCATGGAAACGCATTAGTGTTTCTTGTTAATGCTTGCAAGTAGCGTAAGGCACTTTCAAAGGAAAGTGATTTTCTTTGAAATGACAGCATTTAGAAAGTGAAGCAACACTCCATTCACTTCGCACAGAGAATTGAAGTGTTGGAACAGACTGCTTCTCTTTCAGAGAAATGCATGTGAGTTTTTGTTGAATGCTTGTAAGTAGCTTAAGGCTCTTTCAAAGGAAAGTGATTTTCTCTGAAAGGACAGCATTTAGAAAGTGAGGCAACACTCCATTCACTTCGCACAGTGAATTGAAGTGTTGGAACAGACTGCTTCTCTTTCAAAGAAACTCATGTGACTTTTTTGTGAATGCTTGAAAGTAGCTTAAGGCACTTTCAAAGAAAAGTGATTTTCTCTGAAAGGACAGCATTTAGAAAGTGAAGCAACACTCCATTCACAACGCACAGTGAATTGAAGTGTTGGAACAGACTACTTCGCTTTCAGAGAAACAGATATGAGTTTTTTGTGAATGCTTATAAGTAGCTTAAGGCACTTTCAAAGGAAAGTGATTTTCTCTGAAAGGACAGAATTTAGAAAGTGAAGCAACACTCCATTCACTGCGCACAGTGAACTGAAGTGTTGGAACAGACTGCTTCTCTTTCAGTGAAATGCATGTGAATTTCTGTTGAATGCTTGTAAGTAGCTTAAGGCACTTTCAAAGGAAAGTGATTTTCTCTGAAAGGACAGCATTTAGAAAGTGAAGCAACACTCCATTCACTTCGCACAGTGAATTTAAGTGTTGAAACAGACTGCTTCTCTTTCAGTGAAATGCATGTGAATTTCTGTTGAATGCTTGTAAGTAGCTTAAGGGACTTTCAAAGGAAAGTGATTTTCTCTGAAAGGACAGCATTTAGAAAGTGAAGCAACATTCCATTCACTTCGCACAGTGAATTGAAGTGTTGGAACAGACTGCTTCTCTTTCAGTGAAATGCATGTGAATTTCTGTTGAATGCTTGTAAGTAGCTTAAGGCACTTTCAAAGGAAAGTGATTTTCTCTGAAAGGACAGCATTTAGGAAGTGAAGCAACACTCCATTCACTTCGCACAGTGAATTGAAGTGTTGGAACAGACTGCTTCTCTTTCAGTGAAATGCATGTGAATTTCTGTTGAATGCTTGTAAGTAGCTTAAGGCACTTTCAAAGGAAAGTGATTTTCTCTGAAAGGACAGCATTTACAAAGTGAAGCAACAGTCCATTCACTTCGCACTGTGAATTGAAGTGTTGGAACAGACTGCTTCTCTTTCAGAGAAACGCATGTGTATTTCTGTTGAATGCTTATGAGTAGCTTAAGGCACTTTCAAAGGAAAGTGATTTTCTCTGAAAGGACAGCATTTAGAAAGTGAAGCAACACTCCATTCACAACGCACAGTGAATTGAAGTGTTGGAACAGACTACTTCTCTTTCAGAGAAACAGATATGAGTTTTTTGTGAATGCTTGTAAGTAGCTTAAGGCACTTTCATAGGAAAGTGATTTTCTCTGAAAGGACAGCATTTAGAAAGTAAAGCAACACTCCATTCACTTCGCACAGTGAATTGAAGTGTTGGAACAGACTGCTTCTCTTTCTGTGAAACGCATGTGAATTTCTGCTGAATGCTTGTAAGTAGCTTAAGGCACTTTCAAAGGAAAGTGATTTTCTCTGAAAGGACAGCATTTACAAAGTGAAGCAACAGTCCATTCACTTCGCACTTTGAATTGAAGTGTTGGAACAGACTGCTTCTCTTTCAGAGAAACACATGTGTATTTCTGTTGAATGCTTATGAGTAGCTTAAGGCACTTTCAAAGGAAAGTGATTTTCACTGAAAGGACAGCATTTAGAAAGTGAAGCAACACTCCATTCACAACGCACAGTGAATTGAAGTGTTGGAACAGACTACTTCTCTTTCAGAGAAACAGATATGAGTTTTTCGTGAATGCTTGTAAGTAGCTTAAGGCACTTTCAAAGGAAAGTGATTTTCTCTGAAAGGACAGCATTTAGAAAGTGAAGCAACACTCCATTCACTGCGCACAGTGAACTGAAGTGTTGGAACAGACTGCTTCTCTTTCAGTGAAATGCATGTGAATTTCTGTTGAATGCTTGTAAGTAGCTTAAGGCACTTTCAAAGGAAAGTGATTTTCTCTGAAAGGACAGCATTTAGAAAGTGAAGCAACACTCCATTCACTTTGCACAGTGAATTGAAGTGTTGGAACAGACTGCTTCTCTTTCAGTGAAACGCATGTGAATTTATGTTGAATGCTTGTAAGTAGCTTAAGGCACTTTCAAAGGAAAGTGATTTTCTCTGAAAGGACAGCATTTACAAAGTGAAGCAACAGTCCATTCACTTCGCACTGTGAATTGAAGTGTTGGAACAGACTGCTTCTCTTTCAGAGAAACGCATGTGTATTTCTGTTGAATGCTTATTAGTAGCTTAAGGCACTTTCAAAGGAAATTGATTTTCTCTGAAAGGACAGCATTTAGAAAGTGAAGCAACACTCCATTCACAACGCACAGTGAATTGAAGTGTTGGAACAGACTACTTCTCTTTCAGAGAAACAGATATGAGTTTTTTGTGAATCCTTGTAAGTAGCTTAAGGCACTTTCATAGGAAAGTGATTTTCTCTGAAAGGACAGCATTTAGAAAGTGAAGCAACACTCCATTCACTTCGCGCAGTGAATTGAAGTGTTGGAACAGACTGCTTCTCTTTCTGTGAAACGCATGTGAATTTCTGTTGAATGCTTGTAAGTAGCTTAAGGCACTTTCAAAGGAAAGTGATTTTCTCTGAAAGGACAGCATTTACAAAGTGAAGCAACAGTCCATTCACTTCGCACTGTGAATTGAAGTGTTGGAACAGACTGCTTCTCTTTCAGAGAAACGCATGTGTATTTCTGTTGAATGCTTATGAGTAGCTTAAGGCAATTTCAAAGGAAAGTGATTTTCTCTGAAAGGACAGCATTTAGAAAGTGAAGCAACACTCCATTCACAACGCACAGTGAATTGAAGTGTTGGAACAGACTACTTCTCTTTCAGAGAAACAGATATGAGTTTTTTGTGAATGCTTGTAAGTAGCTTAAGGCACTTTCATAGGAAAGTGATTTTCTCTGAAAGGACAGCATTTAGAAAGTGAAGCAACACTCCATTCACTTCGCACAGTGAATTGAAGTGTTGGAACAGACTGCTTCTCTTTCTGTGAAACGCATGTGAATTTCTGCTGAATGTTTGTAAGTAGCTTAAGGCACTTTCAAAGGAAAGTGATTTTCTCTGAAAGGACAGCATTTAGAAAGTGAAGCAACACTGCATTCACTTCACATAGTGAATTGAAGTGTTGGACAGACTGCTTCTCTTTCAGAGAAACGCATGTGAATTTCTGTTGAATGCTTGTAAGTAGCTTAAGGCACTTTCAAAGGAAAGTGATTTTCTCTGAAAGGACAGCATTTACAAAGTGAAGCAACAGTCCATTCACTTCGCACTGTGAATTGAAGTGTTGGAACAGACTGCTTCTCTGTCAGAGAAACGCATGTGTATTTCTGTTGAATGCTTATGAGTAGCTAAAGGCACTTTCAAAGGAAAGTGATTTTATCTGAAAGGACAGCATTTAGAAAGTGAAGCAACACTCCATTCACAACGCACAGTGAATTGAAGTGTTGGAACAGACTACTTCTCTTTCAGAGAAACAGATATGAGTTTCTTGTGAATGCTTGTAAGTAGCTTAAGGCACTTTCAAAGGAAAGTGATTTTCTCTGAAAGGACAGCATTTAGAAAATGAAGCAACATTCCATTCCCTTTGCACAGTGAATTGAAGTGTTGGAACAGACTGCTTCTCTTTCAGAGAAATGCATGTGAGTTTCTGTTGAATGCTTGTAAGTACCTAAAGGCACTTTCAAAGGAAAGTGATTTTCTCTGAAAGGACAGCATTTAGAAAGTAAAGCAACACTCCATTCCCTTCGTGCAATGAATTGAAGTGTTGGAACACACTGCTTCTCTTTCAGAGATATGCATGTGAGTTTCTGTTGAATGCTTGTAAGTAGCTTAAGGCACATTCAAAGGAAAGGGATTTTCTCTGAAAGGACAGCATTTAGAAAGTGAAGCAACACTCCCTTCACTTCGCACAGTGAATTGAAGTGTTGGAACAGACTGCTTCTCTTTCAGAGAAACGCATTAGTGTTTCTTGTGAATGCTTGCAAGTAGTTTAAGTCACTTTAAAAGGAATGTGATTTTCTCTGAAAGGAAAGCATTTAGAAAGTAAAGCAACACTCCATTCCCTTCGTGCAATGAATTGAAGTGTTGGAACAGACTGCTTCTCTTTCAGAGAAACGCATTAGTGTTTCTTGTGAATGCTTGCAAGTAGCTTAAGGCACTTTCAAAGGAAAGTGATTTTATCTGAAAGGACAGCATTTAGAAAGTGAAGCAACACTCCATTCACTTCGCACAGTGAATTGAAGTGTTCGAACTGACTGCTTCTCTTTCAGAGAAATGCATGTGAGTTTTTGTTGAAAGCTTGTAAGTAGCTTAAGGCACTTTCAAACAAAATTGATTTTCTCTGAAAGGACAGCATTTCGAAAGTGAGGCAACACTCCATTCACTTTGCACAGTGAACTGAAGTGTTGGAACAGATTGCTTCTCTTTCATGGAAACGCATTAGTGTTTCTTGTTAATGCTTGCAAGTAGCGTAAGGCACTTTCAAAGGAAAGTGATTTTCTTTGAAAGGACAGCATTTAGAAAGTGAAGCAACACTCCATTCACTTCGCACAGAGAATTGAAGTGTTGGAACAGACTGCTTCTCTTTCAGAGAAATGCATGTGAGTTTTTGTTGAATGCTTGTAAGTAGCTTAAGGCTCTTTCAAAGGAAAGTGATTTTCTCTGAAAGGACAGCATTTAGAAAGTGAGGCAACACTCCATTCACTTCGCACAGTGAATTGAAGTGTTGGAACAGACTGCTTCTCTTTCAAAGAAACTCATGTGACTTTTTTGTGAATGCTTGAAAGTAGCTTAAGGCACTTTCAAAGAAAAGTGATTTTCTCTGAAAGGACAGCATTTACAAAGTGAAGCAACACTCCATTCACAACGCACAGTGAATTGAAGTGTTGGAACAGACTACTTCTCTTTCAGAGAAACAGATATGAGTTTTTTGTGAATGCTTATAAGTAGCTTAAGGCACTTTCAAAGGAAAGTGATTTTCTCTGAAAGGACAGCATTTAGAAAGTGAAGCAACACTCCATTCACTGCGCACAGTGAACTGAAGTGTTGGAACAGACTGCTTCTCTTTCAGTGAAATGCAAGTGAATTTCTGTTGAATGCTTGTAAGTAGCTTAAGGCACTTTCAAAGGAAAGTGATTTTCTCTGAAAGGACAGCATTTAGAAAGTGAAGCAACACTCCATTCACTTCGCACAGTGAATTGAAATGTTGGAACAGACTGCTTCTCTTTCAGTGAAACGCATGTGAATTTCTGTTGAATGCTTGAAAGTAGCTTAAGGCACTTTCAAAGGAAAGTGATTTTCTCTGAAAGGACAGCATTTACAAAGTGAAGCAACACTCCATTCACAACGCACAGTGAATTGAACTGTTGGAACAGACTACTTCTCTTTCAGAGAAACAGATATGAGTTTTTTGTGAATGCTTGTAAGTAGCTTAAGGCACTTTCAAAGGAAAGTGATTTTCTCTGAAAGGACAGCATTTAGAAAGTGAAGCAACACTCCATTCACTGCGCACAGTAAACTGAAGTGTTGGAACAGACTGCTTCTCTTTCAGTGAAATGCATGTGAATTTCTGTTGAATGCTTGTAAGTAGCTTAAGGCACTTTCAAAGGAAAGTGATTTTCTCTGAAAGGACAGCATTTAGAAAGTGAAGCAACACTCCATTCACTTCGCACAGTGAATTGAAGTGTTGAAACAGACTGCTTCTCTTTCAGTGAAATGCATGTGAATTTCTGTTGAATGCTTGTAAGTAGCTTAAGGGACTTTCAAAGGAAAGTGATTTTCTCTGAAAGGACAGCATTTAGAAAGTGAAGCAACATTCCATTCATTTCGCACAGTGAATTGAAGTGTTGGAACAGACTGCTTCTCTTTCAGTGAAACGCATGTGAATTTATGTTGAATGCTTGTAAGTAGCTTAAGGCACTTTCAAAGGAAAGTGATTTTCTCTGAAAGGACAGCATTTACAAAGTGAAGCAACAGTCCATTCACTTCGCACTGTGAATTGAAGTGTTGGAACAGACTGCTTCTCTTTCAGAGAAACGCATGTGTATTTCTGTTGAATGCTTATTAGTAGCTTAAGGCACTTTCAAAGGAAATTGATTTTCTCTGAAAGGACAGCATTTAGAAAGTGAAGCAACACTCCATTCACAACGCACAGTGAATTGAAGTGTTGGAACAGACTACTTCTCTTTCAGAGAAACAGATATGAGTTTTTTGTGAATCCTTGTAAGTAGCTTAAGGCACTTCCATAGGAAAGTGATTTTCTCTGAAAGGACAGCATTTAGAAAGTGAAGCAACACTCCATTCACTTCGCGCAGTGAATTGAAGTGTTGGAACAGACTGCTTCTCTTTCTGTGAAACGCATGTGAATTTCTGTTGAATGCTTGTAAGTAGCTTAAGGCACTTTCAAAGGAAAGTGATTTTCTCTGAAAGGACAGCATTTACAAAGTGAAGCAACAGTCCATTCACTTCGCACTGGGAATTGAAGTGTTGGAACAGACTGCTTCTCTTTCAGAGAAACACATGTATATTTCTGTTGAATGCTTATGAGTAGCTTAAGGCACTTTCAAAGGAAAGTGATTTTCTCTGAAAGGACAGCATTTAGAAAGTGAAGCAACACTCCATTCACAACGCACAGTGAATTGAAGTGTTGGAACAGACTACTACTTTCAGAGAAACAGATATGAGTTTTTTGTGAATGCTTGTAAGTATCTTAAGGCACTTTCATAGGAAAGTGATTTTCTCTGAAAGGACAGCATTTAGAAAGTGAAGCAACACTCCATTCACTTCGCACAGTGAATTGAAGTGTTGGAACAGACTGCTTGTCTTTCAGTGAAATGCAAGTGAATTTCTGTTGAATGCTTGTAAGTAGATTAAGGAACTTTCAAAGGAAAGTGATTTTCTCTGAAAGGACAGCATTTACAAAGTGAAGCAACAGTCCATTCACTTCGCACTGTGAATTGAAGTGTTGGAACAGACTGCTTCTCTTTCAGAGAAACGCATGTGTATTTCTGTTGAATGCTTATGAGTAGCTTAAGGCACTTTCAAAGGAAAGTGATTTTCTCTGAAAGGACAGCATTTAGAAAGTGAAGCAACACTCCATTCACAACGCACAGTGAATTGAAGTGTTGGAACAGACTACTTCTCTTTCAGAGAAACAGATATGAGTTTTTCGTGAATGCTTGTAAGTAGCTTAAGGCACTTTCAAAGGAAACTGATTTTCTCTGAAAGGACAGCATTTAGAAAGTGAAGCAACACTCCATTCACTGCGCACAGTGAACTGAAGTGTTGGAACAGACTGCTTCTCTTTCAGTGAAATGCATGTGAATTTCTGTTGAATGCTTGTAAGTAGCTTAAGGCACTTTCAAAGGAAAGTGATTTTCTCTGAAAGGACAGCATTTAGAAAGTGAAGCAACACTCCATTCACTTCGCACAGTGAATTGAAGTGTTGGAACAGACTGCTTCTCTTTCAGTGAAACGCATGTGAATTTATGTTGAATGCTTGTAAGTAGCTTAAGGCACTTTCAAAGGAAAGTGATTTTCTCTGAAAGGACAGCATTTACAAAGTGAAGCAACAGTCCATTCACTTCGCACTGTGAATTGAAGTGTTGGAACAGACTGCTTCTCTTTCAGAGAAACGCATGTGTATTTCTGTTGAATGCTTATTAGTAGCTTAAGGCACTTTCAAAGGAAATTGATTTTCTCTGAAAGGACAGCATTTAGAAAGTGAAGCAACACTCCATTCACAACGCACAGTGAATTGAAGTGTTGGAACAGACTACTTCTCTTTCAGAGAAACAGATATGAGTTTTTTGTGAATCCTTGTAAGTAGCTTAAGGCACTTTCATAGGAAAGTGATTTTCTCTGAAAGGACAGCATTTAGAAAGTGAAGCAACACTCCATTCACTTCGCGCAGTGAATTGAAGTGTTGGAACAGACTGCTTCTCTTTCTGTGAAACGCATGTGAATTTCTGTTGAATGCTTGTAAGTAGCTTAAGGCACTTTCAAAGGAAAGTGATTTTCTCTGAAAGGACAGCATTTACAAAGTGAAGCAACAGTCCATTCACTTCGCACTGTGAATTGAAGTGTTGGAACAGACTGCTTCTCTTTCAGAGAAACGCATGTGTATTTCTGTTGAATGCTTATGAGTAGCTTAAGGCAATTTCAAAGGAAAGTGATTTTCTCTGAAAGGACAGCATTTAGAAAGTGAAGCAACACTCCATTCACAACGCACAGTGAATTGAAGTGTTGGAACAGACTACTTCTCTTTCAGAGAAACAGATATGAGTTTTTTGTGAATGCTTGTAAGTAGCTTAAGGCACTTTCATAGGAAAGTGATTTTCTCTGAAAGGACAGCATTTAGAAAGTGAAGCAACACTCCATTCACTTCGCACAGTGAATTGAAGTGTTGGAACAGACTGCTTCTCTTTCTGTGAAACACATGTGAATTTCTGCTGAATGCTTGTAAGTAGCTTAAGGCACTTTCAAAGGAAAGTGATTTTCTCTGAAAGGACAGCATTTAGAAAGTGAAGCAACACTGCATTCACTTCACATAGTGAATTGAAGTGTTGGACAGACTGCTTCTCTTTCAGAGAAACGCATGTGAATTTCTGTTGAATGCTTGTAAGTAGCTTAAGGCACTTTCAAAGGAAAGTGATTTTCTCTGAAAGGACAGCATTTACAAAGTGAAGCAACAGTCCATTCACTTCGCACTGTGAATTGAAGTGTTGGAACAGACTGCTTCTCTTTCAGAGAAACGCATGTGTATTTCTGTTGAATGCTTATGAGTAGCTAAAGGCACTTTCAAAGGAAAGTGATTTTATCTGAAAGGACAGCATTTAGAAAGTGAAGCAACACTCCATTCACAACGCACAGTGAATTGAAGTGTTGGAACAGACTACTTCTCTTTCAGAGAAACAGATATGAGTTTCTTGTGAATGCTTGTAAGTAGCTTAAGGCACTTTCAAAGGAAAGTGATTTTCTCTGAAAGGACAGCATTTAGAAAGTGAAGCAACATTCCATTCCCTTTGCACAGTGAATTGAAGTGTTGGAACAGACTGCTTCTCTTTCAGAGAAATGCATGTGAGTTTCTGTTGAATGCTTGTAAGTACCTAAAGGCACGTTCAAAGGAAAGTGATTTTCTCTGAAAGGACAGCATTTAGAAAGTAAAGCAACACTCCATTCCCTTCGTGCAATGAATTGAAGTGTCTGAACACACTGCTTCTCTTTCAGAGATATGCATGTGAGTTTCTGTTGAATGCTTGTAAGTAGCTTAAGGCACATTCAAAGGAAAGGGATTTTCTCTGAAAGGACAGCATTTAGAAAGTGAAGCAACGCTCCCTTCACTTCGCACAGTGAATTGAAGTGTTGGAACAGACTGCTTCTCTTTCAGAGAAACGCATTAGTGTTTCTTGTGAATGCTTGCAAGTAGTTTAAGTCACTTTAAAAGGAATGTGATTTTCTCTGAAAGGAAAGCATTTAGAAAGTAAAGCAACACTCCATTCCCTTCGTGCAATGAATTGAAGTGTTGGAACAGACTGCTTCTCTTTCAGAGAAACGCATTAGTGTTTCTTGTGAATGCTTGCAAGTAGCTTAAGGCACTTTCAAAGGAAAGTGATTTTATCTGAAAGGACAGCATTTAGAAAGTGAAGCAACACTCCATTCACTTCGCACAGTGAATTGAAGTGTTCGAACGGACTGCTTCTCTTTCAGAGAAATGCATGTGAGTTTTTGTTGAAAGCTTGTAAGTAGCTTAAGGCACTTTCAAACAAAATTGATTTTCTCTGAAAGGACAGCATTTCGAAAGTGAGGCAACACTCCATTCACTTTGCACAGTGAACTGAAGTGTTGGAACAGATTGCTTCTCTTTCATGGAAACGCATTAGTGTTTCTTGTTAATGCTTGCAAGTAGCGTAAGGCACTTTCAAAGGAAAGTGATTTTCTTTGAAAAGACAGCATTTAGAAAGTGAAGCAACACTCCATTCACTTCGCACAGAGAATTGAAGTGTTGGAACAGACTGCTTCTCTTTCAGAGAACTGCATGTGAGTTTTTGTTGAATGCTTGTAAGTAGCTTAAGGCTCTTTCAAAGGAAAGTGATTTTCTCTGAAAGGACAGCATTTAGAAAGTGAGGCAACACTCCATTCACTTCGCACAGTGAATTGAAGTGTTGGAACAGACTGCTTCTCTTTCAAAGAAACTCATGTGACTTTTTTGTGAATGCTTGAAAGTAGCTTAAGGCACTTTCAAAGAAAAGTGATTTTCTCTGAAAGGACAGCATTTACAAAGTGAAGCAACACTCCATTCACAACGCACAGTGAATTGAAGTGTTGGAACAGACTACTTCGCTTTCAGAGAAACAGATATGAGTTTTTTGTGAATGCTTGTAAGTATCTTAAGGCACTTTCATAGGAAAGTGATTTTCTCTGAAAGGACAGCATTTAGAAAGTGAAGCAACACTCCATTCACTTCGCACAGTGAATTGAAGTGTTGGAACAGACTGCTTGTCTTTCAGTGAAATGCAAGTGAATTTCTGTTGAATGCTTGTAAGTAGATTAAGGAACTTTCAAAGGAAAGTGATTTTCTCTGAAAGGACAGCATTTACAAAGTGAAGCAACAGTCCATTCACTTCGCACTGTGAATTGAAGTGTTGGAACAGACTGCTTCTCTTTCAGAGAAACGCATGTGTATTTCTGTTGAATGCTTATGAGTAGCTTAAGGCACTTTCAAAGGAAAGTGATTTTCTCTGAAAGGACAGCATTTAGAAAGTGAAGCAACACTCCATTCACAACGCACAGTGAATTGAAGTGTTGGAACAGACTACTTCTCTTTCAGAGAAACAGATATGAGTTTTTCGTGAATGCTTGTAAGTAGCTTAAGGCACTTTCAAAGGAAACTGATTTTCTCTGAAAGGACAGCATTTAGAAAGTGAAGCAACACTCCATTCACTGCGCACAGTGAACTGAAGTGTTGGAACAGACTGCTTCTCTTTCAGTGAAATGCATGTGAATTTCTGTTGAATGCTTGTAAGTAGCTTAAGGCACTTTCAAAGGAAAGTGATTTTCTCTGAAAGGACAGCATTTAGAAAGTGAAGCAACACTCCATTCACTTCGCACAGTGAATTGAAGTGTTGGAACAGACTGCTTCTCTTTCAGTGAAACGCATGTGAATTTATGTTGAATGCTTGTAAGTAGCTTAAGGCACTTTCAAAGGAAAGTGATTTTCTCTGAAAGGACAGCATTTACAAAGTGAAGCAACAGTCCATTCACTTCGCACTGTGAATTGAAGTGTTGGAACAGACTGCTTCTCTTTCAGAGAAACGCATGTGTATTTCTGTTGAATGCTTATTAGTAGCTTAAGGCACTTTCAAAGGAAATTGATTTTCTCTGAAAGGACAGCATTTAGAAAGTGAAGCAACACTCCATTCACAACGCACAGTGAATTGAAGTGTTGGAACAGACTACTTCTCTTTCAGAGA
The DNA here is from genome assembly GCF_982192425.1 of Myodes glareolus. Classification (NCBI taxonomy): domain Eukaryota; kingdom Metazoa; phylum Chordata; class Mammalia; order Rodentia; family Cricetidae; genus Myodes; species Myodes glareolus. Next base: position 357,831 of record NW_028263240.1, read on the forward strand.
AACAGATATGAGTTTTTTGTGAATCCTTGTAAGTAGCTTAAGGCACTTTCATAGGAAAGTGATTTTCTCTGAAAGGACAGCATTTAGAAAGTGAAGCAACACTCCATTCACTTCGCGCAGTGAATTGAAGTGTTGGAACAGACTGCTTCTCTTTCTGTGAAACGCATGTGAATTTCTGTTGAATGCTTGTAAGTAGCTTAAGGCACTTTCAAAGGAAAGTGATTTTCTCTGAAAGGACAGCATTTACAAAGTGAAGCAACAGTCCATTCACTTCGCACTGTGAATTGAAGTGTTGGAACAGACTGCTTCTCTTTCAGAGAAACGCATGTGTATTTCTGTTGAATGCTTATGAGTAGCTTAAGGCAATTTCAAAGGAAAGTGATTTTCTCTGAAAGGACAGCATTTAGAAAGTGAAGCAACACTCCATTCACAACGCACAGTGAATTGAAGTGTTGGAACAGACTACTTCTCTTTCAGAGAAACAGATATGAGTTTTTTGTGAATGCTTGTAAGTAGCTTAAGGCACTTTCATAGGAAAGTGATTTTCTCTGAAAGGACAGCATTTAGAAAGTGAAGCAACACTCCATTCACTTCGCACAGTGAATTGAAGTGTTGGAACAGACTGCTTCTCTTTCTGTGAAACACATGTGAATTTCTGCTGAATGCTTGTAAGTAGCTTAAGGCACTTTCAAAGGAAAGTGATTTTCTCTGAAAGGACAGCATTTAGAAAGTGAAGCAACACTGCATTCACTTCACATAGTGAATTGAAGTGTTGGACAGACTGCTTCTCTTTCAGAGAAACGCATGTGAATTTCTGTTGAATGCTTGTAAGTAGCTTAAGGCACTTTCAAAGGAAAGTGATTTTCTCTGAAAGGACAGCATTTACAAAGTGAAGCAACAGTCCATTCACTTCGCACTGTGAATTGAAGTGTTGGAACAGACTGCTTCTCTTTCAGAGAAACGCATGTGTATTTCTGTTGAATGCTTATGAGTAGCTAAAGGCACTTTCAAAGGAAAGTGATTTTATCTGAAAGGACAGCATTTAGAAAGTGAAGCAACACTCCATTCACAACGCACAGTGAATTGAAGTGTTGGAACAGACTACTTCTCTTTCAGAGAAACAGATATGAGTTTCTTGTGAATGCTTGTAAGTAGCTTAAGGCACTTTCAAAGGAAAGTGATTTTCTCTGAAAGGACAGCATTTAGAAAGTGAAGCAACATTCCATTCCCTTTGCACAGTGAATTGAAGTGTTGGAACAGACTGCTTCTCTTTCAGAGAAATGCATGTGAGTTTCTGTTGAATGCTTGTAAGTACCTAAAGGCACGTTCAAAGGAAAGTGATTTTCTCTGAAAGGACAGCATTTAGAAAGTAAAGCAACACTCCATTCCCTTCGTGCAATGAATTGAAGTGTCTGAACACACTGCTTCTCTTTCAGAGATATGCATGTGAGTTTCTGTTGAATGCTTGTAAGTAGCTTAAGGCACATTCAAAGGAAAGGGATTTTCTCTGAAAGGACAGCATTTAGAAAGTGAAGCAACGCTCCCTTCACTTCGCACAGTGAATTGAAGTGTTGGAACAGACTGCTTCTCTTTCAGAGAAACGCATTAGTGTTTCTTGTGAATGCTTGCAAGTAGTTTAAGTCACTTTAAAAGGAATGTGATTTTCTCTGAAAGGAAAGCATTTAGAAAGTAAAGCAACACTCCATTCCCTTCGTGCAATGAATTGAAGTGTTGGAACAGACTGCTTCTCTTTCAGAGAAACGCATTAGTGTTTCTTGTGAATGCTTGCAAGTAGCTTAAGGCACTTTCAAAGGAAAGTGATTTTATCTGAAAGGACAGCATTTAGAAAGTGAAGCAACACTCCATTCACTTCGCACAGTGAATTGAAGTGTTCGAACGGACTGCTTCTCTTTCAGAGAAATGCATGTGAGTTTTTGTTGAAAGCTTGTAAGTAGCTTAAGGCACTTTCAAACAAAATTGATTTTCTCTGAAAGGACAGCATTTCGAAAGTGAGGCAACACTCCATTCACTTTGCACAGTGAACTGAAGTGTTGGAACAGATTGCTTCTCTTTCATGGAAACGCATTAGTGTTTCTTGTTAATGCTTGCAAGTAGCGTAAGGCACTTTCAAAGGAAAGTGATTTTCTTTGAAAAGACAGCATTTAGAAAGTGAAGCAACACTCCATTCACTTCGCACAGAGAATTGAAGTGTTGGAACAGACTGCTTCTCTTTCAGAGAACTGCATGTGAGTTTTTGTTGAATGCTTGTAAGTAGCTTAAGGCTCTTTCAAAGGAAAGTGATTTTCTCTGAAAGGACAGCATTTAGAAAGTGAGGCAACACTCCATTCACTTCGCACAGTGAATTGAAGTGTTGGAACAGACTGCTTCTCTTTCAAAGAAACTCATGTGACTTTTTTGTGAATGCTTGAAAGTAGCTTAAGGCACTTTCAAAGAAAAGTGATTTTCTCTGAAAGGACAGCATTTACAAAGTGAAGCAACACTCCATTCACAACGCACAGTGAATTGAAGTGTTGGAACAGACTACTTCGCTTTCAGAGAAACAGATATGAGTTTTTTGTGAATGCTTATAAGTAGCTTAAGGCACTTTCAAAGGAAAGTGATTTTCTCTGAAAGGACAGCATTTAGAAAGTGAAGCAACACTCCATTCACTGCGCACAGTGAACTGAAGTGTTGGAACAGACTGCTTCTCTTTCAGTGAAATGCAAGTGAATTTCTGTTGAATGCTTGTAAGTAGCTTAAGGCACTTTCAAAGGAAAGTGATTTTCTCTGAAAGGACAGCATTTAGAAAGTGAAGCAACACTCCATTCACTTCGCACAGTGAATTGAAATGTTGGAACAGACTGCTTCTCTTTCAGTGAAACGCATGTGAATTTCTGTTGAATGCTTGAAAGTAGCTTAAGGCACTTTCAAAGGAAAGTGATTTTCTCTGAAAGGACAGCATTTACAAAGTGAAGCAACACTCCATTCACAACGCACAGTGAATTGAAGTGTTGGAACAGACTACTTCTCTTTCAGAGAAACAGATATGAGTTTTTTGTGAATGCTTGTAAGTAGCTTAATGCACTTTCAAAGGAAAGTGATTTTCTCTGAAAGGACAGCATTTAGAAAGTGAAGCAACACTCCATTCACTTCGCACAGTGAACTGAAGTGTTGGAACAGACTGCTTCTCTTTCAGTGAAATGCATGTGAATTTCTGTTGAATGCTTGTAAGTAGCTTAACGCACTTTCAAAGGAAAGTGATTTCTCTGAAAGGACAGCATTTAGAAAGTGAAGCAACACTCCATTCACTTCGCACAGTGAATTGAAGTGTTGGAACAGACTGCTTCTCTTTCAGTGAAATGCATGTGAATTTCTGTTGAATGCTTTAAAGTAGCTTAAGGCACTTTCAAAGGAAAGTGATTTTCTCTGAAAGGACAGCATTTAGAAAGTGAAGCAACACTCCATTCACAACGCACAGTGAATTGAAGTGTTGGAACAGACTACTTCTCTTTCAGAGAAACAGATATGAGTTTTTTGTGAATGCTTGTAAGTAGCTTAAGGCACTTTCATAGGAAAGTGATTTTCTCTGAAAGGACAGCATTTAGAAAGTGAAGCAACACTCCATTCACTTCGCACAGTGAATTGAAGTGTTGGAACAGACTGCTTCTCTTTCTGTGAAACGCATGTGAATTTCTGTTGAATGCTTGTAAGTAGCTTAAGGCACTTTCAAAGGAAAGTGATTTTCTCTGAAAGGACAGCATTTACAAAGTGAAGCAACAGTCCATTCACTTCGCACAGTGAACTGAAGTGTTGGAACAGACTGCTTCTCTTTCAGAGAAACGCATGTGAATTTCTGTTGAATGCTTGTAAGTAGATTAAGGAACTTTCAAAGGAAAGTGATTTTCTCTGAAAGGACAGCATTTGCAAAGTGAAGCAACAGTCCATTCACTTCGCACTGTGAGTTGAAGTGTTGGAACAGACTGCTTCTCTTTAAGAGAAACGCATGTGTATTTCTGTTGAATGCTTATGAGTAGCTTAAGGCACTTTCAAAGGAAAGTGATTTTCTCTGAAAGGACAGCATTTAGAAAGTGAAGCAACACTCCATTCACAACGCACAGTGAATTGAAGTGTTGGAACAGACTACTTCTCTTTCAGAGAAACAGATATGACTTTTTTGTGAATGCTTGTAAGTAGCTTAAGGCACTTTCAAAGGAAAGTGATTTTCTCTGAAAGGACAGCATTTAGAAAGTGAAGCAACACTCCATTCACTTCGCACAGTGAATTGAAGTGTTGGAACAGACTGCTTCTCTTTCAGTGAAATGCAAGTGAATTTCTGTTGACTGCTTGTAAGTAGCTTAAGGCACTTTCAAAGGAAAGTGATTTTCTCTGAAAGGACAGCATTTACAAAGTGAAGCAACACTCCATTCACTTCGCACAGTGAATTGAAGTGTTGGAACAGACTGCTTCTCTTTCAGTGAAACGCATGTGAATTTCTGTTGAATGCTTGAAAGTAGCTTAAGGCACTTTCAAAGGAAAGTGATTTTCTCTGAAAGGACATCATTTAGAAAGTGAAGCAACACTCCATTCACTTCACATAGTGAATTGAAGTGTTGGAACAGACTGCTTCTCTTTCAGAGAAACGCATGTGAATTTCTGTTGAATGCTTGTAAGTAGCTTAAGGCACTTTCAAAGGAAAGTGATTTTCTCTGAAAGGACAGCATTTAGAAAGTGAAGCAACACTCCATTCACAACGCACAGTGAATTGAAGTGTTGGAACAGACTACTACTTTCAGAGAAACAGATATGAGTTTTTTGTGAATGCTTGTAAGTAGCTTAAGGCACTTTCATAGGAAAGTGATTTTCTCTGAAAGGACAGCATTTAGAAAGTGAAGCAACACTCCATTCACTTCGCACAGTGAATTGAAGTGTTGGAACAGACTGCTTCTCTTTCTGTGAAACGCATGTGAATTTCTGCTGAATGCTTGTAAGTAGCTTAAGGCACTTTCAAAGGAAAGTGATTTTCTCTGAAAGGACAGCATTTAGAAAGTGAAGCAACAGTCCATTCACTTCGCACTGGGAATTGAAGTTTTGGAACAGACTGCTTCTCTTTCAGAGAAACGCATGTGAATTTCTGTTGAATGCTTGTAAGTAGATTAAGGAAATTTCAAAGGAAAGTGATTTTCTCTGAAAGGACAGCATTTAGAAAGTGAAGCAACACTCCATTCACAACGCACAGTGAATTGAAGTGTTGGAACAGACTACTTCTCTTTCAGAGAAACAGATATGAGTTTTTTGTGAATGCTTGTAAGTAGCTTAAGGCACTTTCAAAGGAAAGTGATTTTCTCTGAAAGGACAGCATTTAGAAAGTGAAGCAACACTCCATTCACTTCGCACAGTGAACTGAAGTGTTGGAACAGACTGCTTCTCTTTCAGTGAAATGCATGTGAATTTCTGTTGAATGCTTGTAAGTAGCTTAAGGCACTTTCAAAGGAAAGTGATTTCTCTGAAAGGACAGCATTTAGAAAGTGAAGCAACACTCCATTCACTTCGCACAGTGAATTGAAGTGTTGGAACAGACTGCTTCTCTTTCAGTGAAATGCATGTGAATTTCTGTTGAATGCTTTAAAGTAGCTTAAGGCACTTTCAAAGGAAAGTGATTTTCTCTGAAAGGACAGCATTTAGAAAGTGAAGCAACACTCCATTCACAACGCACAGTGAATTGAAGTGTTGGAACAGACTACTTCTCTTTCAGAGAAACAGATATGAGTTTTTTGTGAATGCTTGTAAGTAGCTTAAGGCACTTTCATAGGAAAGTGATTTTCTCTGAAAGGACAGCATTTAGAAAGTGAAGCAACACTCCATTCACTTCGCACAGTGAATTGAAGTGTTGGAACAGACTGCTTCTCTTTCTGTGAAACGCATGTGAATTTCTGTTGAATGCTTGTAAGTAGCTTAAGGCACTTTCAAAGGAAAGTGATTTTCTCTGATAGGACAGCATTTACAAAGTGAAGCAACAGTCCATTCACTTCGCACAGTGAACTGAAGTGTTGGAACAGACTGCTTCTCTTTCAGAGAAACGCATGTGAATTTCTGTTGAAAGCTTGTAAGTAGATTAAGGAACTTTCAAAGGAAAGTGATTTTCTCTGAAAGGACAGCATTTGCAAAGTGCAGCAACAGTCCATTCACTTCGCACTGTGAGTTGAAGTGTTGGAACAGACTGCTTCTCTTTCAGAGAAACGCATGTGTATTTCTGTTGAATGCTTAGGAGTAGCTTAAGGCACTTTCAAAGGAAAGTGATTTTCTCTGAAAGGACAGCATTTAGAAAGTGAAGCAACACTCCATTCACAACGCACAGTGAATTGAAGTGTTGGAACAGACTACTTCTCTTTCAGAGAAACAGATATGAGTTTTTTGTGAATGCTTGTAAGTAGCTTAAGGCACTTTCAAAGGAAAGTGATTTTCTCTGAAAGGACAGCATTTAGAAAGTGAAGCAACACTCCATTCACTTCGCACAGTGAATTGAAGTGTTGGAACAGACTGCTTCTCTTTCAGTGAAATGCAAGTGAATTTCTGTTGACTGCTTGTAAGTAGCTTAAGGCACTTTCAAAGGAAAGTGATTTTCTCTGAAAGGACAGCATTTACAAAGTGAAGCAACACTCCATTTACTTCGCACAGTGAATTGAAGTGTTGGAACAGACTGCTTCTCTTTCACTGAAACGCATGTGAATTTCTGTTGAATGCTTGAAAGTAGCTTAAGGCACTTTCAAAGGAAAGTGATTTTCTCTGAAAGGACATCATTTAGAAAGTGAAGCAACACTCCATTCACTTCACATAGTGAATTGAAGTGTTGGAACAGACTGCTTCTCTTTCAGAGAAACGCATGTGAATTTCTGTTGAATGCTTGTAAGTAGCTTAAGGGACTTTCAAAGGAAAGTGATTTTCTCTGAAAGGACAGCATTTAGAAAGTGAAGCAACACTCCATTCACAACGCACAGTGAATTGACGTGTTGGAACAGACTACTTCTCTTTCAGAGAAACAGATATGAGTTTTTTGTGAATGCTGGTAAGTAGCTTAAGAAACTTTCAAAGGAAAGTGATTTTCTCTGAAAGGACAGCATTTAGAAAGTGAAGCAACACTACATTCACTTCGCACAGTGAACTGAAGTGTTGGAACAGACTGCTTCTCTTTCAGTGAAATGCATGTGAATTTCTGTTGAATGCTTGTAAGTAGCTTAAGGCACTTTCAAAGGAAAGTGATTTTCTCTGAAAGGACAGCATTTAGAAAGTGAAGCAACACTCCATTCACAACGCACAGTGAATTGAAGTGTTGGAACAGACTGCTTCTCTTTCAGTGAAATGCATGTGAATTTCTGTTGAATGCTTGTAAGTAGCTTAAGGCGCTTTCAAAGGAAAGTGATTTTCTCTGAAAGGACAGCATTTAGAAAGTGAAGCAACATTCCATTCACTTCGCACAGTGAATTGAAGTGTTGGAACAGACTGCTTCTCTTTCAGTGAAACGCATGTGAATTTATGTTGAATGCTTGTAAGTAGCTTGAGGCACTTTCAAAGGAAAGTGATTTTCTCTGAAAGGACAGCATTTACAAAGTGAAGCAACAATCCATTCACTTCGCACTGTGAATTGAGTGTTGGAACAGACTGCTTCTCTTTCAGAGAAACGCATGTGTATTGCTGTTGAATGCTTATGAGTAGCTTAAGGCACTTTCAAAGGAAAGTGATTTTCTCTGAAAGGACAGCATTTAGAAAGTGAAGCAACACTCCATTCACAACGCACAGTGAATTGAAGTGTTGGAACAGACTACTTCTCTTTCAGAGAAACAGATATGAGTTTTTTGTGAATGCTTGTAAGTAGCTTAAGGCACTTTCAAAGGAAAGTGATTTTCTCTGAAAGGACAGCATTTAGAAAGTGAAGCAACACTCCATTCACTTCGCACAGTGAATTGAAGTGTTGGAACAGACTGCTTCTCTTTCAGTGAAATGCAAGTGAATTTCTGTTGACTGCTTGTAAGTAGCTTAAGGCACTTTCAATGGAAAGTGATTTTCTCTGAAAGGACAGCATTTAAAAAGTGAAGCAACACTCCATTCACTTCGCACTGTGAATTGAGTGTTGGAACAGACTGCTTCTCTTTCAGAGAAACGCATGTGTATTGCTGTTGAATGCTTATGAGTAGCTTAAGGCACTTTCAAAGGAAAGTGATTTTCTCTGAAAGGACAGCATTTAGAAAGTGAAGCAACACTCCATTCACAACGCACAGTGAATTGAAGTGTTGGAACAGACTACTTCTCTTTCAGAGAAACAGATATGAGTTTTTTGTGAATGCTTGTAAGTAGCTTAAGGCACTTTCAAAGGAAAGTGATTTCTCTGAAAGGACAGCATTTAGAAAGTGAAGCAACACTCCATTCACTTCGCACAGTGAATTGAAGTGTTGGAACAGACTGCTTCTCTTTCAGTGAAATGCATGTGAATTTCTGTTGAATGCTTTAAAGTAGCTTAAGGCACTTTCAAAGGAAAGTGATTTTCTCTGAAAGGACAGCATTTAGAAAGTGAAGCAACACTCCATTCACAACGCACAGTGAATTGAAGTGTTGGAACAGACTACTTCTCTTTCAGAGAAACAGATATGAGTTTTTTGTGTATGCTTGTAAGTAGCTTAAGGCACTTTCATAGGAAAGTGATTTTCTCTGAAAGGACAGCATTTAGAAAGTGAAGCAACACTCCATTCACTTCGCACAGTGAATTGAAGTGTTGGAACAGACTGCTTCTCTTTCTGTGAAACGCATGTGAATTTCTGTTGAATGCGTGTAAGTAGCTTAAGGCACTTTCAAAGGAAAGTGATTTTCTCTGAAAGGACAGCATTTACAAAGTGAAGCAACAGTCCATTCACTTCGCACAGTGAACTGAAGTGTTGGAACAGACTGCTTCTCTTTCAGAGAAACGCATGTGAATTTCTGTTGAATGCTTGTAAGTAGATTAAGGAACTTTCAAAGGAAAGTGATTTTCTCTGAAAAGACAGCATTTGCAAAGTGAAGCAACAGTCCATTCACTTCGCACTGTGAGTTGAAGTGTTGGAACAGACTACTTCTCTTTCAGAGAAACGCATGTGTATTTCTGTTGAATGCTTATGAGTAGCTTAAGGCACTTTCAAAGGAAAGTGATTTTCTCTGAAAGGACAGCATTTAGAAAGTGAAGCAACACTCCATTCACAACGCACAGTGAATTGAAGTGTTGGAACAGACTACTTCTCTTTCAGAGAAACAGATATGAGTTTTTTGTGAATGCTTGTAAGTAGCTTAAGGCACTTTCAAAGGAAAGTGATTTTCTCTGAAAGGACAGCATTTAGAAAGTGAAGCAACACTCCATTCACTTCGCACAGTGAATTGAAGTGTTGGAACAGACTGCTTCTCTTTCAGTGAAATGCAAGTGAATTTCTGTTGACTGCTTGTAAGTAGCTTAAGGCACTTTCAAAGGAAAGTGATTTTCTCTGAAAGGACAGCATTTACAAAGTGAAGCAACACTCCATTCACTTCGCACAGTGAATTGAAGTGTTGGAACAGACTGCTTCTCTTTCTGTGAAACGCATGTGAATTTCTGTTGAATGCTTGTAAGTAGCTTAAGGCACTTTCAAAGGAAAGTGATTTTCTCTGATAGGACAGCATTTACAAAGTGAAGCAACAGTCCATTCACTTCGCACAGTGAACTGAAGTGTTGGAACAGACTGCTTCTCTTTCAGAGAAACGCATGTGAATTTCTGTTGAAAGCTTGTAAGTAGATTAAGGAACTTTCAAAGGAAAGTGATTTTCTCTGAAAGGACAGCATTTGCAAAGTGCAGCAACAGTCCATTCACTTCGCACTGTGAGTTGAAGTGTTGGAACAGACTGCTTCTCTTTCAGAGAAACGCATGTGTATTTCTGTTGAATGCTTAGGAGTAGCTTAAGGCACTTTCAAAGGAAAGTGATTTTCTCTGAAAGGACAGCATTTAGAAAGTGAAGCAACACTCCATTCACAACGCACAGTGAATTGAAGTGTTGGAACAGACTACTTCTCTTTCAGAGAAACAGATATGAGTTTTTTGTGAATGCTTGTAAGTAGCTTAAGGCACTTTCAAAGGAAAGTGATTTTCTCTGAAAGGACAGCATTTAGAAAGTGAAGCAACACTCCATTCACTTCGCACAGTGAATTGAAGTGTTGGAACAGACTGCTTCTCTTTCAGTGAAATGCAAGTGAATTTCTGTTGACTGCTTGTAAGTAGCTTAAGGCACTTTCAAAGGAAAGTGATTTTCTCTGAAAGGACAGCATTTACAAAGTGAAGCAACACTCCATTTACTTCGCACAGTGAATTGAAGTGTTGGAACAGACTGCTTCTCTTTCACTGAAACGCATGTGAATTTCTGTTGAATGCTTGAAAGTAGCTTAAGGCACTTTCAAAGGAAAGTGATTTTCTCTGAAAGGACATCATTTAGAAAGTGAAGCAACACTCCATTCACTTCACATAGTGAATTGAAGTGTTGGAACAGACTGCTTCTCTTTCAGAGAAACGCATGTGAATTTCTGTTGAATGCTTGTAAGTAGCTTAAGGGACTTTCAAAGGAAAGTGATTTTCTCTGAAAGGACAGCATTTAGAAAGTGAAGCAACACTCCATTCACAACGCACAGTGAATTGACGTGTTGGAACAGACTACTTCTCTTTCAGAGAAACAGATATGAGTTTTTTGTGAATGCTGGTAAGTAGCTTAAGAAACTTTCAAAGGAAAGTGATTTTCTCTGAAAGGACAGCATTTAGAAAGTGAAGCAACACTACATTCACTTCGCACAGTGAACTGAAGTGTTGGAACAGACTGCTTCTCTTTCAGTGAAATGCATGTGAATTTCTGTTGAATGCTTGTAAGTAGCTTAAGGCACTTTCAAAGGAAAGTGATTTTCTCTGAAAGGACAGCATTTAGAAAGTGAAGCAACACTCCATTCACAACGCACAGTGAATTGAAGTGTTGGAACAGACTGCTTCTCTTTCAGTGAAATGCATGTGAATTTCTGTTGAATGCTTGTAAGTAGCTTAAGGCGCTTTCAAAGGAAAGTGATTTTCTCTGAAAGGACAGCATTTAGAAAGTGAAGCAACATTCCATTCACTTCGCACAGTGAATTGAAGTGTTGGAACAGACTGCTTCTCTTTCAGTGAAACGCATGTGAATTTATGTTGAATGCTTGTAAGTAGCTTGAGGCACTTTCAAAGGAAAGTGATTTTCTCTGAAAGGACAGCATTTACAAAGTGAAGCAACAATCCATTCACTTCGCACTGTGAATTGAGTGTTGGAACAGACTGCTTCTCTTTCAGAGAAACGCATGTGTATTGCTGTTGAATGCTTATGAGTAGCTTAAGGCACTTTCAAAGGAAAGTGATTTTCTCTGAAAGGACAGCATTTAGAAAGTGAAGCAACACTCCATTCACAACGCACAGTGAATTGAAGTGTTGGAACAGACTACTTCTCTTTCAGAGAAACAGATATGAGTTTTTTGTGAATGCTTGTAAGTAGCTTAAGGCACTTTCAAAGGAAAGTGATTTTCTCTGAAAGGACAGCATTTAGAAAGTGAAGCAACACTCCATTCACTTCGCACAGTGAATTGAAGTGTTGGAACAGACTGCTTCTCTTTCAGTGAAATGCAAGTGAATTTCTGTTGACTGCTTGTAAGTAGCTTAAGGCACTTTCAATGGAAAGTGATTTTCTCTGAAAGGACAGCATTTAAAAAGTGAAGCAACACTCCATTCACTTCGCACTGTGAATTGAGTGTTGGAACAGACTGCTTCTCTTTCAGAGAAACGCATGTGTATTGCTGTTGAATGCTTATGAGTAGCTTAAGGCACTTTCAAAGGAAAGTGATTTTCTCTGAAAGGACAGCATTTAGAAAGTGAAGCAACACTCCATTCACAACGCACAGTGAATTGAAGTGTTGGAACAGACTACTTCTCTTTCAGAGAAACAGATATGAGTTTTTTGTGAATGCTTGTAAGTAGCTTAAGGCACTTTCAAAGGAAAGTGATTTCTCTGAAAGGACAGCATTTAGAAAGTGAAGCAACACTCCATTCACTTCGCACAGTGAATTGAAGTGTTGGAACAGACTGCTTCTCTTTCAGTGAAATGCATGTGAATTTCTGTTGAATGCTTTAAAGTAGCTTAAGGCACTTTCAAAGGAAAGTGATTTTCTCTGAAAGGACAGCATTTAGAAAGTGAAGCAACACTCCATTCACAACGCACAGTGAATTGAAGTGTTGGAACAGACTACTTCTCTTTCAGAGAAACAGATATGAGTTTTTTGTGTATGCTTGTAAGTAGCTTAAGGCACTTTCATAGGAAAGTGATTTTCTCTGAAAGGACAGCATTTAGAAAGTGAAGCAACACTCCATTCACTTCGCACAGTGAATTGAAGTGTTGGAACAGACTGCTTCTCTTTCTGTGAAACGCATGTGAATTTCTGTTGAATGCGTGTAAGTAGCTTAAGGCACTTTCAAAGGAAAGTGATTTTCTCTGAAAGGACAGCATTTACAAAGTGAAGCAACAGTCCATTCACTTCGCACAGTGAACTGAAGTGTTGGAACAGACTGCTTCTCTTTCAGAGAAACGCATGTGAATTTCTGTTGAATGCTTGTAAGTAGATTAAGGAACTTTCAAAGGAAAGTGATTTTCTCTGAAAAGACAGCATTTGCAAAGTGAAGCAACAGTCCATTCACTTCGCACTGTGAGTTGAAGTGTTGGAACAGACTACTTCTCTTTCAGAGAAACGCATGTGTATTTCTGTTGAATGCTTATGAGTAGCTTAAGGCACTTTCAAAGGAAAGTGATTTTCTCTGAAAGGACAGCATTTAGAAAGTGAAGCAACACTCCATTCACAACGCACAGTGAATTGAAGTGTTGGAACAGACTACTTCTCTTTCAGAGAAACAGATATGAGTTTTTTGTGAATGCTTGTAAGTAGCTTAAGGCACTTTCAAAGGAAAGTGATTTTCTCTGAAAGGACAGCATTTAGAAAGTGAAGCAACACTCCATTCACTTCGCACAGTGAATTGAAGTGTTGGAACAGACTGCTTCTCTTTCAGTGAAATGCAAGTGAATTTCTGTTGACTGCTTGTAAGTAGCTTAAGGCACTTTCAAAGGAAAGTGATTTTCTCTGAAAGGACAGCATTTACAAAGTGAAGCAACACTCCATTCACTTCGCACAGTGAATTGAAGTGTTGGAACAGACTGCTTCTCTTTCAGTGAAACGCATGTGAATTTCTGTTGAATGCTTGAAAGTAGCTTAAGGCACTTTCAAAGGAAAGTGATTTTCTCTGAAAGGACATCATTTAGAAAGTGAAGCAACACTCCATTCACTTCACATAGTGAATTGAAGTGTTGGAACAGACTGCTTCTCTTTCAGAGAAACGCATGTGAATTTCTGTTGAATGCTTGTAAGTAGCTTAAGGCACTTTCAAAGGAAAGTGATTTTCTCTGAAAGGACAGCATTTAGAAAGTGAAGCAACACTCCATTCACAACGCACAGTGAATTGACGTGTTGGAACAGACTACTTCTCTTTCAGAGAAACAGATATGAGTTTTTTGTGAATGCTGGTAAGTAGCTTAAGGCACTTTCAAAGGAAAGTGATTTTCTCTGAAAGGACAGCATTTAGAAAGTGAAGCAACACTACATTCACTTCGCACAGTGAACTGAAGTGTTGGAACAGACTGCTTCTCTTTCAGTGAAATGCATGTGAATTTCTGTTGAATGCTTGTAAGTAGCTTAAGGCACTTTCAAAGGAAAGTGATTTTCTCTGAAAGGACAGCATTTAGAAAGTGAAGCAACACTCCATTCACAACGCACAGTGAATTGAAGTGTTGGAACAGACTGCTTCTCTTTCAGTGAAATGCATGTGAATTTCTGTTGAATGCTTGTAAGTAGCTTAAGGCGCTTTCAAAGGAAAGTGATTTTCTCTGAAAGGACAGCATTTAGAAAGTGAAGCAACATTCCATTCACTTCGCACAGTGAATTGAAGTGTTGGAACAGACTGCTTCTCTTTCAGTGAAACGCATGTGAATTTATGTTGAATGCTTGTAAGTAGCTTAAGGCACTTTCAAAGGAAAGTGATTTTCTCTGAAAGGACAGCATTTACAAAGTGAAGCAACAATCCATTCACTTCGCACTGTGAATTGAGTGTTGGAACAGACTGCTTCTCTTTCAGAGAAACGCATGTGTATTGCTGTTGAATGCTTATGAGTAGCTTAAGGCACTTTCAAAGGAAAGTGATTTTCTCTGAAAGGACAGCATTTAGAAAGTGAAGCAACACTCCATTCACTGCGCACAGTGAACTGAAGTGTTGGAACAGACTGCTTCTCTTTCAGTGAAATGCATGTGAATTTCTGTTGAATGCTTGTAAGTAGCTTAAGGCACTTTCAAAGGAAAGTGATTTTCTCTGAAAGGACAGCATTTAGAAAGTGAAGCAACACTCCATTCACTTCGCACAGTGAATTGAAGTGTTGGAACAGACTGCTTCTCTTTCAGAGAAACGCATGTGAATTTCTGTTGAATGCTTGTAAGTAGCTTAAGGGACTTTCAAAGGAAAGTGATTTTCTCTGAAAGGACAGCATTTAGAAAGTGAAGCAACATTCCATTCACTTCGCACAGTGAATTGAAGTGTTGGAACAGACTGCTTCTCTTTCAGTGAAACGCATGTGAATTTATGTTGAATGCTTGTAAGTAGCTTAAGGCACTTTCAAAGGAAAGTGATTTTCTCTGAAAGGACAGCACTTACAAAGTGAAGCAACAGTCCATTCACTTCGCACTGTGAATTGAAGTGTTGGAACAGACTGCTTCTCTTTCAGAAAAACGCATGTGTATTTCTGTTGAATGCTTATTAGTAGCTTAAGGCACTTTCAAAGGAAATTGATTTTCTCTGAAAGGACAGCATTTAGAAAGTGAAGCAACACTCCATTCACAATGCACAGTGAATTGAAGTGTTGGAACAGACTACTTCTCTTTCACAGAAACAGATATGAGTTTTTTGTGAATCCTTGTAAGTAGTTTAAGGCACTTTCATAGGAAAGTGATTTTCTCTGAAAGGACAACATTTAGAAAGTGAAGCAACACTCCATTCACTTCGCACAGTGAATTGAAGTGTTGGAACAGACTGCTTCTCTTTCAGTGAAACGCATGTGAATTTCTGTTGAATGCTTGTAAGTAGCTTAAGGCACTTTCAAAGGAAAGTGATTTTCTCTGAAAGGACAGCATTTACAAAGTGAAGCAACAGTCCATTCACTTCGCACTGTGAATTGAAGTGTTGGAACAGACTGCTTCTCTTTCAGAGAAACGCATGTGAATTTCTGTTGAATGCTTGTAAGTAGATTAAGGAACTTTCAAAGGAAAGTGATTTTCTCTGAAAGGACAGCATTTACAAAGAGAAGCAACAGTCCATTCACTTCGCACTGTGAATTGAAGTGTTGGAACAGACTGCTTCTCTTTCAGAGAAACGCATGTGTATTTCTGTTGAATGCTTATGAGTAACTTAAGGCACTTTCAAAGGAAAGTGATTTTCTCTGAAAGGACAGCATTTAGAAAGTGAAGCAACACTCCATTCACTTCGCACAGTGAATTGAAATGTTCTAACAGACTGCTTCTCTTTCAGTGAAACGCATGTGAATTTCTGTTGAATGGTTGAAAGTAGCTTAAGGCACTTTCAAAGGAAAGTGATTTTCTCTGAAAGGACATCATTTAGAAAGTGAAGCAACACTCCGTTCACTTCACATAGTGAATTGAAGTGTTGGAACAGACTGCTTCTCTTTCAGAGAAACGCATGTGAATTTCTGTTGAATGCTTGTAAGTAGCTTAAGGCACTTTCAAAGAAAAGTGATTTTCTCTGAAAGGACAGCATTTAGAAAGTGAAGCAACACTCCATTCACAACGCACAGTGAATTGAAGTGTTGGAACAGACTACTTCTCTTTCAGAGAAACAGATATGAGTTTTATGTGAATGCTTGTAAGTAGCTTAAGGCACTTTCAAAGGAAAGTGATTTTCTCTGAAAGGACAGCATTTAGAAAGTGAAGCAACACTCCATTCACTTAGCACAGTGAATTGAAGTGTTGGAACAGACTGCTTCTCTTTCAGTGAAA
Source organism: Myodes glareolus (assembly GCF_982192425.1). Classification (NCBI taxonomy): domain Eukaryota; kingdom Metazoa; phylum Chordata; class Mammalia; order Rodentia; family Cricetidae; genus Myodes; species Myodes glareolus. The sequence continues at coordinate 373,981 of NW_028263240.1, forward strand.
TGCATGTGAATTTCTGTTGAATGCTTGTAAGTAGCTTAAGGCACTTTCAAAGGAAAGTGATTTTCTCTAAAAGGACAGCATTTAGAAAGTGAAGCAACACTCCATTCACTTCGCACAGTGAATTGAAGTGTTGGAACAGACTGCTTCTCTTTCAGTGAAATGCATGTGAATTTCTGTTGAATGCTTGTAAGTAGCTTAAGGCACTTTCAAAGGAAAGTGATTTTCTCTGAAAGGACAGCATTTACAAAGTGAAGCAACAGTCCATTCACTTCGCACTGTGAATTGAAGTGTTGGAACAGACTGCTTCTCTTTCAGAGAAACGCATGTGAATTTCTGTTGAATGATTGTAAGTAGATTAAGGAACTTTCAAAGGAAAGTGATTTTCTCTGAAAAGACAGCATTTACAAAGTGAAGCAACAGTCCATTCACTTCGCACTGTGAATTGAAGTGTTGGAACAGACTGCTTCTCTTTCAGAGAAACGCATGTGTATTTCTGTTGAATGCTTATGAGTAGCTTAAGGCACTTTCAAAGGAAAGTGATTTTCTCTGAGAGGACAGCATTTAGAAAGTGAAGCAACACTCCATTCACAACGCACAGTGAATTGAAGTGTTGGAACAGACTACTCTTTCAGAGAAACAGATATGAGTTTTTTGTGAATGCTTGTAAGTAGCTTAAGGCACTTTCAAAGGAAAGTGATTTTCTCTGAAAGGACAGCATTTAGAAAGTGAAGCAACACTCCATTCACTGCGCACAGTGAACTGAAGTGTTGGAACAGACTGCTTCTCTTTCAGTGAAATGCATGTGAATTTCTGTTGAATGCTTGTTAGTAGCTTAAGGCACTTTCAAAGGAAAGTGATTTTCTCTGAAAGGACAGCATTTAGAAAGTGAAGCAACATTCCATTCACTTCGCACAGTGAATTGAAGTGTTGGAACAGACTGCTTCTCTTTCAGTGAAACGCATGTGAATTTATGTTTAATGCTTGTAAGTAGCTTAAGGCACTTTCAAAGGAAAGTGATTTTCTCTGAAAGGACAGCATTTACAAAGTGAAGCAACAGTCCATTCACTTCGCACTGTGAATTGAAGTGTTGGAACAGACTGCTTCTCTTTCAGAGAAACGCATGTGTATTTTTGTTGAATGCTTATTAGTAGCTTCAGGCACTTTCAAAGGAAATTGTTTTTCTCTGAAAGGACAGCATTTAGAAAGTGAAGCAACACTCCACTCACAACGCACAGTGAATTGAAGTGTTGGAAGAGACTACTTCTCTTTCAGAGAAACAGATATGAGTTTTTTGTGAATGCTTGTAAGTAGCTTAAGGAACTTTCAAAGGAAAGTGATTTTCTCTGAAAGGACAGCATTTACAAAGTGAAGCAATAGTCCATTCACTTCGCACAGTGAATTGAAGTGTTGGAACAGACTGCTTCTCTTTCTGTGAAACGCATGTGAATTTCTGTTGAATGCTTGTAAGTAGCTTAAGGCACTTTCAAAGGAAAGTGATTTTCTCTGAAAGGACAGCATTTACAAAGTGAAGCAACAGTCCATTCACTTCGCACTGTGAATTGAAGTGTTGGAACAGACTGCTTCTCTTTCAGAGAAACGCATGTGATTTTCTGTTGAATGCTTGTAAGTAGATTAAGGAACTTTCAAAGGAAAGTGATTTTCTCTGAAAGGACAGCATTTACAAAGTGAAGCAACAGTCCATTCACTTCGCACTGTGAATTGAAGTGTTGGAACAGACTGCTTCTCTTGCAGAGAAACACATGTGTATTTCTGTTGAATGCTTATGAGTAGCTTAAGGCACTTTCAAAGGAAAGTGATTTTCACTGAAAGGACAGCATTTAGAAAGTGAAGCAACACTCCATTCACAACGCACAGTGAATTCAAGTGTTGGAACAGACTACTTCTCTTTCAGAGAAACAGATATGAGTTTTTTGTGAATGCTTGTAAGTAGCTTAAGGCACTTTCAAAGGAAAGTGATTTTCTCTGAAAGGACAGCATTTAGAAAGTGAAGCAACACTCCATTCACTTCGCACAGTGAATTGAAGTGTTGGAACAGACTGCTTCTCTTTCAGTGAAATGCAAGTGAATTTCTGTTGAATGCTTGTAAGTAGCTTAAGGCACTTTCAAAGGAAAGTGATTTTCTCTGAAAGGACAGCATTTAGAAAGTGAAGCAACACTCCATTGACTTCGCACAGTGAATTGAAGTGTTGGAACAGACTGCTTCTCTTTCAGAGAAACGCATGTGAATTTCTGTTGAATGCTTGTAAGTAGCTTAAGGGACTTTCAAAGGAAAGTGATTTTCTCTGAAAGGACAGCATTTAGAAAGTGAAGCAACATTCCATTCACTTCGCACAGTGAATTGAAGTGTTGGAACAGACTGCTTCTCTTTCAGTGAAACGCATGTGAATTTATGTTGAATGCTTGTAAGTAGCTTAAGGCACTTTCAAAGGAAAGTGATTTTCTCTGAAAGGACAGCATTTACAAAGTGAAGCAACAGTCCATTCACTTCGCACTGTGAATTGAAGTGTTGGAACAGACTGCTTCTCTTTCAGAGAAACGCATGTGTATTTCTGTTGAATGCTTATTAGTAGCTTAAGGCACTTTCAAAGGAAATTGATTTTCTCTGAAAGGACAGCATTTAGAAAGTGAAGCAACACTCCATTCACAACGCACAGTGAATTGAAGTGTTGGAACAGACTACTTCTCTTTCAGAGAAACAGATATGAGTTTTTTGTGAATCCTTCTAAGTAGCTTAAGGCACTTTCATAGGAAAGTGATTTTCTCCGAAAGGACAGCATTTAGAAAGTGAAGCAACACTCCATTCACTTCGCGCAGTGAATTGAAGTGTTGGAACAGACTGCTTCTCTTTCTGTGAAACGCATGTGAATTTCTGTTGAATGCTTGTAAGTAGCTTAAGGCACTTTCAAAGGAAAGTGATTTTCTCTGAAAGGACAGCATTTACAAAGTGAAGCAACAGTCCATTCACTTCGCACTGTGAATTGAAGTGTTGGAACAGACTGCTTCTCTTTCAGAGAAACGCATGTGAATTTCTGTTGAATGCTTGTAAGTAGATTAAGGAACTTTCAAAGGAAAGTGATTTTCTCTGAAAGGACAGCATTTACAAAGTGAAGCAACAGTCCATTCACTTCGCACTGTGAATTGAAGTGTTGGAACAGACTGCTTCTCTTTCAGAGAAACGCATGTGTATTTCTGTTGAATGCTTATGAGTAGCTTAAGGCACTTTCAAAGGAAAGTGATTTTCTCTGAAAGGACAGCATTTAGAAAGTGAAGCAACACTCCATTCACAACGCACAGTGAATTGAAGTGTTGGAACAGACTACTTCTCTTTCAGAGAAACAGATATGAGTTTTTTGTGAATGCTTGTAAGTAGCTTAAGGCACTTTCAAAGGAAAGTGATTTTCTCTGAAAGGACAGCATTTAGAAAGTGAAGCAACACTCCATTCACTTCGCACAGTGAATTGAAGTGTTGGAACAGACTGCTTCTCTTTCAGTGAAATGCAAGTGAATTTCTGTTGACTGCTTGTAAGTAGCTTAAGGCACTTTCAAAGGAAAGTGATTTTCTCTGAAAGGACAGCATTTAGAAAGTGAAGCAACACTCCATTCACTTCGCACAGTGAATTGAAATGTTCTAACAGACTGCTTCTCTTTCAGTGAAACGCATGTGAATTTCTGTTGAATGCTTGAAAGTAGCTTAAGGCACTTTCAAAGGAAAGTGATTTTCTCTGAAAGGACATCATTTAGAAAGTGAAGCAACACTCCGTTCACTTCACATAGTGAATTGAAGTGTTGGAACAGACTGCTTCTCTTTCAGAGAAACGCATGTGAATTTCTGTTGAATGCTTGTAAGTAGCTTAAGGCACTTTCAAAGAAAAGTGATTTTCTCTGAAAGGACAGCATTTAGAAAGTGAAGCAACACTCCATTCACAACGCACAGTGAATTGAAGTGTTGGAACAGACTACTTCTCTTTCAGAGAAACAGATATGAGTTTTATGTGAATGCTTGTAAGTAGCTTAAGGCACTTTCAAAGGAAAGTGATTTTCTCTGAAAGGACAGCATTTAGAAAGTGAAGCAACACTCCATTCACTTCGCACAGTGAATTGAAGTGTTGGAACAGAATGCTTCTCTTTCTGTGAAATGCATGTGAATTTCTGTTGAATGCTTGTAAGTAGCTTAAGGCACTTTCAAAGGAAAGTGATTTTCTCTGAAAGGACAGCATTTAGGAAGTGAAGCAACACTCCATTCACTTCGCACAGTGAATTGAAGTGTTGGAACAGACTGCTTCTCTTTCAGTGAAATGCATGTGAATTTCTGTTGAATGCTTGTAAGTAGCTTAAGGCACTTTCAAAGGAAAGTGATTTTCTCTGAAAGGACAGCATTTACAAAGTGAAGCAACAGTCCATTCACTTCGCACTGTGAATTGAAGTGTTGGAACAGACTGCTTCTCTTTCAGAGAAACGCATGTGAATTTCTGTTGAATGCTTGTAAGTAGATTAAGGCACTTTCAAAGAAAAGTGATTTTCTCTGAAAGGACAGCATTTAGAAAGTGAAGCAACACTCCATTCACAACGCACAGTGAATTGAAGTGTTGGAACAGACTACTTCTCTTTCAGAGAAACAGATATGAGTTTTATGTGAATGCTTGTAAGTAGCTTAAGGCACTTTCAAAGGAAAGTGATTTTCTCTGAAAGGACAGCATTTAGAAAGTGAAGCAACACTCCATTCACTTCGCACAGTGAATTGAAGTGTTGGAACAGACTGCTTCTCTTTCTGTGAAATGCATGTGAATTTCTGTTGAATGCTTGTAAGTAGCTTAAGGCACTTTCAAAGGAAAGTGATTTTCTCTGAAAGGACAGCATTTAGGAAGTGAAGCAACACTCCATTCACTTCGCACAGTGAATTGAAGTGTTGGAACAGACTGCTTCTCTTTCAGTGAAATGCATGTGAATTTCTGTTGAATGCTTGTAAGTAGCTTAAGGCACTTTCAAAGGAAAGTGATTTTCTCTGAAAGGACAGCATTTACAAAGTGAAGCAACAGTCCATTCACTTCGCACTGTGAATTGAAGTGTTGGAACAGACTGCTTCTCTTTCAGAGAAACGCATTTGAATTTCTGTTGAATGCTTGTAAGTAGATTAAGGAACTTTCAAAGGAAAGTGATTTTCTCTGAAAGGACAGCATTTACAAAGTGAAGCAACAGTCCATTCACTTCGCACTGTGAATTGAAGTGTTGGAACAGACTGCTTCTCTTTCAGAGAAACGCATGTGTATTTCTGTTGAATGCTTATGAGTAGCTTAAGGCACTTTCAAAGGAAAGTGATTTTCTCTGAAAGGACAGCATTTAGAAAGTGAAGCAACACTCCATTCACAACGCACAGTGAATTGAAGTGTTGGAACAGACTACTTCTCTTTCAGAGAAACAGATATGAGTTTTTTGTGAATGCTTGTAAGTAGCTTAAGGCACTTTCAAAGGAAAGTGATTTTCTCTGAAAGGACAGCATTTACAAAGTGAAGCAACACTCCATTCACTTCGCACAGTGAATTGAAGTGTTGGAACAGACTGCTTCTCTTTCAGTGAAATGCAAGTGAATTTCTGTTGACTGCTTGTAAGTAGCTTAAGGCACTTTCAAAGGAAAGTGATTTTCTCTGAAAGGACAGCATTTAGAAAGTGAAGCAACACTCCATTCACTTCGCACAGTGAATTGAAATGTTCTAACAGACTGCTTCTCTTTCAGTGAAACGCATGTGAATTTCTGTTGAATGCTTGAAAGTAGCTTAAGGCACTTTCAAAGGAAAGTGATTTTCTCTGAAAGGACATCATTTAGAAAGTGAAGCAACACTCCGTTCACTTCACATAGTGAATTGAAGTGTTGGAACAGACTGCTTCTCTTTCAGAGAAACGCATGTGAATTTCTGTTGAATGCTTGTAAGTAGCTTAAGGCACTCTCAAAGAAAAGTGATTTTCTCTGAAAGGACAGCATTTAGAAAGTGAAGCAACACTCCATTCACAACGCACAGTGAATTGAAGTGTTGGAACAGACTACTTCTCTTTCAGAGAAACAGATATGAGTTTTATGTGAATGCTTGTAAGTAGCTTAAGGCACTTTCAAAGGAAAGTGATTTTCTCTGAAAGGACAGCATTTAGAAAGTGAAGCAACACTCCATTCACTTCGCACAGTGAATTGAAGTGTTGGAACAGACTGCTTCTCTTTCTGTGAAATGCATGTGAATTTCTGTTGAATGCTTGTAAGTAGCTTAAGGCACTTTCAAAGGAAAGTGATTTTCTCTGAAAGGACAGCATTTAGGAAGTGAAGCAACACTCCATTCACTTCGCACAGTGAATTGAAGTGTTGGAACAGACTGCTTCTCTTTCAGTGAAATGCATGTGAATTTCTGTTGAATGCTTGTAAGTAGATTAAGGCACTTTCAAAGGAAAGTGATTTTCTCTGAAAGGACAGCATTTACAAAGTGAAGCAACAGTCCATTCACTTCGCACTGTGAATTGAAGTGTTGGAACAGACTGCTTCTCTTTCAGAGAAACGCATGTGTATTTCTGTTGAATGCTTATGAGTAGCTTAAGGCACTTTCAAAGGAAAGTGATTTTCTCTGAAAGGACAGCATTTAGAAAGTGAAGCAACACTCCATTCACAACGCACAGTGAATTCAAGTGTTGGAACTGACTACTTCTCTTTCAGAGAAACAGATATGAGTTTTTTGTGAATGCTTGTAATTAGCTTAAGGCACTTTCAAAGGAAAGTGATTTTCTCTGAAAGGACAGCATTTAGAAAGTGAAGCAACACTCCATTCACTTCGCACAGTGAATTGAAGTGTTGGAACAGACTGCTTCTCTTTCAGTGAAATGCAAGTGAATTTCTGTTGAATGCTTGTAAGTAGCTTAAGGCACTTTCAAAGGAAAGTGATTTTCTCTGAAAGGACAGCATTTAGAAAGTGAAGCAACACTCCATTCACTTCGCACAGTGAATTGAAGTGTTGGAACAGACTGCTTCTCTTTCAGAGAAACGCATGTGAATTTATGTTGAATGCTTGTAAGTAGCTTAAGGCACTTTCAAAAAAGTGATTTTCTCTGAAAGGACAGCATTTACAAAGTGAAGCAACAGTCCATTCACTTCGCACTGTGAATTGAAGTGTTGGAACAGACTGCTTCTCTTTCAGAGAAACGCATGTGTATTTCTGTTGAATGCTTATTAGTAGCTTAAGGCACTTTCAAAGGAAATTGATTTTCTCTGAAAGGACAGCATTTAGAAAGTGAAGCAACACTCCATTCACAACGCACAGTGAATTGAAGTGTTGGAACAGACTACTTCTCTTTCAGAGAAACAGATATGATTTTTTTGTGAATCCTTCTAAGTAGCTTAAGGCACTTTCATAGGAAAGTGATTTTCTCTGAAAGGACAGCATTTAGAAAGTGAAGCAACACTCCATTCACTTCGCGCAGTGAATTGAAGTGTTGGAACAGACTGCTTCTCTTTCTGTGAAACGCATGTGAATTTCTGTTGAATGCTTGTAAGTAGCTTAAGGCACTTTCAAAGGAAAGTGATTTTCTCTGAAAGGACAGCATTTAGAAAGTGAAGCAACATTCCATTCACTTCGCACAGTGAATTGAAGTGTTGGAACAGACTGCTTCTCTTTCAGTGAAACGCATGTGAATTTATGTTGAATGCTTGTAAGTAGCTTAAGGCACTTTCAAAGGAAAGTGATTTTCTCTGAAAGGACAGCATTTACAAAGTGAAGCAACAGTCCATTCACTTCGCACTGTGAATTGAAGTGTTGGAACAGACTGCTTCTCTTTCAGAGAAACGCATGTGTATTTCTGTTGAATGCTTATTAGTAGCTTAAGGCACTTTCAAAGGAAATTGATTTTCTCTGAAAGGACAGCATTTAGAAAGTGAAGCAACACTCCATTCACAACGCACAGTGAATTGAAGTGTTGGAACAGACTACTTCTCTTTCAGAGAAACAGATATGAGTTTTTTGTGAATCCTTCTAAGTAGCTTAAGGCACTTTCATAGGAAAGTGATTTTCTCTGAAAGGACAGCATTTAGAAAGTGAAGCAACACTCCATTCACTTCGCGCAGTGAATTGAAGTGTTGGAACAGACTACTTCTCTTTCTGTGAAACGCATGTGAATTTCTGTTGAATGCTTGTAAGTAGCTTAAGGCACTTTCAAAGGAAAGTGATTTTCTCTGAAAGGACAGCATTTACAAAGTGAAGCAACACTCCATTCACTTCGCACTGTGAATTGAAGTGTTGGAACAGACTGCTTCTCTTTCAGAGAAACGCATGTGAATTTCTGTTGAATGCTTGTAAGTAGATTAAGGAACTTTCAAAGGAAAGTGATTTTCTCTGAAAGGACAGCATTTACAAAGTGAAGCAACAGTCCATTCACTTCGCACTGTGAATTGAAGTGTTGGAACAGACTGCTTCTCTTTCAGAGAAACGCATGTGTATTTCTGTTGAATGCTTATGAGTAGCTTAAGGCACTTTCAAAGGAAAGTGATTTTCTCTGAAAGGACAGCATTTAGAAAGTGAAGCAACACTCCATTCACTTCGCACAGTGAATTGAAATGTTGGAACAGACTGCTTCTCTTTCAGTGAAACGCATGTGAATTTCTGTTGAATGCTTGAAAGTAGCATAAGGCACTTTCAAAGGAAAGTGATTTTCTCTGAAAGGACAGCATTTAGAAAGTGAAGCAACACTCCATTCACAACGCACAGTGAATTGAAGTGTTGGAACAGACTACTCTTTCAGAGAAACAGATATGAGTTTTTTGTGAATGCTTGTAAGTAGCTTAAGGCACTTTCAAAGGAAAGTGATTTTCTCTGAAAGGACAGCATTTAGAAAGTGAAGCAACACTCCATTCACTGCGCACAGTGAACTGAAGTGTTGGAACAGACTGCTTCTCTTTCAGTGAAATGCATGTGAATTTCTGTTGAATGCTTGTTAGTAGCTTAAGGGACTTTCAAAGGAAAGTGATTTTCTCTGAAAGGACAGCATTTAGAAAGTGAAGCAACATTCCATTCACTTCGCACAGTGAATTGAAGTGTTGGAACAGACTGCTTCTCTTTCAGAGAAACGCATGTGTATTTCTGTTGAATGCTTATGAGTAGCTTAAGGCACTTTCAAAGGAAAGTGATTTTCTCTGAAAGGACAGCATTTAGAAAGTGAAGCAACACTCCATTCACAACGCACAGTGAATTGAAGTGTTGGAACAGACTACTTCTCTTTCAGAGAAACAGATATGAGTTTTTTGTGAATGCTTGTAAGTAGCTTAAGGCACTTTCAAAGGAAAGTGATTTTCTCTGAAAGGACAGCATTTAGAAAGTGAAGCAACACTCCATTCACTTCGCACAGTGAATTGAAGTGTTGGAACAGACTGCTTCTCTTTCAGTGAAATGCAAGTGAATTTCTGTTGACTGCTTGTAAGTAGCTTAAGGCACTTTCAAAGGAAAGTGATTTTCTCTGAAAGGACAGCATTTAGAAAGTGAAGCAACACTCCATTCACTTCGCACAGTGAATTGAAATGTTCTAACAGACTGCTTCTCTTTCAGTGAAACGCATGTGAATTTCTGTTGAATGCTTGAAAGTAGCTTAAGGCACTTTCAAAGGAAAGTGATTTTCTCTGAAAGGACATCATTTGGATAGTGAAGCAACACTCCGTTCACTTCACATAGTGAATTGAAGTGTTGGAACAGACTGCTTCTCTTTCAGAGAAACGCATGTGAATTTCTGTTGAATGCTTGTAAGTAGCTTAAGGCACTCTCAAAGAAAAGTGATTTTCTCTGAAAGGACAGCATTTAGAAAGTGAAGCAACACTCCATTCACAACGCACAGTGAATTGAAGTGTTGGAACAGACTACTTCTCTTTCAGAGAAACAGATATGAGTTTTATGTGAATGCTTGTAAGTAGCTTAAGGCACTTTCAAAGGAAAGTGATTTTCTCTGAAAGGACAGCATTTAGAAAGTGAAGCAACACTCCATTCACATCGCACAGTGAATTGAAGTGTTGGAACAGACTGCTTCTCTTTCTGTGAAATGCATGTGAATTTCTGTTGAATGCTTGTAAGTAGCTTAAGGCACTTTCAAAGGAAAGTGATTTTCTCTGAAAGGACAGCATTTAGGAAGTGAAGCAACACTCCATTCACTTCGCACAGTGAATTGAAGTGTTGGAACAGACTGCTTCTCTTTCAGTGAAATGCATGTGAATTTCTGTTGAATGCTTGTAAGTAGATTAAGGCACTTTCAAAGGAAAGTGATTTTCTCTGAAAGGACAGCATTTACAAAGTGAAGCAACAGTCCATTCACTTCGCACTGTGAATTGAAGTGTTGGAACAGACTGCTTCTCTTTCAGAGAAACGCATGTGTATTTCTGTTGAATGCTTATGAGTAGCTTAAGGCACTTTCAAAGGAAAGTGATTTTCTCTGAAAGGACAGCATTTAGAAAGTGAAGCAACACTCCATTCACAACGCACAGTGAATTGAAGTGTTGGAACAGACTACTTCTCTTTCAGAGAAACAGATATGAGTTTTTTGTGAATGCTTGTAAGTAGCTTAAGGCACTTTCAAAGGAAAGTGATTTTCTCTGAAAGGACAGCATTTAGAAAGTGAAGCAACACTCCATTCACTTCGCACAGTGAATTGAAGTGTTGGAACAGACTGCTTCTCTTTCAGTGAAATGCAAGTGAATTTCTGTTGAATGCTTGTAAGTAGCTTAAGGCACTTTCAAAGGAAAGTGATTTTCTCTGAAAGGACAGCATTTAGAAAGTGAAGCAACACTCCATTCACTTCGCACAGTGAATTGAAGTGTTGGAACAGACTGCTTCTCTTTCAGAGAAACGCATGTGAATTTCTGTTGAATGCTTGTAAGTAGCTTAAGGGACTTTCAAAGGAAAGTGATTTTCTCTGAAAGGACAGCATTTAGAAAGTGAAGCAACATTCCATTCACTTCGCACAGTGAATTGAAGTGTTGGAACAGACTGCTTCTCTTTCAGTGAAACGCATGTGAATTTATGTTGAATGCTTGTAAGTAGCTTAAGGCACTTTCAAAGGAAAGTGATTTTCTCTGAAAGGACAGCATTTACAAAGTGAAGCAACAGTCCATTCACTTCGCACTGTGAATTGAAGTGTTGGAACAGACTGCTTCTCTTTCAGAGAAACGCATGTGTATTTCTGTTGAATGCTTATTAGTAGCTTAAGGCACTTTCAAAGGAAATTGATTTTCTCTGAAAGGACAGCATTTAGAAAGTGAAGCAACACTCCATTCACAACGCACAGTGAATTGAAGTGTTGGAACAGACTACTTCTCTTTCAGAGAAACAGATATGAGTTTTTTGTGAATCCTTCTAAGTAGCTTAAGGCACTTTCATAGGAAAGTGATTTTCTCTGAAAGGACAGCATTTAGAAAGTGAAGCAACACTCCATTCACTTCGCGCAGTGAATTGAAGTGTTGGAACAGACTGCTTCTCTTTCTGTGAAACGCAGGTGAATTTCTGTTGAATGCTTGTAAGTAGCTTAAGGCACTTTCAAAGGAAAGTGATTTTCTCTGAAAGGACAGCATTTAGGAAGTGAAGCAACACTCCATTCACTGCGCACAGTGAACTGAAGTGTTGGAACAGACTGCTTCTCTTTCAGTGAAATGCATGTGAATTTCTGTTGAATGCTTGTTAGTAGCTTAAGGGACTTTCAAAGGAAAGTGATTTTCTCTGAAAGGACAGCATTTAGAAAGTGAAGCAACATTCCATTCACTTCGCACAGTGAATTGAAGTGTTGGAACAGACTGCTTCTCTTTCAGAGAAACGCATGTGTATTTCTGTTGAATGCTTATGAGTAGCTTAAGGCACTTTCAAAGGAAAGTGATTTTCTCTGAAAGGACAGCATTTAGAAAGTGAAGCAACACTCCATTCACAACGCACAGTGAATTGAAGTGTTGGAACAGACTACTTCTCTTTCAGAGAAACAGATATGAGTTTTTTGTGAATGCTTGTAAGTAGCTTAAGGCACTTTCAAAGGAAAGTGATTTTCTCTGAAAGGACAGCATTTAGAAAGTGAAGCAACACTCCATTCACTTCGCACAGTGAATTGAAGTGTTGGAACAGACTGCTTCTCTTTCAGTGAAATGCAAGTGAATTTCTGTTGACTGCTTGTAAGTAGCTTAAGGCACTTTCAAAGGAAAGTGATTTTCTCTGAAAGGACAGCATTTAGAAAGTGAAGCAACACTCCATTCACTTCGCACAGTGAATTGAAATGTTCTAACAGACTGCTTCTCTTTCAGTGAAACGCATGTGAATTTCTGTTGAATGCTTGAAAGTAGCTTAAGGCACTTTCAAAGGAAAGTGATTTTCTCTGAAAGGACATCATTTGGAAAGTGAAGCAACACTCCGTTCACTTCACATAGTGAATTGAAGTGTTGGAACAGACTGCTTCTCTTTCAGAGAAACGCATGTGAATTTCTGTTGAATGCTTGTAAGTAGCTTAAGGCACTCTCAAAGAAAAGTGATTTTCTCTGAAAGGACAGCATTTAGAAAGTGAAGCAACACTCCATTCACAACGCACAGTGAATTGAAGTGTTGGAACAGACTACTTCTCTTTCAGAGAAACAGATATGAGTTTTATGTGAATGCTTGTAAGTAGCTTAAGGCACTTTCAAAGGAAAGTGATTTTCTCTGAAAGGACAGCATTTAGAAAGTGAAGCAACACTCCATTCACTTCGCACAGTGAATTGAAGTGTTGGAACAGACTGCTTCTCTTTCTGTGAAATGCATGTGAATTTCTGTTGAATGCTTGTAAGTAGCTTAAGGCACTTTCAAAGGAAAGTGATTTTCTCTGAAAGGACAGCATTTAGGAAGTGAAGCAACACTCCATTCACTTCGCACAGTGAATTGAAGTGTTGGAACAGACTGCTTCTCTTTCAGTGAAATGCATGTGAATTTCTGTTGAATGCTTGTAAGTAGATTAAGGCACTTTCAAAGGAAAGTGATTTTCTCTGAAAGGACAGCATTTACAAAGTGAAGCAACAGTCCATTCACTTCGCACTGTGAATTGAAGTGTTGGAACAGACTGCTTCTCTTTCAGAGAAACGCATGTGTATTTCTGTTGAATGCTTATGAGTAGCTTAAGGCACTTTCAAAGGAAAGTGATTTTCTCTGAAAGGACAGCATTTAGAAAGTGAAGCAACACTCCATTCACAACGCACAGTGAATTGAAGTGTTGGAACAGACTACTTCTCTTTCAGAGAAACAGATATGAGTTTTTTGTGAATGCTTGTAAGTAGCTTAAGGCACTTTCAAAGGAAAGTGATTTTCTCTGAAAGGACAGCATTTAGAAAGTGAAGCAACACTCCATTCACTTCGCACAGTGAATTGAAGTGTTGGAACAGACTGCTTCTCTTTCAGTGAAATGCAAGTGAATTTCTGTTGAATGCTTGTAAGTAGCTTAAGGCACTTTCAAAGGAAAGTGATTTTCTCTGAAAGGACAGCATTTAGAAAGTGAAGCAACATTCCATTCACTTCGCACAGTGAATTGAAGTGTTGGAACAGACTGCTTCTCTTTCAGTGAAACGCATGTGAATTTATGTTGAATGCTTGTAAGTAGCTTAAGGCACTTTCAAAGGAAAGTGATTTTCTCTGAAAGGACAGCATTTACAAAGTGAAGCAACAGTCCATTCACTTCGCACTGTGAATTGAAGTGTTGGAACAGACTGCTTCTCTTTCAGAGAAACGCATGTGTATTTCTGTTGAATGCTTATTAGTAGCTTAAGGCACTTTCAAAGGAAATTGATTTTCTCTGAAAGGACAGCATTTAGAAAGTGAAGCAACACTCCATTCACAACGCACAGTGAATTGAAGTGTTGGAACAGACTACTTCTCTTTCAGAGAAACAGATATGAGTTTTTTGTGAATCCTTCTAAGTAGCTTAAGGCACTTTCATAGGAAAGTGATTTTCTCTGAAAGGACAGCATTTAGAAAGTGAAGCAACACTCCATTCACTTCGCGCAGTGAATTGAAGTGTTGGAACAGACTGCTTCTCTTTCTGTGAAACGCAGGTGAATTTCTGTTGAATGCTTGTAAGTAGCTTAAGGCACTTTCAAAGGAAAGTGATTTTCTCTGAAAGGACAGCATTTAGGAAGTGAAGCAACACTCCATTCACTTCGCACAGTGAATTGAAGTGTTGGAACAGACTGCTTCTCTTTCAGTGAAATGCATGTGAATTTCTGTTGAATGCTTGTAAGTAGATTAAGGCACTTTCAAAGGAAAGTGATTTTCTCTGAAAGGACAGCATTTACAAAGTGAAGCAACAGTCCATTCACTTCACACTGTGAATTGAAGTGTTGGAACAGACTGCTTCTCTTTCAGAGAAACGCATGTGTATTTCTGTTGAATGCTTATGAGTAGCTTAAGGCACTTTCAAAGGAAAGTGATTTTCTCTGAAAGGACAGCATTTAGAAAGTGAAGCAACACTCCATTCACAACGCACAGTGAATTCAAGTGTTGGAACAGACTACTTCTCTTTCAGAGAAACAGATATGAGTTTTTTGTGAATGCTTGTAAGTAGCTTAAGGCACTTTCAAAGGAAAGTGATTTTCTCTGAAAGGACAGCATTTAGAAAGTGAAGCAACACTCCATTCACTTCGCACAGTGAATTGAAGTGTTGGAACAGACTGCTTCTCTTTCAGTGAAATGCAAGTGAATTTCTGTTGAATGCTTGTAAGTAGCTTAAGGCACTTTCAAAGGAAAGTGATTTTCTCTGAAAGGACAGCATTTAGAAAGTGAAGCAACACTCCATTCACTTCGCACAGTGAATTGAAGTGTTGGAACAGACTGCTTCTCTTTCAGAGAAACGCATGTAAATTTCTGTTGAATGCTTGTAAGTAGCTTAAGGGACTTTCAAAGGAAAGTGATTTTCTCTGAAAGGACAGCATTTAGAAAGTGAAGCAACATTCCATTCACTTCGCACAGTGAATTGAAGTGTTGGAACAGACTGCTTCTCTTTCAGTGAAACGCATGTGAATTTATGTTGAATGCTTGTAAGTAGCTTAAGGCACTTTCAAAGGAAAGTGATTTTCTCTGAAAGGACAGCATTTACAAAGTGAAGCAACAGTCCATTCACTTCGCACTGTGAATTGAAGTGTTGGAACAGACTGCTTCTCTTTCAGAGAAACGCATGTGTATTTCTGTTGAATGCTTATTAGTAGCTTAAGGCACTTTCAAAGGAAATTGATTTTCTCTGAAAGGACAGCATTTAGAAAGTGAAGCAACACTCCATTCACAACGCACAGTGAATTGAAGTGTTGGAACAGACTACTTCTCTTTCAGAGAAACAGATATGAGTTTTTTGTGAATCCTTCTAAGTAGCTTAAGGCACTTTCATAGGAAAGTGATTTTCTCTGAAAGGACAGCATTTAGAAAGTGAAGCAACACTCCATTCACTTCGCGCAGTGAATTGAAGTGTTGGAACAGACTGCTTCTCTTTCTGTGAAACGCAGGTGAATTTCTGTTGAATGCTTGTAAGTAGCTTAAGGCACTTTCAAAGGAAAGTGATTTTCTCTGAAAGGACAGCATTTAGAAAGTGAAGCAACATTCCATTCACTTCGCACAGTGAATTGAAGTGTTGGAACAGACTGCTTCTCTTTCAGTGAAACGCATGTGAATTTATGTTGAATGCTTGTAAGTAGCTTAAGGCACTTTCAAAGGAAAGTGATTTTCTCTGAAAGGACAGCATTTACAAAGTGAAGCAACAGTCCATTCACTTCGCACTGTGAATTGAAGTGTTGGAACAGACTGCTTCTCTTTCAGAGAAACGCATGTGTATTTCTGTTGAATGCTTATTAGTAGCTTAAGGCACTTTCAAAGGAAAGTGATTTTCTCTGAAAGGACAGCATTTAGAAAGTGAAGCAACACTCCATTCACAACGCACAGTGAATTGAAGTGTTGGAACAGACTACTTCTCTTTCAGAGAAACAGATATGAGTTTTTTGTGAATCCTTCTAAGTAGCTTAAGGCACTTTCATAGGAAAGTGATTTTCTCTGAAAGGACAGCATTTAGAAAGTGAAGCAACACTCCATTCACTTCGCGCAGTGAATTGAAGTGTTGGAACAGACTGCTTCTCTTTCTGTGAAACGCATGTGAATTTCTGTTGAATGCTTGTAAGTAGCTTAAGGCACTTTCAAAGGAAAGTGATTTTCTCTGAAAGGACAGCATTTAGAAAGTGAAGCAACAGTCCATTCACTTCGCACTGTGAATTGAAGTGTTGGAACAGACTGCTTCTCTTTCAGAGAAACGCATGTGAATTTCTGTTGAATGCTTGTAAGTAGATTAAGGAACTTTCAAAGGAAAGTGATTTTCTCTGAAAGGACAGCATTTACAAAGTGAAGCAACAGTCCATTCACTTCGCACTGTGAATTGAAGTGTTGGAACAGACTGCTTCTCTTTCAGAGAAACGCATGTGTATTTCTGTTGAATGCTTATGAGTAGCTTAAGGCACTTTCAAAGGAAAGTGATTTTCTCTGAAAGGACAGCATTTAGAAAGTGAAGCAACACTCCATTCACTTCGCACAGTGAATTGAAATGTTGGAACAGACTGCTTCTCTTTCAGTGAAACGCATGTGAATTTCTGTTGAATGCTTGAAAGTAGCATAAGGCACTTTCAAAGGAAAGTGATTTTCTCTGAAAGGACAGCATTTAGAAAGTGAAGCAACACTCCATTCACAACGCACAGTGAATTGAAGTGTTGGAACAGACTACTCTTTCAGAGAAACAGATATGAGTTTTTTGTGAATGCTTGTAAGTAGCTTAAGGCACTTTCAAAGGAAAGTGATTTTCTCTGAAAGGACAGCATTTAGAAAGTGAAGCAACACTCCATTCACTGCGCACAGTGAACTGAAGTGTTGGAACAGACTGCTTCTCTTTCAGTGAAATGCATGTGAATTTCTGTTGAATGCTTGTTAGTAGCTTAAGGGACTTTCAAAGGAAAGTGATTTTCTCTGAAAGGACAGCATTTAGAAAGTGAAGCAACATTCCATTCACTTCGCACAGTGAATTGAAGTGTTGGAACAGACTGCTTCTCTTTCAGTGAAACGCATGTGAATTTATGTTTAATGCTTGTAAGTAGCTTAAGGCACTTTCAAAGGAAAGTGATTTTCTCTGAAAGGACAGCATTTACAAAGTGAAGCAACAGTCCATTCACTTCGCACTGTGAATTGAAGTGTTGGAACAGACTGCTTCTCTTTCAGAGAAACGCATGTGTATTTCTGTTGAATGCTTATTAGTAGCTTAAGGCACTTTCAAAGGAAATTGATTTTCTCTGAAAGGACAGCATTTAGAAAGTGAAGCAACACTCCATTCACAACGCACAGTGAATTGAAGTGTTGGAAGAGACTACTTCTCTTTCAGAGAAACAGATATGAGTTTTTTGTGAATGCTTGTAAGTAGCTTAAGGCACTTTCAAAGGAAAGTGATTTTCTCTGAAAGGACAGCATTTACAAAGTGAAGCAACAGTCCATTCACTTCGCACAGTGAATTGAAGTGTTGGAACAGACTGCTTCTCTTTCTGTGAAACGCATGTGAATTTCTGTTGAATGCTTGTAAGTAGCTTAAGGCACTTTCAAAGGAAAGTGATTTTCTCTGAAAGGACAGCATTTACAAAGTGAAGCAACAGTCCATTCACTTCGCACTGTGAATTGAAGTGTTGGAACAGACTGCTTCTCTTTCAGAGAAACGCATGTGAATTTCTGTTGAATGCTTGTAAGTAGATTAAGGAACTTTCAAAGGAAAGTGATTTTCTCTGAAAGGACAGCATTTACAAAGTGAAGCAACAGTCCATTCACTTCGCACTGTGAATTGAAGTGTTGGAACAGACTGCTTCTCTTGCAGAGAAACACATGTGTATTTCTGTTGAATGCTTATGAGTAGCTTAAGGCACTTTCAAAGGAAAGTGATTTTCACTGAAAGGACAGCATTTAGAAAGTGAAGCAACACTCCATTCACAACGCACAGTGAATTCAAGTGTTGGAACAGACTACTTCTCTTTCGGAGAAACAGATATGAGTTTTTTGTGAATGCTTGTAAGTAGCTTAAGGCACTTTCAAAGGAAAGTGATTTTCTCTGAAAGGACAGCATTTAGAAAGTGAAGCAACACTCCATTCACTTCGCACAGTGAATTGAAGTGTTGGAACAGACTGCTTCTCTTTCAGTGAAATGCAAGTGAATTTCTGTTGAATGCTTGTAAGTAGCTTAAGGCACTTTCAAAGGAAAGTGATTTTCTCTGAAAGGACAGCATTTAGAAAGTGAAGCAACACTCCATTCACTTCGCACAGTGAATTGAAGTGTTGGAACAGACTGCTTCTCTTTCAGAGAAACGCATGTGAATTTCTGTTGAATGCTTGTAAGTAGCTTAAGGGACTTTCAAAGGAAAGTGATTTTCTCTGAAAGGACAGCATTTAGAAAGTGAAGCAACATTCCATTCACTTCGCACAGTGAATTGAAGTGTTGGAACAGACTGCTTCTCTTTCAGTGAAACGCATGTGAATTTATGTTGAATGCTTGTAAGTAGCTTAAGGCACTTTCAAAGGAAAGTGATTTTCTCTGAAAGGACAGCATTTACAAAGTGAAGCAACAGTCCATTCACTTCGCACTGTGAATTGAAGTGTTGGAACAGACTGCTTCTCTTTCAGAGAAACGCATGTGTATTTCTGTTGAATGCTTATTAGTAGCTTAAGGCACTTTCAAAGGAAATTGATTTTCTCTGAAAGGACAGCATTTAGAAAGTGAAGCAACACTCCATTCACAACGCACAGTGAATTGAAGTGTTGGAACAGACTACTTCTCTTTCAGAGAAACAGATATGAGTTTTTTGTGAATCCTTCTAAGTAGCTTAAGGCACTTTCATAGGAAAGTGATTTTCTCTGAAAGGACAGCATTTAGAAAGTGAAGCAACACTCCATTCACTTCGCGCAGTGAATTGAAGTGTTGGAACAGACTGCTTCTCTTTCTGTGAAACGCATGTGAATTTCTGTTGAATGCTTGTAAGTAGCTTAAGGCACTTTCAAAGGAAAGTGATTTTCTCTGAAAGGACAGCATTTACAAAGTGAAGCAACAGTCCATTCACTTCGCACTGTGAATTGAAGTGTTGGAACAGACTGCTTCTCTTTCAGAGAAACGCATGTGAATTTCTGTTGAATGCTTGTAAGTAGATTAAGGAACTTTCAAAGGAAAGTGATTTTCTCTGAAAGGACAGCATTTACAAAGTGAAGCAACAGTCCATTCACTTCGCACTGTGAATTGAAGTGTTGGAACAGACTGCTTCTCTTTCAGAGAAACGCATGTGTATTTCTGTTGAATGCTTATGAGTAGCTTAAGGCACTTTCAAAGGAAAGTGATTTTCTCTGAGAGGACAGCATTTAGAAAGTGAAGCAACACTCCATTCACAACGCACAGTGAATTGAAGTGTTGGAACAGACTACTTCTCTTTCAGAGAAACAGATATGAGTTTTTTGTGAATGCTTGTAAGTAGCTTAAGGCACTTTCAAAGGAAAGTGATTTTCTCTGAAAGGACAGCATTTAGAAAGTGAAGCCACACTCCATTCACTGCGCACAGTGAATTGAAGTGTTGGAACAGACTGCTTCTCTTTCAGTGAAATGCATGTGAATTTCTGTTGAATGCTTGTAAGTAGCTTAAGGCACTTTCAAAGGAAAGTGATTTTCTCTGAAAGGACAGCATTTAGAAAGTGAAGCAACACTCCATTCACTTCGCACAGTGAATTGAAGTGTTGGAACAGACTGCTTCTCTTTCAGTGAAATGCAAGTGAATTTCTGTTGACTGCTTGTAAGTAGCTTAAGGCACTTTCAAAGGAAAGTGATTTTCTCTGAAAGGACAGCATTTAGAAAGTGAAGCAACACTCCATTCACTTCGCACAGTGAATTGAAATGTTCTAACAGACTGCTTCTCTTTCAGTGAAACGCATGTGAATTTCTGTTGAATGCTTGAAAGTAGCTTAAGGCACTTTCAAAGGAAAGTGATTTTCTCTGAAAGGACATCATTTAGAAAGTGAAGCAACACTCCGTTCACTTCACATAGTGAATTGAAGTGTTGGAACAGACTGCTTCTCTTTCAGAGAAACGCATGTGAATTTCTGTTGAATGCTTGTAAGTAGCTTAAGGCACTTTCAAAGAAAAGTGATTTTCTCTGAAAGGACAGCATTTAGAAAGTGAAGCAACACTCCATTCACAACGCACAGTGAATTGAAGTGTTGGAACAGACTACTTCTCTTTCAGAGAAACAGATATGAGTTTTATGTGAATGCTTGTAAGTAGCTTAAGGCACTTTCAAAGGAAAGTGATTTTCTCTGAAAGGACAGCATTTAGAAAGTGAAGCAACACTCCATTCACTTCGCACAGTGAATTGAAGTGTTGGAACAGACTGCTTCTCTTTCTGTGAAATGCATGTGAATTTCTGTTGAATGCTTGTAAGTAGCTTAAGGCACTTTCAAAGGAAAGTGATTTTCTCTGAAAGGACAGCATTTAGGAAGTGAAGCAACACTCCATTCACTTCGCACAGTGAATTGAAGTGTTGGAACAGACTGCTTCTCTTTCAGTGAAATGCATGTGAATTTCTGTTGAATGCTTGTAAGTAGCTTAAGGCACTTTCAAAGGAAAGTGATTTTCTCTGAAAGGACAGCATTTACAAAGTGAAGCAACAGTCCATTCACTTCGCACTGTGAATTGAAGTGTTGGAACAGACTGCTTCTCTTTCAGAGAAACCCATGTGAATTTCTGTTGAATGCTTGTAAGTAGATTAAGGAACTTTCAAAGGAAAGTGATTTTCTCTGAAAGGACAGCATTTACAAAGTGAAGCAACAGTCCATTCACTTCGCACTGTGAATTGAAGTGTTGGAACAGACTGCTTCTCTTTCAGAGAAACGCATGTGTATTTCTGTTGAATGCTTATGAGTAGCTTAAGGCACTTTCAAAGGAAAGTGATTTTCTCTGAAAGGACAGCATTTAGAAAGTGAAGCAACACTCCATTCACAACGCACAGTGAATTGAAGTGTTGGAACAGACTACTTCTCTTTCAGAGAAACAGATATGAGTTTTTTGTGAATGCTTGTAAGTAGCTTAAGGCACTTTCAAAGGAAAGTGATTTTCTCTGAAAGGACAGCATTTAGAAAGTGAAGCAACACTCCATTCACTTCGCACAGTGAATTGAAGTGTTGGAACAGACTGCTTCTCTTTCAGTGAAATGCAAGTGAATTTCTGTTGACTGCTTGTAAGTAGCTTAAGGCACTTTCAAAGGAAAGTGATTTTCTCTGAAAGGACAGCATTTAGAAAGTGAAGCAACACTCCATTCACTTCGCACAGTGAATTGAAATGTTCTAACAGACTGCTTCTCTTTCAGTGAAACGCATGTGAATTTCTGTTGAATGCTTGAAAGTAGCTTAAGGCACTTTCAAAGGAAAGTGATTTTCTCTGAAAGGACATCATTTAGAAAGTGAAGCAACACTCCGTTCACTTCACATAGTGAATTGAAGTGTTGGAACAGACTGCTTCTCTTTCAGAGAAACGCATGTGAATTTCTGTTGAATGCTTGTAAGTAGCTTAAGGCACTCTCAAAGAAAAGTGATTTTCTCTGAAAGGACAGCATTTAGAAAGTGAAGCAACACTCCATTCACAACGCACAGTGAATTGAAGTGTTGGAACAGACTACTTCTCTTTCAGAGAAACAGATATGAGTTTTATGTGAATGCTTGTAAGTAGCTTAAGGCACTTTCAAAGGAAAGTGATTTTCTCTGAAAGGACAGCATTTAGAAAGTGAAGCAACACTCCATTCACTTCGCACAGTGAATTGAAGTGTTGGAACAGACTGCTTCTCTTTCTGTGAAATGCATGTGAATTTCTGTTGAATGCTTGTAAGTAGCTTAAGGCACTTTCAAAGGAAAGTGATTTTCTCTGAAAGGACAGCATTTAGGAAGTGAAGCAACACTCCATTCACTTCGCACAGTGAATTGAAGTGTTGGAACAGACTGCTTCTCTTTCAGTGAAATGCATGTGAATTTCTGTTGAATGCTTGTAAGTAGATTAAGGCACTTTCAAAGGAAAGTTATTTTCTCTGAAAGGACAGCATTTACAAAGTGAAGCAACAGTCCATTCACTTCGCACTGTGAATTGAAGTGTTGGAACAGACTGCTTCTCTTTCAGAGAAACGCATGTGTATTTCTGTTGAATGCTTATGAGTAGCTTAAGGCACTTTCAAAGGAAAGTGATTTTCTCTGAAAGGACAGCATTTAGAAAGTGAAGCAACACTCCATTCACAACGCACAGTGAATTCAAGTGTTGGAACAGACTACTTCTCTTTCAGAGAAACAGATATGAGTTTTTTGTGAATGCTTGTAAGTAGCTTAAGGCACTTTCAAAGGAAAGTGATTTTCTCTGAAAGGACAGCATTTAGAAAGTGAAGCAACACTCCATTCACTGAGCACAGTGAATTGAAGTGTTGGAACAGACTGCTTCTCTTTCAGTGAAATGCAAGTGAATTTCTGTTGAATGCTTGTAAGTAGCTTAAGGCACTTTCAAAGGAAAGTGATTTTCTCTGAAAGGACAGCATTTAGAAAGTGAAGCAACACTCCATTCACTTCGCACAGTGAATTGAAGTGTTGGAACAGACTGCTTCTCTTTCAGAGAAACGCATGTGAATTTCTGTTGAATGCTTGTAAGTAGCTTAAGGGACTTTCAAAGGAAAGTGATTTTCTCTGAAAGGACAGCATTTAGAAAGTGAAGCAACATTCCATTCACTTCGCACAGTGAATTAAAGTGTTGGAACAGACTGCTTCTCTTTCAGTGAAACGCATGTGAATTTATGTTGAATGCTTGTAAGTAGCTTAAGGCACTTTCAAAGGAAAGTGATTTTCTCTGAAAGGACAGCATTTACAAAGTGAAGCAACAGTCCATTCACTTCGCACTGTGAATTGAAGTGTTGGAACAGACTGCTTCTCTTTCAGAGAAACGCATGTGTATTTCTGTTGAATGCTTATTAGTAGCTTAAGGCACTTTCAAAGGAAATTGATTTTCTCTGAAAGGACAGCATTTAGAAAGTGAAGCAACACTCCATTCACAACGCACAGTGAATTGAAGTGTTGGAACAGACTACTTCTCTTTCAGAGAAACAGATATGAGTTTTTTGTGAATCCTTCTAAGTAGCTTAAGGCACTTTCATAGGAAAGTGATTTTCTCTGAAAGGACAGCATTTAGAAAGTGAAGCAACACTCCATTCACTTCGTGCAGTGAATTGAAGTGTTGGAACAGACTGCTTCTCTTTCTGTGAAACGCATGTGAATTTCTGTTGAATGCTTGTAAGTAGCTTAAGGCACTTTCAAAGGAAAGTGATTTTCTCTGAAAGGACAGCATTTAGAAAGTGAAGCAACATTCCATTCACTTCGCACAGTGAATTGAAGTGTTGGAACAGACTGCTTCTCTTTCAGTGAAACGCATGTGAATTTATGTTGAATGCTTGTAAGTAGATTAAGGAACTTTCAAAGGAAAGTGATTTTCTCTGAAAGGACAGCATTTACAAAGTGAAGCAACAGTCCATTCCCTTCGCACTGTGAATTGAAGTGTTGGAACAGACTGCTTCTCTTTCAGAGAAACGCATGTGTATTTCTGTTGAATGCTTATTAGTAGCTTAAGGCACTTTCAAAGGAAATTGATTTTCTCTGAAAGGACAGCATTTAGAAAGTGAAGCAACACTCCATTCACAACGCACAGTGAATTGAAGTGTTGGAACAGACTACTTCTCTTTCAGAGAAACAGATATGAGTTTTTTGTGAATCCTTCTAAGTAGCTTAAGGCACTTTCATAGGAAAGTGATTTTCTCTGAAAGGACAGCATTTAGAAAGTGAAGCAACACTCCATTCACTTCGCGCAGTGAATTGAAGTGTTGGAACAGACTGCTTCTCTTTCTGTGAAACGCATGTGAATTTCTGTTGAATGCTTGTAAGTAGCTTAAGGCACTTTCAAAGGAAAGTGATTTTCTCTGAAAGGACAGCATTTACAAAGTGAAGCAACAGTCCATTCACTTCGCACTGTGAATTGAAGTGTTGGAACAGACTGCTTCTCTTTCAGAGAAACGCATGTGAATTTCTGTTGAATGCTTGTAAGTAGATTAAGGAACTTTCAAAGGAAAGTGATTTTCTCTGAAAGGACAGCATTTACAAAGTGAAGCAACAGTCCATTCACTTCGCACTGTGAATTGAAGTGTTGGAACAGACTGCTTCTCTTTCAGAGAAACGCATGTGTATTTCTGTTGAATGCTTATGAGTAGCTTAAGGCACTTTCAAAGGAAAGTGATTTTCTCTGAAAGGACAGCATTTAGAAAGTGAAGCAACACTCCATTCACAACGCACAGTGAATTGAAGTGTTGGAACAGACTACTTCTCTTTCAGAGAAACAGATATGAGTTTTTTGTGAATGCTTGTAAGTAGCTTAAGGCACTTTCAAAGGAAAGCGATTTTCTCTGAAAGGACAGCATTTAGAAAGTGAAGCAACACTCCATTCACTTCGCACAGTGAATTGAAGTGTTGGAACAGACTGCTTCTCTTTCAGTGAAATGCAAGTGAATTTCTGTTGACTGCTTGTAAGTAGCTTAAGGCACTTTCAAAGGAAAGTGATTTTCTCTGAAAGGACAGCATTTAGAAAGTGAAGCAACACTCCATTCACTTCGCACAGTGAATTGAAGTGTTGGAACAGACTGCTTCTCTTTCAGTGAAATGCAAGTGAATTTCTGTTGACTGCTTGTAAGTAGCTTAAGGCACTTTCAAAGGAAAGTGATTTTCTCTGAAAGGACAGCATTTAGAAAGTGAAGCAACACTCCATTCACTTCGCACAGTGAATTGAAATGTTCTAACAGACTGCTTCTCTTTCAGTGAAACGCATGTGAATTTCTGTTGAATGCTTGAAAGTAGCTTAAGGCACTTTCAAAGGAAAGTGATTTTCTCTGAAAGGACATCATTTAGAAAGTGAAGCAACACTCCGTTCACTTCACATAGTGAATTGAAGTGTTGGAACAGACTGCTTCTCTTTCAGAGAAACGCATGTGAATTTCTGTTGAATGCTTGTAAGTAGCTTAAGGCACTCTCAAAGAAAAGTGATTTTCTCTGAAAGGACAGCATTTAGAAAGTGAAGCAACACTCCATTCCCAACGCACAGTGAATTGAAGTGTTGGAACAGACTACTTCTCTTTCAGAGAAACAGATATGAGTTTTATGTGAATGCTTGTAAGTAGCTTAAGGCACTTTCAAAGGAAAGTGATTTTCTCTGAAAGGACAGCATTTAGAAAGTGAAGCAACACTCCATTCACTTCGCACAGTGAATTGAAGTGTTGGAACAGACTGCTTCTCTTTCTGTGAAATGCATGTGAATTTCTGTTGAATGCTTGTAAGTAGCTTAAGGCACTTTCAAAGGAAAGTGATTTTCTCTGAAAGGACAGCATTTAGGAAGTGAAGCAACACTCCATTCACTTCGCACAGTGAATTGAAGTGTTGGAACAGACTGCTTCTCTTTCAGTGAAATGCATGTGAATTTCTGTTGAATGCTTGTAAGTAGATTAAGGCACTTTCAAAGGAAAGTGATTTTCTCTGAAAGGACAGCATTTACAAAGTGAAGCAACAGTCCATTCACTTCGCACTGTGAATTGAAGTGTTGGAACAGACTGCTTCTCTTTCAGAGAAACGCATGTGTATTTCTGTTGAATGCTTATGAGTAGCTTAAGGCACTTTCAAAGGAAAGTGATTTTCTCTGAAAGGACAGCATTTAGAAAGTGAAGCAACACTCCATTCACAACGCACAGTGAATTCAAGTGTTGGAACAGACTACTTCTCTTTCAGAGAAACAGATATGAGTTTTTTGTGAATGCTTGTAAGTAGCTTAAGGCACTTTCAAAGGAAAGTGATTTTCTCTGAAAGGACAGCATTTAGAAAGTGAAGCAACACTCCATTCACTGAGCACAGTGAATTGAAGTGTTGGAACAGACTGCTTCTCTTTCAGTGAAATGCAAGTGAATTTCTGTTGAATGCTTGTAAGTAGCTTAAGGCACTTTCAAAGGAAAGTGATTTTCTCTGAAAGGACAGCATTTAGAAAGTGAAGCAACACTCCATTCACTTCGCACAGTGAATTGAAGTGTTGGAACAGACTGCTTCTCTTTCAGAGAAACGCATGTGAATTTCTGTTGAATGCTTGTAAGTAGCTTAAGGGACTTTCAAAGGAAAGTGATTTTCTCTGAAAGGACAGCATTTAGAAAGTGAAGCAACATTCCATTCACTTCGCACAGTGAATTGAAGTGTTGGAACAGACTGCTTCTCTTTCAGTGAAACGCATGTGAATTTATGTTGAATGCTTGTAAGTAGCTTAAGGCACTTTCAAAGGAAAGTGATTTTCTCTGAAAGGACAGCATTTACAAAGTGAAGCAACAGTCCATTCACTTCGCACTGTGAATTGAAGTGTTGGAACAGACTGCTTCTCTTTCAGAGAAACGCATGTGTATTTCTGTTGAATGCTTATTAGTAGCTTAAGGCACTTTCAAAGGAAATTGATTTTCTCTGAAAGGACAGCATTTAGAAAGTGAAGCAACACTCCATTCACAACGCACAGTGAATTGAAGTGTTGGAACAGACTACTTCTCTTTCAGAGAAACAGATATGAGTTTTTTGTGAATCCTTCTAAGTAGCTTAAGGCACTTTCATAGGAAAGTGATTTTCTCTGAAAGGACAGCATTTAGAAAGTGAAGCAACACTCCATTCACTTCGTGCAGTGAATTGAAGTGTTGGAACAGACTGCTTCTCTTTCTGTGAAACGCATGTGAATTTCTGTTGAATGCTTGTAAGTAGCTTAAGGCACTTTCAAAGGAAAGTGATTTTCTCTGAAAGGACAGCATTTAGAAAGTGAAGCAACATTCCATTCACTTCGCACAGTGAATTGAAGTGTTGGAACAGACTGCTTCTCTTTCAGTGAAACGCATGTGAATTTATGTTGAATGCTTGTAAGTAGATTAAGGAACTTTCAAAGGAAAGTGATTTTCTCTGAAAGGACAGCATTTACAAAGTGAAGCAACAGTCCATTCACTTCGCACTGTGAATTGAAGTGTTGGAACAGACTGCTTCTCTTTCAGAGAAACGCATGTGTATTTCTGTTGAATGCTTATTAGTAGCTTAAGGCACTTTCAAAGGAAATTGATTTTCTCTGAAAGGACAGCATTTAGAAAGTGAAGCAACACTCCATTCACAACGCACAGTGAATTGAAGTGTTGGAACAGACTACTTCTCTTTCAGAGAAACAGATATGAGTTTTTTGTGAATCCTTCTAAGTAGCTTAAGGCACTTTCATAGGAAAGTGATTTTCTCTGAAAGGACAGCATTTAGAAAGTGAAGCAACACTCCATTCACTTCGCGCAGTGAATTGAAGTGTTGGAACAGACTGCTTCTCTTTCAGTGAAACGCATGTGAATTTCTGTTGAATGCTTGTAAGTAGCTTAAGGCACTTTCAAAGGAAAGTGATTTTCTCTGAAAGGACAGCATTTACAAAGTGAAGCAACAGTCCATTCACTTCGCACTGTGAATTGAAGTGTTGGAACAGACTGCTTCTCTTTCAGAGAAACGCATGTGAATTTCTGTTGAATGCTTGTAAGTAGATTAAGGAACTTTCAAAGGAAAGTGATTTTCTCTGAAAGGACAGCATTTACAAAGTGAAGCAACAGTCCATTCACTTCGCACTGTGAATTGAAGTGTTGGAACAGACTGCTTCTCTTTCAGAGAAACGCATGTGTATTTCTGTTGAATGCTTATGAGTAGCTTAAGGCACTTTCAAAGGAAAGTGATTTTCTCTGAAAGGACAGCATTTAGAAAGTGAAGCAACACTCCATTCACAACGCACAGTGAATTGAAGTGTTGGAACAGACTACTTCTCTTTCAGAGAAACAGATATGAGTTTTTTGTGAATGCTTGTAAGTAGCTTAAGGCACTTTCAAAGGAAAGCGATTTTCTCTGAAAGGACAGCATTTAGAAAGTGAAGCAACACTCCATTCACTTCGCACAGTGAATTGAAGTGTTGGAACAGACTGCTTCTCTTTCAGTGAAATGCAAGTGAATTTCTGTTGACTGCTTGTAAGTAGCTTAAGGCACTTTCAAAGGAAAGTGATTTTCTCTGAAAGGACAGCATTTAGAAAGTGAAGCAACACTCCATTCACTTCGCACAGTGAATTGAAATGTTCTAACAGACTGCTTCTCTTTCAGTGAAACGCATGTGAATTTCTGTTGAATGCTTGAAAGTAGCTTAAGGCACTTTCAAAGGAAAGTGATTTTCTCTGAAAGGACATCATTTAGAAAGTGAAGCAACACTCCGTTCACTTCACATAGTGAATTGAAGTGTTGGAACAGACTACTTCTCTTTCCGAGAAACAGATATGAGTTTTTTGTGAATGCTTGTAAGTAGCTTAAGGCACTTTCATAGGAAAGTGATTTTCTCTGAAAGGACAGCATTTACAAAGTGAAGCAACAGTCCATTCACTTCGCACAGTGAATTGAAGTGTTGGAACAGACTGCTTCTCTTTCTGTGAAACGCATGTGAATTTCTGTTGAATGCTTGTAAGTAGCTTAAGGCACTTTCAAAGGAAAGTGATTTTCTCTGAAAGGACAGCATTTACAAAGTGAAGCAACAGTCCATTCACTTCGCACTGTGAATTGAAGTGTTGGAACAGACTGCTTCTCTTTCAGAGAAACGCATGTGAATTTCTGTTGAATGCTTGTAAGTAGATTAAGGAACTTTCAAAGGAAAGTGATTTTCTCTGAAAGGACAGCATTTACAAAGTGAAGCCACAGTCCATTCACTTCGCACTGTGAATTGAAGTGTTGGAACAGACTGCTTCTCTTGCAGAGAAACACATGTGTATTTATGTTGAATGCTTATGAGTAGCTTAAGGCACTTTCAAAGGAAAGTGATTTTCACTGAAAGGACAGCATTTAGAAAGTGAAGCAACACTCCATTCACAACGCACAGTGAATTGAAGTGTTGGAACAGACTACTTCTCTTTCAGAGAAACAGATATGAGTTTTATGTGAATGCTTGTAAGTAGCTTAAGGCACTTTCAAAGGAAAGTGATTTTCTCTGAAAGGACAGCATTTAGAAAGT
Organism: Myodes glareolus; assembly: GCF_982192425.1. Taxonomy (NCBI): domain Eukaryota; kingdom Metazoa; phylum Chordata; class Mammalia; order Rodentia; family Cricetidae; genus Myodes; species Myodes glareolus. Next base: position 403,180 of record NW_028263240.1, read on the forward strand.
GAAGCAACACTCCATTCACTGCGCACAGTGAACTGAAGTGTTGGAACAGACTGCTTCTCTTTCAGTGAAATGCATGTGAATTTCTGTTGAATGCTTGTTAGTAGCTTAAGGGACTTTCAAAGGAAAGTGATTTTCTCTGAGAGGACAGCATTTAGAAAGTGAAGCAACACTCCATTCACTTCGCACAGTGATTTGAAATGTTGGAACAGACTGCTTCTCTTTTAGTGAAATGCATGTGAATTTCTGTTGAATGCTTGAAAGTAGCATAAGGCACTTTCAAAGGAAAGTGATTTTCTCTGAAAGGACAGCATTTAGAAAGTGAAGCAACACTCCATTCACAACGCACAGTGAATTGAAGTGTTGGAACAGACTACTTCTCTTTCAGAGAAACAGATATGATTTTTTTGTGAATGCTTGTAAGTAGCTTAAGGCACTTTCAAAGGAAAGTGATTTTCTCTGAAAGGACAGCATTTAGAAAGTGAAGCAACACTCCATTCACTGTGCACACTTAACTGAAATGTTGGAACAGACTGCTTCTCTTTCAGTGAAATGCATGTGAATTTCTGTTGAATGCTTGTAAGTAGCTTAAGGCACTTTCAAAGGAAAGTGATTTTCTCTGAAAGGACAGCATTTAGAAAGTGAAGCAACACTCCATTCACTTCGCACAGTGAATTGAAGTGTTGGAACAGACTGCTTCTCTTTCAGAGAAACGCATGTGAATTTCTGTTGAATGCTTGTAAGTAGCTTAAGGGACTTTCAAAGGAAAGTGATTTTCTCTGAAAGGACAGCATTTAGAAAGTGAAGCAACATTCCATTCACTTCGCACAGTGAATTGAAGTGTTGTAACAGACTGCTTCTCTTTCAGTGAAACGCATGTGAATTTATGTTGAATGCTTGTAAGTAGCTTAAGGCACTTTCAAAGGAAAGTGATTTTCTCTGAAAGGACAGCATTTACAAAGTGAAGCAACAGTCCATTCACTTCGCACTGTGAATTGAAGTGTTGGAACAGACTGCTTCTCTTTCAGAGAAACGCATGTGTATTTCTGTTGAATGCTTATTAGTAGCTTAAGGCACTTTCAAAGGAAATTGATTTTCTCTGAAAGGACAGCATTTAGAAAGTGAAGCAACACTCCATTCACAACGCACAGTGAATTGAAGTGTTGGAACAGACTACTTCTCTTTCAGAGAAACAGATATGTGTTTTTTGTGAATCCTTCTAAGTAGCTTAAGGCACTTTCATAGGAAAGTGATTTTCTCTGAAAGGACAGCATTTAGAAAGTGAAGCAACACTCCATTCACTTCGCGCAGTGAATTGAAGTGTTGGAACAGACTGCTTCTCTTTCTGTGAAACGCATGTGAATTTCTGTTGAATGCTTGTAAGTAGCTTAAGGCACTTTCAAAGGAAAGTGATTTTCTCTGAAAGGACAGCATTTACAAAGTGAAGCAACAGTCCATTCACTTCGCACTGTGAATTGAAGTGTTGGAACAGACTGCTTTTCTTTCAGAGAAACGCATGTGAATTTCTGTTGAATGCTTGTAAGTAGATTAAGGAACTTTCAAAGGAAAGTGATTTTCTCTGAAAGGACAGCATTTACAAAGTGAAGCAACAGTCCATTCACTTCGCACAGTGAATTGAAGTGTTGGAACAGACTGCTTCTCTTTCTGTGAAACGCATGTGAATTTCTGTTGAATGCTTGTAAGTAGCTTAAGGCACTTTCAAAGGAAAGTGATTTTCTCTGAAAGGACAGCATTTACAAAGTGAAGCAACAGTCCATTCACTTCGCACTGTGAATTGAAGTGTTGGAACAGACTGCTTCTCTTTCAGAGAAACGCATGTGAATTTCTGTTGAATGCTTGTAAGTAGATTAAGGAACTTTCAAAGGAAAGTGATTTTCTCTGAAAGGACAGCATTTACAAAGTGAAGCAACAGTCCATTCACTTCGCACTGTGAATTGAAGTGTTGGAACAGACTGCTTCTCTTGCAGAGAAACACATGTGTATTTCTGTTGAATGCTTATGAGTAGCTTAAGGCACTTTCAAAGGAAAGTGATTTTCACTGAAAGGACAGCATTTAGAAAGTGAAGCAACACTCCATTCACAACGCACAGTGAATTGAAGTGTTGGAACAGACTACTTCTCTTTCAGAGAATCAGATATGAGTTTTATGTGAATGCTTGTAAGTAGCTTAAGGCACTTTCAAAGGAAAGTGATTTTCTCTGAAAGGACAGCATTTAGAAAGTGAAGCAACACTACATTCACTTCGCACAGTGAACTGAAGTGTTGGAACAGACTGCTTCTCTTTCAGTGAAATGCATGTGAATTTCTGTTGAATGCTTGTAAGTAGCTTAAGGCACTTTCAAAGGAAAGTGATTTTCTCTGAAAGGACAGCATTTAGAAAGTGAAGCAACACTCCATTCACTTCGCACAGTGAATTGAAGTGTTGGAACAGACTGCTTCTCTTTCAGTGAAATGCATGTGAATTTCTGTTGAATGCTTGTAAGTAGCTTAAGGCACTTTCAAAGGAAAGTGATTTTCTCGGAAAGGACAGCATTTACAAAGTGAAGCAACAGTCCATTCACTTCGCACTGTGAATTGAAGTGTTGGAACAGACTGCTTCTCTTTCAGAGAAACGCATGTGAATTTCTGTTGAATGCTTGTAAGTAGATTAAGGAACTTTCAAAGGAAAGTGATTTTCTCTGAAAAGACAGCATTTACAAAGTGAAGCAACAGTCCATTCACTTCGCACTGTGAATTGAAGTGTTGGAACAGACTGCTTCTCTTTCAGAGAAACGCATGTGTATTTCTGTTGAATGCTTATGAGTAGCTTAAGGCACTTTCAAAGGAAAGTGATTTTCTCTGAGAGGACAGCATTTAGAAAGTGAAGCAACACTCCATTCACAACGCACAGTGAATTGAAGTGTTGGAACAGACTACTTCTCTTTCAGAAAAACAGATATGAGTTTTTTGTGAATGCTTGTAAGTAGCTTAAGGCACTTTCAAAGGAAAGTGATTTTCTCTGAAAGGACAGCATTTAGAAAGTGAAGCAACACTCCATTCACTTCGCACAGTGAATTGAAGTGTTGGAACAGACTGCTTCTCTTTCTGTGAAATGCATGTGAATTTCTGTTGAATGCTTGTAAGTAGCTTAAGGCACTTTCAAAGGAAAGTGATTTTCTCTGAAAGGACAGCATTAGGAAGTGAAGCAACACTCCATTCACTTCGCACAGTGAATTGAAGTGTTGGAACAGACTGCTTCTCTTTCAGTGAAATGCATGTGAATTTCTGTTGAATGCTTGTAAGTAGCTTAAGGCACTTTCAAAGGAAAGTGATTTTCTCTGAAAGGACAGCATTTACAAAGTGAAGCAACAGTCCATTCACTTCGCACTGTGAATTGAAGTGTTGGAACAGACTGCTTCTCTTTCAGAGAAACGCATGTGTATTTCTGTTGAATGCTTATGAGTAGCTTAAGGCACTTTCAAAGGAAAGTGATTTTCTCTGAAAGGACAGCATTTAGAAAGTGAAGCAACACTCCATTCACAACGCACAGTGAATTGAAGTGTTGGAACAGACTACTTCTCTTTCAGAGAAACAGATATGAGTTTTTTGTGAATGCTTGTAAGTAGCTTAAGGCACTTTCATAGGAAAGTGATTTTCTCTGAAAGGACAGCATTTACAAAGTGAAGCAACAGTCCATTCACTTCGCACAGTGAATTGAAGTGTTGGAACAGACTGCTTCTCTTTCTGTGAAACGCATGTGAATTTCTGTTGAATGCTTGTAAGTAGCTTAAGGCACTTTCAAAGGAAAGTGATTTTCTCTGAAAGGACAGCATTTACAAAGTGAAGCAACAGTCCATTCACTTCGCACTGTGAATTGAAGTGTTGGAACAGACTGCTTCTCTTTCAGAGAAACGCATGTGAATTTCTGTTGAATGCTTGTAAGTAGATTAAGGAACTTTCAAAGGAAAGTGATTTTCTCTGAAAGGACAGCATTTACCAAGTGAAGCAACAGTCCATTCACTTCGCACTGTGAATTGAAGTGTTGGAACAGACTGCTTCTCTTGCAGAGAAACACATGTGTATTTCTGTTGAATGCTTATGAGTAGCTTAAGGCACTTTCAAAGGAAAGTGATTTTCACTGAAAGGACAGCATTTAGAAAGTGAAGCAACACTCCATTCACAACGCACAGTGAATTCAAGTGTTGGAACAGACTACTTCTCTTTCAGAGAAACAGATATGAGTTTTTTGTGAATGCTTGTAAGTAGCTTAAGGCACTTTCAAAGGAAAGTGATTTTCTCTGAAAGGACAGCATTTAGAAAGTGAAGCAACACTCCATTCACTTCGCACAGTGAATTGAAGTGTTGGAACAGACTGCTTCTCTTTCAGTGAAATGCAAGTGAATTTCTGTTGAATGCTTGTAAGTAGCTTAAGGCACTTTCAAAGGAAAGTGATTTTCTCTGAAAGGACAGCATTTAGAAAGTGAAGCAACACTCCATTCACTTCGCACAGTGAATAGAAATGTTGGAACAGACTGCTTCTCTTTCAGTGAAACGCATGTGAATTTCTGTTGAATGCTTGAAAGTAGCTTAAGGCACTTTCAAAGGAAAGTGATTTTCTCTGAAAGGACAGCATTTAGAAAGTGAAGCAACACTCCATTCACAACGCACAGTGAATTGAAGTGTTGGAACAGACTACTTCTCTTTCAGAGAAACAGATATGAGTTTTTTGTGAATGCTTGTAAGTAGCTTAAGGCACTTTCAAAGGAAAGTGATTTTCTCTGAAAGGACAGCATTTAGAAAGTGAAGCAACACTCCATTCACTGCGCACAGTGAACTGAAGTGTTGGAACAGACTGCTTCTCTTTCAGTGAAATGCATGTGAATTTCTGTTGAATGCTTGTTAGTAGCTTAAGGGACTTTCAAAGGAAAGTGATTTTCTCTGAGAGGACAGCATTTAGAAAGTGAAGCAACACTCCATTCACTTCGCACAGTGAATTGAAATGTTGGAACAGACTGCTTCTCTTTCAGTGAAACGCATGTGAATTTCTGTTGAATGCTTGAAAGTAGCATAAGGCACTTTCAAAGGAAAGTGATTTTCTCTGAAAGGACAGCATTTAGAAAGTGAAGCAACACTCCATTCACAACGCACAGTGAATTGAAGTGTTGGAACAGACTACTTCTCTTTCAGAGAAACAGATATGAGTTTTTTGTGAATGCTTGTAAGTAGCTTAAGGCACTTTCAAAGGAAAGTGATTTTCTCTGAAAGGACAGCATTTAGAAAGTGAAGCAACACTCCATTCACTGTGCACACTTAACTGAAGTGTTGGAACAGACTGCTTCTCTTTCAGTGAAATGCATGTGAATTTCTGTTGAATGCTTGTAAGTAGCTTAAGGCACTTTCAAAGGAAAGTGATTTTCTCTGAAAGGACAGCATTTAGAAAGTGAAGCAACACTCCATTCACTTCGCACAGTGAATTGAAGTGTTGGAACAGACTGCTTCTCTTTCAGAGAAACGCATGTGAATTTCTGTTGAATGCTTGTAATTAGCTTAAGGGACTTTCAAAGGAAAGTGATTTTCTCTGAAAGGACAGCATTTAGAAAGTGAAGCAACATTCCATTCACTTCGCACAGTGAATTGAAGTGTTGGAACAGACTGCTTCTCTTTCAGTGAAACGCATGTGAATTTATGTTGAATGCTTGTAAGTAGCTTAAGGCACTTTCAAAGGAAAGTGATTTTCTCTGAAAGGACAGCATTTACAAAGTGAAGCAACAGTCCATTCACTTCGCACTGTGAATTGAAGTGTTGGAACAGACTGCTTCTCTTTCAGAGAAACGCATGTGTATTTCTGTTGAATGCTTATTAGTAGCTTAAGGCACTTTCAAAGGAAATTGATTTTCTCTGAAAGGACAGCATTTAGAAAGTGAAGCAACACTCCATTCACAACGCACAGTGAATTGAAGTGTTGGAACAGACTACTTCTCTTTCAGAGAAACAGATATGAGTTTTTTGTGAATCCTTCTAAGTAGCTTAAGGCACTTTCATAGGAAAGTGATTTTCTCTGAAAGGACAGCATTTAGAAAGTGAAGCAACACTCCATTCACTTCGCGCAGTGAATTGAAGTGTTGGAACAGACTGCTTCTCTTTCTGTGAAACGCATGTGAATTTCTGTTGAATGCTTGTAAGTAGCTTAAGGCACTTTCAAAGGAAAGTGATTTTCTCTGAAAGGACAGCATTTAGAAAGTGAAGCAACACTCCATTCACTTCGCACAGTGAATTGAAGTGTTGGAACAGACTGCTTCTCTTTCAGTGAAATGCAAGTGAATTTCTGTTGACTGCTTGTAAGTAGCTTAAGGCACTTTCAAAGGAAAGTGATTTTCTCTGAAAGGACAGCATTTAGAAAGTGAAGCAACACTCCATTCACTTCGCACAGTGAATTGAAAAGTTCTAACAGACTGCTTCTCTTTCAGTGAAACGCATGTGAATTTCTGTTGAATGCTTGAAAGTAGCTTAAGGCACTTTCAAAGGAAAGTGATTTTCTCTGAAAGGACATCATTTAGAAAGTGAAGCAACACTCCGTTCACTTCACATAGTGAATTGAAGTGTTGGAACAGACTGCTTCTCTTTCAGAGAAACGCATGTGAATTTCTGTTGAATGCTTGTAAGTAGCTTAAGGCACTTTCAAAGAAAAGTGATTTTCTCTGAAAGGACAGCATTTAGAAAGTGAAGCAACACTCCATTCACAACGCACAGTGAATTGAAGTGTTGGAACAGACTACTTCTCTTTCAGAGAAACAGATATGAGTTTTATGTGAATGCTTGTAAGTAGCTTAAGGCACTTTCAAAGGAAAGTGATTTTCTCTGAAAGGACAGCATTTAGAAAGTGAAGCAACACTCCATTCACTTCGCACAGTGAATTGAAGTGTTGGAACAGACTGCTTTTCTTTTTTGTGAAATGCATGTGAATTTCTGTTGAATGCTTGTAAGTAGCTTAAGGCACTTTCAAAGGAAAGTAATTTTCTCGGAAAGGACAGCATTTAGGAAGTGAAGCAACACTCCATTCACTTCGCACAGTGAATTGAAGTGTTGGAACAGACTGCTTCTCTTTCAGTGAAATGCATGTGAATTTCTGTTGAATGCTTGTAAGTAGCTTAAGGCACTTTCAAAGGAAAGTGATTTTCTCTGAAAGGACAGCATTTACAAAGTGAAGCAACAGTCCATTCACTTCGCACTGTGAATTGAAGTGTTGGAACAGACTGCTTCTCTTTCAGAGAAACGCATGTGTATTTCTGTTGAATGCTTATGAGTAGCTTAAGGCACTTTCAAAGGAAAGTGATTTTCTCTGAAAGGACAGCATTTAGAAAGTGAAGCAACACTCCATTCACAACGCACAGTGAATTGAAGTGTTGGAACAGACCTCTTCTCTTTCAGAGAAACAGATATGAGTTTTTTGTGAATGCTTGTAAGTAGCTTAAGGCACTTTCATAGGAAAGTGATTTTCTCTGAAAGGACAGCATTTACAAAGTGAAGCAACAGTCCATTCACTTCGCACAGTGAATTGAAGTGTTGGAACAGACTGCTTCTCTTTCTGTGAAACGCATGTTAATTTCTGTTGAATGCTTGTAAGTAGCTTAAGGCACTTTCAAAGGAAAGTGATTTTCTCTGAAAGGACAGCATTTACAAAGTGAAGCAACAGTCCATTCACTTCGCACTGTGAATTGAAGTGTTGGAACAGACTGCTTCTCTTTCAGAGAAACGCATGTGAATTTCTGTTGAATGCTTGTAAGTAGATTAAGGAACTTTCAAAGGAAAGTGATTTTCTCTGAAAGGACAGCATTTACAAAGTGAAGCAACAGTCCATTCACTTCGCACTGTGAATTGAAGTGTTGGAACAGACTGCTTCTCTTGCAGAGAAACACATGTGTATTTCTGTTGAATGCTTATGAGTAGCTTAAGGCACTTTCAAAGGAAAGTGATTTTCACTGAAAGGACAGCATTTAGAAAGTGAAGCAACACTCCATTCACAACGCACAGTGAATTCAAGTGTTGGAACAGACTACTTCTCTTTCAGAGAAACAGATATGAGTTTTTTGTGAATGCTTGTAAGTAGCTTAAGGCACTTTCAAAGGAAAGTGATTTTCTCTGAAAGGACAGCATTTAGAAAGTGAAGCAACACTCCATTCACTTCGCACAGTGAATTGAAGTGTTGGAACAGACTGCTTCTCTTTCAGTGAAAGGCAAGTGAATTTCTGTTGAATGCTTGTAAGTAGCTTAAGGCACTTTCAAAGGAAAGTGATTTTCTCTGAAAGGACAGCATTTAGAAAGTGAAGCAACACTCCATTCACTTCGCACAGTGAATTGAAATGTTGGAACAGACTGCTTCTCTTTCAGTGAAACGCATGTGAATTTCTGTTGAATGCTTGAAAGTAGCTTAAGGCACTTTCAAAGGAAAGTGATTTTCTCTGAAAGGACAGCATTTAGAAAGTGAAGCAACACTCCATTCACAACGCACAGTGAATTGAAGTGTTGGAACAGACTACTTCTCTTTCAGAGAAACAGATATGAGTTTTTTGTGAATGCTTGTAAGTAGCTTAAGGCACTTTCAAAGGAAAGTGATTTTCTCTGAAAGGACAGCATTTAGAAAGTGAAGCAACACTCCATTCACTGCGCACAGTGAACTGAAGTGTTGGAACAGACTGCTTCTCTTTCAGTGAAATGCATGTGAATTTCTGTTGAATGCTTGTTAGTAGCTTAAGGAACTTTCAAAGGAAAGTGATTTTCTCTGAAAGGACAGCATTTAGAAAGTGAAGCAACATTCCATTCACTTCGCACAGTGAATTGAAGTGTTGGAACAGACTGCTTCTCTTTCAGTGAAACGCATGTGAATTTATGTTGAATGCTTGTAAGTAGCTTAAGGCACTTTCAAAGCAAAGTGATTTTCTCTGAAAGGACAGCATTTACAAAGTGAAGCAACAGTCCATTCACTTCGCACTGTGAATTGAAGTGTTGGAACAGACTGCTTCTCTTTCTGTGAAACGCATGTGAATTTCTGTTGAATGCTTGTAAGTAGCTTAAGGCACTTTCAAAGGAAAGTGATTTTCTCTGAAAGGACAGCATTTACAAAGTGAAGCAACAGTCCATTCACTTCGCACTGTGAATTGAAGTGTTGGAACAGACTGCTTCTCTTGCACAGAATCACATGTGTATTTCTGTTGAATGCTTATGAGTAGCTTAAGGCACTTTCAAAGGAAAGTGATTTTCACTGAAAGGACAGCATTTAGAAAGTGAAGCAACACTCCATTCACAACGCACAGTGAATTCAAGTGTTGGAACAGACTACTTCTCTTTCAGAGAAACAGATATGAGTTTTTTGTGAATGCTTGTAAGTAGCTTAAGGCACATTCAAAGGAAAGTGATTTTCTCTGAAAGGACAGCATTTAGAAAGTGAAGCAACACTCCATTCACTTCGCACAGTGAATTGAAGTGTTGGAACAGACTGCTTCTCTTTCAGTGAAATGCAAGTGAATTTCTGTTGAATGCTTGTAAGTAGCTTAAGGCACTTTCAAAGGAAAGTGATTTTCTCTGAAAGGACAGCATTTAGAAAGTGAAGCAACACTCCATTCACTTCGCACAGTGAATTGAAATGTTGGAACAGACTGCTTCTCTTTCAGTGAAACGCATGTGAATTTCTGTTGAATGCTTGAAAGTAGCTTAAGGCACTTTCAAAGGAAAGTGATTTTCTCTGAAAGGACAGCATTTAGAAAGTGAAGCAACACTCCATTCACAACGCACAGTGAATTGAAGTGTTGGAACAGACTACTTCTCTTTCAGAGAAACAGATATGAGTTTTTTGTGAATGCTTGTAAGTAGCTTAAGGCACTTTCAAAGGAAAGTGATTTTCTCTGAAAGGACAGCATTTAGAAAGTGAAGCAACACTCCATTCACTGCGCACAGTGAACTGAAGTGTTGGAACAGACTGCTTCTCTTTCAGTGAAATGCATGTGAATTTCTGTTGAATGCTTGTTAGTAGCTTAAGGGACTTTCAAAGGAAAGTGATTTTCTCTGAAAGGACAGCATTTAGAAAGTGAAGCAACATTCCATTCACTTCGCACAGTGAATTGAAGTGTTGGAACAGACTGCTTCTCTTTCAGTGAAACGCATGTGAATTTATGTTGAATGCTTGTAAGTAGCTTAAGGCACTTTCAAAGGAAAGTGATTTTCTCTGAAAGGACAGCATTTACAAAGTGAAGCAACAGTCCATTCACTTCGCACTGTGAATTGAAGTGTTGGAACAGACTGCTTCTCTTTCAGAGAAACGCATGTGTATTTCTGTTGAATGCTTATTAGTAGCTTAAGGCACTTTCAAAGGAAATTGATTTTCTCTGAAAGGACAGCATTTAGAAAGTGAAGCAACACTCCATTCACAACGCACAGTGAATTGAAGTGTTGGAAGAGACTACTTCTCTTTCAGAGAAACAGATATGAGTTTTTTGTGAATCCTTGTAAGTAGCTTAAGGCACTTTCATAGGAAAATGATTTTCTCTGAAAGGACAGCATTTAGAAAGTGAAGCAACACTCCATTCACTTCGCACAGTGAATTGAAGTGTTGGAACAGACTGCTTCTCTATCTGTGAAACGCATGTGAATTTCTGTTGAATGCTTGTAAGTAGCTTAAGGCACTTTCAAAGGAAAGTGATTTTCTCTGAAAGGACAGCATTTACAAAGTGACGCAACAGTCCATTCACTTCGCACTGTGAATTGAAGTGTTGGAACAGACTGCTTCTCTTTCAGAGAATCGCATGTGAATTTCTGTTGAATGCTTGTAAGTAGATTAAGGAACTTTCAAAGGAAAGTGATTTTCTCTGAAAGGACAGCATTTACAAAGTGAAGCAACAGTCCATTCACTTCGCACTGTGAATTGAAGTGTTGGAACAGACTGCTTCTCTTTCAGAGAAACGCGTGTGTATTTCTGTTGAATGCTTATGAGTAGCTTAAGGCACTTTCAAAGGAAAGTGATTTTCTCTGAAAGGACAGCATTTAGAAAGTGAAGCAACACTCCATTCACTGCACAGTGAACTGAAGTGTTGGAACAGACTGCTTCTCTTTCAGTGAAACACATGTGAATTTCTGTTGAATGCTTGTAAGTAGCTTAAGGCACTTTCAAAGGAAAGTGATTTTCTCTGAAAGGACAGCATTTAGAAAGTGAAGCAACACTCCATTCACTTCGCACAGTGAATTGAAGTGTTGGAACAGACTGCTTCTCTTTCAGTGAAATGCATGTGAATTTCTGTTGAATGCTTGTAAGTAGCTTAAGGGACTTTCAAAGGAAAGTGATTTTCTCTTAAAGGACAGCATTTAGAAAGTGAAGCAACATTCCATTCACTTCGCACTGTGAATTGAAGTGTTGGAACAGACTGCTTCTCTTTCAGAGAAACGCGTGTGTATTTCTGTTGAATGCTTATGAGTACCTTAAGGCACTTTCAAAGGAATGTGATTTTCTCTGAAAGGACAGCATTTAGAAAGTGAAGCAACACTCCATTCACAACGCACAGTGAATTGAAGTGTTGGAACAGACTACTTCTCTTTCAGAGAAACAGATATGAGTTTTTTGTGAATGCTTGTAAGTAGCTTAAGGCACTTTCAAAGGAAAGTGATTTTCTCTGAAAGGACAGCATTTAGAAAGTGAAGCAACACTCCAATCACTTCGCACAGTGAATTGAAGTGATGGAACAGACTGCTTCTCTTTCAGTGAAATGCAAGTGAATTTCTGTTGAATGCTTGTAAGTAGCTTAAGGCACTTTCAAAGGAAAGTGATTTTCTCTGAAAGGACAGCATTTAGAAAGTGAAGCAACACTCCATTCACTTCGCACAGTGAATTGAAGTGTTGGAACAGACTGCTTTTCTTTTTTGTGAAATGCATGTGAATTTCTGTTGAATGCTTGTAAGTAGCTTAAGGCACTTTCAAAGAAAGTAATTTTCTCGGAAAGGACAGCATTTAGGAAGTGAAGCAACACTCCATTCACTTCGCACAGTGAATTGAAGTGTTGGAACAGACTGCTTCTCTTTCAGTGAAATGCATGTGAATTTCTGTTGAATGCTTGTAAGTAGCTTAAGGCACTTTCAAAGGAAAGTGATTTTCTCTGAAAGGACAGCATTTACAAAGTGAAGCAACAGTCCATTCACTTCGCACTGTGAATTGAAGTGTTGGAACAGACTGCTTCTCTTTCAGAGAAACGCATGTGTATTTCTGTTGAATGCTTATGAGTAGCTTAAGGCACTTTCAAAGGAAAGTGATTTTCTCTGAAAGGACAGCATTTAGAAAGTGAAGCAACACTCCATTCACAACGCACAGTGAATTGAAGTGTTGGAACAGACCTCTTCTCTTTCAGAGAAACAGATATGAGTTTTTTGTGAATGCTTGTAAGTAGCTTAAGGCACTTTCATAGGAAAGTGATTTTCTCTGAAAGGACAGCATTTACAAAGTGAAGCAACAGTCCATTCACTTCGCACAGTGAATTGAAGTGTTGGAACAGACTGCTTCTCTTTCTGTGAAACGCATGTTAATTTCTGTTGAATGCTTGTAAGTAGCTTAAGGCACTTTCAAAGGAAAGTGATTTTCTCTGAAAGGACAGCATTTACAAAGTGAAGCAACAGTCCATTCACTTCGCACTGTGAATTGAAGTGTTGGAACAGACTGCTTCTCTTTCAGAGAAACGCATGTGAATTTCTGTTGAATGCTTGTAAGTAGATTAAGGAACTTTCAAAGGAAAGTGATTTTCTCTGAAAGGACAGCATTTACAAAGTGAAGCAACAGTCCATTCACTTCGCACTGTGAATTGAAGTGTTGGAACAGACTGCTTCTCTTGCAGAGAAACACATGTGTATTTCTGTTGAATGCTTATGAGTAGCTTAAGGCACTTTCAAAGGAAAGTGATTTTCACTGAAAGGACAGCATTTAGAAAGTGAAGCAACACTCCATTCACAACGCACAGTGAATTCAAGTGTTGGAACAGACTACTTCTCTTTCAGAGAAACAGATATGAGTTTTTTGTGAATGCTTGTAAGTAGCTTAAGGCACTTTCAAAGGAAAGTGATTTTCTCTGAAAGGACAGCATTTAGAAAGTGAAGCAACACTCCATTCACTTCGCACAGTGAATTGAAGTGTTGGAACAGACTGCTTCTCTTTCAGTGAAAGGCAAGTGAATTTCTGTTGAATGCTTGTAAGTAGCTTAAGGCACTTTCAAAGGAAAGTGATTTTCTCTGAAAGGACAGCATTTAGAAAGTGAAGCAACACTCCATTCACTTCGCACAGTGAATTGAAATGTTGGAACAGACTGCTTCTCTTTCAGTGAAACGCATGTGAATTTCTGTTGAATGCTTGAAAGTAGCTTAAGGCACTTTCAAAGGAAAGTGATTTTCTCTGAAAGGACAGCATTTAGAAAGTGAAGCAACACTCCATTCACAACGCACAGTGAATTGAAGTGTTGGAACAGACTACTTCTCTTTCAGAGAAACAGATATGAGTTTTTTGTGAATGCTTGTAAGTAGCTTAAGGCACTTTCAAAGGAAAGTGATTTTCTCTGAAAGGACAGCATTTAGAAAGTGAAGCAACACTCCATTCACTGCGCACAGTGAACTGAAGTGTTGGAACAGACTGCTTCTCTTTCAGTGAAATGCATGTGAATTTCTGTTGAATGCTTGTTAGTAGCTTAAGGAACTTTCAAAGGAAAGTGATTTTCTCTGAAAGGACAGCATTTAGAAAGTGAAGCAACATTCCATTCACTTCGCACAGTGAATTGAAGTGTTGGAACAGACTGCTTCTCTTTCAGTGAAACGCATGTGAATTTATGTTGAATGCTTGTAAGTAGCTTAAGGCACTTTCAAAGCAAAGTGATTTTCTCTGAAAGGACAGCATTTACAAAGTGAAGCAACAGTCCATTCACTTCGCACTGTGAATTGAAGTGTTGGAACAGACTGCTTCTCTTTCTGTGAAACGCATGTGAATTTCTGTTGAATGCTTGTAAGTAGCTTAAGGCACTTTCAAAGGAAAGTGATTTTCTCTGAAAGGACAGCATTTACAAAGTGAAGCAACAGTCCATTCACTTCGCACTGTGAATTGAAGTGTTGGAACAGACTGCTTCTCTTGCACAGAATCACATGTGTATTTCTGTTGAATGCTTATGAGTAGCTTAAGGCACTTTCAAAGGAAAGTGATTTTCACTGAAAGGACAGCATTTAGAAAGTGAAGCAACACTCCATTCACAACGCACAGTGAATTCAAGTGTTGGAACAGACTACTTCTCTTTCAGAGAAACAGATATGAGTTTTTTGTGAATGCTTGTAAGTAGCTTAAGGCACATTCAAAGGAAAGTGATTTTCTCTGAAAGGACAGCATTTAGAAAGTGAAGCAACACTCCATTCACTTCGCACAGTGAATTGAAGTGTTGGAACAGACTGCTTCTCTTTCAGTGAAATGCAAGTGAATTTCTGTTGAATGCTTGTAAGTAGCTTAAGGCACTTTCAAAGGAAAGTGATTTTCTCTGAAAGGACAGCATTTAGAAAGTGAAGCAACACTCCATTCACTTCGCACAGTGAATTGAAATGTTGGAACAGACTGCTTCTCTTTCAGTGAAACGCATGTGAATTTCTGTTGAATGCTTGAAAGTAGCTTAAGGCACTTTCAAAGGAAAGTGATTTTCTCTGAAAGGACAGCATTTAGAAAGTGAAGCAACACTCCATTCACAACGCACAGTGAATTGAAGTGTTGGAACAGACTACTTCTCTTTCAGAGAAACAGATATGAGTTTTTTGTGAATGCTTGTAAGTAGCTTAAGGCACTTTCAAAGGAAAGTGATTTTCTCTGAAAGGACAGCATTTAGAAAGTGAAGCAACACTCCATTCACTGCGCACAGTGAACTGAAGTGTTGGAACAGACTGCTTCTCTTTCAGTGAAATGCATGTGAATTTCTGTTGAATGCTTGTTAGTAGCTTAAGGGACTTTCAAAGGAAAGTGATTTTCTCTGAAAGGACAGCATTTAGAAAGTGAAGCAACATTCCATTCACTTCGCACAGTGAATTGAAGTGTTGGAACAGACTGCTTCTCTTTCAGTGAAACGCATGTGAATTTATGTTGAATGCTTGTAAGTAGCTTAAGGCACTTTCAAAGGAAAGTGATTTTCTCTGAAAGGACAGCATTTACAAAGTGAAGCAACAGTCCATTCACTTCGCACTGTGAATTGAAGTGTTGGAACAGACTGCTTCTCTTTCAGAGAAACGCATGTGTATTTCTGTTGAATGCTTATTAGTAGCTTAAGGCACTTTCAAAGGAAATTGATTTTCTCTGAAAGGACAGCATTTAGAAAGTGAAGCAACACTCCATTCACAACGCACAGTGAATTGAAGTGTTGGAAGAGACTACTTCTCTTTCAGAGAAACAGATATGAGTTTTTTGTGAATCCTTGTAAGTAGCTTAAGGCACTTTCATAGGAAAATGATTTTCTCTGAAAGGACAGCATTTAGAAAGTGAAGCAACACTCCATTCACTTCGCACAGTGAATTGAAGTGTTGGAACAGACTGCTTCTCTATCTGTGAAACGCATGTGAATTTCTGTTGAATGCTTGTAAGTAGCTTAAGGCACTTTCAAAGGAAAGTGATTTTCTCTGAAAGGACAGCATTTACAAAGTGACGCAACAGTCCATTCACTTCGCACTGTGAATTGAAGTGTTGGAACAGACTGCTTCTCTTTCAGAGAATCGCATGTGAATTTCTGTTGAATGCTTGTAAGTAGATTAAGGAACTTTCAAAGGAAAGTGATTTTCTCTGAAAGGACAGCATTTACAAAGTGAAGCAACAGTCCATTCACTTCGCACTGTGAATTGAAGTGTTGGAACAGACTGCTTCTCTTTCAGAGAAACGCGTGTGTATTTCTGTTGAATGCTTATGAGTAGCTTAAGGCACTTTCAAAGGAAAGTGATTTTCTCTGAAAGGACAGCATTTAGAAAGTGAAGCAACACTCCATTCACTGCACAGTGAACTGAAGTGTTGGAACAGACTGCTTCTCTTTCAGTGAAACACATGTGAATTTCTGTTGAATGCTTGTAAGTAGCTTAAGGCACTTTCAAAGGAAAGTGATTTTCTCTGAAAGGACAGCATTTAGAAAGTGAAGCAACACTCCATTCACTTCGCACAGTGAATTGAAGTGTTGGAACAGACTGCTTCTCTTTCAGTGAAATGCATGTGAATTTCTGTTGAATGCTTGTAAGTAGCTTAAGGGACTTTCAAAGGAAAGTGATTTTCTCTTAAAGGACAGCATTTAGAAAGTGAAGCAACATTCCATTCACTTCGCACTGTGAATTGAAGTGTTGGAACAGACTGCTTCTCTTTCAGAGAAACGCGTGTGTATTTCTGTTGAATGCTTATGAGTACCTTAAGGCACTTTCAAAGGAATGTGATTTTCTCTGAAAGGACAGCATTTAGAAAGTGAAGCAACACTCCATTCACAACGCACAGTGAATTGAAGTGTTGGAACAGACTACTTCTCTTTCAGAGAAACAGATATGAGTTTTTTGTGAATGCTTGTAAGTAGCTTAAGGCACTTTCAAAGGAAAGTGATTTTCTCTGAAAGGACAGCATTTAGAAAGTGAAGCAACACTCCAATCACTTCGCACAGTGAATTGAAGTGATGGAACAGACTGCTTCTCTTTCAGTGAAATGCAAGTGAATTTCTGTTGAATGCTTGTAAGTAGCTTAAGGCACTTTCAAAGGAAAGTGATTTTCTCTGAAAGGACAGCATTTAGAAAGTGAAGCAACACTCCATTCACTTCGCACAGTGAATTGAAATGTTCTAACAGACTGCTTCTCTTTCAGTGAAACGCATGTGAATTTCTGTTGAATGCTTGAAAGTAGCTTAAGGCACTTTCAAAGGAAAGTGATTTTCTCTGAAAGGACATCATTTAGAAAGTGAAGCAACACTCCGTTCACTTCACATAGTGAATTGAAGTGTTGGAACAGACTGCTTCTCTTTCAGAGAAACGCATGTGAATTTCTGTTGAATGCTTGTAAGTAGCTTAAGGCACTTTCAAAGAAAAGTGATTTTCTCTGAAAGGACAGCATTTAGAAAGTGAAGCAACACTCCATTCACAACGCACAGTGAATTGAAGTGTTGGAACAGACTACTTCTCTTTCAGAGAAACAGATATGAGTTTTATGTGAATGCTTGTAAGTAGCTTAAGGCACTTTCAAAGGAAAGTGATTTTCTCTGAAAGGACAGCATTTAGAAAGTGAAGCAACACTCCATTCACTTCGCACAGTGAACTGAAGTGTTGGAACAGACTGCTCCTCTTTCAGTGAAATGCATGTGAATTTCTGTTGAATGCTTGTAAGTAGCTTAAGGCACTTTCAAAGGAAAGTGATTTTCTCTGAAAGGACAGCATTTAGAAAGTGAAGCAACACTCCATTCACTTCGCACAGTGAATTGAAGTGTTGGAACAGACTGCTTCTCTTTCAGTGAAATGCATGTGAATTTCTGTTGAATGCTTATAAGTAGCTTAAGGCACTTGCAAAGGAAAGTGATTTTCTCTGAAAGGACAGCATTTACAAAGTGAAGCAACTGTCCATTCACTTCGCACTGTGAATTGAAGTGTTGGAACAGACTGCTTCTCTTTCAGAGAAACGCATGTGAATTTCTGTTGAATGCTTGTAAGTAGATTAAGGAACTTTCAAAGGAAAGTGATTTTCTCTGAAAAGACAGCATTTACAAAGTGAAGCAACAGTCCATTCACTTCGCACTGTGAATTGAAGTGTTGGAACAGACTGCTTCTCTTTCAGAGAAACGCATGTGTATTTCTGTTGAATGCTTATGAGTAGCTTAAGGCACTTTCAAAGGAAAGTGATTTTCTCTGAGAGGACAGCATTTAGAAAGTGAAGCAACACTCCATTCACAACGCACAGTGAATTGAAGTGTTGGAACAGACTACTTCTCTTTCAGAGAAACAGATATGAGTTTTTTGTGAATCCTTGTAAGTAGCTTAAGGCACTTTCAAAGGAATGTGATTTTCTCTGAAAGGACAGCATTTAGAAAGTGAAGCAACACTCCATTCACAACGCACAGTGAATTGAAGTGTTGGAACAGACTGCTTCTCTTTCAGTGAAATGCATGTGAATTTCTGTTGAATGCTTGAAAGTAGCTTAAGGCACTTTCAAAGGAAAGTGATTTTCTCTGAAAGGACAGCATTTAGAAAGTGAAGCAACATTCCATTCACTTCGCACAGTGAATTGAAGTGTTGGAACAGACTGCTTCTCTTTCAGTGAAACGCATGTGAATTTATGTTGAATGCTTGTAAGTAGCTTAAGGCACTTTCAAAGGAAAGTGATTTTCTCTGAAAGGACAGCATTTACAAAGTGAAGCAACAGTCCATTCACTTCGCACTGTGAATTGAAGTGTTGGAACAGACTGCTTCTCTTTCAGAGAAACGCATGTGTATTTCTGTTGAATGCTTATTAGTAGCTTAAGGCACTTTCAAAGGAAATTGATTTTCTCTGAAAGGACAGCATTTAGAAAGTGAAGCAACACTCCATTCACAACGCACAGTGAATTGAAGTGTTGGAAGAGACTACTTCTCTTTCAGAGAAACAGATATGAGTTTTTTGTGAATCCTTGTAAGTAGCTTAAGGCACTTTCATAGGAAAGTGATTTTCTCTGAAAGGACAGCATTGAGAAAGTGAAGCAACACTCCATTCACTTCGCACAGTGAATTGAAGTGTTGGAACAGACTGCTTCTCTATCTGTGAAACGCATGTGAATTTCTGTTGAATGCTGGTAAGTAGCTTAAGGCACTTTCAAAGGAAAGTGATTTTCTCTGAAAGGACAGCATTTACAAAGTGAAGCAACAGTCCATTCACTTCGCACTGTGAATTGAAGTGTTGGAACAGACTGCTTCTCTTTCAGAGAAACGCATGTGAATTTCTGTTGAATGCTTGTAAGTAGATTAAGGAACTTTCAAAGGAAAGTGATTTTCTCTGAAAGGACAGCATTTACAAAGTGAAGCAACAGTCCATTCACTTCGCACTGTGAATTGAAGTGTTGGAACAGACTGCTTCTCTTTCAGAGAAACGCGTGTGTATTTCTGTTGAATGCTTATGAGTAGCTTAAGGCACTTTCAAAGGAAAGTGATTTTCTCTGAAAGGACAGCATTTAGAAAGTGAAGCAACACTCCATTCACTGCGCACAGTGAACTGAAGTGTTGGAACAGACTGCTTCTCTTTCAGTGAAATGCATGTAAATTTCTGTTGAATGCTTGTAAGTAGCTTAAGGCACTTTCAAAGGAAAGTGATTTTCTCTGAAAGGACAGCATTTAGAAAGTGAAGCAACACTCCATTCACTTCGCACAGTGAATTGAAGTGTTGGAAGAGACTGCTTCTCTTTCAGTGAAATGCATGTGAATTTCTGTTGAATGCTTGTAAGTAGCTTAAGGGACTTTCAAAGGAAAGTGATTTTCTCTGAAAGGACAGCATTTAGAAAGTGAAGCAACATTCCATTCACTTCGCACAGTGAATTGAAGTGTTGGAACAGACTGCTTCTCTTTCAGTGAAACGCATGTGAATTTATGTTGAATGCTTATTAGTAGCTTAAGGCACTTTAAAGGAAATTGATTTTCTCTGAAAGGACAGCATTTAGAAAGTGAAGCAACACTCCATTCACAACGCACAGTGAATTGAAGTGTTGGAAGAGACTACTTCTCTTTCAGAGAAACAGATATGAGTTTTTTGTGAATCCTTGTAAGTAGCTTAAGGCACTTTCATAGGAAAGTGATTTTCTCTGAAAGGACAGCATTTAGAAAGTGAAGCAACACTCCATTCACTTCGCACAGTGAATTGAAGTGTTGGAACAGACTGCTTCTCTTTCTGTGAAACGCATGTGAATTTCTGTTGAATGCTTGTAAGTAGCTTAAGGCACTTTCAAAGGAAAGTGATTTTCTCTGAAAGGACAGCATTTACAAAGTGAAGCAACAGTCCATTCACTTCGCACTGTGAATTGAAGTGTTGGAACAGACTGCTTCTCTTTCAGAGAAACGCATGTGAATTTCTGTTGAATGCTTGTAAGTAGATTAAGGAACTTTCAAAGGAAAGTGATTTTCTCTGAAAGGACAGCATTTACAAAGTGAAGCAACAGTCCATTCACTTCGCACTGTGAATTGAAGTGTTGGAACAGACTGCTTCTCTTTCAGAGAAACGCGTGTGTATTTCTGTTGAATGCTTATGAGTAGCTTAAGGCACTTTCAAAGGAATGTGATTTTCTCTGAAAGGACAGCATTTAGAAAGTGAAGCAACACTCCATTCACAACGCACAGTGAATTGAAGTGTTGGAACAGACTACTTCTCTTTCAGAGAAACAGATATGAGTTTTTTGTGAATGCTTGTAAGTAGCTTAAGGCACTTTCAAAGGAAAGTGATTTTCTCTGAAAGGACAGCATTTAGAAAGTGAAGCAACACTCCAATCACTTCGCACAGTGAATTGAAGTGTTGGAACAGACTGCTTCTCTTTCAGTGAAATGCAAGTGAATTTCTGTTGAATGCTTGTAAGTAGCTTAAGGCACTTTCAAAGGAAAGTGATTTTCTCTGAAAGGACAGCATTTAGAAAGTGAAGCAACACTCCATTCACTTCGCACAGTGAATTGAAATGTTCTAACAAACTGCTTCTCTTTCAGTGAAACGCATGTGAATTTCTGTTGAATGCTTGAAAGTAGCTTAAGGCACTTTCAAAGGAAAGTGATTTTCTCTGAAAGGACATCATTTAGAAAGTGAAGCAACACTCCGTTCACTTCACATAGTGAATTGAAGTGTTGGAACAGACTGCTTCTCTTTCAGAGAAACGCATGTGAATTTCTGTTGAATGCTTGTAAGTAGCTTAAGGCACTTTCAAAGAAAAGTGATTTTCTCTGAAAGGACAGCATTTAGAAAGTGAAGCAACACTCCATTCACAACGCACAGTGAATTGAAGTGTTGGAACAGACTACTTCTCTTTCAGAGAAACAGATATGAGTTTTATGTGAATGCTTGTAAGTAGCTTAAGGCACTTTCAAAGGAAATTGATTTTCTCTGAAAGGACAGCATTTAGAAAGTGAAGCAACACTCCATTCACTTCGCACAGTGAACTGAAGTGTTGGAACAGACTGCTTCTCTTTCAGTGAAATGCATGTGAATTTCTGTTGAATGCTTGTAAGTAGCTTAAGGCACTTTCAAAGGAAAGTGATTTTCTCTGAAAGGACAGCATTTAGAAAGTGAAGCAACACTCCATTCACTTCGCACAGTGAATTGAAGTGTTGGAACAGACTGCTTCTCTTTCAGTGAAACGCATGTGAATTTCTGTTGAATGCTTGTAAGTAGCTTAAGGGACTTTCAAAGGAAAGTGATTTTCTCTGAAAGGACAGCATTTAGAAAGTGAAGCAACATTCCATTCACTTCGCACAGTGAATTGAAGTGTTGGAACAGACTGCTTCTCTTTCAGTGAAACGCATGTGAATTTATGTTGAATGCTTATTAGTAGCTTAAGGCACTTTAAAGGAAATTGATTTTCTCTGAAAGGACAGCATTTAGAAAGTGAAGCAACACTCCATTCACAACGCACAGTGAATTGAAGTGTTGGAAGAGACTACTTCTCTTTCAGAGAAACAGATATGAGTTTTTTGTGAATCCTTGTAAGTAGCTTAAGGCACTTTCATAGGAAAGTGATTTTCTCTGAAAGGACAGCATTTAGAGAGTGAAGCAACACTCCATTCACTTCGCACAGTGAATTGAAGTGTTGGAACAGACTGCTTCTCTTTCTGTGAAACGCATGTGAATTTCTGTTGAATGCTTGTAAGTAGCTTAAGGCACTTTCAAAGGAAAGTGATTTTCTCTGAAAGGACAGCATTTACAAAGTGAAGCAACAGTCCATTCACTTCGCACTGTGAATTGAAGTGTTGGAACAGACTGCTTCTCTTTCAGAGAAACGCATGTGAATTTCTGTTGAATGCTTGTAAGTAGATTAAGGAACTTTCAAAGGAAAGTGATTTTCTCTGAAAGGACAGCATTTAGAAAGTGAAGCAACACTCCATTCACAACGCACAGTGAATTGAAGTGTTGGAACAGACTACTTCTCTTTCAGAGAAACAGATATGAGTTTTATGTGAATGCTTGTAAGTAGCTTAAGGCACTTTCAAAGGAAATTGATTTTCTCTGAAAGGACAGCATTTAGAAAGTGAAGCAACACTCCATTCACTTCGCACAGTGAACTGAAGTGTTGGAACAGACTGCTTCTCTTTCAGTGAAATGCATGTGAATTTCTGTTGAATGCTTGTAAGTAGCTTAAGGCACTTTCAAAGGAAAGTGATTTTCTCTGAAAGGACAGCATTTAGAAAGTGAAGCAACACTCCATTCACTTCGCACAGTGAATTGAAGTGTTGGAACAGACTGCTTCTCTTTCAGTGAAACGCATGTGAATTTCTGTTGAATGCTTGTAAGTAGCTTAAGGGACTTTCAAAGGAAAGTGATTTTCTCTGAAAGGACAGCATTTAGAAAGTGAAGCAACATTCCATTCACTTCGCACAGTGAATTGAAGTGTTGGAACAGACTGCTTCTCTTTCAGTGAAACGCATGTGAATTTATGTTGAATGCTTATTAGTAGCTTAAGGCACTTTAAAGGAAATTGATTTTCTCTGAAAGGACAGCATTTAGAAAGTGAAGCAACACTCCATTCACAACGCACAGTGAATTGAAGTGTTGGAAGAGACTACTTCTCTTTCAGAGAAACAGATATGAGTTTTTTGTGAATCCTTGTAAGTAGCTTAAGGCACTTTCATAGGAAAGTGATTTTCTCTGAAAGGACAGCATTTAGAGAGTGAAGCAACACTCCATTCACTTCGCACAGTGAATTGAAGTGTTGGAACAGACTGCTTCTCTTTCTGTGAAACGCATGTGAATTTCTGTTGAATGCCTGTAAGTAGCTTAAGGCACTTTCAAAGGAAAGTGATTTTCTCTGAAAGGACAGCATTTACAAAGTGAAGCAACAGTCCATTCACTTCGCACTGTGAATTGAAGTGTTGGAACAGACTGCTTCTCTTTCAGAGAAACGCATGTGAATTTCTGTTGAATGCTTGTAAGTAGATTAAGGAACTTTCAAAGGAAAGTGATTTTCTCTGAAAGGACAGCATTTACAAAGTGAAGCAACAGTCCATTCACTTCGCACTGTGAATTGAAGTGTTGGAACAGACTGCTTCTCTTTCAGAGAAACGCGTGTGTATTTCTGTTGAATGCTTATGAGTAGCTTAAGGCACTTTCAAAGGAATGTGATTTTCTCTGAAAGGACAGCATTTAGAAAGTGAAGCAACACTCCATTCACAACGCACAGTGAATTGAAGTGTAGGAACAGACTACTTCTCTTTCAGAGAAACAGATATGAGTTTTTTGTGAATGCTTGTAAGTAGCTTAAGGCACTTTCAAAGGAAAGTGATTTTCTCTGAAAGGACAGCATTTAGAAAGTGAAGCAACACTCCAATCACTTCGCACAGTGAATTGAAGTGTTGGAACAGACTGCTTCTCTTTCAGTGAAATGCAAGTGAATTTCTGTTGAATGCTTGTAAGTAGCTTAAGGCACTTTCAAAGGAAAGTGATTTTCTCTGAAAGGACAGCATTTAGAAAGTGAAGCAACACTCCATTCACTTCGCACAGTGAATTGAAATGTTCTAACAGACTGCTTCTCTTTCAGTGAAACGCATGTGAATTTCTGTTGAATGCTTGAAAGTAGCTTAAGGCACTTTCAAAGGAAAGTGATTTTCTCTGAAAGGACATCATTTAGAAAGTGAAGCAACACTCCGTTCACTTCACATAGTGAATTGAAGTGTTGGAACAGACTGCTTCTCTTTCAGAGAAACGCATGTGAATTTCTGTTGAATGCTTGTAAGTAGCTTAAGGCACTTTCAAAGAAAAGTGATTTTCTCAGAAAGGACAGCATTTAGAAAGTGAAGCAACACTCCATTCACAACGCACAGTGAATTGAAGTGTTGGAACAGACTACTTCTCTTTCAGAGAATCAGATATGAGTTTTATGTGAATGCTTGTAAGTAGCTTAAGGCACTTTCAAAGGAAAGTGATTTTCTCTGAAAGGACAGCATTTAGAAAGTGAAGCAACACTCCATTCACTTCGCACAGTGAACTGAAGTGTTGGAACAGACTGCTCCTCTTTCAGTGAAATGCATGTGAATTTCTGTTGAATGCTTGTAAGTAGCTTAAGGCACTTTCAAAGGAAAGTGATTTTCTCTGAAAGGACAGCATTTAGAAAGTGAAGCAACACTCCATTCACTTCGCACAGTGAATTGAAGTGTTGGAACAGACTGCTTCTCTTTCAGTGAAATGCATGTGAATTTCTGTTGAATGCTTGTAAGTAGCTTAAGGGACTTTCAAAGGAAAGTGATTTTCTCTGAAAGGACAGCATTTACAAAGTGAAGCAACAGTCCATTCACTTCGCACTGTGAATTGAAGTGTTGGAACAGACTGCTTCTCTTTCAGTGAAATGCATGTGAATTTCTGTTGAATGCTTGTAAGTAGCTTAAGGGACTTTCAAAGGAAAGTGATTTTCTCTGAAAGGACAGCATTTAGAAAGTGAAGCAACACTCCATTCACTTCGCACAGTGAATTGAAGTGTTGGAACAGACTGCTTCTTTTTCAGTGAAATGCATGTGAATTTCTGTTGAATGCTTGTAAGTAGCTTAAGGGACTTTCAAAGGAAAGTGATTTTCTCTGAAAGGACAGCATTTAGAAAGTGAAGCAACATTCCATTCACTTCGCACAGTGAATTGAAGTGTTGGAACAGACTGCTTCTCTTTCAGTGAAACGCATGTGAATTTATGTTGAATGCTTGTAAGTAGCTTAAGGCACTTTCAAAGAAAAGTGATTTTCTCTGAAAGGACAGCATTTACAAAGTGAAGCAACAGTCCATTCACTTCGCACTGTGAATTGAAGTGTTGGAACAGACTGCTTCTCTTTCAGAGAAACGCATGTGTATTTCTGTTGAATGCTTATTAGTAGCTTAAGGCACTTTAAAGGAAATTGATTTTCTCTGAAAGGACAGCATTTAGAAAGTGAAGCAACACTCCATTCACAACGCACAGTGAATTGAAGTGTTGGAAGAGACTACTTCTCTTTCAGAGAAACAGATATGAGTTTTTTGTGAATCCTTGTAAGTAGCTTAAGGCACTTTCATAGGAAAGTGATTTTCTCTGAAAGGACAGCATTTAGAAAGTGAAGCAACACTCCAATCACTTCGCACAGTGAATTGAAGTGTTGGAACAGACTGCTTCTCTTTCAGTGAAATGCAAGTGAATTTCTGTTGAATGCTTGTAAGTAGCTTAAGGCACTTTCAAAGGAAAGTGATTTTCTCTGAAAGGACAGCATTTAGAAAGTGAAGCAACACTCCATTCACTTCGCACAGTGAATTGAAATGTTCTAACAGACTGCTTCTCTTTCAGTGAAACGCATGTGAATTTCTGTTGAATGCTTGAAAGTAGCTTAAGGCACTTTCAAAGGAAAGTGATTTTCTCTGAAAGGACATCATTTAGAAAGTGAAGCAACACTCCGTTCACTTCACATAGTGAATTGAAGTGTTGGAACAGACTGCTTCTCTTTCAGAGAAACGCATGTGAATTTCTGTTGAATGCTTGTAAGTAGCTTAAGGCACTTTCAAAGAAAAGTGATTTTCTCTGAAAGGACAGCATTTAGAAAGTGAAGCAACACTCCATTCACTTCGCACAGTGAATTGAAGTGTTGGAACAGACTACTTCTCTTTCAGAGAAACAGATATGAGTTTTATGTGAATGCTTGTAAATAGCTTAAGGCACTTTCAAAGGAAAGTGATTTTCTCTGAAAGGACAGCATTTAGAAAGTGAAGCAACACTCCATTCACTTCGCACAGTGAACTGAAGTGTTGGAACAGACTGCTCCTCTTTCAGTGAAATGCATGTGAATTTCTGTTGAATGCTTGTAAGTAGCTTAAGGCACTTTCAAAGGAAAGTGATTTTCTCTGAAAGGACAGCATTTAGAAAGTGAAGCAACACTCCATTCACTTCGCACAGTGAATTGAAGTGTTGGAACAGACTGCTTCTCTTTCAGTGAAATGCATGTGAATTTCTGTTGAATGCTTATAAGTAGCTTAAGGCACTTTCAAAGGAAAGTGATTTTCTCTGAAAGGACAGCATTTACAAAGTGAAGCAACAGTCCATTCACTTCGCACTGTGAATTGAAGTGTTGGAACAGACTGCTTCTCTTTCAGAGAAACGCATGTGAATTTCTGTTGAATGCTTGTAAGTAGATTAAGGAACTTTCAAAGGAAAGTGATTTTCTCTGAAAAGACAGCATTTACAAAGTGAAGCAACAGTCCATTCACTTCGCACTGTGAATTGAAGTGTTGGAACAGACTGCTTCTCTTTCAGAGAAACGCGTGTGTATTTCTGTTGAATGCTTATGAGTAGCTTAAGGCACTTTCAAAGGAAAGTGATTTTCTCTGAGAGGACAGCATTTAGAAAGTGAAGCAACACTCCATTCACAACGCACAGTGAATTGAAGTGTTGGAACAGACTACTTCTCTTTCAGAGAAACAGATATGAGTTTTTTGTGAATGCTTGTAAGTAGCTTAAGGCACTTTAAAGGAAAGTGATTTTCTCTGAAAGGACAGCATTTAGAAAGTGAAGCAACACTCCATTCACTTCGCACAGTGAATTGAAGTGTTGGAACAGACTGCTTCTCTTTCAGTGAAATGCAAGTGAATTTCTGTTGAATGCTTGTAAGTAGCTTAAGGCACTTTCAAAGGAAAGTGATTTTCTCTGAAAGGACAGCATTTAGAGAGTGAAGCAACACTCCATTCACTTCGCACAGTGAATTGAAATGTTGGAACAGACTGCTTCTCTTTCAGTGAAACGCATGTGAATTTCTGTTGAATGCTTGAAAGTAACTTAAGGCACTTTCAAAGGAAAGTGATTTTCTCTGAAAGGACATCATTTAGAAACTGAAGCAACACTCCATTCACTTCACATAGTGAATTGAAGTGTTGGAACAGACTGCTTCTCTTTCAGAGAAACGCATGTGAATTTCTGTTGAATGCTTGTAAGTAGTTTAAATCACTTTCAAAGGAAAGTGATTTTCTCTGAAAGGACAGCATTTAGAAAGTGAAGCAACACTCCATTCACAACGCACAGTGAATTGAAGTGTTGGAACAGACTACTTCTCTTTCAGAGAAACAGATATGAGTTTTTTGTGAATGCTTGTAAGTAGCTTAAGGCACTTACAAAGGAAAGTGATTTTCTCTGAAAGGACAGCATTTAGAAAGTGAAGCAACACTCCATTCACTGCGCACAGTGAATTGAAGTGTTGGAACAGACTGCTTCTCTTTCAGTGAAATGCATGTGAATTTCTGTTGAATGCTTATAAGTAGCTTAAGGCACTTTCAAAGGAAAGTGATTTTCTCTGAAAGGACAGCATTTACAAAGTGAAGCAACTGTCCATTCACTTCGCACTGTGAATTGAAGTGTTGGAACAGACTGCTTCTCTTTCAGTGAAATGCATGTGAATTTCTGTTGAATGCTTGTAAGTAGCTTAAGGCACTTTCAAAGGAAAGTGATTTTCTCTGAAAGGACAGCATTTAGAATGTGAAGCAACACTCCATTCACTTCGCACAGTGAATTGAAGTGTTGGAACAGACTGCTTCTCTTTCAGTGAAATGCATGTGAATTTCTGTTGAATGCTTGTAAGTAGCTTAAGGGACTTTCAAAGGAAAGTGATTTTCTCTGAAAGGACAGCATTTACAAAGTGAAGCAACAGTCCATTCACTTCGCACTGTGAATTGAAGTGTTGGAACAGACTGCTTCTCTTTCAGAGAAACGCATGTGTATTTCTGTTGAATTCTTATTAGTAGCTTAAGGCACTTTCAAAGGAAATTGATTTTCTCTGAAAGGACAGCATTTAGAAAGTGAAGCAACACTCCATTCACAACGCACAGTGAATTGAAGTGTTGGAACAGACTACTTCTCTTTAAGAGAAACAGATATGAGTTTTTTTTGAATCCTTGTAAGTAGCTTAAGGCACTTTCAAAGGAAAGTGATTTTCTCTGAAAGGACAGCATTTAGAAAGTGAAGCAACACTCCATTCATTTCGCACAGTGAATTAAAGTGTTGGAACAGACTGCTTCTGTTTCAGTGAAATGCATGTGAATTTCTGTTGAATGCTTGTAAGTAGCTTAAGGCACTTTCAAAGGAAAGTGATTTTCTCTGAAAGGACAGCATTTAGAAAGTGAAGCAACACTCCATTCACTTCGCACAGTGAATTGAAGTGTTGGAACAGACTGCTTCTCTTTCAGTGAAACGCATGTGAATTTCTGTTGAATGCTTGTAAGTAGCTTAAGGCACTTTCAAAGGAAAGTGATTTTCTCTGAAAGGACAGCATTTACAAAGTGAAGCAACAGTCCATTCACTTCGCACTGTGAATTGAAGTGTTGGAACAGACTGCTTCTCTTTCAGAGAAACGCATGTGTATTTCTGTTGAATGCTTATGAGTAGCTTAAGGCTCTTTCAAAGGAAAGTGATTTTCTCTGAAAGGACAGCATTTAGAAAGTGAAGCAACACTCCATTCACAACGCACAGTGAATTGAAGTGTTGGAACAGACTACTTCTCTTTCAGAGAAACAGATATGAGTTTTTTGTGAATGCTTGTAAGTAGCTTAAGGCACTTTCATAGGAAAGTGATTTTCTCTGAAAGGACAGCATTTAGAAAGTGAAGCAACACTCCATTCACTTCGCACTGTGAATTGAAGTGTTGGAACAGACTACTTCTCTTTCTGTGAAACGCATGTGAATTTCTGTTGAATGCTTGTAAGTAGTTTAAGGCACTTTGAAAGGAAAGTGATTTTCTCTGAAAGGACAGCATTTACAAAGTGAAGCAACAGTCCATTCACTTCGCACTGTGAATTGAAGTGTTGGAACCTGCTTCTCTTTCAGAGAAACGCATGTGAATTTCTGTTGAATGCTTGTACGTAGATTAAGGAACTTTCAAAGGAAAGTGATTTTCTCTGAAAGGACAGCATTTACAAAGTGAAGCAACAGTCCATTCACTTCGCACTGTGAATTGAAGTGTTGGAACAGACTGCTTCTCTTTCAGAGAAACGCGTGTGTATTTCTGTTGAATGCTTGAAAGTAGCTTAAGGCACTTTCAAAGGAAAGTGATTTTCTCTGAAAGGACATCATTTAGAAAGTGAAGCAACACTCCATTCACTTCACATAGTGAATTGAAGTGTTGGAACAGACTACTTATCTTTCAGAGAAACAGATATGAGTTTTTTGTGAATCCTTGTAAGTTGCTTAAGGCACTTTCAAAGGAAAGTGATTTTCTCTGAAAGGACAGCATTTAGAAAGTGAAGCAACACTCTATTCACTTCGCACAGTGAATTGAAGTGTTGGAACAGACCGCTTCTCTTTCAGTGAAACGCATGTGAATTTCTGTTGAATGCTTGTAAGTAGCTTAAGGCACGTTAAAAGGAAAGTGATTTTCTCTGAAAGGACAGCATTTACAATGTGAAGCAACAGTCCATTCACTTCGCACTGTGAATTGAAGTGTTGGAACAGACTGCTTCTCTTTCAGAGAAATGCATGTGAATTTCTGTTGAATGCTTGTAAGTAGATTAAGGAATTTTCAAAGGAAAGTGATTTTCTCTGAAAGGACAGCATTTACAAAGTGAAGCAACAGTCCATTCACTTCACACTGTGAATTGAAGTGTTGGAACAGACTACTTCTCTTTCAGAGAAACGCATGTGTATTTCTGTTGAATGCTTATGAGTAGCTTAAGGCACTTTCAAAGGAAAGTGATTTTCTCTGAAAGGACAGCATTTAGAAAGTGAAGCAACACTCCATTCACAACGCACAGTGAATTGAAGTGTTGGAACAGACTACTTCTCTTTCAGAGAAACAGATATGAGTTTTTTGTGAATGCTTGTAAGTATCTTAAGGCACTTTCAAAGGAAAGTGATTTTCTCTGAAAGGACAGCATTTAGAAAGTGAAGCAACACTCCATTCACTTCGCACAGTGAATTGAAGTGTTGGAACAGACTGCTTCTCTTTCAGTGAAATGCAAGTGAATTTCTGTTGACTGCTTGTAAGTAGCTTAAGGCACTTTCAAAGGAAAGTGATTTTCTCTGAAAGGACAGCATTTAGAAAGTGAAGCAACACTCAATTCACTTCGCACAGTGAATTGAAATGTTGGAACAGACTGCTTCTCTTTCAGTGAAACGCATGTGAATTTCTGTTGAATGCTTGAAAGTAGCTTAAGGCACTTTCAAAGGAAAGTGATTTTGTCTGAAAGGACATCATTTAGAAAGTGAAGCAACACTCCATTCACTTCACATAGTGAATTGAAGTGTTGGAAGAGACTGCTTCTCTTTCAGAGAAACGCATGTGAATTTCTGTTGAATGCTTGTAAGTAGTTTAAGGCACTTTCAAAGGAAAGTGATATTCTCTGAAAGGACAGCATTTAGAAAATGAAGCAACACTCCATTCACAACGGACAGTGAATTGAAGGATTGGAACAGACTGCTTCTCTTTCTGTGAAACGCATGTGAATTTCTGTTGAATGCATGTAAGTAGCTTAAGGCACTTTCAAAGGAAAGTGATTTTCTCTGAAAGGACAGCATTTACAAAGTGAAGCAACAGTCCATTCACTTCGCACTGTGAATTGAAGTGTTGGAACAGACTGCTTCTCTTTCAGAGAAACGCATGTGTATTTCTGTTGAATGCTTATGAGTAGGTTAAGGCACTTTCAAAGGAAAGTGATTTTCTCTGAAAGGACATCATTTAGAAAGTGAAGCAACACTCCATTCACAACGCACAGTGAATTGAAGTGTTGGAACAGACTACTTCTATTTCAGAGAAACAGATATGAGTTTTTTGTGAATGCTTGTATGTAGCTTAAGGCACTTTCAAAGGAAAGTGATTTTCTCTGAAAGGACAGCATTTAGAAAGTGAAGCAACATTCCATTCACTTCGCACAGTGAATTGAAGTGTTGGAACAGACTGCTTCTCTTTCTGTGAAACGCATGTGAATTTCTGTTGAATGCTTGTAAGTAGTTTAAGGCACTTTCAAAGGAAAGTGATTTTCTCTGAAAGGACAGCATTTACAAAGTGAAGCATCTGTCCATTCACTTCGCACTGTGAATTGAAGTGTTGGAACAGACTGCTTCTCTTTCAGAGAAACGCATGTGAATTTCTGTTGAATGCTTGTAAGTAGCTTAAGGCACTTTCAAAGGAAAGTGATTTTCTCTGAAAGGACAGCATTTACAAAGTGAAGCAACAGTCCATTCACTTCGCACTGTGAATTGAAGTGTTGGAACAGACTGCTTCTCTTTCAGAGAAACGCATGTGAATTTCTGTTGAATGCTTGTAAGTAGCTTAAGGCACTTTCAAAGGAAAGTGATTTTCTCTGAAAGGACAGCATTTACAAAGTGAAGCAACAGTCCATTCACTTCGCACTGTGAATTGAAGTGTTGGAACAGACTGCTTCTCTTGCAGAGAAACGCATGTGTATTTCTGTTGAATGCTTATTAGTAGCTTAAGGCACTTTCAAAGGAAAGTGATTTTCTCTGAAAGGACAGCATTTAGAAAGTGAAGCAACACTCCATTCACAACGCACAGTGAATTGAAGTGTGTTAACAGACTACTTCTCTCTCAGAGAAACAGATATGAGTTTTTTGTGAATCCTTGTAAGTAGCTTAAGGCACTTTCAAAGGAAAGTGATTTTCTCTGAAAGGACAGCATTTAGAAAGTGAAGCAACACTCCATTCCCTTCGCACAGTGAATTGAAGTGTTGGAACAGACTGCTTTTCTTTCAGTGAAATGCAAGTGAATTTCTGTTGACTGCTTGTAAGTAGCTTAAGGCACTTTCAAAGGAAAGTGATTTTCTCTGAAAGGACAGCATTTAGAAAGTGAAGCAACACTCCATTCACTTCGCACAGTGAATTGAAGTGTTGGAACAGACTGCTTCTCTTTCAGTGAAACGCATGTGAATTTCTGTTGAATGCTTGAAAGTAGCTTGAGGCACTTTCAAAGGAAAGTGATTTTCTCTGAAAGGACATGATTTAGAAAGTGAAGCAACACTCCATTCACTTCACATAATGAATTGAAGTGTTGGAACAGACTGCTTCTCTTTCAGAGAAACGCATGTGAATTTCTGTTGAATGCTTGTAAGTCGCTTAAGGCACTTTCAAAGGAAAGTGATTTTCTCTGAAAGGACAGCATTTAGAAAGTGAAGCAACACTCCATTCACAACGCACAGTGAATTGAAGTGTTGGAACAGACTACTTCTCTTTCAGAGAAACAGATATGAGTTTTTTGTGAATCCTTGTAAGTAGCTTAAGGCACTTTCAAAGGAAAGTGATTTTCTCTGAAAGGACAGCATTTAGAAAGTGAAGCAACACTCCATTCACTTCGCACAGTGAATTGAAGTGTTGGAACAGACTGCTTCTCTTTCAGTGAAACGCATGTGAATTTCTGTTGAATGCTTGTAAGTAGCTTAAGGCACGTTCAAAGGAAAGTGATTTTCTCTGAAAAGACAGCATTTACAATGTGAAGCAACAGTCCATTCACTTCGCACTGTGAATTGAAGTGTTGGAACAGACTGCTTCTCTTTCAGAGAAACGCATGTGAATTTCTGTTGAATGCTTGTAAGTAGATTAAGGAACTTTCAAAGGAAAGTGATTTTCTCTGAAAGGACATCATTTAGAAAGTGAAGCAATACTCCATTCACTTCACATAGTGAATTGAAGTGTTGGAACAGACT
This sequence comes from Myodes glareolus, assembly GCF_982192425.1. Classification (NCBI taxonomy): domain Eukaryota; kingdom Metazoa; phylum Chordata; class Mammalia; order Rodentia; family Cricetidae; genus Myodes; species Myodes glareolus. The sequence continues at coordinate 436,020 of NW_028263240.1, forward strand.
GCTTCTCTTTCAGAGAAACGCATGTGAATTTCTGTTGAATGCTTGTAAGTAGTTTAAGGCACTTTCAAAGGAAAGTGATTTTCTCTGAAAGGACAGCATTTAGAAAGTGAAGCAACACTCCATTCACAACGCACAGTGAATTGAAGGGTTGGAACAGACTACTTCTCTTTCAGAGAAACAGATATGAGTTTTTTGTGAATGCTTGTAAGTAGCTTAAGGCACTTTCAAAGGAAAGTGATTTTCTCTGAAAGGACAGCATTTAGAAAGTGAAGCAACACTCCATTCACTGCGCACAGTGAACTGAAGTGTTGGAACAGACTGCTTCTCTTTCAGTGAAATGCATGTGAATTTCTGTTGAATGCTTGTAAGTAGCTTAAGGCACTTTCAAAGGAAAGTGATTTTCTCTGAAAGGACAGCATTTAGAAAGTGAAGCAACACTCCATTCACTTCGCACAGTGAATTGAAGTGTTGGAACAGACTGCTTCTCTTTCAGTGAAATGCATGTGAATTTCTGTTGAATGCTTGTAAGTAGCTTAAGGGACTTTCAAAGGAAAGTGATTTTCTCTGAAAGGACAGCATTTACAAAGTGAAGCAACAGTCCATTCACTTCGCACTGTGAATTGAAGTGTTGGAACAGACTGCTTCTCTTTCGGAGAAACGCATGTGTATTTCTGTTGAATGCTTATTAGTAGCTTAAGGCACTTTCCAAAGAAATTGATTTTCTCTGAAAGGACAGCATTTAGAAAGTGAAGCAACACTCCATTCACAACGCACAGTGAATTGAAGTGTTGGAACAGACTACTTCTCTTTCAGAGAAACAGATATGAGTTTTTTGTGAATCCTTGTAAGTAGCTTAAGGCACTTTCAAAGGAAAGTGATTTTCTCTGAAAGGACAGCATTTAGAAAGTGAAGCAACACTCCATTCATTTCGCACAGTGAATTGAAGTGTTGGAACAGACTGCTTCTGTTTCAGTGAAATGCATGTGAATTTCTGTTGAATGCTTGTAAGTAGCTTAGAGCACTTTCAAAGGAAAGTGATTTTCTCTGAAAGGACAGCATTTAGAAAGTGAAGCAACACTCCATTCACAACGCACAGTGAATTGAAATGTTGGAACAGACTGCTTCTCTTTCAGTGAAACGCATGTGAATTTCTGTTGAATGCTTGTAAGTAGCTTAAGGCACTTTCAAAGGAAAGTGATTTTCTCTGAAAGGACAGCATTTACAAAGTGAAGCAACAGTCCATTCACTTCGCACTGTGAATTGAAGTGTTGGAACAGACTGCTTCTCTTTCAGAGAAACGCACGTGTATTTCTGTTGAATGCTTATGAGTAGGTTAAGGCACTTTCAAAGGAAAGTGATTTTCTCTGAAAGGACAGCATTTAGAAAGTGAAGCAACACTCCATTCACAACGCACAGTGAATTGAAGTGTTGGAACAGACTACTTCTCTTTCAGAGAAACAGATATGAGTATTTTGTGAATGCTTGTAAGTAGCTTAAGGGACTTTCAAAGGAAAGTGATTTTCTCTGAAAGACAGCATTTACAAAGTGAAGCAACAGTCCATTCACTTCGCACTGTGAATTGAAGTGTTGGAACAGACTGCTTCTCTTTCATAGAAACGCATGTGTATTTCTGTTGAATGCCTATTAGTAGCTTAAGGCACTTTCAAAGGAAATTGATTTTCTCTGAAAGGACAGCATTTAGAAAGTGAAGCAACACTCCATTCACAACGCACAGTGAATTGAAGTGTTGGAACAGACTACTTCTCTTTCAGAGAAACAGATATGAGTTTTTTGTGAATGCTTGTAAGTAGCTTAAGGCACTTTCAAAGGAAAGTGATTTTCTCTGAAAGGACAGCATGTAGAAAGTGAAGCAACACTCCATTCACTTCGCACAGTGAATTGAAGTGTTGGAACAGACTGCTTCTGTTTCAGTGAAATGCATGTGAATTTCTGTTGAATGCTTGTAAGTAGCTTAAGGCACTTTCAAAGGAAAGTGATTTTCTCTGAAAGGACAGCATTTACAAAGTGAAGCAACAGTCCATTCACTTCGCACTGTGAATTGAAGTGTTGGAACAGACTGCTTCTCTTTCAGTGAAACGCATGTGAATTTCTGTTGAATGCTTGTAAGTAGCTTAAGGCACTTTCAAAGGAAAGTGATTTTCTCTGAAAGGACAGCATTTACAAAGTGAAGCAACAGTCCATTCACTTCGCACTGTGAATTGAAGTGTTGGAACAGACTGCTTCTCTTTCAGAGAAACGCATGTGTATTTCTGTTGAATGCTTATGAGTAGGTTAAGGCACTTTCAAAGGAAAGTGATTTTCTCTGAAAGGACAGCATTTAGAAAGTGAAGCAACAGTCCATTCACTTCGCACAGTGAATTGAAATGTTGGAACAGACTGCTTCTCTTTCAGTGAAACGCATGTGAATTTCTGTTAAATGCTTGAAATTAGCTTAAGGCACTTTCAAAGGAAAGTGATTTTCTCTGAAAGGACATCATTTAGAAAGTGAAGCAACACTCCATTGACTTCACATAGTGAATTGAAGTGTTGGAACAGACTGCTTCTCTTTCAGAGAAACGCATGTGAATTTCTGTTGAATGCTTGTAAGTAGCTTAAGGCACTTTCAAAGGAAAGTGATTTTCTCTGAAAGGACAGCATTTAGAAAGTGAAGCAACACTCCATTCACAACGCACAGTGAATTGAAGTGTTGGAACAGACTACTTCTCTTTCAGAGACAGATATGAGTTTTTTGTGAATGCTTGCAAGTAGCTTAAGGCACTTTCAAAGGAAAGTGATTTTCTCTGAAAGGACAGCATTTAGAAAGTGAAGCAACATTCCTTTCACTTCGCACAGTGAATTGAAGTGTTGCAACAGACTGCTTCTCTTTCTGTGAAACGCATGTGAATTTCTGTTGAATGCTTGTAAGTAGCTTAAGGCACTTTCAAAGGAAAGTGATTTTCCCTGAAAGGACAGCATTTACAAAGTGAAGCAACACTCCATTCACTTCGCACTGTGAATTGAAGTGTTGGAACAGACTGCTTCTCTTTCAGAGAAACGCATGTGTATTTCTGTTGAATTCTTATGAGTAGCTTAAGGCACTTTCAAAGGAAAGTGATTTTCTCTGAAAGGACAGCATTTAGAATGTGAAGCAACACTCCATTCACAACGCACAGTGAATTGAAGTGTTGGAACAGACTACTTCTCTTTCAGAGAAACAGAAATGAGTTTTTTGTGAATGCTTGTAAGTAGCTTAAGGCACTTTCATAGGAAAGTGATTTTCTCTGAAAGGACAGCATTTAGAAAGTGAAGCAACACTCCATTCACTTCGCACAGTGAATTGAAGTGTTGGAACAGACTGCTTCACTTTCTGTGAAACGCATGTGAATTTCTGTTGAATGCTTGTAAGTAGCTTAAGGCACTTTCAAAGGAAAGTGATTTTCTCTGAAAGGACAGCATTTACAAAGTGAAGCAACACTCCATTCACTTCGCACAGTGAATTGAAGTGTTGGAACAGACTGCTTCTCTTTCAGAGAAACGCATGTAAATTTCTGTTGAATGCTTGTAAGTAGATTAAGGAACTTTCAAAGGAAAGTGATTTTCTCTGAAAGGACAGCATTTACAAAGTGAAGCAACAGTCCATTCACTTCGCACAGTGAATTGAAGTGTTGGAACAGACTACTTCTCTTTCAGAGAAACGCATGTGTATTTCTGTTGAATGCTTATGAGTAGCTTAAGGCACTTTCAAAGGAAAGTGATTTTCTCTGAAAGGACAGCATTTAGAAAGTGAAGCAACACTCCATTCACAACGCACAGTGAATTGAAGTGTGTTAACAGACTACTTCTCTCTCAGAGAAACAGATATGAGTTTTTTGTGAATCCTTGTAAGTAGCTTAAGGCACTTTCAAAGGAAAGTGATTTTCTCTGAAAGGACAGCATTTAGAAAGTGAAGCAACACTCCATTCCCTTCGCACAGTGAATTGAAGTGTTGGAACAGACTGCTTTTCTTTCAGTGAAATGCAAGTGAATTTCTGTTGAGTGCTTGTAAGTAGCTTAAGGCACTTTCAAAGGAAAGTGATTTTCTCTGAAAGGACAGCATTTAGAAAGTGAAGCAACACTCCATTCACTTCGCACAGTGAATTGAAGTGTTGGAACAGACTGCTTCTCTTTCAGTGAAACGCATGTGAATTTCTGTTGAATGCTTGAAAGTAGCTTGAGGCACTTTCAAAGGAAAGTGATTTTCTCTGAAAGGACATGATTTAGAAAGTGAAGCAACACTCCATTCACTTCACATAGTGAATTGAAGTGTTGGAACAGACTGCTTCTCTTTCAGAGAAACGCATGTGAATTTCTGTTGAATGCTTGTAAGTCGCTTAAGGCACTTTCAAAGGAAAGTGATTTTCCCTGAAAGGACAGCATTTACAAAGTGAAGCAACACTCCATTCACTTCGCACTGTGAATTGAAGTGTTGGAACAGACTGCTTCTCTTTCAGAGAAACGCATGTGTATTTCTGTTGAATTCTTATGAGTAGCTTAAGGCACTTTCAAAGGAAAGTGATTTTCTCTGAAAGGACAGCATTTAGAATGTGAAGCAACACTCCATTCACAACGCACAGTGAATTGAAGTGTTGGAACAGACTACTTCTCTTTCAGAGAAACAGAAATGAGTTTTTTGTGAATGCTTGTAAGTAGCTTAAGGCACTTTCATAGGAAAGTGATTTTCTCTGAAAGGACAGCATTTAGAAAGTGAAGCAACACTCCATTCACTTCGCACAGTGAATTGAAGTGTTGGAACAGACTGCTTCACTTTCTGTGAAACGCATGTGAATTTCTGTTGAATGCTTGTAAGTAGCTTAAGGCACTTTCAAAGGAAAGTGATTTTCTCTGAAAGGACAGCATTTACAAAGTGAAGCAACACTCCATTCACTTCGCACAGTGAATTGAAGTGTTGGAACAGACTGCTTCTCTTTCAGAGAAACGCATGTGAATTTCTGTTGAATGCTTGTAAGTAGATTAAGGAACTTTCAAAGGAAAGTGATTTTCTCTGAAAGGACAGCATTTACAAAGTGAAGCAACAGTCCATTCACTTCGCACAGTGAATTGAAGTGTTGGAACAGACTACTTCTCTTTCAGAGAAACGCATGTGTATTTCTGTTGAATGCTTATGAGTAGCTTAAGGCACTTTCAAAGGAAAGTGATTTTCTCTGAAAGGACAGCATTTAGAAAGTGAAGCAACACTCCATTCACAACGCACAGTGAATTGAAGTGTGTTAACAGACTACTTCTCTCTCAGAGAAACAGATATGAGTTTTTTGTGAATCCTTGTAAGTAGCTTAAGGCACTTTCAAAGGAAAGTGATTTTCTCTGAAAGGACAGCATTTAGAAAGTGAAGCAACACTCCATTCCCTTCGCACAGTGAATTGAAGTGTTGGAACAGACTGCTTTTCTTTCAGTGAAATGCAAGTGAATTTCTGTTGACTGCTTGTAAGTAGCTTAAGGCACTTTCAAAGGAAAGTGATTTTCTCTGAAAGGACAGCATTTAGAAAGTGAAGCAACACTCCATTCACTTCGCACAGTGAATTGAAGTGTTGGAACAGACTGCTTCTCTTTCAGTGAAACGCATGTGAATTTCTGTTGAATGCTTGAAAGTAGCTTGAGGCACTTTCAAAGGAAAGTGATTTTCTCTGAAAGGACATGATTTAGAAAGTGAAGCAACACTCCATTCACTTCACATAGTGAATTGAAGTGTTGGAACAGACTGCTTCTCTTTCAGAGAAACGCATGTGAATTTCTGTTGAATGCTTGTAAGTCGCTTAAGGCACTTTCAAAGGAAAGTGATTTTCTCTGAAAGGACAGCATTTAGAAAGTGAAGCAACACTCCATTCACAACGCACAGTGAATTGAAGTGTTGGAACAGACTACTTCTCTTTCAGAGAAACAGATATGAGTTTTTTGTGAATCCTTGTAAGTAGCTTAAGGCACTTTCAAAGGAAAGTGATTTTCTCTGAAAGGACAGCATTTAGAAAGTGAAGCAACACTCCATTCACTTCGCACAGTGAATTGAAGTGTTGGAACAGACTGCTTCTCTTTCAGTGAAACGCATGTGAATTTCTGTTGAATGCTTGTAAGTAGCTTAAGGCACGTTCAAAGGAAAGTGATTTTCTCTGAAAGGACAGCATTTACAATGTGAAGCAACAGTCCATTCACTTCGCACTGTGAATTGAAGTGTTGGAACAGACTGCTTCTCTTTCAGAGAAACGCATGTGAATTTCTGTTGAATGCTTGTAAGTAGATTAAGGAACTTTCAAAGGAAAGTGATTTTCTCTGAAAGGACATCATTTAGAAAGTGAAGCAATACTCCATTCACTTCACATAGTGAATTGAAGTGTTGGAACAGACTGCTTCTCTTTCAGAGAAACGCATGTGAATTTCTGTTGAATGCTTGTAAGTAGTTTAAGGCACTTTCAAAGGAAAGTGATTTTCTCTGAAAGGACAGCATTTAGAAAGTGAAGCAACACTCCATTCACAACGCACAGTGAATTGAAGGGTTGGAACAGACTACTTCTCTTTCAGAGAAACAGATATGAGTTTTTTGTGAATGCTTGTAAGTAGCTTAAGGCACTTTCAAAGGAAAGTGATTTTCTCTGAAAGGACAGCATTTAGAAAGTGAAGCAACACTCCATTCACTGCGCACAGTGAACTGAAGTGTTGGAACAGACTGCTTCTCTTTCAGTGAAATGCATGTGAATTTCTGTTGAATGCTTGTAAGTAGCTTAAGGGACTTTCAAAGGAAAGTGATTTTCTCTGAAAGGACAGCATTTACAAAGTGAAGCAACAGTCCATTCACTTCGCACTGTGAATTGAAGTGTTGGAACAGACTGCTTCTCTTTCAGAGAAACGCATGTGTATTTCTGTTGAATGCTTATTAGTAGCTTAAGGCACTTTCCAAAGAAATTGATTTTCTCTGAAAGGACAGCATTTAGAAAGTGAAGCAACACTCCATTCACAACGCACAGTGAATTGAAGTGTTGGAACAGACTACTTCTCTTTCAGAGAAACAGATATGAGTTTTTTGTGAATCCTTGTAAGTAGCTTAAGGCACTTTCAAAGGAAAGTGATTTTCTCTGAAAGGACAGCATTTAGAAAGTGAAGCAACACTCCATTCATTTCGCACAGTGAATTGAAGTGTTGGAACAGACTGCTTCTGTTTCAGTGAAATGCATGTGAATTTCTGTTGAATGCTTGTAAGTAGCTTAGAGCACTTTCAAAGGAAAGTGATTTTCTCTGAAAGGACAGCATTTAGAAAGTGAAGCAACACTCCATTCACAACGCACAGTGAATTGAAATGTTGGAACAGACTGCTTCTCTTTCAGTGAAACGCATGTGAATTTCTGTTGAATGCTTGTAAGTAGCTTAAGGCACTTTCAAAGGAAAGTGATTTTCTCTGAAAGGACAGCATTTACAAAGTGAAGCAACAGTCCATTCACTTCGCACTGTGAATTGAAGTGTTGGAACAGACTGCTTCTCTTTCAGAGAAATGCACGTGTATTTCTGTTGAATGCTTATGAGTAGGTTAAGGCACTTTCAAAGGAAAGTGATTTTCTCTGAAAGGACAGCATTTAGAAAGTGAAGCAACACTCCATTCACAACGCACAGTGAATTGAAGTGTTGGAACAGACTACTTCTCTTTCAGAGAAACAGATATGAGTATTTTGTGAATGCTTGTAAGTAGCTTAAGGGACTTTCAAAGGAAAGTGATTTTCTCTGAAAGACAGCATTTACAAAGTGAAGCAACAGTCCATTCACTTCGCACTGTGAATTGAAGTGTTGGAACAGACTGCTTCTCTTTCATAGAAACGCATGTGTATTTCTGTTGAATGCCTATTAGTAGCTTAAGGCACTTTCAAAGGAAAGTGATTTTCTCTGAAAGGACAGCATGTAGAAAGTGAAGCAACACTCCATTCACTTCGCACAGTGAATTGAAGTGTTGGAACAGACTGCTTCTGTTTCAGTGAAATGCATGTGAATTTCTGTTGAATGCTTGTAAGTAGCTTAAGGCACTTTCAAAGGAAAGTGATTTTCTCTGAAAGGACAGCATTTACAAAGTGAAGCAACAGTCCATTCACTTCGCACTGTGAATTGAAGTGTTGGAACAGACTGCTTCTCTTTCAGTGAAACGCATGTGAATTTCTGTTGAATGCTTGTAAGTAGCTTAAGGCACTTTCAAAGGAAAGTGATTTTCTCTGAAAGGACAGCATTTACAAAGTGAAGCAACAGTCCATTCACTTCGCACTGTGAATTGAAGTGTTGGAACAGACTGCTTCTCTTTCAGAGAAACGCATGTGTATTTCTGTTGAATGCTTATGAGTAGGTTAAGGCACTTTCAAAGGAAAGTGATTTTCTCTGAAAGGACAGCATTTAGAAAGTGAAGCAACAGTCCATTCACTTCGCACAGTGAATTGAAATGTTGGAACAGACTGCTTCTCTTTCAGTGAAACGCATGTGAATTTCTGTTAAATGCTTGAAATTAGCTTAAGGCACTTTCAAAGGAAAGTGATTTTCTCTGAAAGGACATCATTTAGAAAGTGAAGCAACACTCCATTGACTTCACATAGTGAATTGAAGTGTTGGAACAGACTGCTTCTCTTTCAGAGAAACGCATGTGAATTTCTGTTGAATGCTTGTAAGTAGCTTAAGGCACTTTCAAAGGAAAGTGATTTTCTCTGAAAGGACAGCATTTAGAAAGTGAAGCAACACTCCATTCACAACGCACAGTGAATTGAAGTGTTGGAACAGACTACTTCTCTTTCAGAGACAGATATGAGTTTTTTGTGAATGCTTGCAAGTAGCTTAAGGCACTTTCAAAGGAAAGTGATTTTCTCTGAAAGGACAGCATTTAGAAAGTGAAGCAACATTCCTTTCACTTCGCACAGTGAATTGAAGTGTTGCAACAGACTGCTTCTCTTTCTGTGAAACGCATGTGAATTTCTGTTGAATGCTTGTAAGTAGCTTAAGGCACTTTCAAAGGAAAGTGATTTTCCCTGAAAGGACAGCATTTACAAAGTGAAGCAACACTCCATTCACTTCGCACTGTGAATTGAAGTGTTGGAACAGACTGCTTCTCTTTCAGAGAAACGCATGTGTATTTCTGTTGAATTCTTATGAGTAGCTTAAGGCACTTTCAAAGGAAAGTGATTTTCTCTGAAAGGACAGCATTTAGAATGTGAAGCAACACTCCATTCACAACGCACAGTGAATTGAAGTGTTGGAACAGACTACTTCTCTTTCAGAGAAACAGAAATGAGTTTTTTGTGAATGCTTGTAAGTAGCTTAAGGCACTTTCATAGGAAAGTGATTTTCTCTGAAAGGACAGCATTTAGAAAGTGAAGCAACACTCCATTCACTTCGCACAGTGAATTGAAGTGTTGGAACAGACTGCTTCACTTTCTGTGAAACGCATGTGAATTTCTGTTGAATGCTTGTAAGTAGCTTAAGGCACTTTCAAAGGAAAGTGATTTTCTCTGAAAGGACAGCATTTACAAAGTGAAGCAACACTCCATTCACTTCGCACAGTGAATTGAAGTGTTGGAACAGACTGCTTCTCTTTCAGAGAAACGCATGTGAATTTCTGTTGAATGCTTGTAAGTAGATTAAGGAACTTTCAAAGGAAAGTGATTTTCTCTGAAAGGACAGCATTTACAAAGTGAAGCAACAGTCCATTCACTTCGCACAGTGAATTGAAGTGTTGGAACAGACTACTTCTCTTTCAGAGAAACGCATGTGTATTTCTGTTGAATGCTTATGAGTAGCTTAAGGCACTTTCAAAGGAAAGTGATTTTCTCTGAAAGGACAGCATTTAGAAAGTGAAGCAACACTCCATTCACAACGCACAGTGAATTGAAGTGTTGGAACAGACTACTTCTCTTTCAGAGAAACAGATATGAGTTTTTTGTGAATGCTTGTAAGTAGCTTAAGGCACTTTCAAAGGAAAGTGATTTTCTCTGAAAGGACAGCATTTAGAAAGTGAAGCAACACTCCATTCACTTCGCACAGTGAATTGAAGTGTTGGAACAGACTGTTTCTCTTTCAGTGAAATGAAAGTGAATTTCTGTTGAATGCTTGTAAGTAGCTTAAGGCACTTTCAAAGGAAAGTGATTTTCTCTGAAAGGACAGCATTTACAAAGTGAAGCAACACTCCATTCACTTCGCACAGTGAATTGAAATGTTGGAACAGACTGCTTCTCTTTCAGTGAAACGCATGTGAATTTCTGTTGAATGCTTGAAAGTAGCTTAAGGCACTTTCAAAGGAAAGTGATTTTCTCTGAAAGGACATCATTTAGAAAGTGAAGCAACACTCCATTCACTTCACATAGTGAATTGAAGTGTTGGAACAGACTGCTTCTCTTTCAGAGAAACGCATGTGAATTTCTGTTGAATGCTTTTAAGTAGTTTAAGGCACTTTCAAAGGAAAGTGATTTTCTCTGAAAGGACAGCATTTACAAATTGAAGCAACACTCCATTCTCAACGCAGAGTGAATTGAAGGGTTGGAACAGACTACTTCTCTTTCAGAGAAACAGATATGAGTTTTTTGTGAATGCTTGTAAGTAGCTTAAGGCACTTTCACAGGAAAGTGATTTTCTCTGAAAGGACAGCATTTAGAAAGTGAAGCAACACTCCATTCACTGCGCACAGTGAACTGAAGTGTTGGAACAGACTGCTTCTCTTTCAGTGAAATGCATGTGAATTTCTGTTGAATGCTTGTAAGTAGCTTAAGGCACTTTCAAAGGAAAGTGATTTTCTCTGAAAGGACAGCATTTAGAAAGTGAAGCAACACTCCATTCACTTCGCACAGTGAATTGAAGTGTTGGAACAGACTGCTTCTCTTTCAGTGAAATGCATGTGAATTTCTGTTGAATGCTTGTAAGTAGCTCAAGGGACTTTCAAAGGAAAGTGATTTTCTCTGAAAGGACAGCATTTACAAAGTGAAGCAACAGTCCATTCACTTCGCACTGTGAATTGAAGTGTTGGAACAGACTGCTTCTCTTTCAGAGAAACTCATGTGTATTTCTGTTGAATGCTTATTAGTAGCTTAAGGCACTTTCAAAGGAAATTGGTTTTCTCTGAAAGGACAGCATTTAGAAAGTGAAGCAACACTCCATTCACAACGCACAGTGAATTGAAGTGTTGGAACAGAATTCTTCTTTTTCAGAGAAACAGATATGAGTTTTGTGTGAATCCTTGTAAGTAGCTTAAGGCACTTTCAAAGGAAAGTGATTTTCTCTGAAAGGACAGCATTTAGAAAGTGAAGCAACACTCCATTCATTTCGCACAGTGAATTGAAGTGTTGGAACAGACTGCTTCTGTTTCAGTGAAATGCATGTGAATTTCTGTTGAATGCTTGTAAGTAGCTTAAGGCACTTTCAAAGGAAAGTGATTTTCTCTGAAAGGACAGCATTTACAAAGTGAAGCAACACTCCATTCACTTCGCACAGTGAATTGAAGTGTTGGAACAGACTGCTTCTCTTTCAGTGAAACGCATGTGAATTTCTGTTGAATGCTTGTAAGTAGCTTAAGGCACTTTCAAAGGAAAGTGATTTTCTCTGAAAGGACAGCATTTAGAAAGTGAAGCAACACTCCATTCATTTCGCACAGTGAATTGAAGTGTTGGAACAGACTGCTTCTGTTTCAGTGAAATGCATGTGAATTTCTGTTGAATGCTTGTAAGTAGCTTAAGGCACTTTCAAAGGAAAGTGATTTTCTCTGAAAGGACAGCATTTAGAAAGTGAAGCAACACTCCATTCACAACGCACTGTGAATTGAAGTGTTGGAACAGACTGCTTCTCTTTCAGTGAAACGCATGTGAATTTCTGTTGAATGCTTGTAAGTAGCTTAAGCCACTTTCAAAGGAAAGTGATTTTCTCTGAAAGGACAGCATTTACAAAGTGAAGCAACTGTCCATTCACTTCGCACTGTGAATTGAAGTGTTGGAACAGACTGCTTCTCTTTCAGAGAAACGCATGTGTATTTCTGTTGAATGCTTATGAGTAGGTTAAGGCACTTTCAAAGGAAAGTGATTTTCTCTGAAAGGACAGCATTTAGAAAGTGAAGCAACAGTCCATTCACTTCGCACAGTGAATTGAAATGTTGGAACAGACTGCTTCTCTTTCAGTGAAACGCATGTGAATTTCTGTTGAATGCTTGAAATTAGCTTAAGGCACTTTCAAAGGAAAGTGATTTTCTCTGAAAGGACATCATTTAGAAAGTGAAGCAACACTCCATTGACTTCACATAGTGAATTGAAGTGTTGGAACAGACTGCTTCTCTTTCAGAGAAACGCATGTGAATTTCTGTTGAATGCTTGTAAGTAGCTTAAGGCACTTTCAAAGGAAAGTGATTTTCTCTGAAAGGACAGCATTTAGAAAGTGAAGCAACACTCCATTCACAACGCACAGTGAATTGAAGTGTTGGAACAGACTACTTCTCTTTCAGAGAAACAGATATGAGTTTTTTGTGAATGCTTGTAAGTAGCTTAAGGCACTTTCAAAGGAAAGTAATTTTCTCTGAAAGGACAGCATTTAGAAAGTGAAGCAACATTCCTTTCACTTCGCACAGTGAATTGAAGTGTTGCAACAGACTGCTTCTCTTTCTGTGAAACGCATGTGAATTTCTGTTGAATGCTTGTAAGTAGCTTAAGGCACTTTCAAAGGAAAGTGATTTTCCCTGAAAGGACAGCATTTACAAAGTGAAGCAACAATCCATTCACTTCGCACTGTGAATTGAAGTGTTGGAACAGATTGCTTCTCTTTCAGAGAAATGCATGTGTATTTCTGTTGAATGCTTATGAGTTGCTTAAGGCACTTTCAAAGGAAAGTGATTTTCTCTGAAAGGACAGCATTTAGAAAGTGAAGCAACACTCCATTCACAACGCACAGTGAATTGAAGTGTTGGAACAGACTACTTCTCTTTCAGAGAAACAGAAATGAGTTTTTTGTGAATGCTTGTAAGTAGCTTAAGGCACTTTCATAGGAAAGTGATTTTCTCTGAAAGGACAGCATTTAGAAAGTGAAGCAACACTCCATTCACTTCGCACAGTGAATTGAAGTGTTGGAACAGACTGCTTCTCTTTCTGTGAAACGCATGTGAATTTCTGTTGAATGCTTGTAAGTAGCTTAAGGCACTTTCAAAGGAAAGTGATTTTCTTTGAAAGGACAGCATTTACAAAGTGAAGCAACAGTCCATTCACTTCGCACTGTGAATTGAAGTGTTGGAACAGACTGCTTCTCTTTCAGAGAAACGCATGTGAATTTCTGTTGAATGCTTGTAAGTAGATTAAGGAACTTTCAAAGGAAAGTGATTTTCTCTGAAAGGACAGCATTTACAAAGTGAAGCAACAGTCCATTCACTTCGCACTGTGAATTGAAGTGTTGGAACAGACTGCTTTTCTTGCAGAGAAACGCATGTGTATTTCTGTTGAATGCTTATGAGTAGCTTAAGGCACTTTCAAAGGAAAGTGATTTTCTCTGAAAGGACAGCATTTAGAAAGTGAAGCAACACTCCATTCACAACGCACAGTGAATTGAAGTGTTGGAACAGACTGCTTCTCTTTCAGAGAAACGCATGTGAATTTCTGTTGAATGCTTGTAAGTAGCTTAAGGAACTTTCAAAGGAAAGTGATTTTCTCTGAAAGGACAGCATTTAGAAAGTGAAGCAACACTCCATTCACTTCGCACAGTGAATTGAAGTGTTGGAACAGACTACTTCTCTTTCAGAGAAACTGATATGAGTTATTTGTGAATGCTTGTAAGTAGCTTAAGGCACTTTCAAAGGAAAGTGATTTTCTCTGAAAGGACAGCATTTAGAAAGTGAAGCAACACTCCATTCAATTCGCATAGTGAATTGAAGTGTTGGAACAGACTGCTTCTCTTTCAGTGAAACGCATGTGAATTTCTGTTGAATGCTTGTAAGTAGCTTAAGGCACGTTCAAAGGAAAGTGATTTTCTCTGAAAGGACAGCATTTACAATGTGAAGCAACAGTCCATTCACTTCGCACTGTGAATTGAAGTGTTGGAACAGACTGCTTCTCTTTCAGAGAAACGCATGTGAATTTCTGTTGAATGCTTGTAAGTAGATTAAGGAACTTTCAAAGGAAAGTGATTTTCTCTGAAAGGACAGCATTTACAAAGTGAAGCAACAGTCCATTCACTTCGCACAGTGAATTGAAGTGTTGGAACAGACTACTTCTCTTTCAGAGAAACGCATGTGTATTTCTGTTGAATGCTTATGAGTAGCTTAAGGCACTTTCAAAGGAAAGTGATTTTCTCTGAAAGGACAGCATTTAGAAAGTGAAGCAACACTCCATTCACAACGCACAGTGAATTGAAGTGTTGGAACAGACTACCTCTCTTTCAGAGAAACAGATATGAGTTTTTTGTGAATGCTTGTAAGTAGCTTAAGGCACTTTCAAAGGAAAGTAATTTTCTCTGAAAGGACAGCATTTAGAAAGTGAAGCAACATTCCTTTCACTTCGCACAGTGAATTGAAGTGTTGCAACAGACTGCTTCTCTTTCTGTGAAACGCATGTGAATTTCTGTTGAATGCTTGTAAGTAGCTTAAGGCACTTTCAAAGGAAAGTGATTTTCCCTGAAAGGACAGCATTTACAAAGTGAAGCAACAATCCATTCACTTCGCACTGTGAATTGAAGTGTTGGAACAGATTGCTTCTCTTTCAGAGAAATGCATGTGTATTTCTGTTGAATGCTTATGAGTTGCTTAAGGCACTTTCAAAGGAAAGTGATTTTCTCTGAAAGGACAGCATTTAGAAAGTGAAGCAACACTCCATTCACAACGCACAGTGAATTGAAGTGTTGGAACAGACTACTTCTCTTTCAGAGAAACAGAAATGAGTTTTTTGTGAATGCTTGTAAGTAGCTTAAGGCACTTTCATAGGAAAGTGATTTTCTCTGAAAGGACAGCATTTAGAAAGTGAAGCAACACTCCATTCACTTCGCACAGTGAATTGAAGTGTTGGAACAGACTGCTTCTCTTTCTGTGAAACGCATGTGAATTTCTGTTGAATGCTTGTAAGTAGCTTAAGGCACTTTCAAAGGAAAGTGATTTTCTTTGAAAGGACAGCATTTACAAAGTGAAGCAACAGTCCATTCACTTCGCACTGTGAATTGAAGTGTTGGAACAGACTGCTTCTCTTTCAGAGAAACGCATGTGAATTTCTGTTGAATGCTTGAAAGTAGATTAAGGAACTTTCAAAGGAAAGTGATTTTCTCTGAAAGGACAGCATTTACAAAGTGAAGCAACAGTCCATTCACTTCGCACTGTGAATTGAAGTGTTGGAACAGACTGCTTTTCTTGCAGAGAAACGCATGTGTATTTCTGTTGAATGCTTATGAGTAGCTTAAGGCACTTTCAAAGGAAAGTGATTTTCTCTGAAAGGACAGCATTTAGAAAGTGAAGCAACACTCCATTCACAACGCACAGTGAATTGAAGTGTTGGAACAGACTGCTTCTCTTTCAGAGAAACGCATGTGAATTTCTGTTGAATGCTTGTAAGTAGCTTAAGGAACTTTCAAAGGAAAGTGATTTTCTCTGAAAGGACAGCATTTAGAAAGTGAAGCAACACTCCATTCACTTCGCACAGTGAATTGAAGTGTTGGAACAGACTACTTCTCTTTCAGAGAAACTGATATGAGTTATTTGTGAATGCTTGTAAGTAGCTTAAGGCACTTTCAAAGGAAAGTGATTTTCTCTGAAAGGACAGCATTTAGAAAGTGAAGCAACACTCCATTCAATTCGCATAGTGAATTGAAGTGTTGGAACAGACTGCTTCTCTTTCAGTGAAACGCATGTGAATTTCTGTTGAATGCTTGTAAGTAGCTTAAGGCACGTTCAAAGGAAAGTGATTTTCTCTGAAAGGACAGCATTTACAATGTGAAGCAACAGTCCATTCACTTCGCACTGTGAATTGAAGTGTTGGAACAGACTGCTTCTCTTTCAGAGAAACGCATGTGAATTTCTGTTGAATGCTTGTAAGTAGATTAAGGAACTTTCAAAGGAAAGTGATTTTCTCTGAAAGGACAGCATTTACAAAGTGAAGCAACAGTCCATTCACTTCGCACAGTGAATTGAAGTGTTGGAACAGACTACTTCTCTTTCAGAGAAACGCATGTGTATTTCTGTTGAATGCTTATGAGTAGCTTAAGGCACTTTCAAAGGAAAGTGATTTTCTCTGAAAGGACAGCATTTAGAAAGTGAAGCAACACTCCATTCACAACGCACAGTGAATTGAAGTGTTGGAACAGACTACCTCTCTTTCAGAGAAACAGATATGAGTTTTTTGTGAATGCTTGTAAGTAGCTTAAGGCACTTTCAAAGGAAAGTGATTTTCTCTGAAAGGACAGCATTTAGAAAGTGAAGCAACACTCCATTCACTTCGCACAGTGAATTGAAGTGTTGGAACAGACTGCTTCTCTTTCAGTGAAATGAAAGTGAATTTCTGTTGAATGCTTGTAAGTAGCTTAAGGCACTTTCAAAGGAAAGTGATTTTCTTTGAAAGGACAGCATTTACAAAGTGAAGCAACACTCCATTCACTTCGCATAGTGAATTGAAATGTTGGAACAGACTGCTTCTCTTTCAGTGAAACGCATGTGAATTTCTGTTGAATGCTTGAAAGTAGCTTAAGGCACTTTCAAAGGAAAGTGATTTTCTCTGAAAGGACATCATTTAGAAAGTGAAGCAACACTCCATTCACTTCACATAGTGAATTGAAGTGTTGGAACAGACTGCTTCTCTTTCAGAGAAACGCATGTGAATTTCTGTTGAATGCTTGTAAGTAGTTTAAGGCACTTTCAAAGGAAAGTGATTTTCTCTGAAAGGACAGCATTTAGAAAGTGAAGCAACACTCCATTCACAACGCCCAGTGAATTGAAGGGTTGGAACAGACTACTTCTTTTTCAGAGAAACATATATTTTTTGTGAATGCTTGTAAGTAGCTTAAGGCACTTTCAAAGGAAAGTGATTTTCTCTGAAAGGACAGCATTTAGAAAGTGAAGCAACACTCCATTCACTGCGCACAGTGAACTGAAGTGTTGGAACAGACTGCTTCTCTTTCAGTGAAATGCATGTGAATTTCTGTTGAATGCTTGTAAGTAGCTTAAGGCACTTTCAAAGGAAAGTGATTTTCTCTGAAAGGACAGCATTTAGAAAGTGAAGCAACACTCCATTCACTTCGCACAGTGAATTGAAGTGTTGGAACAGACTGCTTCTCTTTCAGTGAAATGCATGTGAATTTCTGTTGAATGCTTGTAAGTAGCTCAAGGGGCTTTCAAAGGAAAGTGATTTTCTCTGAAAGGACAGCATTTACAAAGTGAAGCAACAGTCCATTCACTTCGCACTGTGAATTGAAGTGTTGGAACAGACTGCTTCTCTTTCAGAGAAACGCATGTGTATTTCTGTTGAATGCTTATGAGTAGCTTAAGGCACTTTCAAAGGAAATTGGTTTTCTCTGAAAGGACAGCATTTAGAAAGTGAAGCAACACTCCATTCACAACGCACAGTGAATTGAAGTGTTGGAACAGACTACTTCTCTTTCAGAGAAACAGATATGAGTTTTTTGTGAATCCTTGTAAGTAGCTTAAGGCACTTTCATAGGAAAGTGATTTTCTCTGAAAGGACAGCATTTAGAAAGTGAAGCAACACTCCATTCACTTCGCACAGTGAATTGAAGTTTTGGAACAGACTGCTTCTCTTTCAGTGAAATGCAAGTCAATTTCTGTTGACTGCTTGTAAGTAGCTTAAGGCACTTTCAAAGGAAAGTGATTTTCTCTGAAAGGACAGCATTTAGAAAGTGAAGCAACACTCCATTCACTTCGCACAGTGAATTGAAATGTTGGAACAGACTGCTTCTCTTTCAGTGAAACGCACGTGAATTTCTGTTGAATGCTTGAAATTAGCTTAAGGCACTTTCAAAGGAAAGTGATTTTCTCTGAAAGGACATCATTTAGAAAGTGAAGCAACACTCCATTGACTTCACATAGTGAATTGAAGTGTTGGAACAGACTGCTTCTCTTTCAGAGAAACGCATGTGAATTTCTGTTGAATGCTTGTAAGTAGCTTAAGGCACTTTCAAAGGAAAGTGATTTTCTCTGAAAGGACAGCATTTAGAAAGTGAAGCAACACTCCATTCACAACGCACAGTGAATTGAAGTGTTGGAACAGACTGCTTCTCTTTCAGTGAAACGCATGTGAATTTCTGTTGAATGCTTGTAAGTAGCTTAAGGCACTTTCAGAGGAAAGTGATTTTCTCTGAAAGGACAGCATTTACAAAGTGAAGCAACAGTCCATTCACTTCGCACTGTGAATTGAAGTGTTGGAACAGACTGCTTCTCTTTCAGAGAAACACATGTGTATTTCTGTTGAATGCTTGTAAGTAGCTTAAGGCACTTTCAAAGGAAAGTGATTTTCTCTGAAAGGACAGCATTTAGAAAGTGAAGCAACACTCCATTCACAACGCACAGTGAATTGAAGTGTTGGAACAGACTACTTCTCTTTCAGAGAAACAGATATGAGTTTTTTGTGAATGCTTGTAAGTAGCTTAAGGCACTTTCAAAGGAAAGTGATTTTCTCTGAAAGGACAGCATTTAGAAAGTGAAGCAACACTCCATTCACTTCGCACAGTGAATTGAAATGTTGGAACAGACTGCTTCTCTTTCAGTGAAACGCATGTGAATTTCTGTTGAATGCTTGTAAGTAGCTTAAGGCACTTTCAAAGGAAAGTGATTTTCTCTGAAAGGACAGCATTTAGAAAGTGAAGCAACACTCCATTCATTTCGCACAGTGAATTGAAGTGTTGGAACAGACTGCTTCTGTTTCAGTGAAATGCATGTGAATTTCTGTTGAATGCTTGTAAGTAGCTTAAGGCACTTTCAAAGGAAAGTGATTTTCTCTGAAAGGACAGCATTTAGAAAGTGAAGCAACACTCCATTCACAACGCACTGTGAATTGAAGTGTTGGAACAGACTGCTTCTCTTTCAGTGAAACGCATGTGAATTTCTGTTGAATGCTTGTAAGTAGCTTAAGCCACTTTCAAAGGAAAGTGATTTTCTCTGAAAGGACAGCATTTACAAAGTGAAGCAACTGTCCATTCACTTCGCACTGTGAATTGAAGTGTTGGAACAGACTGCTTCTCTTTCAGAGAAACGCATGTGTATTTCTGTTGAATGCTTATGAGTAGGTTAAGGCACTTTCAAAGGAAAGTGATTTTCTCTGAAAGGACAGCATTTAGAAAGTGAAGCAACAGTCCATTCACTTCGCACAGTGAATTGAAATGTTGGAACAGACTGCTTCTCTTTCAGTGAAACGCATGTGAATTTCTGTTGAATGCTTGAAATTAGCTTAAGGCACTTTCAAAGGAAAGTGATTTTCTCTGAAAGGACATCATTTAGAAAGTGAAGCAACACTCCATTGACTTCACATAGTGAATTGAAGTGTTGGAACAGACTGCTTCTCTTTCAGAGAAACGCATGTGAATTTCTGTTGAATGCTTGTAAGTAGCTTAAGGCACTTTCAAAGGAAAGTGATTTTCTCTGAAAGGACAGCATTTAGAAAGTGAAGCAACACTCCATTCACAACGCACAGTGAATTGAAGTGTTGGAACAGACTACTTCTCTTTCAGAGAAACAGATATGAGTTTTTTGTGAATGCTTGTAAGTAGCTTAAGGCACTTTCAAAGGAAAGTAATTTTCTCTGAAAGGACAGCATTTAGAAAGTGAAGCAACATTCCTTTCACTTCGCACAGTGAATTGAAGTGTTGCAACAGACTGCTTCTCTTTCTGTGAAACGCATGTGAATTTCTGTTGAATGCTTGTAAGTAGCTTAAGGCACTTTCAAAGGAAAGTGATTTTCCCTGAAAGGACAGCATTTACAAAGTGAAGCAACAATCCATTCACTTCGCACTGTGAATTGAAGTGTTGGAACAGATTGCTTCTCTTTCAGAGAAATGCATGTGTATTTCTGTTGAATGCTTATGAGTTGCTTAAGGCACTTTCAAAGGAAAGTGATTTTCTCTGAAAGGACAGCATTTAGAAAGTGAAGCAACACTCCATTCACAACGCACAGTGAATTGAAGTGTTGGAACAGACTACTTCTCTTTCAGAGAAACAGAAATGAGTTTTTTGTGAATGCTTGTAAGTAGCTTAAGGCACTTTCATAGGAAAGTGATTTTCTCTGAAAGGACAGCATTTAGAATGTGAAGCAACACTCCATTCACTTCGCACAGTGAATTGAAGTGTTGGAACAGACTGCTTCTCTTTCTGTGAAACGCATGTGAATTTCTGTTGAATGCTTGTAAGTAGCTTAAGGCACTTTCAAAGGAAAGTGATTTTCTTTGAAAGGACAGCATTTACAAAGTGAAGCAACAGTCCATTCACTTCGCACTGTGAATTGAAGTGTTGGAACAGACTGCTTCTCTTTCAGAGAAACGCATGTGAATTTCTGTTGAATGCTTGTAAGTAGATTAAGGAACTTTCAAAGGAAAGTGATTTTCTCTGAAAGGACAGCATTTACAAAGTGAAGCAACAGTCCATTCACTTCGCACTGTGAATTGAAGTGTTGGAACAGACTGCTTTTCTTGCAGAGAAACGTATGTGTATTTCTGTTGAATGCTTATGAGTAGCTTAAGGCACTTTCAAAGGAAAGTGATTTTCTCTGAAACGACAGCATTTAGAAAGTGAAGCAACACTCCATTCACAACGCACAGTGAATTGAAGTGTGTTAACAGACTACTTCTCTCTCAGAGAAACAGATATGAGTTTTTTGTGAATCCTTGTAAGTAGCTTAAGGCACTTTCAAAGGAAAGTGATTTTCTCTGAAAGGACAGCATTTAGAAAGTGAAGCAACACTCCATTCCCTTCGCACAGTGAATTGAAGTGTTGGAACAGACTGCTTCTCTTTCAGTGAAATGCAAGTGAATTTCTGTTGACTGCTTGTAAGTAGCTTAAGGCACTTTCAAAGGAAAGTGATTTTCTCTGAAAGGACAGCATTTAGAAAGTGAAGCAACACTCCATTCACTTCGCACAGTGAATTGAAGTGTTGGAACAGACTGCTTCTCTTTCAGTGAAACGCATGTGAATTTCTCTTGAATGCTTGAAAGTAGCTTGAGGCACTTTCAAAGGAAAGTGATTTTCTCTGAAAGGACATCATTTAGAAAGTGAAGCAACACTCCATTCACTTCACATAGTGAATTGAAGTGTTGGAACAGACTGCTTCTCTTTCAGAGAAACGCATGTGAATTTCTGTTGAATGCTTGTAAGTAGCTTAAGGAACTTTAAAAGGAAAGTGATTTTCTCTGAAAGGACAGCATTTAGAAAGTGAAGCAACACTCCATTCACTTCGCACAGTGAATTGAAGTGTTGGAACAGACTACTTCTCTTTCAGAGAAACAGATATGAGTTATTTGTGAATGCTTGTAAGTAGCTTAAGGCACTTTCAAAGGAAAGTGATTTTCTCTGAAAGGACAGCATTTAGAAAGTGAAGCAACACTCCATTCACTTCGCATAGTGAATTGAAGTGTTGGAACAGACTGCTTCTCTTTCAGTGAAACGCATGTGAATTTCTGTTGAATGCTTGTAAGTAGCTTAAGGTACGTTCAAAGGAAAGTGATTTTCTCTGAAAGGACAGCATTTACAATGTGAAGCAACAGTCCATTCACTTCGCACTGTGAATTGAAGTGTTGGAACAGACTGCTTCTCTTTCAGAGAAACGCATGTGAATTTCTGTTGAATGCTTGTAAGTAGATTAAGGAACTTTCAAAGGAAAGTGATTTTCTCTGAAAGGACAGCATTTACAAAGTGAAGCAACAGTCCATTCACTTCGCACAGTGAATTGAAGTGTTGGAACAGACTACTTCTCTTTCAGAGAAACGCATGTGTATTTCTGTTGAATGCTTATGAATAGCTTAAGGCACTTTCAAAGGAAAGTGATTTTCTCTGAAAGGACAGCATTTAGAAAGTGAAGCAACACTCCATTCACAACGCACAGTGAATTGAAGTGTTGGAACAGACTACCTCTCTTTCAGAGAAACAGATATGAGTTTTTTGTGAATGCTTGTAAGTAGCTTAAGGCACTTTCAAAGGAAAGTGATTTTCTCTGAAAGGACAGCATTTAGAAAGTGAAGCAACACTCCATTCACTTCGCACAGTGAATTGAAGTGTTGGAACAGACTGCTTCTCTTTCAGTGAAATGAAAGTGAATTTCTGTTGAATGCTTGTAAGTAGCTTAAGGCACTTTCAAAGGAAAGTGATTTTCTTTGAAAGGACAGCATTTACAAAGTGAAGCAACACTCCATTCACTTCGCATAGTGAATTGAAATGTTGGAACAGACTGCTTCTCTTTCAGTGAAACGCATGTGAATTTCTGTTGAATGCTTGAAAGTAGCTTAAGGCACTTTCAAAGGAAAGTGATTTTCTCTGAAAGGACATCATTTAGAAAGTGAAGCAACACTCCATTCACTTCACATAGTGAATTGAAGTGTTGGAACAGACTGCTTCTCTTTCAGAGAAACGCATGTGAATTTCTGTTGAATGCTTGTAAGTAGTTTAAGGCACTTTCAAAGGAAAGTGATTTTCTCTGAAAGGACAGCATTTAGAAAGTGAAGCAATACTCCATTCACAACGCACAGTGAATTGAAGGGTTGGAACAGACTACTTCTCTTTCAGAGAAACATATATGAGTTTTTTGTGAATGCTTGTAAGTAGCTTAAGGCACTTTCAAAGGAAAGTGATTTTCTCTGAAAGGACAGCATTTAGAAAGTGAAGCAACACTCCATTCACAACGCACAGTGAACTGAAGTGTTGGAACAGACTGCTTCTCTTTCAGTGAAATGCATGTGAATTTCTGTTGAATGCTTGTAAGTAGCTTAAGGCACTTTCAAAGGAAAGTGATTTTCTCTGAAAGGACAGCATTTAGAAAGTGAAGCAACACTCCATTCACTTCGCACAGTGAATTGAAGTGTTGGAACAGACTGCTTCTCTTTCAGTGAAATGCATGTGAATTTCTGTTGAATGCTTGTAAGTAGCTCAAGGGGCTTTCAAAGGAAAGTGATTTTCTCTGAAAGGACAGCATTTACAAAGTGAAGCAACAGTCCATTCACTTCGCACTGTGAATTGAAGTGTTGGAACAGACTGCTTCTCTTTCAGAGAAACGCATGTGTATTTCTGTTGAATGCTTATGAGTAGCTTAAGGCACTTTCAAAGGAAATTGGTTTTCTCTGAAAGGACAGCATTTAGAAAGTGAAGCAACACTCCATTCAAAACGCACAGTGAATTGAAGTGTTGGAACAGACTACTTCTCTTTCAGAGAAACAGATATGAGTTTTTTGTGAATCCTTGTAAGTAGCTTAAGGCACTTTCATAGGAAAGTGATTTTCTCTGAAAGGACAGCATTTAGAAAGTGAAGCAACACTCCATTCACTTCGCACAGTGAATTGAAGTTTTGGAACAGACTGCTTCTCTTTCAGTGAAATGCAAGTGAATTTCTGTTGACTGCTTGTAAGTAGCTTAAGGCACTTTCAAAGGAAAGTGATTTTCTCTGAAAGGACAGCATTTAGAAAGTGAAGCAACACTCCATTCACTTCGCACAGTGAATTGAAATGTTGGAACAGACTGCTTCTCTTTCAGTGAAACGCACGTGAATTTCTGTTGAATGCTTGAAATTAGCTTAAGGCACTTTCAAAGGAAAGTGATTTTCTCTGAAAGGACATCATTTAGAAAGTGAAGCAACACTCCATTGACTTCACATAGTGAATTGAAGTGTTGGAACAGACTGCTTCTCTTTCAGAGAAACGCATGTGAATTTCTGTTGAATGCTTGTAAGTAGCTTAAGGCACTTTCAAAGGAAAGTGATTTTCTCTGAAAGGACAGCATTTAGAAAGTGAAGCAACACTCCATTCACAACGCACAGTGAATTGAAGTGTTGGAACAGACTGCTTCTCTTTCAGTGAAACGCATGTGAATTTCTGTTGAATGCTTGTAAGTAGCTTAAGGCACTTTCAGAGGAAAGTGATTTTCTCTGAAAGGACAGCATTTACAAAGTGAAGCAACAGTCCATTCACTTCGCACTGTGAATTGAAGTGTTGGAACAGACTGCTTCTCTTTCAGAGAAACACATGTGTATTTCTGTTGAATGCTTGTAAGTAGCTTAAGGCACTTTCAAAGGAAAGTGATTTTCTCTGAAAGGACAGCATTTAGAAAGTGAAGCAACACTCCATTCACAACGCACAGTGAATTGAAGTGTTGGAACAGACTACTTCTCTTTCAGAGAAACAGATATGAGTTTTTTGTGAATGCTTGTAAGTAGCTTAAGGCACTTTCAAAGGAAAGTGATTTTCTCTGAAAAGACAGCATTTAGAAAGTGAAGCAACACTCCATTCACTTCGCACAGTGAATTGAAATGTTGGAACAGACTGCTTCTCTTTCAGTGAAACGCATGTGAATTTCTGTTGAATGCTTGAAAGTAGCTTAAGGCACTTTCAAAGGAAAGTGATTTTCTCTGAAAGGACATCATTTAGAAAGTGAAGCAACACTCCATTCACTTCACATAGTGAATTGAATCGTTGGAACAGACTGCTTCTCTTTCAGAGAAACGCATGTGAATTTCTGTTGAATGCTTGTAAGTAGTTTAAGGCACTTTCAAAGGAAAGTGATTTTCTCTGAAAGGACAGCATTTAGAAAGTGAAGCAACACTCCATTCACTTCGCACAGTGAATTGAAGGGTTGGAACAGACTACTTCTCTTTCAGAGAAACAGATATGAGTTTTTTGTGAATGCTTGTAAGTAGCTTAAGGCACTTTCAAAGGAAAGTGATTTTCTCTGAAAGGACAGCATTTAGAAAGTGAAGCAACACTCCATTCACTGCGCACAGTGAACTGAAGTGTTGGAACAGACTGCTTCTCTTTCAGTGAAATGCATGTGAATTTCTGTTGAATGCTTGTAAGTAGCTTAAGGCACTCTCAAAGGAAAGTGATTTTCTCTGAAAGGACAGCATTTAGAAAGTGAAGCAACACTCCATTCACTTCGCACAGTGAATTGAAGTGTTGGAACAGACTGCTTCTCTTTCAGTGAAATGCATGTGAATTTCTGTTGAATGCTTGTAAGTAGCTTAAGGGACTTTCAAAGGAAAGTGATTTTCTCTGAAAGGACAGCATTTACAAAGTGAAGCAACAGTCCATTCACTTCGCACTGTGAATTGAAGTGTTGGAACAGACTGCTTCTCTTTCAGAGAAACGCATGTGTATTTCTGTTGAATGCTTATGAGTAGCTTATGGCACTTTCAAAGGAAATTGATTTTCTCTGAAAGGACAGCATTTAGAAAGTAAAGCAACACTCCATTCACAACGCACAGTGAATTGAAGTGTTGGAACAGACTACTTCTCTTTCAGAGAAACAGATATGAGTTTTTTGTGAATCCTTGTAAGTAGCTTAAGGCACTTTCAAAGGAAAGTGATTTTCTCTGAAAGGACAGCATTTAGAAAGTGAAGCAACACTTCCTTCTTTTCGCACAGTGAATTGAAGTGTTGGAACAGACTGCTTCTGTTTCAGTGAAATGCATGTGAATTTCTGTTGAATGCTTGTAAGTAGCTTAAGGCACATTCAAAGGAAAGTGATTTTCTCTGAAAGGACAGCATTTAGAAAGTGAAGCAACACTCCATTCACTTCGCACAGTGAATTGAAGTGTTGGAACAGACTGCTTCTCTTTCAGTGAAACGCATGTGAATTTCTGTTGAATGCTTGTAAGTAGCTTAAGGCACTTTCAAAGGAAAGTGATTTTCTCTGAAAGGACAGCATTTACAAAGTGAAGCAACAGTCCATTCACTTCGCAGTGTGAATTGAAGTGTTGGAACAGACTGCTTCTCTTTCAGAGAAACGCATGTGTATTTCTGTTGAATGCTTATGAGTAGCTTAAGGCACTTTCAAAGGAAAGTGATTTTCTCTGAAAGGACAGCATTTAGAAAGTGAAGCAACACTCCATTCACAACGCACAGTGAATTGAAGTGTTGGAACAGACTACTTCTCTTTCAGAGAAACAGATATGAGTTTTTTGTGAATGCTTGTAAGTAGCTTAAGGCACTTTCAAAGGAAAGTGATTTTCTCTGAAAGGACAGCATTTAGAAAGTGAAGCAACACTCCATTCACTTCGCACAGTGAATTGAAGTGTTGGAACAGACTGCTTCTCTTTCAGTGAAATGCAAGTGAATTTCTGTTGAATGCTTGTAAGTAGCTTAAGGCACTTTCAAAGGAAAGTGATTTTCTCTGAAAGGACAGCATTTAGAAAGTGAAGCAACACTCCATTCACTTCGCACAGTGAATTGAAATGTTGGAACAGACTGCTTCTCTTTCAGTGAAACGCATGTGAATTTCTGTTGAATGCTTGAAAGTAGCTTAAGACACTTTCAAAGGAAAGTGATTTTCTCTGAAAGGACATCATTTAGAAAGTGAAGCAACACTCCATTGACTTCACATAGTGAATTGAAGTGTTGGAACAGACTGCTTCTCTTTCAGAGAAACGCATGTGAATTTCTGTTGAATGCTTGTAAGTAGCTTAAGGCACTTTCAAAGGAAAGTGATTTTCTCTGAAAGGACAGCATTTACAAAGTGAAGCAACAATCCATTCACTTCGCACTGTGAATTGAAGTGTTGGAACAGACTGCTTCTCTTTCAGAGAAACGCATGTGTATTTCTGTTGAATGCTTATGAGTAGCTTAAGGCACTTTCAAAGGAAAGTGATTTTCTCTGAAAGGACAGCATTTACAAAGTGAAGCAACAGTCCATTCACTTCGCACTGTGAATTGAAGTGTTGGAACAGACTGCTTCTCTTTCAGAGAAACGCATGTGAATTTCTGTTGAATGCTTGTAAGTAGATTAAGGAACTTTCAAAGGAAAGTGATTTTCTCTGAAAGGACAGCATTTACAAAGTGAAGCAACAGTCCATTCACTTCGCACTGTGAATTGAAGTGTTTGAACAGACTGCTTCTCTTGCAGAGAAACGCATGTGTATTTCTGCTGAATGCTTATGAGTAGCTTAAGGCACTTTCAAAGGAAAGTGATTTTCTCTGAAAGGACAGCATTTAGAAAGTGAAGCAACACTCCATTCACAACGCACAGTGAATTGAAGTGTGTTAACAGACTACTTCTCTTTCAGAGAAACAGATATGAATTTTTTGTGAATCCTTGTAAGTAGCTTAAGGGACTTTCAAAGGAAAGTGATTTTCTCTGAAAGGACAGCATTTAGAAAGTGAAGCAACACTCCATTCCCTTCGCACAGTGAATTGAAGTGTTGGAACAGACTGCTTCTCTTTCAGTGAAATGCAAGTGAATTTCTGTTGACTGCTTTTATGTAGCTTAAGGCACTTTCAAAGGAAAGTGATTTTCTCTGAAAGGACAGCATTTAGAAAGTGAAGCAACACTCCATTCACTTCGCACAGTGAATTGAAGTGTTGGAACAGACTGCTTCTCTTTCAGTGAAACGCATGTGAATTTCTGTTGAATGCTTGAAAGTAGCTTGAGGCACTTTCAAAGGAAAGTGATTTTCTCTGAAAGGACATCATTTAGAAAGTGAAGCAACACTCCATTCACTTCACATAGTGAATTGAAGTGTTGGAACAGACTGCTTCTCTTTCAGAGAAACGCATGTGAATTTCTGTTGAATGCTTGTAAGTAGCTTAAGGCACTTTCAAAGGAAAGTGATTTTCTCTGAAAGGACAGCATTTAGAAAGTGAAGCAACACTTCATTCCCAACACACAGTGAATTGAAGTGTTGGAACAGACTACTTCTCTTTCAGAGAAACAGATATGAGTTTTTTGTGAATGCTTGTAAGTATCTTAAGGCACTTTCAAAGGAAAGTGATTTTCTCTGAAAGGACAGCATTTAGAAAGTGAAGCAACACTACATTCACTTCGCACAGTGAACTGAAGTGTTGGAACAGACTGCTTCTCTTTCAGTGAAATGCATGTGAATTTCTGTTGAATGCTTGTAAGTAGCTTAAGGCACTTTCAAAGGAAAGTGATTTTCTCTGAAAGGACAGCATTTAGAAAGTGAAGCAACACTCCATTCACTTCGCACAGTGAATTGAAGTGTTGGAACAGACTGCTTCTCTTTCAGTGAAATGCATGTGAATTTCTGTTGAATGCTTGTAAGTAGCTTAAGGCACTTTCAAAGGAAAGTGATTTTCTCTGAAAGGACAGCATTTAGAAAGTGAAGCAACATTCCATTCACTTCGCACAGTGAATTGAAGTGTTGGAACAGACTGCTTCTCTTTCAGTGAAACGCATGGAATTTATGTTGAATGCTTGTAAGTAGCTTAAGGCACTTTCAAAGGAAAGTGATTTTCTCTGAAAGGACAGCATTTACAAAGTGAAGCAACAATCCATTCACTTCGCACTGTGAATTGAAGTGTTGGAACAGACTGCTTCCCTTTCATAGAAATGCATGTGTATTTCTGTTGAATGCTTATGAGTAGCTTAAGGCACTTTCAAAGGAAAGTGATTTTCTCTGAAAGGACAGCATTTAGAAAGTGAAGCAACACTCCATTCACAACGCACAGTGAATTGAAGTGTTGGAACAGACTACTTCTCTTTCAGAGAAACAGATATGAGTTTTTTGTGAATGCTTGTAAGTAGCTTAAGGCACTTTCAAAGGAAAGTGATTTTCTCTGAAAGGACAGCATTTAGAAAGTGAAGCAACACTCCATTCACTTCGCACAGTGAATTGAAGTGTTGGAACAGACTGCTTCTCTTTCAGTGAAATGCAAGTGAATTTCTGTTGAATGCTTGTAAGTAGCTTAAGGCACTTTCAAAGGAAAGTGATTTTCTCTGAAAGGACAGCATTTAGAAAGTGAAGCAACACTCCACTCACTTCGCACAGTGAATTTAAGGGTTGGAACAGACTGCTTCTCTTTCAGTGAAACGCATGTGAATTTCTGTTGAATGCTTGAAAGTAGCTGAAGGCACTTTCAAAGGAAAGTGATTTTCTCTGAAAGGACAGCATTTAGAAAGTGAAGCAACACTCCATTCACAACGCACAGTGAATTGAAGTGTTGGAACAGACTGCTTCTCTTTCAGAGAAACAGATATGAGTTTTTTGTGAATGCTTGTAAGTAGCTTAAGGCACTTTCAAAGGAAAGTGATTTTCTCTGAAAGGACAGCATTTAGAAAGTGAAGCACCACTCCATTCATTTCGCACAGTGAATTGAAGTGTTGGAACAGACTGCTTCTCTTTCAGTGAAACGCATGTGAATTTCTGTTGAATGCTTGTAAGTAGCTTAAGGCACTTTCAAAGGAAAGTGATTTTCTCTGAAAGGACAGCATTTACAAAGTGAAGCAACAGTCCATTCACTTCGCACTGTGAATTGAAGTGTTGGAACAGACTGCTTCTCTTTCAGAGAAACGCATGTGTATTTCTGTTGAATGCTTATGAGTAGCTTAAGGCACTTTCAAAGGAAAGTGATTTTCTCCGAAAGGACAGCATTTAGAACGTGAAGCAACACTCCATTCACAACGCACAGTGAATTGATGTGTTGGAACAGACTACTTCGCTTTCAGAGAAACAGATATGAGTTTTTTGTGAATGCTTGTAAGTAGCTTAAGGCACTTTCAAAGGAAAGTGATTTTCTCTGAAAGGACAGCATTTAGAAAGTGAAGCAACACTCCATTCACTTCGCACAGTGATTGAAGTGTTGGAACAGACTGCTTCTCTTTCAGTGAAATGCATGTGAATTTCTGTTGAATGCTTGTAAGTAGCTTAAGGTACTTTCAAAGGAAAGTGATTTTCTCTGAAAGGACAGCATTTAGAAAGTGACGCAACAATCCATTCACTTCGCACAGTGAATTGAAATGTTGGAACAGACTGCTTCTCTTTCAGGGAAACGCATGTGTATTTCTGTTGAATGCTTATGAGTAGTTTAAGGCACTTTCAAAGGAAAGTGATTTTCTCTGAAAGGACAGCATTTAGAAAGTGAAGCAACACTCCATTCACAACGCACAGTGAATTGAAGTGTTGGAACAGACTACTTCTCTTTCAGAGAAACAGATATGAGTTTTTTGTGAATGCTTGTAAGTAGCTAAAGGCACTTTCAAAGGAAAGTGATTTTCTCTGAAAGGACAGCATTTAGAAAGTGAAGCAACACTCCATTTACTTCGCACAGTGAACTGAAGTGTTGGAACAGACTGCTTCTCTTTCAGTGAAACGCATGAGAATTTCTGTTGAATGCTTGTAAGTAGCTTAAGGCACTTTCAAAGGAATGTGATTTTCTCTGAAAGGACAGCATTTACAAAGTGAAGCAACACTCCATTCACTTCGCACAGTGAATTGAAGTGTTGGAACAGACTGCTTCTCTTTCAGAGAAACGCATGTGAATTTCTGTTGAATGCTTGTAAGTAGCTTAAGGCACTTTCAAAGGAAAGTGATTTTTTCTGAAAGGACAGCATTTAGAAAGTGAAGCAACACTCCACTCACTTCGCACAGTGAATTGAAGTGTTGGAACAGACTGCTTCTCTTTCAGTGAAACGCATGTGAATTTCTGTTGAATGCTTGTAAGTAGCTTAAGGCACTTTCAAAGGAAAGTGATTTTCTCTGAAAGGACAGCATTTAGAAAGTGAAGCAACAGTCCATTCACTTCGCACTGTGAATTGAAGTGCTGGAACAGATTGCTTCTCTTTCAGAGAAACGCATGTGTATTTCTGTTGAATGCTTATGAGTAGCTTAGGGCACATTCAAAGGAAAGTGATTTTCTCTGAAAGGACAGCATTTAGAAAGTGAAGCAACACTCCATTCACAACGCACAGTGAATTGAAGTGTTGGAACAGACTGCTTCTCTTTCAGAGAAACAGATATGAGTTTTTTGTGAATGCTTGTAAGTAGCTTAAGGCACTATCAAAGGAAAGTGATTTTCTCCGAAAGGACAGCATTTAGAAAGTGAAGCAACACTCCATTAACTTCGCACAGTGAATTGAAGTGTTGGAACAGACTGCTTCTCTTTCAGTGAAACGAATGTGAATTTCTGTTGAATGCTTATAAGTAGCTTAAGGCACTTTCAAAGGAAAGTGATTTTCTCTGAAAGGACAGCATTTACAAAGTGAAGCAACAGTCCATTCACTTCGCACTGTGAATTGAAGTGTTGGAACAGACTGCTTCTCTTTCAGAGAAACGCATGTGTATTTCTATTGAATGCTTATGAGTAGCTTAAGGCACTTTCAAAGGAAAGTGATTTTCTCTGAAAGGACAGCATTTAGAAAGTGAAGCAACACTCCATTCACAACGCACAGTGAATTGAAGTGTTGGAACAGACTACTTCTCTTTCAGAGAAACAGATATGAGTTTTTTGTGAATGCTTGTAAGTAGCTTAAGGCACTTTCAAAGGAAAGTGATTTTCTCTGAAAGGACAGCATTTAGAAAGTGAAGCAACACTCCATTCACTTCGCACAGTGAATTGAAGTGTTGGAACAGACTGCTTCTCTTTCAGTGAAATGCATGTGAATTTCTGTTGAATGCTTGTAAGTAGCTTAAGGCACTTTCAAAGGAAAGTGATTTTCTCTGAAAGGACAGCATTTACAAAGTGAAGCAACAATCCATTCACTTCGCTCAGTGAAATGAAGTGTTGGAACAGACTGCTTCTCTTTCAGGGAAACGCATGTGTATTTCTGTTGAATGCTTATGAGTAGCTTAAGGCACTTTCAAAGGAAAGTGATTTTCTCTGAAAGGACAGCATTTAGAAAGTGAAGCAACACTCCATTCACAACGCACAGTGAATTGAAGTGTTGGAACAGACTACTTCTCTTTCAGAGAAACAGATATGAGTTTTTTGTGAATGCTTGTAAGTAGCTAAAGGCACTTTCAAAGGAAAGTGATTTTCTCTGAAAGGACAGCATTTAGAAAGTGAAGCAACACTCCATTTACTTCGCACAGTGAATTGAAGTGTTGGAACAGACTGCTTCTCTTTCAGTGAAACGCATGAGAATTTCTGTTGAATGCTTGTAAGTAGCTTAAGGCACTTTCAAAGGAAAGTGATTTTCTCTGAAAGGACAGCATTTACAAAGTGAAGCAACACTCCATTCACTTCGCACAGTGAATTGAAGTGTTGGAACAGACTGCTTCTCTTTCAGAGAAACGCATGTGAATTTCTGTTGAATGCTTGTAAGTCGCTTAAGGCACTTTCAAAGGAAAGTGATTTTCTCTGAAAGGACAGCATTTAGAAAGTGAAGCAACACTCCATTCACATCGCACAGTGAATTGAAGTGTTGGAACAGACTACTTCTCTTTCAGAGAAACAGATATGCGTTTTTTGTGAATGCTTGTAAGTAGCTTAAGGTACTTTCAAAGGAAAGTGATTTTCTCTGAAAGGACAGCATTTAGAAAGTGAAGCAACACTCCATTCACTTCGCACAGTGAATTGAAGTGTTGGAACAGACTGCTTCTCTTTCAGTGAAATGCATGTGAATTTCTGTTGAATGCTTGTAAGTAGCTTAAGGCACTTTCAAAGGAAAGTGATTTTCTCTGAAAGGACAGCATTTAGAAAGTGAAGCAACACTCCATTCAATTCGCATATTGAATTGAAGTGTTGGAACAGACTGCTTCTCTTTCAGTGAAATGCATGTGAATTTCTGTTGAATGCTTGTAAGTAGCTTAAGGCACTTTCAAAGGAAAGTGATTTTCTCTGAAAGGACAGCATTTAGAAAGTGAAGCAACACTCCATTCACTTCGCACAGTGAATTGAAGTGTTGGAACAGACTGCTTCTCTTTCAGTGAAACGCATGTGAATTTCTGTTGAATGCTTGTAAGTAGATTAAGGAACTTTCAAAGGAAAGTGATTTTCTCTGAAAGGACAGCATTTAAAAGTGAAGCAACACTCCATTCACTTCGCACAGTGAATTGAAGTGTTGGAACAGACTGCTTCTCTTTCAGGGAAACGCATGTGTATTTCTGTTGAATGCTTATGAGTAGCTTAAGGCACTTTCAAAGGAAAGTGATTTTCTCTGAAAGGACAGCATTTAGAAAGTGAAGCAACACTCCATTCACAACGCACAGTGAATTGAAGTGTTGGAACAGACTACTTCTCTTTCAGAGAAACAGATATGCGTTTTTTGTGAATGCTTGTAAGTAGCTTAAGGCACTTTCAAAGGAAAGTGATTTTCTCTGAAAGGACAGCATTTAGAAAGTGAAGCAACACTACATTCACTTCGCACAGTGAATTGAAGTGTTGGAACAGACTGCTTCTCTTTCAGTGAAATGCATGTGAATTTCTGTTGGATGCTTGTAAGTAGCTTAAGGCACTTTCAAAGGAAAGTGATTTTCTCTGAAAGGACAGCATTTAGAAAGTGAAGCAACACTCCATTCACTTCGCACAGTGAATTGAAGTGTTGGAACAGACTGCTTCTCTTTCAGTGAAACGCATGTGAATTTCTGTTGAATGCTTGTAAGTAGCTTAAGGCACTTTCAAAGGAAAGTGATTTTCTCTGAAAGGACAGCATTTAGAAAGTGAAGCAACACTCCATTCACTTCGCACAGTGAATTGAAGTGTTGGAACAGACTGCTTCTCTTTCAGAGAAACGCATGTGTATTTCTGTTGAATGCTTATGAGTAGCTTAAGGCACTTTCAAAGGAAAGTGATTTTCTCTGAAAGGACAGCATTTACAAAGTGAAGCAACACTCCATTCACAACGCACAGTGAATTGAAGTGTTGGAACAGACTACTTCTCTTTCAGAGAAACAGATATGAGTTTTTTGTGAATGCTTGTAAGTTGCTTAAGGCACTTTCAAAGGAAAGTGATTGTCTCTGAAAGGACAGCATTTAGAAAGTGAAGCAACACTCCATTTACTTCGCACAGTGAATTGAAGTGTTGGAACAGACTGCTTCTCTTTCAGTGAAACGCATGAGAATTTCTGTTGAATGCTTGTAAGTAGCTTAAGGCACTTTCAAAGGAAAGTGATTTTCTCTGAAAGGACAGCATTTAGAAAGTGAAGCAACACTCCATTTACTTCGCACTGTGAATTGAAGTGTTGGAACAGACTGCTTCTCTTTCAGTGAAACGCATGTGTATTTCTGTTGAATGCTTATGAGTAGCTTAAGGCACTTTCAAAGGAAAGTGATTTTCTCTGAAAGGACAGCATTTAGAAAGTGAAGCAACACTCCATTCACAACGCACAGTGAAGTGAAGTGTTGGAACAGACTACTTCTCTTTCAGAGAAACAGATATGAGTTTTTTGTTAATGCTTGTAAGTAGCTTAAGGCACTTTCAAAGGAAAGTGATTTTCTCTGAAAGGACAGCATTTAGAAAGTGAAGCAACAGTCCATTCACTTCGCACTGTGAATTGAAGTGTTGGAACAGACTACTTCTCTTTCAGAGAAACAGATATGAGTTTTTTGTGAATGCTTGTAAGTAGCTTAAGGCACTTTCAAAGGAAAGTGATTTTCTCTGAAAGGACAGCATTTAGAAAGTGAAGCAACACTCCATTCACTTCACACAGTGAATTGAAGTGTTGGAACAGACTGCTTCTCTTTCAGTGAAATGCATGTGAATTTCTGTTGAATGCTTGTAAGTAGCTTAAGGCACTTTCAAAGGAAAGTGATTTTCTCTGAAAGGACAGCATTTAGAAAGTGAAGCAACACTCCATTCACTTCGCACAGTGAATTGAAGTGTTGGAACAGACTGCTTCTCTTGCAGTGAAAGGCATGTGAATTTCTGTTCAATGCTTGAAAGTAGCTTAAGGCACTTTCAAAGGAAAGAGATTTTCTCTGAAAGGACATCATTTAGAAAGTGAAGCAACACTCCATTCACTTCACATAGTGAATTGAAGTGTTGGAACAGACTGCTTCTCTTTCAGAGAAACGCATGTGAATTTCTGTTGAATGCTTGTAAGTCGCTTAAGGCACTTTCAAAGGAAAGTGATTTTCTCTGAAAGGACAGCATTTAGAAAGTGAAGCAACACTCCATTCACAACGCACAGTGAATTGAAGTGTTGGAACAGACTACTTCTCTTTCAGAGAAACAGATATGAGTTTTTTGTGAATGCTTGTAAGTAGCTTAAGGCACTTTCAAAGGAAAGTGATTTTCTCTGAAAGGACAGCATTTACAAAGTGAAGCAACACTCCATTCACTTCGCACAGTGAATTGAAGTGTTGGAACAGACTGCTTCTCTTTCAGTGAAATGCATTTGAATTTCTGTTGAATGCTTGTAAGTAGCTTAAGGCACTTTCAAAGGAAAGTGATTTTCTCTGAAAGGACAGCATTTAGAAAGTGAAGCAACACTCCATTCAATTCGCACATTGAATTGAAGTATTGGAACAGACTGCTTCTCTTTCAGTGAAATGCATGTGAATTTCTGTTGAATGCTTGTAAGTAGCTTAAGGAACTTTCAAAGGAAACTGATTTTCTCTGAAAGGACAGCATTTAGAAAGCGAAGCAACACTCCATTCACTTCGACAGTGAATTGAAGTGTTGGAACAGACTGCTTCTCTTTCAGTGAAACGCATGTGAATTTCTGTTGAATGCTTGTAAGTAGCTTAAGGCACTTTCAAAGGAAATTGATTTTCTCTGAAAGGACAGCATTTAGAAAGTGAAGCAACAGTCCATTCACTTCGCACTGTGAATTGAAGTGTTGGAACAGACTGCTTCTCTTTCAGAGAAACGCATGTGTATTTCTATTCAATGCTTATGAGTAGCTTAAGGCACTTTCAAAGGAAAGTGATTTTCTCTGAAAGGACAGCATTTAGAAAGTGAAGCAACACTCCATTCACAACGCACAGTGAATTGAAGTGTTGGAACAGACTACTTCTCTTTCAGAGAAACAGATATGAGTTTTTTGTGAATGCTTGTAAGTAGCTTAAGGCACTTTCAAAGGAAAGTGATTTTCTCTGAAAGGACAGCATTTAGAAAGTGAAGCAACACTCCATTCACTTCGCACAGTGAATTGAAGTGTTGGAACAGACTGCTTCTCTTTCAGTGAAATGCATGTGAATTTCTGTTGAATGCTTGTAAGTAGCTTAAGGCACTTTCAAAGGAAAGTGATTTTCTCTGAAAGGACAGCATTTACAAAGTGAAGCAACAATCCATTCACTTCGCTCAGTGAAATGAAGTGTTGGAACAGACTGCTTCTCTTTCAGGGAAACGCATGTGTATTTCTGTTGAATGCTTATGAGTAGCTTAAGGCACTTTCAAAGGAAAGTGATTTTCTCTGAAAGGACAGCATTTAGAAAGTGAAGCAACACTCCATTCACAACGCACAGTGAATTGAAGTGTTGGAACAGACTACTTCTCTTTCAGAGAAACAGATATGAGTTTTTTGTGAATGCTTGTAAGTAGCTAAAGGCACTTTCAAAGGAAAGTGATTTTCTCTGAAAGGACAGCATTTAGAAAGTGAAGCAACACTCCATTTACTTCGCACAGTGAATTGAAGTGTTGGAACAGACTGCTTCTCTTTCAGTGAAACGCATGAGAATTTCTGTTGAATGCTTGTAAGTAGCTTAAGGCACTTTCAAAGGAAAGTGATTTTCTCTGAAAGGACAGCATTTACAAAGTGAAGCAACACTCCATTCACTTCGCACAGTGAATTGAAGTGTTGGAACAGACTGCTTCTCTTTCAGAGAAACGCATGTGAATTTCTGTTGAATGCTTGTAAGTCGCTTAAGGCACTTTCAAAGGAAAGTGATTTTCTCTGAAAGGACAGCATTTAGAAAGTGAAGCAACACTCCATTCACATCGCACAGTGAATTGAAGTGTTGGAACAGACTACTTCTCTTTCAGAGAAACAGATATGCGTTTTTTGTGAATGCTTGTAAGTAGCTTAAGGTACTTTCAAAGGAAAGTGATTTTCTCTGAAAGGACAGCATTTAGAAAGTGAAGCAACACTCCATTCACTTCGCACAGTGAATTGAAGTGTTGGAACAGACTGCTTCTCTTTCAGTGAAATGCATGTGAATTTCTGTTGAATGCTTGTAAGTAGCTTAAGGCACTTTCAAAGGAAAGTGATTTTCTCTGAAAGGACAGCATTTAGAAAGTGAAGCAACACTCCATTCAATTCGCATATTGAATTGAAGTGTTGGAACAGACTGCTTCTCTTTCAGTGAAATGCATGTGAATTTCTGTTGAATGCTTGTAAGTAGCTTAAGGCACTTTCAAAGGAAAGTGATTTTCTCTGAAAGGACAGCATTTAGAAAGTGAAGCAACACTCCATTCACTTCGCACAGTGAATTGAAGTGTTGGAACAGACTGCTTCTCTTTCAGTGAAACGCATGTGAATTTCTGTTGAATGCTTGTAAGTAGATTAAGGAACTTTCAAAGGAAAGTGATTTTCTCTGAAAGGACAGCATTTACAAAGTGAAGCAACACTCCATTCACTTCGCACAGTGAATTGAAGTGTTGGAACAGACTGCTTCTCTTTCAGGGAAACGCATGTGTATTTCTGTTGAATGCTTATCAGTAGCTTAAGGCACTTTCAAAGGAAAGTGATTTTCTCTGAAAGGACAGCATTTAGAAAGTGAAGCAACACTCCATTCACAACGCACAGTGAATTGAAGTGTTGGAACAGACTGCTTCTCTTTCAGAGAAACAGATATGCGTTTTTTGTGAATGCTTGTAAGTAGCTTAAGGCACTTTCAAAGGAAAGTGATTTTCTCTGAAAGGACAGCATTTAGAAAGTGAAGCAACACTACATTCACTTCGCACAGTGAATTGAAGTGTTGGAACAGACTGCTTCTCTTTCAGTGAAATGCATGTGAATTTCTGTTGGATGCTTGTAAGTAGCTTAAGGCACTTTCAAAGGACAGTGATTTTCTCTGAAAGGACAGCATTTAGAAAGTGAAGCAACACTCCATTCACTTCGCACAGTGAATTGAAGTGTTGGAACAGACTGCTTCTCTTTCAGTGAAACGCATGTGAATTTCTGTTGAATGCTTGTAAGTAGCTTAAGGCACTTTCAAAGGAAAGTGATTTTCTCTGAAAGGACAGCATTTAGAAAGTGAAGCAACACTCCATTCACTTCGCACAGTGAATTGAAGTGTTGGAACAGACTGCTTCTCTTTCAGAGAAACGCATGTGTATTTCTGTTGAATGCTTATGAGTAGCTTAAGGCACTTTCAAAGGAAAGTGATTTTCTCTGAAAGGACAGCATTTACAAAGTGAAGCAACACTCCATTCACAACGCACAGTGAATTGAAGTGTTGGAACAGACTACTTCTCTTTCAGAGAAACAGATATGAGTTTTTTGTGAATGCTTGTAAGTTGCTTAAGGCACTTTCAAAGGAAAGTGATTGTCTCTGAAAGGACAGCATTTAGAAAGTGAAGCAACACTCCATTTACTTTGCACAGTGAATTGAAGTGTTGGAACAGACTGCTTCTCTTTCAGTGAAACGCATGAGAATTTCTGTTGAATGCTTGTAAGTAGCTTAAGGCACTTTCAAAGGAAAGTGATTTTCTCTGAAAGGACAGCATTTAGAAAGTGAAGCAACACTCCATTTACTTCGCACTGTGAATTGAAGTGTTGGAACAGACTGCTTCTCTTTCAGTGAAACGCATGTGTATTTCTGTTGAATGCTTATGAGTAGCTTAAGGCACTTTCAAAGGAAAGTGATTTTCTCTGAAAGGACAGCATTTAGAAAGTGAAGCAACACTCCATTCACAACGCACAGTGAAGTGAAGTGTTGGAACAGACTACTTCTCTTTCAGAGAAACAGATATGAGTTTTTTGTTAATGCTTGTAAGTAGCTTAAGGCACTTTCAAAGGAAAGTGATTTTCTCTGAAAGGACAGCATTTAGAAAGTGAAGCAACAGTCCATTCACTTCGCACTGTGAATTGAAGTGTTGGAACAGACTACTTCTCTTTCAGAGAAACAGATATGAGTTTTTTGTGAATGCTTGTAAGTAGCTTAAGGCACTTTCAAAGGAAAGTGATTTTCTCTGAAAGGACAGCATTTAGAAAGTGAAGCAACACTCCATTCACTTCACACAGTGAATTGAAGTGTTGGAACAGACTGCTTCTCTTTCAGTGAAATGCATGTGAATTTCTGTTGAATGCTTGTAAGTAGCTTAAGGCACTTTCAAAGGAAAGTGATTTTCTCTGAAAGGACAGCATTTAGAAAGTGAAGCAACACTCCATTCACTTCGCACAGTGAATTGAAGTGTTGGAACAGACTGCTTCTCTTGCAGTGAAAGGCATGTGAATTTCTGTTCAATGCTTGAAAGTAGCTTAAGGCACTTTCAAAGGAAAGAGATTTTCTCTGAAAGGACATCATTTAGAAAGTGAAGCAACACTCCATTCACTTCACATAGTGAATTGAAGTGTTGGAACAGACTGCTTCTCTTTCAGAGAAACGCATGTGAATTTCTGTTGAATGCTTGTAAGTCGCTTAAGGCACTTTCAAAGGAAAGTGATTTTCTCTGAAAGGACAGCATTTAGAAAGTGAAGCAACACTCCATTCACAACGCACAGTGAATTGAAGTGTTGGAACAGACTACTTCTCTTTCAGAGAAACAGATATGAGTTTTTTGTGAATGCTTGTAAGTAGCTTAAGGCACTTTCAAAGGAAAGTGATTTTCTCTGAAAGGACAGCATTTACAAAGTGAAGCAACACTCCATTCACTTCGCACAGTGAATTGAAGTGTTGGAACAGACTGCTTCTCTTTCAGTGAAATGCATTTGAATTTCTGTTGAATGCTTGTAAGTAGCTTAAGGCACTTTCAAAGGAAAGTGATTTTCTCTGAAAGGACAGCATTTAGAAAGTGAAGCAACACTCCATTCAATTCGCACATTGAATTGAAGTATTGGAACAGACTGCTTCTCTTTCAGTGAAATGCATGTGAATTTCTGTTGAATGCTTGTAAGTAGCTTAAGGAACTTTCAAAGGAAACTGATTTTCTCTGAAAGGACAGCATTTAGAAAGCGAAGCAACACTCCATTCACTTCGACAGTGAATTGAAGTGTTGGAACAGACTGCTTCTCTTTCAGTGAAACGCATGTGAATTTCTGTTGAATGCTTGTAAGTAGCTTAAGGCACTTTCAAAGGAAAGTGATTTTCTCTGAAAGGACAGCATTTACAAAGTGAAGCAAGAGTCCATTCACTTCGCACTGTGAATTGAAGTGATGGAACAGACTGCTTCTCTTTCAGTGAAACGCATGTGAATTTCTGTTGAATGCTTGTAAGTAGATTAAGGAACTTTCAAAGGAAAGTGATTTTCTCTGAAAGGACAGCATTTACAAAGTGAAGCAACAGTCCATTCACTTCGCACTGTGAATTGAAGTGTTGGAACAGACTGCTTCTCTTTCAGAGAAACGCATGTGAATTTCTGTTGAATGCTTGTAAGTAGATTAAGGAACTTTCAAAGGAAAGTGATTTTCTCTGAAAGGACAGCATTTAGAAAGTGAAGCAACACTCCATTCACTTCGCACAGTGAATTGAAGTGTTAGAACAGACTGCTTCTCTTGCAGTGAAAGGCATGTGAATTTCTGTTCAATGCTTGAAAGTAGCTTAAGGCACTTTCAAAGGAAAGAGATTTTCTCTGAAAGGACATCATTTAGAAAGTGAAGCAACACTCCATTCACTTCACATAGTGAATTGAAGTGTTGGAACAGACTGCTTCTCTTTCAGAGAAACGCATGTGAATTTCTGTTGAATGCTTGTAAGTCGCTTAAGGCACTTTCAAAGGAAAGTGATTTTCTCTGAAAGGACAGCATTTAGAAAGTGAAGCAACACTCCATTCACAACGCACAGTGAATTGAAGTGTTGGAACAGACTACTTCTCTTTCAGAGAAACAGATATGAGTTTTTTGTGAATGCTTGTAAGTAGCTTAAGGCACTTTCAAAGGAAAGTGATTTTCTCTGAAAGGACAGCATTTACAAAGTGAAGCAACACTCCATTCACTTCGCACAGTGAATTGAAGTGTTGGAACAGACTGCTTCTCTTTCAGTGAAATGCATGTGAATTTCTGTTGAATGCTTGTAAGTAGCTTAAGGCACTTTCAAAGGAAAGTGATTTTCTCTGAAAGGACAGCATTTAGAAAGTGAAGCAACACTCCATTCAATTCGCACATTGAATTGAAGTATTGGAACAGACTGCTTCTCTTTCAGTGAAATGCATGTGAATTTCTGTTGAATGCTTGTAAGTAGCTTAAGGAACTTTCAAAGGAAACTGATTTTCTCTGAAAGGACAGCATTTAGAAAGCGAAGCAACACTCCATTCACTTCGACAGTGAATTGAAGTGTTGGAACAGACTGCTTCTCTTTCAGTGAAACGCATGTGAATTTCTGTTGAATGCTTGTAAGTAGCTTAAGGCACTTTCAAAGGAAAGTGATTTTCTCTGAAAGGACAGCATTTACAAAGTGAAGCAAGAGTCCATTCACTTCGCACTGTGAATTGAAGTGATGGAACAGACTGCTTCTCTTTCAGTGAAACGCATGTGAATTTCTGTTGAATGCTTGTAAGTAGATTAAGGAACTTTCAAAGGAAAGTGATTTTCTCTGAAAGGACAGCATTTACAAAGTGAAGCAACAGTCCATTCACTTCGCACTGTGAATTGAAGTGTTGGAACAGACTGCTTCTCTCTCAGGGAAACGCATGTGTTTTTCTGTTGAATGCTTATGAGTAGCTTAAGGCACTTTCAAAGGAAAGTGATTTTCTCTGAAAGGTCAGCATTTGGAAAGTGAAGCAACACTCCATTCACAACGCACAGTGAATTGAAGTGTTGGAACAGACTACTTCTCTTTCAGAGAAACAGATATGAGTTTTTTGTGAATGCTTGTAAGTAGCTTAAGGCACTTTCAAAGGAAAGTGATTTTCTCTGAAAGGACAGCATTTAGAAAGTGAAGCAACACTCCATTCACTTCGCACAGTGAATTGAAGTGTTGGAACAGACTGCTTCTCTTTCAGTGAAATGCATGTGAATTTCTGTTGAATGCTTGTAAGTAGCTTAAGGCACTTTCAAAGGAAAGTGATTTTCTCTGAAAGGACAGCATTTACAAAGTGAAGCAACAATCCATTCACTTCGCTCAGTGAATTGAAGTGTTGGAACAGACTGCTTCTCTTTCAGGGAAACGCATGTGTATTTCTGTTGAATGCTTATGAGTAGCTTAAGGCACTTTCAAAGGAAAGTGATTTTCTCTAAAAGGACAGCATTTAGAAAGTGAAGCAACACTCCATTCACAACGCACAGTGAATTGAAGTGTTGGAACAGACTACTTCTCTTTCAGAGAAACAGATATGAGTTTTTTGTGAATGCTTGTAAGTAGCTAAAGGCACTTTCAAAGGAAAGTGATTTTCTCTGAAAGGACAGCATTTAGAAAGTGAAGCAACACTCCATTCACTTCGCACAGTGAATTGAAGTGTTGGAACAGACTGCTTCTCTTTCAGTGAAACGCATGAGAATTTCTGTTGAATGCTTGTAAGTAGCTTAAGGCACTTTCAAAGGAAAGTGATTTTC
The DNA here is from genome assembly GCF_982192425.1 of Myodes glareolus. Lineage (NCBI taxonomy): Eukaryota > Metazoa > Chordata > Mammalia > Rodentia > Cricetidae > Myodes > Myodes glareolus. The sequence goes on from NW_028263240.1 coordinate 478,487, forward strand.
TCTGAAAGGACAGCATTTACAAAGTGAAGCAACACTCCATTCACTTCGCACAGTGAATTGAAGTGTTGGAACAGACTGCTTCTCTTTCAGAGAAACGCATGTGAATTTCTGTTGAATGCTTGTAAGTCGCTTAAGGCACTTTCAAAGGAAAGTGATTTTCTCTGAAAGGACAGCATTTAGAAAGTGAAGCAACACTCCATTCACATCGCACAGTGAATTGAAGTGTTGGAACAGACTACTTCTCTTTCAGAGAAACAGATATGCGTTTTTTGTGAATGCTTGTAAGTAGCTTAAGGTACTTTCAAAGGAAAGTGATTTTCTCTGAAAGGACAGCATTTGGAAAGTGAAGCAACACTCCATTCACTTCGCACAGTGAATTGAAGTGTTGGAACAGACTGCTTCTCTTTCAGTGAAATGCATGTGAATTTCTGTTGAATGCTTGTAAGTAGCTTAAGGCACTTTCAAAGGAAAGTGATTTTCTCTGAAAGGACAGCATTTAGAAAGTGAAGCAACACTCCATTCAATTCGCATATTTAATTGAAGTGTTGGAACAGACTGCTTCTCTTTCAGTGAAATCCATGTGAATTTCTGTTGAATGCTTGTAAGTAGCTTAAGGAACTTTCAAAGGAAAGTGATTTTCTCTGAAAGGACAGCATTTAGAAAGTGAAGCAACACTCCATTCACTTCGCACAGTGAATTGAAGTGTTGGAACAGACTGCTTCTCTTTCAGTGAAACGCATGTGAATTTCTGTTGAATGCTTGTAAATAGCTTAAGGCACTTTCAAAGGAAAGTGATTTTCTCTGAAAGGACAGCATTTACAAAGTGAAGCAACAGTCCATTCACTTCGCACTGTGAATTGAAGTGTTGGAACAGACAGCTTCTCTTTCAGTTAAACGCATGTGAATTTCTGTTGAATGCTTGTAAGTAGATTAAGGAACTTTCAAAGGAAAGTGATTTTCTCTGAAAGGACAGCATTTACAAAGTGAAGCAACAGTCCATTCACTTCGCACAGTGAATTGAAGTGTTGGAACAGACTGCTTCTCTTTCAGGGAAACGCATGTGTATTTCTGTTGAATGCTTATGAGTAGCTTAAGGCACTTTCAAAGGAAAGTGATTTTCTCTGAAAGGACAGCATTTAGAAAGTGAAACAACACTCCATTCACAACGCACAGTGAATTGAAGTGTTGGAACAGACTACTTCTCTTTCAGAGAAACAGATATGCGTTTTTTGTGAATGCTTGTAAGTAGCTTAAGGCACTTTCAAAGGAAAGTGATTTTCTCTGAAAGGACAGCATTTAGAAAGTGAAGCAACACTACATTCACTTCGCACAGTGAATTGAAGTGTTGGAACAGACTGCTTCTCTTTCAGAGAAACGCATGTGAATTTCTGTTGAATGCTTGTAAGTAGCTTAAGGCTCTTTCAAAGGAAAGTGATTTTCTCTGAAAGGACAGCATTTAAAAAATGAAGAAACACTCCATTAACTTCGCACAGTGAATTGAAGTGTTGGAACAGACTGCTTCTCTTTCAGTGAAACGCAGGTGAATTTCTGTTGAATGCTTGTAAGTAGCTTAAGGCACTTTCAAAGGAAAGTGATTTTCTCTGAAAGGACAGCATTTAGAAAGTGAAGCAACAGTCCATTCACTTCGCACTGTGAATTGAAGTGTTGGAACAGATTGCTTCTCTTTCAGAGAAACGCATGTGTATTTCTGTTGAATGCTTATGAGTAGCTTAGGGCATATTCAAAGGAAAGTGATTTTCTCTGAAAGGACAGCATTTAGAAAGTGAAGCAACACTCCATTCACAACGCACAGTGAATTGAAGTGTTGGAACAGACTGCTTCTCTTTCAGAGAAACATATATGAGTTTTTTGTGAATGCTTGTAAGTAGCTTAAGGCACTATCAAAGGAAAGTGATTTTCTCTGAAAGGACAGCATTTAGAAAGTGAAGCAACACTCCATTCACTTCGCACAGTGAATTGAAGTGTTGGAACAGACTGCTTCTCTTTCAGTGAAACGAATGTGAATTTCTGTTGAATGCTTGTAAGTAGCTTAAGGCACTTTCAAAGGAAAGTGATTTTCTCTGAAAGGACAGCATTTACAAAGTGAAGCAACAGTCCATTCACTTCGCACTGTGAATTGAAGTGTTGGAACAGACTGCTTCTCTTTCAGAGAAACGCATGTGTATTTCTATTGAATGCTTATGAGTAGCTTAAGGCACTTTCAAAGGAAAGTGATTTTCTCTGAAAGGACAGCATTTAGAAAGTGAAGCAACACTCCATTCACAACGCACAGTGAATTGAAGTGTTGGAACAGACTACTTCTCTTTCAGAGAAACATATATGAGTTTTTTGTGAATGCTTGTAAGTAGCTTAAGGCACTTTCAAAGGAAAGTGATTTTCTCTGAAAGGACAGCATTTAGAAAGTGAAGCAACACTCCATTCACTTCGCACAGTGAATTGAAGTGTTGGAACAGACTGCTTCTCTTTCAGTGAAATGCATGTGAATATCTGTTGAATGCTTGTAAGTAGCTTAAGGCACTTTCAAAGGAGGGTGATTTTCTCTGAAAGGACAGCATTTACAAAGTGAAGCAAAAATCCATTCACTTCGCTCAGTGAATTGAAGTGTTGGAACAGACTGCTTCTCTTTCAGGGAAACGCATGTGTATTTCTGTTGTATGCTTATGAGTAGCTTAAGGCACTTTCAAAGGAAAGTGATTTTCTCTGAAAGGACAGCATTTAGAAAGTGAAGCAACACTCCATTCACTTCGCACAGTGAACTGAAGTGTTGGAACACACTGCTTCTCTTTCAGTGAAACGCATGTGAATTTCTGTTGAATGCTTGTAAGTAGCTTAAGGCACTTTCAAAGGAAAGTGATTTTCTCTGAAAGGACAGCATTTAGAAAGTGAAGCAACACTCCATTCACTTCGCACAGTGAATTGAAGTGTTGGAACAGACTGCTTCTCTTTCAGTGAAATGCATTTGAATTTCTGTTGAATGCTTGTAAGTAGCTTAAGGCACTTTCAAAGGAAAGTGATTTCCTCTGAAAGGACAGCATTTAGAAAGTGAAGCAACACTCCATTCAATTCGCACATTGAATTGAAGTATTGGAACAGACTGCTTCTCTTTCAGTGAAATGCATGTGAATTTCTGTTGAATGCTTGTAAGTAGCTTAAGGAACTTTCAAAGGAAACTGATTTTCTCTGAAAGGACAGCATTTAGAAAGCGAAGCAACACTCCATTCACTTCGACAGTGAATTGAAGTGTTGGAACAGACTGCTTCTCTTTCAGTGAAACGCATGTGAATTTCTGTTGAATGCTTGTAAGTAGCTTAAGGCACTTTCAAAGGAAATTGATTTTCTCTGAAAGGACAGCATTTAGAAAGTGAAGCAACAGTCCATTCACTTCGCACTGTGAATTGAAGTGTTGGAACAGACTGCTTCTCTTTCAGAGAAACGCATGTGTATTTCTATTGAATGCTTATGAGTAGCTTAAGGCACTTTCAAAGGAAAGTGATTTTCTCTGAAAGGACAGCATTTAGAAAGTGAAGCAACACTCCATTCACAACGCACAGTGAATTGAAGTGTTGGAACAGACTACTTCTCTTTCAGAGAAACAGATATGAGTTTTTTGTGAATGCTTGTAAGTAGCTTAAGGCACTTTCAAAGGAAAGTGATTTTCTCTGAAAGGACAGCATTTAGAAAGTGAAGCAACACTCCATTCACTTCGCACAGTGAATTGAAGTGTTGGAACAGACTGCTTCTCTTTCAGTGAAATGCATGTGAATTTCTGTTGAATGCTTGTAAGTAGCTTAAGGCACTTTCAAAGGAAAGTGATTTTCTCTGAAAGGACAGCATTTACAAAGTGAAGCAACAATCCATTCACTTCGCTCAGTGAAATGAAGTGTTGGAACAGACTGCTTCTCTTTCAGGGAAACGCATGTGTATTTCTGTTGAATGCTTATGAGTAGCTTAAGGCACTTTCAAAGGAAAGTGATTTTCTCTGAAAGGACAGCATTTAGAAAGTGAAGCAACACTCCATTCACAACGCACAGTGAATTGAAGTGTTGGAACAGACTACTTCTCTTTCAGAGAAACAGATATGAGTTTTTTGTGAATGCTTGTAAGTAGCTAAAGGCACTTTCAAAGGAAAGTGATTTTCTCTGAAAGGACAGCATTTAGAAAGTGAAGCAACACTCCATTTACTTCGCACAGTGAATTGAAGTGTTGGAACAGACTGCTTCTCTTTCAGTGAAACGCATGAGAATTTCTGTTGAATGCTTGTAAGTAGCTTAAGGCACTTTCAAAGGAAAGTGATTTTCTCTGAAAGGACAGCATTTACAAAGTGAAGCAACACTCCATTCACTTCGCACAGTGAATTGAAGTGTTGGAACAGACTGCTTCTCTTTCAGAGAAACGCATGTGAATTTCTGTTGAATGCTTGTAAGTCGCTTAAGGCACTTTCAAAGGAAAGTGATTTTCTCTGAAAGGACAGCATTTAGAAAGTGAAGCAACACTCCATTCACATCGCACAGTGAATTGAAGTGTTGGAACAGACTACTTCTCTTTCAGAGAAACAGATATGCGTTTTTTGTGAATGCTTGTAAGTAGCTTAAGGTACTTTCAAAGGAAAGTGATTTTCTCTGAAAGGACAGCATTTAGAAAGTGAAGCAACACTCCATTCACTTCGCACAGTGAATTGAAGTGTTGGAACAGACTGCTTCTCTTTCAGTGAAATGCATGTGAATTTCTGTTGAATGCTTGTAAGTAGCTTAAGGCACTTTCAAAGGAAAGTGATTTTCTCTGAAAGGACAGCATTTAGAAAGTGAAGCAACACTCCATTCAATTCGCATATTGAATTGAAGTGTTGGAACAGACTGCTTCTCTTTCAGTGAAATGCATGTGAATTTCTGTTGAATGCTTGTAAGTAGCTTAAGGCACTTTCAAAGGAAAGTGATTTTCTCTGAAAGGACAGCATTTAGAAAGTGAAGCAACACTCCATTCACTTCGCACAGTGAATTGAAGTGTTGGAACAGACTGCTTCTCTTTCAGTGAAACGCATGTGAATTTCTGTTGAATGCTTGTAAGTAGATTAAGGAACTTTCAAAGGAAAGTTATTTTCTCTGAAAGGACAGCATTTACAAAGTGAAGCAACACTCCATTCACTTCGCACAGTGAATTGAAGTGTTGGAACAGACTGCTTCTCTTTCAGGGAAACGCATGTGTATTTCTGTTGAATGCTTATCAGTAGCTTAAGGCACTTTCAAAGGAAAGTGATTTTCTCTGAAAGGACAGCATTTAGAAAGTGAAGCAACACTCCATTCACAACGCACAGTGAATTGAAGTGTTGGAACAGACTACTTCTCTTTCAGAGAAACAGATATGCGTTTTTTGTGAATGCTTGTAAGTAGCTTAAGGCACTTTCAAAGGAAAGTGATTTTCTCTGAAAGGACAGCATTTAGAAAGTGAAGCAACACTACATTCACTTCGCACAGTGAATTGAAGTGTTGGAACAGACTGCTTCTCTTTCAGTGAAATGCATGTGAATTTCTGTTGGATGCTTGTAAGTAGCTTAAGGCACTTTCAAAGGACAGTGATTTTCTCTGAAAGGACAGCATTTAGAAAGTGAAGCAACACTCCATTCACTTCGCACAGTGAATTGAAGTGTTGGAACAGACTGCTTCTCTTTCAGTGAAACGCATGTGAATTTCTGTTGAATGCTTGTAAGTAGCTTAAGGCACTTTCAAAGGAAAGTGATTTTCTCTGAAAGGACAGCATTTAGAAAGTGAAGCAACACTCCATTCACTTCGCACAGTGAATTGAAGTGTTGGAACAGACTGCTTCTCTTTCAGAGAAACGCATGTGTATTTCTTTTGAATGCTTATGAGTAGCTTAAGGCACTTTCAAAGGAAAGTGATTTTCTCTGAAAGGACAGCATTTACAAAGTGAAGCAACACTCCATTCACAACGCACAGTGAATTGAAGTGTTGGAACAGACTACTTCTCTTTCAGAGAAACAGATATGAGTTTTTTGTGAATGCTTGTAAGTTGCTTAAGGCACTTTCAAAGGAAAGTGATTGTCTCTGAAAGGACAGCATTTAGAAAGTGAAGCAACACTCCATTTACTTTGCACAGTGAATTGAAGTGTTGGAACAGACTGCTTCTCTTTCAGTGAAACGCATGAGAATTTCTGTTGAATGCTTGTAAGTAGCTTAAGGCACTTTCAAAGGAAAGTGATTTTCTCTGAAAGGACAGCATTTAGAAAGTGAAGCAACACTCCATTTACTTCGCACTGTGAATTGAAGTGTTGGAACAGACTGCTTCTCTTTCAGTGAAACGCATGTGTATTTCTGTTGAATGCTTATGAGTAGCTTAAGGCACTTTCAAAGGAAAGTGATTTTCTCTGAAAGGACAGCATTTAGAAAGTGAAGCAACACTCCATTCACAACGCACAGTGAAGTGAAGTGTTGGAACAGACTACTTCTCTTTCAGAGAAACAGATATGAGTTTTTTGTTAATGCTTGTAAGTAGCTTAAGGCACTTTCAAAGGAAAGTGATTTTCTCTGAAAGGACAGCATTTAGAAAGTGAAGCAACAGTCCATTCACTTCGCACTGTGAATTGAAGTGTTGGAACAGACTACTTCTCTTTCAGAGAAACAGATATGAGTTTTTTGTGAATGCTTGTAAGTAGCTTAAGGCACTTTCAAAGGAAAGTGATTTTCTCTGAAAGGACAGCATTTAGAAAGTGAAGCAACACTCCATTCACTTCACACAGTGAATTGAAGTGTTGGAACAGACTGCTTCTCTTTCAGTGAAATGCATGTGAATTTCTGTTGAATGCTTGTAAGTAGCTTAAGGCACTTTCAAAGGAAAGTGATTTTCTCTGAAAGGACAGCATTTAGAAAGTGAAGCAACACTCCATTCACTTCGCACAGTGAATTGAAGTGTTGGAACAGACTGCTTCTCTTGCAGTGAAAGGCATGTGAATTTCTGTTCAATGCTTGAAAGTAGCTTAAGGCACTTTCAAAGGAAAGAGATTTTCTCTGAAAGGACATCATTTAGAAAGTGAAGCAACACTCCATTCACTTCACATAGTGAATTGAAGTGTTGGAACAGACTGCTTCTCTTTCAGAGAAACGCATGTGAATTTCTGTTGAATGCTTGTAAGTCGCTTAAGGCACTTTCAAAGGAAAGTGATTTTCTCTGAAAGGACAGCATTTAGAAAGTGAAGCAACACTCCATTCACAACGCACAGTGAATTGAAGTGTTGGAACAGACTACTTCTCTTTCAGAGAAACAGATATGAGTTTTTTGTGAATGCTTGTAAGTAGCTTAAGGCACTTTCAAAGGAAAGTGATTTTCTCTGAAAGGACAGCATTTACAAAGTGAAGCAACACTCCATTCACTTCGCACAGTGAATTGAAGTGTTGGAACAGACTGCTTCTCTTTCAGTGAAATGCATTTGAATTTCTGTTGAATGCTTGTAAGTAGCTTAAGGCACTTTCAAAGGAAAGTGATTTTCTCTGAAAGGACAGCATTTAGAAAGTGAAGCAACACTCCATTCAATTCGCACATTGAATTGAAGTATTGGAACAGACTGCTTCTCTTTCAGTGAAATGCATGTGAATTTCTGTTGAATGCTTGTAAGTAGCTTAAGGAACTTTCAAAGGAAACTGATTTTCTCTGAAAGGACAGCATTTAGAAAGCGAAGCAACACTCCATTCACTTCGACAGTGAATTGAAGTGTTGGAACAGACTGCTTCTCTTTCAGTGAAACGCATGTGAATTTCTGTTGAATGCTTGTAAGTAGCTTAAGGCACTTTCAAAGGAAAGTGATTTTCTCTGAAAGGACAGCATTTACAAAGTGAAGCAAGAGTCCATTCACTTCGCACTGTGAATTGAAGTGATGGAACAGACTGCTTCTCTTTCAGTGAAACGCATGTGAATTTCTGTTGAATGCTTGTAAGTAGATTAAGGAACTTTCAAAGGAAAGTGATTTTCTCTGAAAGGACAGCATTTACAAAGTGAAGCAACAGTCCATTCACTTCGCACTGTGAATTGAAGTGTTGGAACAGACTGCTTCTCTTTCAGAGAAACGCATGTGAATTTCTGTTGAATGCTTGTAAGTAGATTAAGGAACTTTCAAAGGAAAGTGATTTTCTCTGAAAGGACAGCATTTAGAAAGTGAAGCAACACTCCATTCACTTCGCACAGTGAATTGAAGTGTTAGAACAGACTGCTTCTCTTGCAGTGAAAGGCATGTGAATTTCTGTTCAATGCTTGAAAGTAGCTTAAGGCACTTTCAAAGGAAAGAGATTTTCTCTGAAAGGACATCATTTAGAAAGTGAAGCAACACTCCATTCACTTCACATAGTGAATTGAAGTGTTGGAACAGACTGCTTCTCTTTCAGAGAAACGCATGTGAATTTCTGTTGAATGCTTGTAAGTCGCTTAAGGCACTTTCAAAGGAAAGTGATTTTCTCTGAAAGGACAGCATTTAGAAAGTGAAGCAACACTCCATTCACAACGCACAGTGAATTGAAGTGTTGGAACAGACTACTTCTCTTTCAGAGAAACAGATATGAGTTTTTTGTGAATGCTTGTAAGTAGCTTAAGGCACTTTCAAAGGAAAGTGATTTTCTCTGAAAGGACAGCATTTACAAAGTGAAGCAACACTCCATTCACTTCGCACAGTGAATTGAAGTGTTGGAACAGACTGCTTCTCTTTCAGTGAAATGCATGTGAATTTCTGTTGAATGCTTGTAAGTAGCTTAAGGCACTTTCAAAGGAAAGTGATTTTCTCTGAAAGGACAGCATTTAGAAAGTGAAGCAACACTCCATTCAATTCGCACATTGAATTGAAGTATTGGAACAGACTGCTTCTCTTTCAGTGAAATGCATGTGAATTTCTGTTGAATGCTTGTAAGTAGCTTAAGGAACTTTCAAAGGAAACTGATTTTCTCTGAAAGGACAGCATTTAGAAAGCGAAGCAACACTCCATTCACTTCGACAGTGAATTGAAGTGTTGGAACAGACTGCTTCTCTTTCAGTGAAACGCATGTGAATTTCTGTTGAATGCTTGTAAGTAGCTTAAGGCACTTTCAAAGGAAAGTGATTTTCTCTGAAAGGACAGCATTTACAAAGTGAAGCAAGAGTCCATTCACTTCGCACTGTGAATTGAAGTGATGGAACAGACTGCTTCTCTTTCAGTGAAACGCATGTGAATTTCTGTTGAATGCTTGTAAGTAGATTAAGGAACTTTCAAAGGAAAGTGATTTTCTCTGAAAGGACAGCATTTACAAAGTGAAGCAACAGTCCATTCACTTCGCACTGTGAATTGAAGTGTTGGAACAGACTGCTTCTCTCTCAGGGAAACGCATGTGTTTTTCTGTTGAATGCTTATGAGTAGCTTAAGGCACTTTCAAAGGAAAGTGATTTTCTCTGAAAGGTCAGCATTTGGAAAGTGAAGCAACACTCCATTCACAACGCACAGTGAATTGAAGTGTTGGAACAGACTACTTCTCTTTCAGAGAAACAGATATGAGTTTTTTGTGAATGCTTGTAAGTAGCTTAAGGCACTTTCAAAGGAAAGTGATTTTCTCTGAAAGGACAGCATTTAGAAAGTGAAGCAACACTCCATTCACTTCGCACAGTGAATTGAAGTGTTGGAACAGACTGCTTCTCTTTCAGTGAAATGCATGTGAATTTCTGTTGAATGCTTGTAAGTAGCTTAAGGCACTTTCAAAGGAAAGTGATTTTCTCTGAAAGGACAGCATTTACAAAGTGAAGCAACAATCCATTCACTTCGCTCAGTGAATTGAAGTGTTGGAACAGACTGCTTCTCTTTCAGGGAAACGCATGTGTATTTCTGTTGAATGCTTATGAGTAGCTTAAGGCACTTTCAAAGGAAAGTGATTTTCTCTAAAAGGACAGCATTTAGAAAGTGAAGCAACACTCCATTCACAACGCACAGTGAATTGAAGTGTTGGAACAGACTACTTCTCTTTCAGAGAAACAGATATGAGTTTTTTGTGAATGCTTGTAAGTAGCTAAAGGCACTTTCAAAGGAAAGTGATTTTCTCTGAAAGGACAGCATTTAGAAAGTGAAGCAACACTCCATTCACTTCGCACAGTGAATTGAAGTGTTGGAACAGACTGCTTCTCTTTCAGTGAAACGCATGAGAATTTCTGTTGAATGCTTGTAAGTAGCTTAAGGCACTTTCAAAGGAAAGTGATTTTCTCTGAAAGGACAGCATTTACAAAGTGAAGCAACACTCCATTCACTTCGCACAGTGAATTGAAGTGTTGGAACAGACTGCTTCTCTTTCAGAGAAACGCATGTGAATTTCTGTTGAATGCTTGTAAGTCGCTTAAGGCACTTTCAAAGGAAAGTGATTTTCTCTGAAAGGACAGCATTTAGAAAGTGAAGCAACACTCCATTCACATCGCACAGTGAATTGAAGTGTTGGAACAGACTACTTCTCTTTCAGAGAAACAGATATGCGTTTTTTGTGAATGCTTGTAAGTAGCTTAAGGTACTTTCAAAGGAAAGTGATTTTCTCTGAAAGGACAGCATTTGGAAAGTGAAGCAACACTCCATTCACTTCGCACAGTGAATTGAAGTGTTGGAACAGACTGCTTCTCTTTCAGTGAAATGCATGTGAATTTCTGTTGAATGCTTGTAAGTAGCTTAAGGCACTTTCAAAGGAAAGTGATTTTCTCTGAAAGGACAGCATTTAGAAAGTGAAGCAACACTCCATTCAATTCGCATATTTAATTGAAGTGTTGGAACAGACTGCTTCTCTTTCAGTGAAATCCATGTGAATTTCTGTTGAATGCTTGTAAGTAGCTTAAGGAACTTTCAAAGGAAAGTGATTTTCTCTGAAAGGACAGCATTTAGAAAGTGAAGCAACACTCCATTCACTTCGCACAGTGAATTGAAGTGTTGGAACAGACTGCTTCTCTTTCAGTGAAACGCATGTGAATTTCTGTTGAATGCTTGTAAATAGCTTAAGGCACTTTCAAAGGAAAGTGATTTTCTCTGAAAGGACAGCATTTACAAAGTGAAGCAACAGTCCATTCACTTCGCACTGTGAATTGAAGTGTTGGAACAGACAGCTTCTCTTTCAGTTAAACGCATGTGAATTTCTGTTGAATGCTTGTAAGTAGATTAAGGAACTTTCAAAGGAAAGTGATTTTCTCTGAAAGGACAGCATTTACAAAGTGAAGCAACAGTCCATTCACTTCGCACAGTGAATTGAAGTGTTGGAACAGACTGCTTCTCTTTCAGGGAAACGCATGTGTATTTCTGTTGAATGCTTATGAGTAGCTTAAGGCACTTTCAAAGGAAAGTGATTTTCTCTGAAAGGACAGCATTTAGAAAGTGAAACAACACTCCATTCACAACGCACAGTGAATTGAAGTGTTGGAACAGACTACTTCTCTTTCAGAGAAACAGATATGCGTTTTTTGTGAATGCTTGTAAGTAGCTTAAGGCACTTTCAAAGGAAAGTGATTTTCTCTGAAAGGACAGCATTTAGAAAGTGAAGCAACACTACATTCACTTCGCACAGTGAATTGAAGTGTTGGAACAGACTGCTTCTCTTTCAGAGAAACGCATGTGAATTTCTGTTGAATGCTTGTAAGTAGCTTAAGGCTCTTTCAAAGGAAAGTGATTTTCTCTGAAAGGACAGCATTTAAAAAATGAAGAAACACTCCATTAACTTCGCACAGTGAATTGAAGTGTTGGAACAGACTGCTTCTCTTTCAGTGAAACGCAGGTGAATTTCTGTTGAATGCTTGTAAGTAGCTTAAGGCACTTTCAAAGGAAAGTGATTTTCTCTGAAAGGACAGCATTTAGAAAGTGAAGCAACAGTCCATTCACTTCGCACTGTGAATTGAAGTGTTGGAACAGATTGCTTCTCTTTCAGAGAAACGCATGTGTATTTCTGTTGAATGCTTATGAGTAGCTTAGGGCATATTCAAAGGAAAGTGATTTTCTCTGAAAGGACAGCATTTAGAAAGTGAAGCAACACTCCATTCACAACGCACAGTGAATTGAAGTGTTGGAACAGACTGCTTCTCTTTCAGAGAAACATATATGAGTTTTTTGTGAATGCTTGTAAGTAGCTTAAGGCACTATCAAAGGAAAGTGATTTTCTCTGAAAGGACAGCATTTAGAAAGTGAAGCAACACTCCATTCACTTCGCACAGTGAATTGAAGTGTTGGAACAGACTGCTTCTCTTTCAGTGAAACGAATGTGAATTTCTGTTGAATGCTTGTAAGTAGCTTAAGGCACTTTCAAAGGAAAGTGATTTTCTCTGAAAGGACAGCATTTACAAAGTGAAGCAACAGTCCATTCACTTCGCACTGTGAATTGAAGTGTTGGAACAGACTGCTTCTCTTTCAGAGAAACGCATGTGTATTTCTATTGAATGCTTATGAGTAGCTTAAGGCACTTTCAAAGGAAAGTGATTTTCTCTGAAAGGACAGCATTTAGAAAGTGAAGCAACACTCCATTCACAACGCACAGTGAATTGAAGTGTTGGAACAGACTACTTCTCTTTCAGAGAAACATATATGAGTTTTTTGTGAATGCTTGTAAGTAGCTTAAGGCACTTTCAAAGGAAAGTGATTTTCTCTGAAAGGACAGCATTTAGAAAGTGAAGCAACACTCCATTCACTTCGCACAGTGAATTGAAGTGTTGGAACAGACTGCTTCTCTTTCAGTGAAATGCATGTGAATATCTGTTGAATGCTTGTAAGTAGCTTAAGGCACTTTCAAAGGAGGGTGATTTTCTCTGAAAGGACAGCATTTACAAAGTGAAGCAAAAATCCATTCACTTCGCTCAGTGAATTGAAGTGTTGGAACAGACTGCTTCTCTTTCAGGGAAACGCATGTGTATTTCTGTTGTATGCTTATGAGTAGCTTAAGGCACTTTCAAAGGAAAGTGATATTCTCTGAAAGGACAGCATTTAGAAAGTGAAGCAACACTCCATTCACAACGCACAGTGAATTGAAGTGTTGGAACAGACTACTTCTCTTTCAGAGAAACAGATATGAGTTTTTTGTGAATGCTTGTAAGTAGCTAAAGGCACTTTCAAAGGAAAGTGATTTTCTCTGAAAGGACAGCATTTAGAAAGTGAAGCAACACTCCATTTACTTCGCACAGTGAATTGAAGTGTTGGAACAGACTGCTTCTCTTTCAGTGAAACGCATGAGAATTTCTGTTGAATGCTTGTAAGTAGCTTAAGGCACTTTCAAAGGAAAGTGATTTTCTCTGAAAGGACAGCATTTAGAAAGTGAAGCAACACTCCATTCACTTCGCACAGTGAATTGAAGTGTTGGAACAGACTGCTTCTCTTTCAGAGAAACGCATGTGAATTTCTGTTGAATGCTTGTAAGTCGCTTAAGGCACTTTCAAAGGAAAGTGATTTTCTCTGAAAGGACTGCATTTAGAAAGTGAAGCAACACTCCATTCACATCGCACAGTGAATTGAAGTGTTGGAACAGACTACTTCTCTTTCAGAGAAACAGATATGCGTTTTTTGTGAATGCTTGTAAGTAGCTTAAGGTACTTTCAAAGGAAAGTGATTTTCTCTGAAAGGACAGCATTTAGAAAGTGAAGCAACACTCCATTCACTTCGCACAGTGAATTGAAGTGTTGGAACAGACTGCTTCTCTTTCAGTGAAATGCATGTGAATTTCTGTTGAATGCTTGTAAGTAGCTTAAGGCACTTTCAAAGGAAAGTGATTTTCTCTGAAAGGACAGCATTTAGAAAGTGAAGCAACACTCCATTCAATTCGCATATTGAATTGAAGTGTTGGAACAGACTGCTTCTCTTTCAGTGAAATGCATGTGAATTTCTGTTGAATGCTTGTAAGTAGCTTAAGGCACTTTCAAAGGAAAGTGATTTTCTCTGAAAGGACAGCATTTAGAAAGTGAAGCAACACTCCATTCACTTCGCACAGTGAATTGAAGTGTTGGAACATACTGCTTCTCTTTCAGTGAAACGCATGTGAATTTCTGTTGAATGCTTGTAAGTAGCTTAAGGCACTTTCAAAGGAAAGTGATTTTCTCTGAAAGGACAGCATTTACAAAGTGAAGCTACAGTCCATTCACTTCGCACTGTGAATTGAAGTGTTGGAACAGACTGCTTCTCTTTCAGGTAAACGCATGTGAATTCCTGTTGAATGCTTATAAGTAGATTAAGGAACTTTCAAAGGAAAGTGATTTTCTCTGAAAGGACAGCATTTACAAAGTGAAGCAACAGTCCATTCACTTCGCACAGTGAAGTGAAGTGTTGGAACAGACTGCTTCTCTTTCAGGGAAACGCATATGTATTTCTGTTGAATGCTTATGAGTAGCTTAAGGCACTTTCAAAGGAAAGTGATTTTCTCTGAAAGGACAGCATTTAGAAAGTGAAGCAACACTCCATTCACAACGCACAGTGAATTGAAGTGTTGGAACAGACTACTTCTCTTTCAGAGAAACAGATATGCGTTTTTTGTGAATGCTTGTAAGTAGCTTAAGGCACTTTCAAAGGAAAGTGATTTTCTCTGAAAGGACAGCATTTAGAAAGTGAAGCAACACTCCATTCACAACGCACAGTGAATTGAAGTGTTGGAACAGACTACTTCTCTTTCAGTGAAATGCATGTGAATTTCTGTTGAATGCTTGTAAGTAGCTTAAGGCACTTTCAAAGGAAAGTGATTTTCTCTGAAAGGACAGCATTTAGAAAGTGAAGCAACACTCCATTCACTTCGCACAGTGAACTGAAGTGTTGGAACAGACTGCTTCTCTTTCAGTGAAACGCATGTGAATTTCTGTTGAATGCTTGTAAGTAGCTTAAGGCACTTTCAAAGGAAAGTGATTTTCTCTGAAAGGACAGCATTTACAAAGTGAAGCAACAGTCCATTCACTTCGCACTGTGAATTGAAGTGTTGGAACAGACTGCTTCTCTTTCAGAGAAACGCATGTGTATTTCGGTTGAATGCTTATGAGTAGCTTAAGGCACTTTCAAAGGAAAGTGATTTTCTCTGAAAGGACAGCATTTAGAAAGTGAAGCAACACTCCATTCACAACGCACAGTGAATTGAAGTGTTGGAACAGACTACTTCTCTTTCCGAGAAACAGATATGAGTTTTTTGTGAATGCTTGTAAGTAGCTTAAGGCACTTTCAAAGGAAAGTGATTTTCTCTGAAAGGACAGCATTTAGAAAGTGAAGCAACACTCCATTCACAACGCACAGTGAATTGAAGTATTGGAACAGACTGCCTCTCTTTCAGTGTAATGCATGTGAATTTCTGTTGAATGCTTGTAAGTAGCTTAAGGCACTTTCAAAGGAAAGTGATTTTCTCTGAAAGGACAGCATTTAGAAAGTGAAGCAACACTCCATTCACTTCGCACACTGAATTGAAGTGTTGGAACAGACTGCCTCTCTTTCAGTGTAATGCATGTGAATTTCTGTTGAATGCTTGTAAGTAGCTTAAGGCAATTTCAAAGGAAAGTGATTTTCTCTGAAAGGACAGCATTTAGAAAGTGAAGCAACACTCCATTCACTTCGCACAGTGAAGTGAAGTGTTGGAACAGACTACTTCTCTTTTAGAGAAACAGATATGAGTTTTTTGTTAATGCTTGTAAGTAGCTTAAGGCACTTTCAAAGGAAAGTGATTTTCTCTGAAAGGACAGCATTTAGAAAGTGAAGCAACAGTCCATTCACTTCGCACTGTGAATTGAAGTGTTGGAATAGACTACTTCTCTTTCAGAGAAACAGATATGAGTTTTTTGTGAATGCTTGTAAGTAGCTTAAGGCACTTTCAAAGGAAAGTGATTTTCTCTGAAAGGACAGCATTTACAAAGTGAAGCAACAGTCCATTCACTTCGCACTGTGAATTGAAGTGATGGAACAGACTGCTTCTCTTTCAGTGAAACGCATGTGAATTTCTGTTGAATGCTTGTAAGTAGATTAAGGAACTTTCAAAGGAAAGTGATTTTCTCTGAAAGGACAGCATTTACAAAGTGAAGCAACAGTCCATTCACTTCGCACTGTGAATTGAAGTGTTGGAACAGACTGCTTCTCTCTCAGGGAAACGCATGTGTTTTTCTGTTGAATGCTTATGAGTAGCTTAAGGCACTTTCAAAGGAAAGTGATTTTCTCTGAAAGGACAGCATTTAGAAAGTGAAGCAACACTCCATTCACAACGCACAGTGAATTGAAGTGTTGGAACAGACTACTTCTCTTTCAGAGATACAGATATGAGTTTTTTGTGAATGCTTGTAAGTAGCTTAAGGCACTTTCAAAGGAAAGTGATTTTCTCTGAAAGGACAGCATTTAGAAAGTGAAGCAACACTCCATTCACTTCGCACAGTGAATTGAAGTGTTGGAACAGACTGCTTCCCTTTCAGTGAAATGCATGTGAATTTCTGTTGAATGCTTGTAAGTAGCTTAAGGCACTTTCAAAGGAAAGTGATTTTCTCTGAAAGGACAGCATTTAGAAAGTGAAGCAACACTCCATTCACTTCGCACAGTGAATTGAAGTGTTGGAACAGACTGCTTCTCTTTCAGTGAAATGCATGTGAATTTCTGTTGAATGCTTGTAAGTAGCTTAAGGCACTTTCAAAGGAAAGTGATTTTCTCTGAAAGGACAGCATTTAGAAAGTGAAGCAACACTCCATTCACTTCGCACAGTGAATTGAAGTGTTGGAACAGACTGCTTCTCTTTCAGTGAAACGCATGTGAATTTCTGTTGAATGCTTGTAAGTAGCTTAAGGCACTTTCAAAGGAAAGTGATTTTCTCTGAAAGGACAGCATTTTGAAAGTGAAGCAACACTCCATTCACTTCGCACAGTGAATTGAAGTGTTGGAACAGACTGCTTCTCTTTCAGTGAAACGCATGTGAATTTCTGTTGAATGCTTGTAAGTAGCTTAAGGCACTTTCAAAGGAAAGTGATTTTCTCTGAAAGGACAGCATTTAGAAAGTGAAGCAACACTCCATTCACTTCGCACAGTGAATTGAAGTGTTGGAACAGACTGCTTCTCTTTCAGTGAAATGCATTTGAATTTCTGTTGAATGCTTGTAAGTAGCTTAAGGCACTTTCAAAGGAAAGTGATTTTCTCTGAAAGGACAGCATTTAGAAAGTGAAGCAACACTCCATTCACTTCGCACTGTGAATTGAAGTGTTGGAACAGACTACTTCTCTTTCAGAAATACAGATATGAGTTTTTTTGTGAATGCTTGTAAGTAGCTTAAGGCACTTTCAAAGGAAAGTGATTTTCTCTGAAAGGACAGCATTTAGAAAGTGAAGCAACACTCCATTCACTTCGCACAGTGAATTGAAGTGTTGGAACAGACTGCTTCTCTTTCAGTGAAATGCATGTGAATTTCTGTTGAATGCTTGTAAGTAGCTTAAGGCACTTTCAAAGGAAAGTGATTTTCTCTGAAAGGACAGCATTTAGAAAGTGAAGCAACACTCCATTCACTTCGCACAGTGAATTGAAGTGTTGGAACAGACTGCTTCTCTTTCAGTGAAACGCATGTGAATTTCTGTTGAATGCTTGTAAGTAGCTTAAGGCACTTTCAAAGGAAAGTGATTTTCTCTGAAAGGACAGCATTTACAAAGTGAAGCAACAGTCCATTCACTTCGCACTGTGAATTGAAGTGTTGGAACAGACTGCTTCTCTTTCAGTTAAACGCATGTGAATTTCTGTTGAATGCTTGTAAGTAGATTAAGGAACTTTCAAAGGAAAGTGATTTTCTCTGAAAGGACAGCATTTACAAAGTGAAGCAACAGTCCATTCACTTCGCACAGTGAATTGAAGTGTTGGAACAGACTGCTTCTCTTTCAGGGAAACGCATGTGTATTTCTGTTGAATGCTTATGAGTAGCTTAAGGCACTTTCAAAGGAAAGTGATTTTCTCTGAAAGGACAGCATTTAGAAAGTGAAGCAACACTCCATTCACAACGCACAGTGAATTGAAGTGTTGGAACAGACTACTTCTCTTTCAGAGAAACAGATATGCGTTTTTTGTGAATGCTTGTAAGTAGCTTAAGGCACTTTCAAAGGAAAGTGATTTTCTCTGAAAGGACAGCATTTAGAAAGTGAAGCAACACTCCATTCACTTCGCACAGTGAATTGAAGTGTTGGAACAGACTGCTTCTCTTTCAGTGAAACGCATGTGAATTTCTGTTAAATACTTGTAAGTAGCTTAAGGCACTTTCAAAGGAAAGTGATTTTCTCTGAAAGGACAGCATTTAGATAGTGAAGCAACAGTCCATTCACTTCGCACTGTGAATTGAAGTTTTGGAACAGACTGCTTCTTTTTCAGAGAAACGCATGTGAATTTCTGTTAAATGCTTGTAAGTAGCTTAAGGCACTTTCAAAGGAAAGTGATTTTCTCTGAAAGGACAGCATTTAGAAAGGGAAGCAACACTCCATTCACAACGCACAGTGAATTGAAGTGTTGGAACAGAAAACTTCTCTTTCAGAGAAACAGATAGGAGTTTTTTGTGAATGCTTGTAAGTAGCTTAAGGCACTTTCAAAGAAAGTGATTTTCTCTGAAAGGACAGCATTTAGAAAGTGAAGCAACACTCCATTCACTTCGCACAGTGAATTGAAGTGTTGGAACAGACTGCTTCTCTTTCAGTGAAATGCATGTGAATTTCTGTTGAATGCTTGTAAGTAGCTTAAGGAACTTTCAAAGGAAAGTGATTTTCTCTGAAAGGACAGCATTTACAAAGTGAAGCAACAGTCCATTCACTTCGCACTGTGAATTGAAGTGTTGGAACAGACTGCTTCTCTTTCAGAGAAACGCATGTGTATTTTGTTGAATGCTTATGAGTAGCTTAAGTCACTTTCAAAGGAAAGTGATTTTCTCTGAAAGGACAGCATTTAGAAAGTGAAGCAACACTCCATTCACAACGCACAGTGAATTCAAGTGTTGGAAGAGACTACTTCTCTTTCAGAGAAACAGATATGAGTTTTTTTGTGAATGCTTGTAAGTAGCTTAAGGCACTTTCAAAGGAAAGTGATTTTCTCTGAAAGGACAGCATTTAGAAAGTGAAGCAACACTCCATTCACTTCACATAGTGAATCGAAGTGTTGGAACAGACTGCTTCTCTTTCAGAGAAACGCATGTGAATTTCTGTTGAATGCTTGTAAGTAGCTTAAGGCACTATCAAAGGAAAGTGATTTTCTCTGAAAGGACAGCATTTAGAAAGTGAAGCAACACTCCATTCACAACGCACAGTGAATTGAAGTGTTCGAACAGACTACTTCTCTTTCAGAGAAACAGATATGAGTTTTTTGTGAATGCTTGTAAGTAGCTTAAGGCACTTTCAAAGGAAAGTGATTTTCTCTGAAAGGACAGCATTTAGATAGTGAAGCAACAGTCCATTCACTTCGCACTGTGAATTGAAGTGTTGGAACAGACTGCTTCTTTTTCAGAGAAACGCATGTGAATTTCTGTTAAATGCTTGTAAGTAGCTTAAGGCACTTTCAAAGGAAAGTGATTTTCTCTGAAAGGACAGCATTTAGAAAGGGAAGCAACACTCCATTCACAACGCACAGTGAATTGAAGTGTTGGAACAGAAAACTTCTCTTTCAGAGAAACAGATAGGAGTTTTTTGTGAATGCTTGTAAGTAGCTTAAGGCACTTTCAAAGAAAGTGATTTTCTCTGAAAGGACAGCATTTAGAAAGTGAAGCAACACTCCATTCACTTCGCACAGTGAATTGAAGTGTTGGAACAGACTGCTTCTCTTTCAGTGAAATGCATGTGAATTTCTGTTGAATGCTTGTAAGTAGCTTAAGGCACTTTCAAAGGAAAGTGATTTTCTCTGAAAGGACAGCATTTACAAAGTGAAGCAACAGTCCATTCACTTCGCACTGTGAATTGAAGTGTTGGAACAGACTGCTTCTCTTTCAGAGAAACGCATGTGTATTTTGTTGAATGCTTATGAGTAGCTTAAGTCACTTTCAAAGGAAAGTGATTTTCTCTGAAAGGACAGCATTTAGAAAGTGAAGCAACACTCCATTCACAACGCACAGTGAATTCAAGTGTTGGAAGAGACTACTTCTCTTTCAGAGAAACAGATATGAGTTTTTTTGTGAATGCTTGTAAGTAGCTTAAGGCACTTTAAAGGAAAGTGATTTTCTCTGAAAGGACAGCATTTAGAAAGTGAAGCAACACTCCATTCACTTCACATAGTGAATCGAAGTGTTGGAACAGACTGCTTCTCTTTCAGAGAAACGCATGTGAATTTCTGTTGAACGCTTGTAAGTAGCTTAAGGCACTATCAAAGGAAAGTGATTTTCTCTGAAAGGACAGCATTTAGAAAGTGAAGCAACACTCCATTCACAACGCACAGTGAATTGAAGTGTTCGAACAGACTACTTCTCTTTCAGAGAAACAGATATGAGTTTTTTGTGAATGCTTGTAAGTAGCTTAAGGCACTTTCAAAGGAAAGTGATTTTCTCTGAAAGGACAGCATTTAGAAAGTGAAGCAACACTCCATTCACTGCGCAGAGTGAATTGAAGTGTTGGAACAGACTGCTTCTTTTTCAGAGAAACGCATGTGTATTTCTGTTGAATGCTTATGAGTAGCTTAAGGCACTTTCAAAGGAAAGTGATTTTCTCTGAAAGGACAGCATTTAGAAAGTGAAGCAACACTCCATTCACTTCGCACAGTGAATTGAAGTGTTGGAACAGACTGCTTCTCTTTCAGTGAAATGCATGTGAATTTCTGTTGAATGCTTGTAAGTAGCTTAAGGCACTTTCAAAGGAAAGTGATTTTCTCTGAAAGGACAGCATTTAGGAAGTGAAGCAACACTCCATTCACTTCGCACAGTGAATTGAAGTGTTGGAACAGACTGCTTCTTTTTCAGAGAAACGCATGTGTATTTCTGTTGAATGCTTATGAGTAGCTTAAAGCGCTTTCAAAGGAAAGTGATTTTCTCTGAAAGGACAGCATTTAGAAAGTGAAGCAACACTCCATTCACAACGCACAGTGAATTGAAGTGTTGGAACAGACTACTTCTCTTTCAGAGAAACAGATATGAGTTTTTTGTGAATGCTTGTAAGTAGCTTAAGGCACTTTCAAAGGAAAGTGATTTTCTCTGAAAGGACAGCATTTAGAAAGTAAAGCAACACTCCATTCACTTCGCACAGTGAATTGAAGTGTTGGAACAGACTGCTTCTCTTTCTGTGAAACGCATGTGAATTTCTGTTGAATGCTTGTAAGTAGCTTAAGGCACTTTCAAAGGAAAGTGATTTTCTCTGAAAGGACAGCATTTACAAAGTGAAGCAACAGTCCATTCACTTCGCACTGTGAATTGAAGTGTTGGAACAGACTGCTTCTCTTTCAGAGAAACGCATGTGAATTTCTGTTGAATGCTTGTAAGTAGATTAAGGAACTTTCAAAGGAAAGTGATTTTCTCTGAAAGGACAGCATTTACAAAGTGAAGCAACAGTCCATTCACTTCGCACTGTGAATTGAAGTGTTGGAACAGACTGCTTCTCTTTCAGAGAAACGCATGTGTATTTCTGTTGAATGCTTATGAGTAGCTTAAGGCACTTTCAAAGGAAAGTGATTTTCCCTGAAAGGACAGCATTTAGAAAGTGAGGCAACACTCCATTCACAACGCACAGTGAATTCAAGTGTTGGAACAGACTACTTCTCTTTCAGAGAAACAGATATGAGTTTTTTTGTGAATGCTTGTAAGTAGCTTAAGGCACTTTCAAAGGAAAGTGATTTTCTCTGAAAGGACAGCATTTAGAAAGTGAAGCAACACTCCATTCACTTCGCACAGTGAATTGAAGTGTTGGAACAGACTGCTTCTCTTTCAGTGTAATGCAAGTGAATTTCTGTTGAATGCTTGTAAGTAGCTTAAGGCACTTTCAAAGGAAAGTGATTTTCTCTGAAAGGACATCATTTAGAAAGTGAAGCAACACTCCATTCACTTCACATAGTGAATTGAAGTTTTGGAACAGACTGCTTCTCTTTCAGTGAAATGCATGTGAATTTCTGTTGAATGCTTGAAAGTAGCTTAAGGCACTTTCAAAGGAAAGTGATTTTCTCTGAAAGGACATCATTTAGAAAGTGAAGCAACACTCCATTCACAACGCACAGTGAATTGAAGTGTTGGAACAGACTACTTCTCTTTCAGAGAAACAGATATGAGTTTTTTGTGAATGCTTGTAAGTAGCTTAAGGCACTTTCATAGGAAAGTGATTTTCTCTGAAAGGACAGCATTTAGAAAGTGAAGCAACACTCCATTCACTTCGCACAGTGAATTGAAGTGTTGGAACAGACTGCTTCTCTTTCAGAGAAACAGATATGCGTTTTTTGTGAGTGCTTGTAAGTAGCTTAAGGCACTTTCAAAGGAAAGTGATTTTCTCTGAAAGGACAGCATTTACAAAGTGAAGCAACAGTCCATTCACTTCGCACTGTGAATTGAAGTGTTGGAACAGACTGCTTCTCTTTCAGAGAAACGCATGTGTATTTCTGTTGAATGCTTATGAGTAGCTAAAGGCACTTTCAAAGGAAAGTGATTTTCTCTGAAAGGACAGCATTTAGAAAGTGAAGCAACACTCCATTCACTTCGCACAGTGAATTGAAGTGTTGGAACAGACTGCTTCTCTTTCAGTGAAATGCAAGTGAATTTCTGTTGAATGCTTGTAAGTAGCTTAAGGCACTTTCAAAGGAAAGTGATTTTCTCTGAAAGGACAGCATTTAGAAAGTGAAGCAACACTCCATTCACTTCGCACAGTGAATTGAAGTGTTGGAACAGACTGCTTCTCTTTCAGTGAAACGCATGTGAATTTCTGTTGAATGCTTGAAAGTAGCTTAAGGCACTTTCAAAGGAAAGTGATTTTCTCTGAAAGGACATCATTTAGAAAGTGAAGCAACACTCCATTCACTTCACATAGTGAATTGAAGTGTTCGAACAGACTGCTTCTCTTTCAGAGAAACGCATGTGAATTTCTGTTGAATGCTTGTAAGTAGCTTAAGGCCCTTTCAAAGGAAAGTGATTTTCTCTGAAAGGACAGCATTTAGAAAGTGAAGCAACACTCCATTCACAACGCACAGTCAATTGAAGTGTTGGAACCGACTACTTCTCTTTCAGAGAAACAGATATGAGTTTTTTGTGAATGCTCGTAAGTAGCTTAAGGCACTTTCAAAGGAAAGTGATTTTCTCTGAAAGGACAGCATTTAGAAAGTGAAGCAACACTCCATTCACAACGCACAGTGAATTGAAGTGTTGGAACAGACTACTTCTCTTTCAGAGAAACAGATATGAGTTTTTTGTGAATGCTTGTAAGTAGCTTAAGGCACTTTCAAAGGAAAGTGATTTTCTCTGAAAGGACAGCATTTAGAAAGTGAAGCAACACTCCATTCACTTCACATAGTGAATTGAAGTGTTGGAACAGACTGCTTCTCTTTCAGAGAAACGCATGTGAATTTCTGTTGAATGCTTGTAAGTAGCTTAAGGCACTATCAAAGGAAAGTGATTTTCTCTGAAAGGACAGCATTTAGAAAGTGAAGCAACATTCCATTCACAACGCACAGTGAATTGAAGTGTTGGAACAGACTACTTCTCATTCAGAGAAACAGATATGAGTTTTTGGTGAATGCTTGTAAATAGCTTAAGGCACTTTCAAAGGAAAGTGATTTTCTCTGAAAGGACAGCATTTAGAAAGTGAAGCAACACTCCATTCACTTCGCACAGTGAATTGAAGTGTTGGAACAGACTGCTTCTCTTTCAGTGAAATGCAAGTAAATTTCTGTTGAATGCTTGTAAGTAGCTTAAGGCACTTTCAAAGGAAAGTGATTTTCTCTGAAAGGACAGCATTTAGAAAGTGAAGCAACACTCCATTCACTTCGCACAGTGAATTGAAGTGTTGGAACAGACTGCTTCTCTTTCAGTGAAACGCATGTGAATTTCTGTTGAATGCTTGAAAGTAGCTTAAGGCACTTTCAAAGGAAAGTGATTTTCTCTGAAAGGACATCATTTAGAAAGTGAAGCAACACTCCATTCACTTCACATAGTGAATTGAAGTGTTCGAACAGACTGCTTCTCTTTCAGAGAAACGCATGTGAATTTCTGTTGAATGCTTGTAAGTAGCTTAAGGCCCTTTCAAAGGAAAGTGATTTTCTCTGAAAGGACAGCATTTAGAAAGTGAAGCAACACTCCATTCACAACGCACAGTCAATTGAAGTGTTGGAACAGACTACTTCTCTTTCAGAGAAACAGATATGAGTTTTTTGTGAATGCTCGTAAGTAGCTTAAGGCACTTTCAAATAAAGTGATTTTCTCTGAAAGGACAGCATTTAGAAAGTGAAGCAACACTCCATTCACTTCGCACAGTGAATTGAAGTGTTGGAACAGACTGCTTCTCTTTCAGTGTAATGCAAGTGAATTTCTGTTGAATGCTTGTAAGTAGCTTAAGGCACTTTCAAAGGAAAGTGATTTTCTCTGAAAGGACATCATTTAGAAAGTGAAGCAACACTCCATTCATTTCACATAGTGAATTGAAGTTTTGGAACAGACTGCTTCTCTTTCAGTGAAATGCATGTGAATTTCTGTTGAATGCTTGAAAGTAGCTTAAGGCACTTTCAAAGGAAAGTGATTTTCTCTGAAAGGACAGCATTTAGAAAGTGAAGCAACACTCCATTCACAAAGCACAGTGAATTGAAGTGTTGGAACAGACTACTTCTCTTTCAGAGAAACAGATATGAGTTTTTTGTGAATGCTTGTAAGTAGCTTAAGGCACTTTCATAGGAAAGTGATTTTCTCTGAAAGGACAGCATTTAGAAAGTGAAGCAACACTCCATTCACTTCGCACAGTGAATTGAAGTGTTGGAACAGACTGCTTCTCTTTCTGTGAAACGCATGTGAATTTCTGTTGAATGCTTGTAAGTAGCTTAAGGCACTTTCAAAGGAAAGTGATTTTCTCTGAAAGGACAGCATTTACAAAGTGAAGCAACATTCCATTCACTTCGCACTGTGAATTGAAGTGTTGGAACAGACTGCTTCTCTTTCAGGGAAACGCATGTGAATTTCTGTTGAATGCTTGTAAGTAGCTTAAGGCACTTTCAAAGGAAAGTGATTTTCTCTGAAAGGACAGCATTTACAAAGTGAAGCAACAGTCCATTCACTTCGCACTGTGAATTGAAGTGTTGGAACAGACTGCTTCTCTTTCAGAGAAACGCATGTGTATTTCTGTTGAATGCTTATGAGTAGCTAAAGGCACTTTCAAAGGAAAGTGATTTTCTCTGAAAGGACAGCATTTAGAAAGTGAAGCAACACTCCATTCACTTCGCACAGTGAATTGAAGTGTTGGAACAGACTGCTTCTCTTTCAGTGAAATGCAAGTGAATTTCTGTTGAATGCTTGTAAGTAGCTTAAGGCACTTTCAAAGGAAAGTGATTTTCTCTGAAAGGACAGCATTTAGAAAGTGAAGCAACACTCCATTCACTTCGCACAGTGAATTGAAGTGTTGGAACAGACTGCTTCTCTTTCAGTGAAACGCATGTGAATTTCTGTTGAATGCTTGAAAGTAGCTTAAGGCACTTTCAAAGGAAAGTGATTTTCTCTGAAAGGACATCATTTAGAAAGTGAAGCAACACTCCATTCACTTCACATAGTGAATTGAAGTGTTCGAACAGACTGCTTCTCTTTCAGAGAAACGCATGTGAATTTCTGTTGAATGCTTGTAAGTAGCTTAAGGCCCTTTCAAAGGAAAGTGATTTTCTCTGAAAGGACAGCATTTAGAAAGTGAAGCAACACTCCATTCACAACGCACAGTCAATTGAAGTGTTGGAACAGACTACTTCTCTTTAAGAGAAACAGATATGAGTTTTTTGTGAATGCTCGTAAGTAGCTTAAGGCACTTTCAAAGGAAAGTGATTTTCTCTGAAAGGACAGCATTTAGAAAGTGAAGCAACACTCCATTCACAACGCACAGTGAATTGAAGTGTTGGAACAGACTACTTCTCTTTCAGAGAAACAGATATGAGTTTTTTGTGAATGCTTGTAAGTAGCTTAAGGCACTTTCAAAGGAAAGTGATTTTCTCTGAAAGGACAGCATTTAGAAAGTGAAGCAACACTCCATTCACTTCACATAGTGAATTGAAGTGTTCGAACAGACTGCTTCTCTTTCAGAGAAACGCATGTGAATTTCTGTTGAATGCTTGTAAGTAGCTTAAGGCCCTTTCAAAGGAAAGTGATTTTCTCTGAAAGGACAGCATTTACAAAGTGAAGCAACAGTCCATTCACTTCGCACTGTGAATTGAAGTGTTGGAACCGACTACTTCTCTTTCAGAGAAACAGATATGAGTTTTTTGTGAATGCTCGTAAGTAGCTTAAGGCACTTTCAAAGGAAAGTGATTTTCTCTGAAAGGACAGCATTTAGAAAGTGAAGCAACACTCCATTCACAACGCACAGTGAATTGAAGTGTTGGAACAGACTACTTCTATTTCAGAGAAACAGATATGAGTTTTTTGTGAATGCTTGTAAGTAGCTTAAGGCACTTTCAAAGGAAAGTGATTTTCTCTGAAAGGACAGCATTTAGAAAGTGAAGCAACACTCCATTCACTTCACATAGTGAATTGAAGTGTTGGAACAGACTGCTTCTCTTTCAGAGAAACGCATGTGAATTTCTGTTGAATGCTTGTAAGTAGCTTAAGGCACTATCAAAGGAAAGTGATTTTCTCTGAAAGGACAGCATTTAGAAAGTGAAGCAACATTCCATTCACAACGCACAGTGAATTGAAGTGTTGGAACAGACTACTTCTCTTTCAGAGAAACAGATATGAGTTTTTGGTGAATGCTTGTAAATAGCTTAAGGCACTTTCAAAGGAAAGTGATTTTCTCTGAAAGGACAGCATTTAGAAAGTGAAGCAACACTCCATTCACTTCGCACAGTGAATTGAAGTGTTGGAACAGACTGCTTCTCTTTCAGTGAAATGCAAGTGAATTTCTGTTGAATGCTTGTAAGTAGCTTAAGGCACTTTCAAAGGAAAGTGATTTTCTCTGAAAGGACAGCATTTAGAAAGTGAAGCAACACTCCATTCACTTCGCACAGTGAATTGAAGTGTTGGAACAGACTGCTTCTCTTTCAGTGAAACGCATGTGAATTTCTGTTGAATGCTTGAAAGTAGCTTAAGGCACTTTCAAAGGAAAGTGATTTTCTCTGAAAGGACATCATTTAGAAAGTGAAGCAACACTCCATTCACTTCACATAGTGAATTGAAGTGTTCGAACAGACTGCTTCTCTTTCAGAGAAACGCATGTGAATTTCTGTTGAATGCTTGTAAGTAGCTTAAGGCCCTTTCAAAGGAAAGTGATTTTCTCTGAAAGGACAGCATTTAGAAAGTGAAGCAACACTCCATTCACAACGCACAGTCAATTGAAGTGTTGGAACAGACTACTTCTCTTTCAGAGAAACAGATATGAGTTTTTTGTGAATGCTCGTAAGTAGCTTAAGGCACTTTCAAATAAAGTGATTTTCTCTGAAAGGACAGCATTTAGAAAGTGAAGCAACACTCCATTCACTTCGCACAGTGAATTGAAGTGTTGGAACAGACTGCTTCTCTTTCAGTGTAATGCAAGTGAATTTCTGTTGAATGCTTGTAAGTAGCTTAAGGCACTTTCAAAGGAAAGTGATTTTCTCTGAAAGGACATCATTTAGAAAGTGAAGCAACACTCCATTCACTTCACATAGTGAATTGAAGTTTTGGAACAGACTGCTTCTCTTTCAGTGAAATGCATGTGAATTTCTGTTGAATGCTTGAAAGTAGCTTAAGGCACTTTCAAAGGAAAGTGATTTTCTCTGAAAGGACATCATTTAGAAAGTGAAGCAACACTCCATTCACAACGCACAGTGAATTGAAGTGTTGGAACAGACTACTTCTCTTTCAGAGAAACAGATATGAGTTTTTTGTGAATGCTTGTAAGTAGCTTAAGGCACTTTCATAGGAAAGTGATTTTCTCTGAAAGGACAGCATTTAGAAAGTGAAGCAACACTCCATTCACTTCGCACAGTGAATTGAAGTGTTGGAACAGACTGCTTCTCTTTCTGTGAAACGCATGTGAATTTCTGTTGAATGCTTGTAAGTAGCTTAAGGCACTTTCAAAGGAAAGTGATTTTCTCTGAAAGGACAGCATTTACAAAGTGAAGCAACATTCCATTCACTTCGCACTGTGAATTGAAGTGTTGGAACAGACTGCTTCTCTTTCAGGGAAACGCATGTGAATTTCTGTTGAATGCTTGTAAGTAGCTTAAGGCACTTTCAAAGGAAAGTGATTTTCTCTGAAAGGACAGCATTTACAAAGTGAAGCAACAGTCCATTCACTTCGCACTGTGAATTGAAGTGTTGGAACAGACTGCTTCTCTTTCAGAGAAACGCATGTGTATTTCTGTTGAATGCTTATGAGTAGCTAAAGGCACTTTCAAAGGAAAGTGATTTTCTCTGAAAGGACAGCATTTAGAAAGTGAAGCAACACTCCATTCACTTCGCACAGTGAATTGAAGTGTTGGAACAGACTGCTTCTCTTTCAGTGAAATGCAAGTGAATTTCTGTTGAATGCTTGTAAGTAGCTTAAGGCACTTTCAAAGGAAAGTGATTTTCTCTGAAAGGACAGCATTTAGAAAGTGAAGCAACACTCCATTCACTTCGCACAGTGAATTGAAGTGTTGGAACAGACTGCTTCTCTTTCAGTGAAACGCAAGTGAATTTCTGTTGAATGCTTGAAAGTAGCTTAAGGCACTTTCAAAGGAAAGTGATTTTCTCTGAAAGGACATCATTTAGAAAGTGAAGCAACACTCCATTCACTTCACATAGTGAATTGAAGTGTTCGAACAGACTGCTTCTCTTTCAGAGAAACGCATGTGAATTTCTGTTGAATGCTTGTAAGTAGCTTAAGGCCCTTTCAAAGGAAAGTGATTTTCTCTGAAAGGACAGCATTTAGAAAGTGAAGCAACACTCCATTCACAACGCACAGTCAATTGAAGTGTTGGAACAGACTACTTCTCTTTAAGAGAAACAGATATGAGTTTTTTGTGAATGCTCGTAAGTAGCTTAAGGCACTTTCAAAGGAAAGTGATTTTCTCTGAAAGGACAGCATTTAGAAAGTGAAGCAACACTCCATTCACAACGCACAGTGAATTGAAGTGTTGGAACAGACTACTTCTCTTTCAGAGAAACAGATATGAGTTTTTTGTGAATGCTTGTAAGTAGCTTAAGGCACTTTCAAAGGAAAGTGATTTTCTCTGAAAGGACAGCATTTAGAAAGTGAAGCAACACTCCATTCACTTCACATAGTGAATTGAAGTGTTCGAACAGACTGCTTCTCTTTCAGAGAAACGCATGTGAATTTCTGTTGAATGCTTGTAAGTAGCTTAAGGCCCTTTCAAAGGAAAGTGATTTTCTCTGAAAGGACAGCATTTAGAAAGTGAAGCAACACTCCATTCACAACGCACAGTCAATTGAAGTGTTGGAACAGACTACTTCTCTTTCAGAGAAACAGATATGAGTTTTTTGTGAATGCTCGTAAGTAGCTTAAGGCACTTTCAAAGGAAAGTGATTTTCTCTGAAAGGACAGCATTTAGAAAGTGAAGCAACACTCCATTCACAACGCACAGTGAAATGAAGTGTTGGAACAGACTACTTCTCTTTCAGAGAAACAGATATGAGTTTTTGGTGAATGCTTGTAAATAGCTTAAGGCACTTTCAAAGGAAAGTGATTTTCTCTGAAAGGACAGCATTTAGAAAGTGAAGCAACACTCCATTCACTGCGCACAGTGAATTGAAGTGTTGGAACAGACTGCTTCTCTTTCAGTGAAACGCATGTGAATTTCTGTTGAATGCTTGTAAGTAGCTTAAGGCACTTTCAAAGGAAAGTGATTTTCTCTGAAAGGACAGCATTTAGAAAGTGAAGCAACACTCCATTCACTTCGCACAGTGAATTGAAGTGTTGGAACAGACTGCTTCTCTTTCAGTGAAACGCATGTGAATTTCTGTTAAATGCTTGTAAGTAGCTTAAGGCACTTTCAAAGGAAAGTGATTTTCTCTGAAAGGACAGCATTTAGATAGTGAAGCAACAGTCCATTCACTTCGCACTGTGAATTGAAGTGTTGGAACAGACTGCTTCTTTTTCAGAGAAACGCATGTGAATTTCTGTTAAATGCTTGTAAGTAGCTTAAGGCACTTTCAAAGGAAAGTGATTTTCTCTGAAAGGACAGCATTTAGAAAGTGAAGCAACACTCCATTCACAACGCACAGTGAATTCAAGTGTTGGAAGAGACTACTTCTCTTTCAGAGAAACAGATATGAGTTTTTTTGTGAATGCTTGTAAGTAGCTTAAGGCACTTTCAAAGGAAAGTGATTTTCTCTGAAAGGACAGCATTTAGAAAGTGAAGCAACACTCCATTCACTTCACATAGTGAATCGAAGTGTTGGAACAGACTGCTTCTCTTTCAGAGAAACGCATGTGAATTTCTGTTGAATGCTTGTAAGTAGCTTAAGGCACTATCAAAGGAAAGTGATTTTCTCTGAAAGGACAGCATTTAGAAAGTGAAGCAACACTCCATTCACAACGCACAGTGAATTGAAGTGTTCGAACAGACTACTTCTCTTTCAGAGAAACAGATATGAGTTTTTTGTGAATGCTTGTAAGTAGCTTAAGGCACTTTCAAAGGAAAGTGATTTTCTCTGAAAGGACAGCATTTAGAAAGTGAAGCAACACTCCATTCACTGCGCAGAGTGAATTGAAGTGTTGAAACAGACTGCTTCTCTTTCAGTGAAATGCATGTGAATTTCTGTTGAATGCTTGTAAGTAGCTTAAGGCACTTTCAAAGGAAAGTGATTTTCTCTGAAAGGACAGCATTTAGAAAGTGAAGCAACACTCCATTCACTTCGCACAGTGAATTGAAGTGTTGGAACAGACTGCTTCTCTTTCAGTGAAATGCATGTGAATTTCTGTTGAATGCTTGTAAGTAGCTTAAGGCACTTTCAAAGGAAAGTGATTTTCTCTGAAAGGACAGCATTTAGAAAGTGAAGCAACACTCCATTCACTTCGCACAGTGAATTGAAGTGTTGGAACAGACTGCTTCTCTTTCAGTGAAACGCATGTGAATTTCTGTTGAATGCTTGTAAGTAGCTTAAGGCACTTTCAAAGGAAAGTGATTTTCTCTGAAAGGACAGCATTTACAAAGTGAAGCAACAGTCCATTCACTTCGCACTGTGAATTGAAGTGTTGGAACAGATTGCTTCTCTTTCAGAGAAACGCATGTGTATTTCTGTTGAATGCTTATGAGTAGCTTAAGGCACTTTCAAAGGAAAGTGATTTTCTCTGAAAGGACAGCATTTAGAAAGTGAAGCAACACTCCATTCACTTCGCACAGTGAATTGAAGTGTTGGAACAGACTGCTTCTCTTTCAGTGAAATGCATGTGAATTTCTGTTGAATGCTTGTAAGTAGCTTAAGGCACTTTCAAAGGAAAGTGATTTTCTCTGAAAGGACAGCATTTAGGAAGTGAAGCAACACTCCATTCACTTCGCACAGTGAATTGAAGTGTTGGAACAGACTGCTTCTTTTTCAGAGAAACGCATGTGTATTTCTGTTGAATGCTTATGAGTAGCTTAAAGCGCTTTCAAAGGAAAGTGATTTTCTCTGAAAGGACAGCATTTAGAAAGTGAAGCAACACTCCATTCACAACGCACAGTGAATTGAAGTGTTGGAACAGACTACTTCTCTTTCAGAGAAACAGATATGAGTTTTTTGTGAATGCTTGTAAGTAGCTTAAGGCACTTTCAAAGGAAAGTGATTTTCTCTGAAAGGACAGCATTTAGAAAGTAAAGCAACACTCCATTCACTTCGCACAGTGAATTGAAGTGTTGGAACAGACTGCTTCTCTTTCTGTGAAACGCATGTGAATTTCTGTTGAATGCTTGTAAGTAGCTTAAGGCACTTTCAAGGAAAGTGATTTTCTCTGAAAGGACAGCATTTACAAAGTGAAGCAACAGTCCATTCACTTCGCACTGTGAATTGAAGTGTTGGAACAGACTGCTTCTCTTTCAGAGAAACGCATGTGAATTTCTGTTGAATGCTTGTAAGTAGATTAAGGAACTTTCAAAGGAAAGTGATTTTCTCTGAAAGGACAGCATTTACAAAGTGAAGCAACAGTCCATTCACTTCGCACTGTGAATTGAAGTGTTGGAACAGACTGCTTCTCTTTCAGAGAAACGCATGTGTATTTCTGTTGAATGCTTATGAGTAGCTTAAGGCACTTTCAAAGGAAAGTGATTTTCCCTGAAAGGACAGCATTTAGAAAGTGAGGCAACACTCCATTCACAACGCACAGTGAATTCAAGTGTTGGAACAGACTACTTCTCTTTCAGAGAAACAGATATGAGTTTTTTTGTGAATGCTTGTAAGTAGCTTAAGGCACTTTCAAAGGAAAGTGATTTTCTCTGAAAGGACAGCATTTAGAAAGTGAAGCAACACTCCATTCACTTCGCACAGTGAATTGAAGTGTTGGAACAGACTGCTTCTCTTTCAGTGTAATGCAAGTGAATTTCTGTTGAATGCTTGTAAGTAGCTTAAGGCACTTTCAAAGGAAAGTGATTTTCTCTGAAAGGACATCATTTAGAAAGTGAAGCAACACTCCATTCACTTCACATAGTGAATTGAAGTTTTGGAACAGACTGCTTCTCTTTCAGTGAAATGCATGTGAATTTCTGTTGAATGCTTGAAAGTAGCTTAAGGCACTTTCAAAGGAAAGTGATTTTCTCTGAAAGGACATCATTTAGAAAGTGAAGCAACACTCCATTCACAACGCACAGTGAATTGAAGTGTTGGAACAGACTACTTCTCTTTCAGAGAAACAG
Source organism: Myodes glareolus (assembly GCF_982192425.1). Taxonomy (NCBI): domain Eukaryota; kingdom Metazoa; phylum Chordata; class Mammalia; order Rodentia; family Cricetidae; genus Myodes; species Myodes glareolus. Next base: position 511,380 of record NW_028263240.1, read on the forward strand.
ATATGAGTTTTTTGTGAATGCTTGTAAGTAGCTTAAGGCACTTTCATAGGAAAGTGATTTTCTCTGAAAGGACAGCATTTAGAAAGTGAAGCAACACTCCATTCACTTCGCACAGTGAATTGAAGTGTTGGAACAGACTGCTTCTCTTTCTGTGAAACGCATGTGAATTTCTGTTGAATGCTTGTAAGTAGCTTAAGGCACTTTCAAAGGAAAGTGATTTTCTCTGAAAGGACAGCATTTACAAAGTGAAGCAACATTCCATTCACTTCGCACTGTGAATTGAAGTGTTGGAACAGACTGCTTCTCTTTCAGGGAAACGCATGTGAATTTCTGTTGAATGCTTGTAAGTAGCTTAAGGCACTTTCAAAGGAAAGTGATTTTCTCTGAAAGGACAGCATTTACAAAGTGAAGCAACAGTCCATTCACTTCGCACTGTGAATTGAAGTGTTGGAACAGACTGCTTCTCTTTCAGAGAAACGCATGTGTATTTCTGTTGAATGCTTATGAGTAGCTAAAGGCACTTTCAAAGGAAAGTGATTTTCTCTGAAAGGACAGCATTTAGAAAGTGAAGCAACACTCCATTCACTTCGCACAGTGAATTGAAGTGTTGGAACAGACTGCTTCTCTTTCAGTGAAATGCAAGTGAATTTCTGTTGAATGCTTGTAAGTAGCTTAAGGCACTTTCAAAGGAAAGTGATTTTCTCTGAAAGGACAGCATTTAGAAAGTGAAGCAACACTCCATTCACTTCGCACAGTGAATTGAAGTGTTGGAACAGACTGCTTCTCTTTCAGTGAAACGCATGTGAATTTCTGTTGAATGCTTGAAAGTAGCTTAAGGCACTTTCAAAGGAAAGTGATTTTCTCTGAAAGGACAGCATTTAGAAAGTGAAGCAACACTCCATTCACTTCACATAGTGAATTGAAGTGTTCGAACAGACTGCTTCTCTTTCAGAGAAACGCATGTGAATTTCTGTTGAATGCTTGTAAATAGCTTAAGGCCCTTTCAAAGGAAAGTGATTTTCTCTGAAAGGACAGCATTTAGAAAGTGAAGCAACACTCCATTCACAACGCACAGTCAATTGAAGTGTTGGAACAGACTACTTCTCTTTCAGAGAAACAGATATGAGTTTTTTGTGAATGCTCGTAAGTAGCTTAAGGCACTTTCAAAGGAAAGTGATTTTCTCTGAAAGGACAGCATTTAGAAAGTGAAGCAACACTCCATTCACAACGCACAGTGAATTGATGTGTTGGAACAGTCTACTTCTCTTTCAGAGAAACAGATATGAGTTTTTTGTGAATGCTTGTAAGTAGCTTAAGGCACTTTCAAAGGAAAGTGATTTTCTCTGAAAGGACAGCATTTAGAAAGTGAAGCAACACTCCGTTCACTTCACATAGTGAATTGAAGTGTTGGAACAGACTGCTTCTCTTTCAGAGAAACGCATGTGAATTTCTGTTGAATGCTTGTAAGTAGCTTAAGGCACTATCAAAGGAAAGTGATTTTCTCTGAAAGGACAGCATTTAGAAAGTGAAGCAACATTCCATTCACAACGCACAGTGAATTGAAGTGTTGGAACAGACTACTTCTCTTTCAGAGAAACAGATATGAGTTTTTGGTGAATGCTTGTAAATAGCTTAAGGCACTTTCAAAGGAAAGTGATTTTCTCTGAAAGGACAGCATTTAGAAAGTGAAGCAACACTCCATTCACTGCGCACAGTGAATTGAAGTGTTGGAACAGACTGCTTCTCTTTCAGTGAAACGCATGTGAATTTCTGTTGAATGCTTGTAAGTAGCTTAAGGCACTTTCAAAGGAAAGTGATTTTCTCTGAAAGGACAGCATTTAGAAAGTGAAGCAACACTCCATTCACTTCACATAGTGAATTGAAGTGTTGGAACAGACTGCTTCTCTTTCAGAGAAACGCATGTGAATTTCTGTTGAATGCTTGTAAGTAGCTTAAGGCACTATCAAAGGAAAGTGATTTTCTCTGAAAGGACAGCATTTAGAAAGTGAAGCAACATTCCATTCACAACGCACAGTGAATTGAAGTGTTGGAACAGACTACTTCTCTTTCAGAGAAACAGATATGAGTTTTTGGTGAATGCTTGTAAATAGCTTAAGGCACTTTCAAAGGAAAGTGATTTTCTCTGAAAGGACAGCATTTAGAAAGTGAAGCAACACTCCATTCACTTCGCACAGTGAATTGAAGTGTTGGAACAGACTGCTTCTCTTTCAGTGAAATGCAAGTGAATTTCTGTTGAATGCTTGTAAGTAGCTTAAGGCACTTTCAAAGGAAAGTGATTTTCTCTGAAAGGACAGCATTTAGAAAGTGAAGCAACACTCCATTCACTTCGCACAGTGAATTGAAGTGTTGGAACAGACTGCTTCTCTTTCAGTGAAACGCATGTGAATTTCTGTTGAATGCTTGAAAGTAGCTTAAGGCACTTTCAAAGGAAAGTGATTTTCTCTGAAAGGACATCATTTAGAAAGTGAAGCAACACTCCATTCACTTCACATAGTGAATTGAAGTGTTCGAACAGACTGCTTCTCTTTCAGAGAAACGCATGTGAATTTCTGTTGAATGCTTGTAAGTAGCTTAAGGCCCTTTCAAAGGAAAGTGATTTTCTCTGAAAGGACAGCATTTAGAAAGTGAAGCAACACTCCATTCACAACGCACAGTCAATTGAAGTGTTGGAACAGGCTACTTCTCTTTCAGAGAAACAGATATGAGTTTTTTGTGAATGCTCGTAAGTAGCTTAAGGCACTTTCAAAGGAAAGTGATTTTCTCTGAAAGGACAGCATTTAGAAAGTGAAGCAACACTCCATTCACTTCGCACAGTGAATTGAAGTGTTGGAACAGACTGCTTCTCTTTCAGTGTAATGCAAGTGAATTTCTGTTGAATGCTTGTAAGTAGCTTAAGGCACTTTCAAAGGAAAGTGATTTTCTCTGAAAGGACATCATTTAGAAAGTGAAGCAACACTCCATTCACTTCACATAGTGAATTGAAGTTTTGGAACAGACTGCTTCTCTTTCAGTGAAATGCATGTGAATTTCTGTTGAATGCTTGAAAGTAGCTTAAGGCACTTTCAAAGGAAAGTGATTTTCTCTGAAAGGACATCATTTAGAAAGTGAAGCAACACTCCATTCACAACGCACAGTGAATTGAAGTGTTGGAACAGACTACTTCTCTTTCAGAGAAACAGATATGAGTTTTTTGTGAATGCTTGTAAGTAGCTTAAGGCACTTTCATAGGAAAGTGATTTTCTCTGAAAGGACAGCATTTAGAAAGTGAAGCAACACTCCATTCACTTCGCACAGTGAATTGAAGTGTTGGAACAGACTGCTTCTCTTTCTGTGAAACGCATGTGAATTTCTGTTGAATGCTTGTAAGTAGCTTAAGGCACTTTCAAAGGAAAGTGATTTTCTCTGAAAGGACAGCATTTACAAAGTGAAGCAACATTCCATTCACTTCGCACTGTGAATTGAAGTGTTGGAACAGACTGCTTCTCTTTCAGGGAAACGCATGTGAATTTCTGTTGAATGCTTGTAAGTAGCTTAAGGCACTTTCAAAGGAAAGTGATTTTCTCTGAAAGGACAGCATTTACAAAGTGAAGCAACAGTCCATTCACTTCGCACTGTGAATTGAAGTGTTGGAACAGACTGCTTCTCTTTCAGAGAAACGCATGTGTATTTCTGTTGAATGCTTATGAGTAGCTAAAGGCACTTTCAAAGGAAAGTGATTTTCTCTGAAAGGACAGCATTTAGAAAGTGAAGCAACACTCCATTCACTTCGCACAGTGAATTGAAGTGTTGGAACAGACTGCTTCTCTTTCAGTGAAATGCAAGTGAATTTCTGTTGAATGCTTGTAAGTAGCTTAAGGCACTTTCAAAGGAAAGTGATTTTCTCTGAAAGGACAGCATTTAGAAAGTGAAGCAACACTCCATTCACTTCGCACAGTGAATTGAAGTGTTGGAACAGACTGCTTCTCTTTCAGTGAAACACATGTGAATTTCTGTTGAATGCTTGAAAGTAGCTTAAGGCACTTTCAAAGGAAAGTGATTTTCTCTGAAAGGACATCATTTAGAAAGTGAAGCAACACTCCATTCACTTCACATAGTGAATTGAAGTGTTCGAACAGACTGCTTCTCTTTCAGAGAAACGCATGTGAATTTCTGTTGAATGCTTGTAAGTAGCTTAAGGCCCTTTCAAAGGAAAGTGATTTTCTCTGAAAGGACAGCATTTAGAAAGTGAAGCAACACTCCATTCACAACGCACAGTCAATTGAAGTGTTGGAACAGACTACTTCTCTTTCAGAGAAACAGATATGAGTTTTTTGTGAATGCTCGTAAGTAGCTTAAGGCACTTTCAAAGGAAAGTGATTTTCTCTGAAAGGACAGCATTTAGAAAGTGAAGCAACACTCCATTCACAACGCACAGTGAATTGAAGTGTTGGAACAGACTACTTCTCTTTCAGAGAAACAGATATGAGTTTTTTGTGAATGCTTGTAAGTAGCTTAAGGCACTTTCAAAGGAAAGTGATTTTCTCTGAAAGGACAGCATTTAGAAAGTGAAGCAACACTCCATTCACTTCACATAGTGAATTGAAGTGTTCGAACAGACTGCTTCTCTTTCAGAGAAACGCATGTGAATTTCTGTTGAATGCTTGTAAGTAGCTTAAGGCCCTTTCAAAGGAAAGTGATTTTCTCTGAAAGGACAGCATTTAGAAAGTGAAGCAACACTCCATTCACAACGCACAGTGAATTGAAGTGTTGGAACAGACTACTTCTCTTTCAGAGAAACAGATATGAGTTTTTTGTGAATGCTCGTAAGTAGCTTAAGGCACTTTCAAAGGAAAGTGATTTTCTCTGAAAGGACAGCATTTAGAAAGTGAAGCAACACTCCATTCACAACGCACAGTGAATTGAAGTGTTGGAACAGACTACTTCTCTTTCAGAGAAACAGATATGAGTTTTTTGTGAATGCTTGTAAGTAGCTTAAGGCACTTTCAAAGGAAAGTGATTTTCTCTGAAAGGACAGCATTTAGAAAGTGAAGCAACACTCCATTCACTTCACATAGTGAATTGAAGTGTTGGAACAGACTGCTTCTCTTTCAGAGAAACGCATGTGAATTTCTGTTGAATGCTTGTAAGTAGCTTAAGGCACTATCAAAGGAAAGTGATTTTCTCTGAAAGGACAGCATTTAGAAAGTGAAGCAACATTCCATTCACAACGCACAGTGAATTGAAGTGTTGGAACAGACTACTTCTCTTTCAGAGAAACAGATATGAGTTTTTGGTGAATGCTTGTAAATAGCTTAAGGCACTTTCAAAGGAAAGTGATTTTCTCTGAAAGGACAGCATTTAGAAAGTGAAGCAACACTCCATTCACTGCGCACAGTGAATTGAAGTGTTGGAACAGACTGCTTCTCTTTCAGTGAAACGCATGTGAATTTCTGTTGAATGCTTGTAAGTAGCTTAAGGCACTTTCAAAGGAAAGTGATTTTCTCTGAAAGGACAGCATTTAGAAAGTGAAGCAACACTCCATTCACTTCGCACAGTGAATTGAAGTGTTGGAACAGACTGCTTCTCTTTCAGTGAAACGCATGTGAATTTCTGTTAAATGCTTGTAAGTAGCTTAAGGCACTTTCAAAGGAAAGTGATTTTCTCTGAAAGGACAGCATTTAGATAGTGAAGCAACAGTCCATTCACTTCGCACTGTGAATTGAAGTGTTGGAACAGACTGCTTCTTTTTCAGAGAAACGCATGTGAATTTCTGTTAAATGCTTGTAAGTAGCTTAAGGCACTTTCAAAGGAAAGTGATTTTCTCTGAAAGGACAGCATTTAGAAAGGGAAGCAACACTCCATTCACAACGCACAGTGAATTGAAGTGTTGGAACAGAAAACTTCTCTTTCAGAGAAACAGATAGGAGTTTTTTGTGAATGCTTGTAAGTAGCTTAAGGCACTTTCAAAGAAAGTGATTTTCTCTGAAAGGACAGCATTTAGAAAGTTAAGCAACACTCCATTCACTTCGCACAGTGAATTGAAGTGTTGGAACAGACTGCTTCTCTTTCAGTGAAATGCATGTGAATTTCTGTTGAATGCTTGTAAGTAGCTTAAGGCACTTTCAAAGGAAAGTGATTTTCTCTGAAAGGACAGCATTTACAAAGTGAAGCAACAGTCCATTCACTTCGCACTGTGAATTGAAGTGTTGGAACAGACTGCTTCTCTTTCAGAGAAACGCATGTGTATTTTGTTGAATGCTTATGAGTAGCTTAAGTCACTTTCAAAGGAAAGTGATTTTCTCTGAAAGGACAGCATTTAGAAAGTGAAGCAACACTCCATTCACAACGCACAGTGAATTCAAGTGTTGGAAGAGACTACTTCTCTTTCAGAGAAACAGATATGAGTTTTTTTGTGAATGCTTGTAAGTAGCTTAAGGCACTTTCAAAGGAAAGTGATTTTCTCTGAAAGGACAGCATTTAGAAAGTGAAGCAACACTCCATTCACTTCACATAGTGAATCGAAGTGTTGGAACAGACTGCTTCTCTTTCAGAGAAACGCATGTGAATTTCTGTTGAATGCTTGTAAGTAGCTTAAGGCACTATCAAAGGAAAGTGATTTTCTCTGAAAGGACAGCATTTAGAAAGTGAAGCAACACTCCATTCACAACGCACAGTGAATTGAAGTGTTCGAACAGACTACTTCTCTTTCAGAGAAACAGATATGAGTTTTTTGTGAATGCTTGTAAGTAGCTTAAGGCACTTTCAAAGGAAAGTGATTTTCTCTGAAAGGACAGCATTTAGAAAGTGAAGCAACACTCCATTCACTGCGCAGAGTGAATTGAAGTGTTGAAACAGACTGCTTCTCTTTCAGTGAAATGCATGTGAATTTCTGTTGAATGCTTGTAAGTAGCTTAAGGCACTTTCAAAGGAAAGTGATTTTCTCTGAAAGGACAGCATTTAGAAAGTGAAGCAACACTCCATTCACTTCGCACAGTGAATTGAAGTGTTGGAACAGACTGCTTCTCTTTCAGTGAAACGCATGTGAATTTCTGTTGAATGCTTGTAAGTAGCTTAAGGCACTTTCAAAGGAAAGTGATTTTCTCTGAAAGGACAGCATTTAGAAAGTGAAGCAACACTCCATTCACTTAGCACAGTGAATTGAAGTGTTGGAACAGACTGCTTCTCTTTCAGTGAAACGCATGTGAATTTCTGTTGAATGCTTGTAAGTAGCTTAAGGCACTTTCAAAGGAAAGTGATTTTCTCTGAAAGGACAGCATTTACAAAGTGAAGCAACAGTCCATTCACTTCGCACTGTGAATTGAAGTGTTGGAACAGATTGCTTCTCTTTCAGAGAAACGCATGTGTATTTCTGTTGAATGCTTATGAGTAGCTTAAGGCACTTTCAAAGGAAAGTGATTTTCTCTGAAAGGACAGCATTTAGAAAGTGAAGCAACACTCCATTCACTTCGCACAGTGAATTGAAGTGTTGGAACAGACTGCTTCTCTTTCAGTGAAATGCATGTGAATTTCTGTTGAATGCTTGTAAGTAGCTTAAGGCACTTTCAAAGGAAAGTGATTTTCTCTGAAAGGACAGCATTTACAAAGTGAAGCAACAGTCCATTCACTTCGCACTGTGAATTGAAGTGTTGGAACAGACTGCTTCTCTTTCAGAGAAACGCATGTGTATTTCTGTTGAATGCTTATGAGTAGCTTAAGGCACTTTCAAAGGAAAGTGATTTTCCCTGAAAGGACAGCATTTAGAAAGTGAGGCAACACTCCATTCACAACGCACAGTGAATTCAAGTGTTGGAACAGACTACTTCTCTTTCAGAGAAACAGATATGAGTTTTTTTGTGAATGCTTGTAAGTAGCTTAAGGCACTTTCAAAGGAAAGTGATTTTCTCTGAAAGGACAGCATTTAGAAAGTGAAGCAACACTCCATTCACTTCGCACAGTGAATTGAAGTGTTGGAACAGACTGCTTCTCTTTCAGTGTAATGCAAGTGAATTTCTGTTGAATGCTTGTAAGTAGCTTAAGGCACTTTCAAAGGAAAGTGATTTTCTCTGAAAGGACATCATTTAGAAAGTGAAGCAACACTCCATTCACTTCACATAGTGAATTGAAGTTTTGGAACAGACTGCTTCTCTTTCAGTGAAATGCATGTGAATTTCTGTTGAATGCTTGAAAGTAGCTTAAGGCACTTTCAAAGGAAAGTGATTTTCTCTGAAAGGACATCATTTAGAAAGTGAAGCAACACTCCATTCACAACGCACAGTGAATTGAAGTGTTGGAACAGACTACTTCTCTTTCAGAGAAACAGATATGAGTTTTTTGTGAATGCTTGTAAGTAGCTTAAGGCACTTTCATAGGAAAGTGATTTTCTCTGAAAGGACAGCATTTAGAAAGTGAAGCAACACTCCATTCACTTCGCACAGTGAATTGAAGTGTTGGAACAGACTGCTTCTCTTTCTGTGAAACGCATGTGAATTTCTGTTGAATGCTTGTAAGTAGCTTAAGGCACTTTCAAAGGAAAGTGATTTTCTCTGAAAGGACAGCATTTACAAAGTGAAGCAACATTCCATTCACTTCGCACTGTGAATTGAAGTGTTGGAACAGACTGCTTCTCTTTCAGGGAAACGCATGTGAATTTCTGTTGAATGCTTGTAAGTAGCTTAAGGCACTTTCAAAGGAAAGTGATTTTCTCTGAAAGGACAGCATTTACAAAGTGAAGCAACAGTCCATTCACTTCGCACTGTGAATTGAAGTGTTGGAACAGACTGCTTCTCTTTCAGAGAAACGCATGTGTATTTCTGTTGAATGCTTATGAGTAGCTAAAGGCACTTTCAAAGGAAAGTGATTTTCTCTGAAAGGACAGCATTTAGAAAGTGAAGCAACACTCCATTCACTGCGCACAGTGAATTGAAGTGTTGGAACAGACTGCTTCTCTTTCAGTGAAATGCAAGTGAATTTCTGTTGAATGCTTGTAAGTAGCTTAAGGCACTTTCAAAGGAAAGTGATTTTCTCTGAAAGGACAGCATTTAGAAAGTGAAGCAACACTCCATTCACTTCGCACAGTGAATTGAAGTGTTGGAACAGACTGCTTCTCTTTCAGTGAAACGCATGTGAATTTCTGTTGAATGCTTGAAAGTAGCTTAAGGCACTTTCAAAGGAAAGTGATTTTCTCTGAAAGGACAGCATTTAGAAAGTGAAGCAACACTCCATTCACTTCACATAGTGAATTGAAGTGTTCGAACAGACTGCTTCTCTTTCAGAGAAACGCATGTGAATTTCTGTTGAATGCTTGTAAGTAGCTTAAGGCCCTTTCAAAGGAAAGTGATTTTCTCTGAAAGGACAGCATTTAGAAAGTGAAGCAACACTCCATTCACAACGCACAGTCAATTGAAGTGTTGGAACAGACTACTTCTCTTTCAGAGAAACAGATATGAGTTTTTTGTGAATGCTCGTAAGTAGCTTAAGGCACTTTCAAAGGAAAGTGATTTTCTCTGAAAGGACAGCATTTAGAAAGTGAAGCAACACTCCATTCACAACGCACAGTGAATTGATGTGTTGGAACAGTCTACTTCTCTTTCAGAGAAACAGATATGAGTTTTTTGTGAATGCTTGTAAGTAGCTTAAGGCACTTTCAAAGGAAAGTGATTTTCTCTGAAAGGACAGCATTTAGAAAGTGAAGCAACACTCCATTCACTTCACATAGTGAATTGAAGTGTTGGAACAGACTGCTTCTCTTTCAGAGAAACGCATGTGAATTTCTGTTGAATGCTTGTAAGTAGCTTAAGGCACTATCAAAGGAAAGTGATTTTCTCTGAAAGGACAGCATTTAGAAAGTGAAGCAACATTCCATTCACAACGCACAGTGAATTGAAGTGTTGGAACAGACTACTTCTCTTTCAGAGAAACAGATATGAGTTTTTGGTGAATGCTTGTAAATAGCTTAAGGCACTTTCAAAGGAAAGTGATTTTCTCTGAAAGGACAGCATTTAGAAAGTGAAGCAACACTCCATTCACTTCGCACAGTGAATTGAAGTGTTGGAACAGACTGCTTCTCTTTCAGTGAAACGCATGTGAATTTCTGTTGAATGCTTGTAAGTAGCTTAAGGCACTTTCAAAGGAAAGTGATTTTCTCTGAAAGGACAGCATTTAGAAAGTGAAGCAACACTCCATTCACTTCGCACAGTGAATTGAAGTGTTGGAACAGACTGCTTCTCTTTCAGTGAAACGCATGTGAATTTCTGTTAAATGCTTGTAAGTAGCTTAAGGCACTTTCAAAGGAAAGTGATTTTCTCTGAAAGGACAGCATTTAGATAGTGAAGCAACAGTCCATTCACTTCGCACTGTGAATTGAAGTGTTGGAACAGACTGCTTCTTTTTCAGAGAAACGCATGTGAATTTCTGTTAAATGCTTGTAAGTAGCTTAAGGCACTTTCAAAGGAAAGTGATTTTCTCTGAAAGGACAGCATTTAGAAAGGGAAGCAACACTCCATTCACAACGCACAGTGAATTGAAGTGTTGGAACAGAAAACTTCTCTTTCAGAGAAACAGATAGGAGTTTTTTGTGAATGCTTGTAAGTAGCTTAAGGCACTTTCAAAGAAAGTGATTTTCTCTGAAAGGACAGCATTTAGAAAGTTAAGCAACACTCCATTCACTTCGCACAGTGAATTGAAGTGTTGGAACAGACTGCTTCTCTTTCAGTGAAATGCATGTGAATTTCTGTTGAATGCTTGTAAGTAGCTTAAGGCACTTTCAAAGGAAAGTGATTTTCTCTGAAAGGACAGCATTTACAAAGTGAAGCAACAGTCCATTCACTTCGCACTGTGAATTGAAGTGTTGGAACAGACTGCTTCTCTTTCAGAGAAACGCATGTGTATTTTGTTGAATGCTTATGAGTAGCTTAAGTCACTTTCAAAGGAAAGTGATTTTCTCTGAAAGGACAGCATTTAGAAAGTGAAGCAACACTCCATTCACTTCACATAGTGAATCGAAGTGTTGGAACAGACTGCTTCTCTTTCAGAGAAACGCATGTGAATTTCTGTTGAATGCTTGTAAGTAGCTTAAGGCACTATCAAAGGAAAGTGATTTTCTCTGAAAGGACAGCATTTAGAAAGTGAAGCAAGACTCCATTCACAACGCACAGTGAATTGAAGTGTTCGAACAGACTACTTCTCTTTCAGAGAAACAGATATGAGTTTTTTGTGAATGCTTGTAAGTAGCTTAAGGCACTTTCAAAGGAAAGTGATTTTCTCTGAAAGGACAGCATTTAGAAAGTGAAGCAACACTCCATTCACTGCGCAGAGTGAATTGAAGTGTTGAAACAGACTGCTTCTCTTTCAGTGAAATGCATGTGAATTTCTGTTGAATGCTTGTAAGTAGCTTAAGGCACTTTCAAAGGAAAGTGATTTTCTCTGAACGGACAGCATTTAGAAAGTGAAGCAACACTCCATTCACTTCGCACAGTGAATTGAAGTGTTGGAACAGACTGCTTCTCTTTCAGTGAAACGCATGTGAATTTCTGTTGAATGCTTGTAAGTAGCTTAAGGCACTTTCAAAGGAAAGTGATTTTCTCTGAAAGGACAGCATTTAGAAAGTGAAGCAACACTCCATTCACTTCGCACAGTGAATTGAAGTGTTGGAACAGACTGCTTCTCTTTCAGTGAAACGCATGTGAATTTCTGTTGAATGCTTGTAAGTAGCTTAAGGCACGTTCAAAGGAAAGTGATTTTCTCTGAAAGGACAGCATTTACAAAGTGAAGCAACAGTCCATTCACTTCGCACTGTGAATTGAAGTGTTGGAACAGATTGCTTCTCTTTCAGAGAAACGCATGTGTATTTCTGTTGAATGCTTATGAGTAGCTTAAGGCACTTTCAAAGGAAAGTGATTTTCTCTGAAAGGACAGCATTTAGAAAGTGAAGCAACACTCCATTCACTTCGCACAGTGAATTGAAGTGTTGGAACAGACTGCTTCTCTTTCAGTGAAATGCATGTGAATTTCTGTTGAATGCTTGTAAGTAGCTTAAGGCACTTTCAAAGGAAAGTGATTTTCTCTGAAAGGACAGCATTTAGGAAGTGAAGCAAAACTCCATTCACTTCGCACAGTGAATTGAAGTGTTGGAACAGACTGCTTCTTTTTCAGAGAAACGCATGTGTATTTCTGTTGAATGCTTATGAGTAGCTTAAAGCGCTTTCAAAGGAAAGTGATTTTCTCTGAAAGGACAGCATTTAGAAAGTGAAGCAACACTCCATTCACAACGCACAGTGAATTGAAGTGTTGGAACAGACTACTTCTCTTTCAGAGAAACAGATATGAGTTTTTTGTGAATGCTTGTAAGTAGCTTAAGGCACTTTCAAAGGAAAGTGATTTTCTCTGAAAGGACAGCATTTAGAAAGTAAAGCAACACTCCATTCACTTCGCACAGTGAATTGAAGTGTTGGAACAGACTGCTTCTCTTTCTGTGAAACGCATGTGAATTTCTGTTGAATGCTTGTAAGTAGCTTAAGGCACTTTCAAAGTAAAGTGATTTTCTCTGAAAGGACAGCATTTACAAAGTGAAGCAACAGTCCATTCACTTCGCACTGTGAATTGAAGTGTTGGAACAGACTGCTTCTCTTTCAGAGAAACGCATGTGAATTTCTGTTGAATGCTTGTAAGTAGATTAAGGAACTTTCAAAGGAAAGTGATTTTCTCTGAAAGGACAGGATTTACAAAGTGAAGCAACAGTCCATTCACTTCGCACTGTGAATTGAAGTGTTGGAACAGACTGCTTCTCTTTCAGAGAAACGCATGTGTATTTCTGTTGAATGCTTATGAGTATCTTAAGGCACTTTCAAAGGAAAGTGATTTTCCCTGAAAGGACAGCATTTAGAAAGTGAGGCAACACTCCATTCACAACGCACAGTGAATTCAAGTGTTGGAACAGACTACTTCTCTTTCAGAGAAACAGATATGAGTTTTTTTGTGAATGCTTGTAAGTAGCTTAAGGCACTTTCAAAGGAAAGTGATTTTCTCTGAAAGGACAGCATTTAGAAAGTGAAGCAACACTCCATTCACTTCGCACAGTGAATTGAAGTGTTGGAACAGACTGCTTCTCTTTCAGTGTAATGCAAGTGAATTTCTGTTGAATGCTTGTAAGTAGCTTAAGGCACTTTCAAAGGAAAGTGATTTTCTCTGAAAGGACATCATTTAGAAAGTGAAGCAACACTCCATTCACTTCACATAGTGAATTGAAGTTTTGGAACAGACTGCTTCTCTTTCAGTGAAATGCATGTGAATTTCTGTTGAATGCTTGAAAGTAGCTTAAGGCACTTTCAAAGGAAAGTGATTTTCTCTGAAAGGACATCATTTAGAAAGTGAAGCAACACTCCATTCACAACGCACAGTGAATTGAAGTGTTGGAACAGACTACTTCTCTTTCAGAGAAACAGATATGAGTTTTTTGTGAATGCTTGTAAGTAGCTTAAGGCACTTTCATAGGAAAGTGATTTTCTCTGAAAGGACAGCATTTAGAAAGTGAAGCAACACTCCATTCACTTCGCACAGTGAATTGAAGTGTTGGAACAGACTGCTTCTCTTTCTGTGAAACGCATGTGAATTTCTGTTGAATGCTTGTAAGTAGCTTAAGGCACTTTCAAAGGAAAGTGATTTTCTCTGAAAGGACAGCATTTACAAAGTGAAGCAACATTCCATTCACTTCGCACTGTGAATTGAAGTGTTGGAACAGACTGCTTCTCTTTCAGAGAAACGCATGTGAATTTCTGTTGAATGCTTGTAAGTAGCTTAAGGCACTTTCAAAGGAAAGTGATTTTCTCTGAAAGGACAGCATTTACAAAGTGAAGCAACAGTCCATTCACTTCGCACTGTGAATTGAAGTGTTGGAACAGACTGCTTCTCTTTCAGAGAAACGCATGTGTATTTCTGTTGAATGCTTATGAGTAGCTAAAGGCACTTTCAAAGGAAAGTGATTTTCTCTGAAAGGACAGCATTTAGAAAGTGAAGCAACACTCCATTCACTTCGCACAGTGAATTGAAGTGTTGGAACAGACTGCTTCTCTTTCAGAGAAACAGATATGAGTTTTTTGTGAATGCTCGTAAGTAGCTTAAGGCACTTTCAAAGGAAAGTGATTTTCTCTGAAAGGACAGCATTTAGAAAGTGAAGCAACACTCCATTCACTTCGCACAGTGAACTGAAGTGTTGGAACAGACTGCTTCTCTTTCAGTGAAATGCATGTGAATTTCTGTTGAATGCTTGTAAGTAGCTTAAGGCACTTTCAAAGGAAAGTGATTTTCTCTGAAAGGACAGCATTTAGAATGTGAAGCAACACTCCATTCACTTCGCACAGTGAATTGAAGTGTTGGAACAGACTGCTTCTCTTTCAGTGAAATGCATGTGAATTTCTGTTGAATGCTTGTAAGTAGCTTAAGGCGCTTTCAAAGGAAAGTGATTTTCTCTGAAAGGACAGCATTTAGAAAGTGAAGCAACATTCCATTCACTTCGCACAGAGAATTGACGTGTTGGAACAGACTGCTTCTCTTTCAGTGAAACGCATGTGAATTTATGTTGAATGCTTGTAAGTAGCTTAAGGCACTTTCAAAGGAAAGTGATATTCTCTGAAAGGACAGCATTTACAAAGTGAAGCAACAATCCATTCACTTCACACTGTGAATTGAAGTGTTGGAACAGACTGCTTCTCTTTCAGAGAAACGCATGTGTATTTCTGTTGAATGCTTATGAGTAGCTTAAGGCACTTTCAAAGGAAAGTGATTTTCTCTGAAAGGACAGCATTTAGAAAGTGAAGCAACACTCCATTCACAACGCACAGCGAATTGAAGTGTTGGAACAGACTACTTCTCTTTCAGAGAAATAGATATGAGTTTTTTGTGAATGCTTGTAAGTAGCTTAAGGCACTTTCAAAGGAAAGTGATTTTCTCTGAAAGGACAGCATTTAGAAAGTGAAGCAACACTCCATTCACTTCGCACAGTGAATTGAAGTGTTGGAACAGACTGCTTCTCTTTCAGTGTAATGCAAGTGAATTTCTGTTGAATGCTTGTAAGTAGCTTAAGGCACTTTCAAAGGAAAGTGATTTTCTCTGAAAGGACATCATTTAGAAAGTGAAGCAACACTCCATTCACTTCACATAGTGAATTGAAGTTTTGGAACAGACTGCTTCTCTTTCAGTGAAATGCATGTGAATTTCTGTTGAATGCTTGAAAGTAGCTTAAGGCACTTTCAAAGGAAAGTGATTTTCTCTGAAAGGACATCATTTAGAAAGTGAAGCAACACTCCATTCACAACGCACAGTGAATTGAAGTGTTGGAACAGACTACTTCTCTTTCAGAGAAACAGATATGAGTTTTTTGTGAATGCTTGTAAGTAGCTTAAGGCACTTTCATAGGAAAGTGATTTTCTCTGAAAGGACAGCATTTAGAAAGTGAAGCAACACTCCATTCACTTCGCACAGTGAATTGAAGTGTTGGAACAGACTGCTTCTCTTTCTGTGAAACGCATGTGAATTTCTGTTGAATGCTTGTAAGTAGCTTAAGGCACTTTCAAAGGAAAGTGATTTTCTCTGAAAGGACAGCATTTACAAAGTGAAGCAACATTCCATTCACTTCGCACTGTGAATTGAAGTGTTGGAACAGACTGCTTCTCTTTCAGAGAAACGCATGTGAATTTCTGTTGAATGCTTGTAAGTAGCTTAAGGCACTTTCAAAGGAAAGTGATTTTCTCTGAAAGGACAGCATTTACAAAGTGAAGCAACAGTCCATTCACTTCGCACTGTGAATTGAAGTGTTGGAACAGACTGCTTCTCTTTCAGAGAAACGCATGTGTATTTCTGTTGAATGCTTATGAGTAGCTAAAGGCACTTTCAAAGGAAAGTGATTTTCTCTGAAAGGACAGCATTTAGAAAGTGAAGCAACACTCCATTCACTTCGCACAGTGAATTGAAGTGTTGGAACAGACTGCTTCTCTTTCAGAGAAACAGATATGAGTTTTTTGTGAATGCTCGTAAGTAGCTTAAGGCACTTTCAAAGGAAAGTGATTTTCTCTGAAAGGACAGCATTTAGAAAGTGAAGCAACACTCCATTCACTTCGCACAGTGAACTGAAGTGTTGGAACAGACTGCTTCTCTTTCAGTGAAATGCATGTGAATTTCTGTTGAATGCTTGTAAGTAGCTTAAGGCACTTTCAAAGGAAAGTGATTTTCTCTGAAAGGACAGCATTTAGAAAGTGAAGCAACACTCCATTCACTTCGCACAGTGAATTGAAGTGTTGGAACAGACTGCTTCTCTTTCAGTGAAATGCATGTGAATTTCTGTTGAATGCTTGTAAGTAGCTTAAGGCGCTTTCAAAGGAAAGTGATTTTCTCTGAAAGGACAGCATTTAGAAAGTGAAGCAACATTCCATTCACTTCGCACAGAGAATTGACGTGTTGGAACAGACTGCTTCTCTTTCAGTGAAACGCATGTGAATTTATGTTGAATGCTTGTAAGTAGCTTAAGGCACTTTCAAAGGAAAGTGATATTCTCTGAAAGGACAGCATTTACAAAGTGAAGCAACAATCCATTCACTTCACACTGTGAATTGAAGTGTTGGAACAGACTGCTTCTCTTTCAGAGAAACGCATGTGTATTTCTGTTGAATGCTTATGAGTAGCTTAAGGCACTTTCAAAGGAAAGTGATTTTCTCTGAAAGGACAGCATTTAGAAAGTGAAGCAACACTCCATTCACAACGCACAGCGAATTGAAGTGTTGGAACAGACTACTTCTCTTTCAGAGAAATAGATATGAGTTTTTTGTGAATGCTTGTAAGTAGCTTAAGGCACTTTCAAAGGAAAGTGATTTTCTCTGAAAGGACAGTATTTAGAAAGTGAAGCAACACTCCATTCACTTCGCACAGTGAATTGAAGTGTTGGAACAGACTGCTTCTCTTTCAGTGAAACGCATGTGTATTTCTGTTGAATGCTTGTAAGTAGCTTAAGGCACTTTCAAAGGAAAGTGATTTTCTCTGAAAGGACAGCAGTTAGAAAGTGAAGCAACAGTCCATTCACTTTGCACTGTGAATTGAAGTGTTGGAACAGACTGCTTCTTTACAGAAAAACGCATGTGAATTTCTGTTAAATGCTTGTAAGTAGCTTAAGGCACTTTCAAAGGAAAGTGATTTTCTCTGAAAGGACAGCATTTAGAAAGGGAAGCAACACTCCATTCACAACGCACAGTAAATTGAAGTGTTGGAACAGACAACTTCTCTTCCAGAGAAACAGAATGGAGTTTTTTGTGAATGCTTGTAAGTAGCTTAAGGCACTTTCAAAGAAAGTGATTTTCTCTGAAAGGACAGCATTTAGAAAGTGAAGCAACACTCCATTCACTTCGCACAGTGAATTGAAGTGTTGGAACAGACTGCTTCTCTTTCAGTGAAATGCATGTGAATTTCTGTTGAATGCTTGTAAGTAGCTTAAGGCACTTTCAAAGGAAAGTGATTTTCTCTGAAAGGACAGCATTTAGAAAGTGAAGCAACACTCCATTCACAACGCACAGTGAATTGAAGTGTTGGAACAGACTACTTCTCTTTCAGAGAAACAGATATGAGTTTTTTGTGAATCCTTGTAAGTAGCTTAAGGCACTTTGAAAGGAAAGTGATTTTCTCTGAAAGGACAGCATTTAGAAAGTGAAGCAACACTCCATTCACTTCGCACAGTGAATTGAAGTGTTGGAACAGACTGCTTCTCTTTCAGTGAAATGCATGTGAATTTCTGTTGAATGCTTGTAAGTAGCTTAAGGCACTTTCAAAGGAAAGTGATTTTCTCTGAAAGGACAGCATTTAGAAAGTGAAGCAACAGTCCATTCACTTCGCACAGTGAATTGAAGTTTTGGAACAGACTGCTTCTCTTTCATTGAAACGCATGTGAATTTCTGTTGAATGCTTGTAAGTAGCTTAAGGCACTTTCAAAGGAAAGTGATTTTCTCTGAAAGGACAGCATTTAGAAAGTGAAGCAACAGTCCATTCACTTCGCACAGTGAATTGAAGTTTTGGAACAGACTGCTTCTCTTTCAGTGAAACGCATGTGAATTTCTGTTGAATGCTTGTAAGTAGCTTAAGGCACTTTCAAAGGAAAGTGATTTTCTCTGAAAGGACAGCATTTAGAAAGTGAAGCAACACTCCATTCACAACGCACAGTGAATTGAAGTGTTGGAACAGACTGCTTCTCTTTCTGTGAAACGCATGTGAATTTCTGTTGAATGCTTGTAAGTAGCTTAAGGCACTTTCAAAGGAAAGTGATTTTCTCTGAAAGGACAGCATTTACAAAGTGAAGCAACATTCCATTCACTTCGCACTGTGAATTGAAGTGTTGGAACAGACTGCTTCTCTTTCAGAGAAACGCATGTGAATTTCTGTTGAATGCTTGTAAGTAGCTTAAGGCACTTTCAAAGGAAAGTGATTTTCTCTGAAAGGACAGCATTTACAAAGTGAAGCAACAGTCCATTCACTTCGCACTGTGAATTGAAGTGTTGGAACAGACTGCTTCTCTTTCAGAGAAACGCATGTGTATTTCTGTTGAATGCTTATGAGTAGCTAAAGGCACTTTCAAAGGAAAGTGATTTTCTCTGAAAAGACAGCATTTACAAAGTGAAGCAACACTCCATTCACTTCGCACAGTGAATTGAAGTGTTGGAACAGACTGCTTCTCTTTCAGTGAAATGCAAGTGAATTTCTGTTGAATGCTTGTAAGTAGCTTAAGGCACTTTCAAAGGAAAGTGATTTTCTCTGAAAGGACAGCATTTAGAAAGTGAAGCAACACTCCATTCACTTCGAACAGTGAATTGAAGTGTTGGAACAGACTGCTTCTCTTTCAGTGAAATGCAAGTGAATTTCTGTTGAATGCTTGTAAGTAGCTTAAGGCACTTTCAAAGGAAAGTGATTTTCTCTGAAAGGACAGCATTTAGAAAGTGAAGCAACACTCCATTCACTTCGCACAGTGAATTGAAATGTTGGAACAGACTGCTTCTCTTTCAGTGATACGCATGTGAATTTCTGTTGAATGCTTGAAAGTAGCTAAAGGCACTTTCAAAGGAAAGTGATTTTCTCTGAAAGGACATCATTTAGAAAGTGAAGCAACACTCCATTCAATTCACATAGTGAATTGAAGTATTGGAACAGACTGATTCTCTTTCAGAGAAACGCATGTGAATTTCTGTTGCATGCTTGTAAGTAGTTTAAGGCACTTTCAAAGGAAAGTGATTTTCTCTGAAATGACAGCATTTAGAAAGTGAAGCAACACTCCATTCACAACGCCCAGTGAATTGAAGTGTTGGAACAGACTACTTCTCTTTCAGAGAAACAGATATGAGTTTTTTGTGAATGCTTGTAAGTAGCTTAAGGCACTTTCATAGGAAAGTGATTTTCTCTGAAAGGACAGCATTTAGAAAGTGAAGCAACACTCCACTCACTTCGCACAGTGAATTGAATTGTTGGAACAGACTGCTTCTCTTTCTGTGAAACGCATGTGAATTTCTGTTGAATGCTTGTAAGTAGCTTAAGGCACTTTCAAAGGAAAGTGATTTTCTCTGAAAGGACAGCATTTAGAAAGTGAAGCAACACTGCATTCACTTCACATAGTGAATTGAAGTGGTGGAACAGACTGCTTCTCTTTCAGAGAAACGCATGTGAATTTCTGTTGAATGCTTGTAAGTAGCTTAAGGCACTTTCGAAGGAAAGTGATTTTCTCTGAAAGGACAGCATTTACAAAGTGAAGCAACAGTCCATTCACTTCGCACTGTGAATTGAAGTGTTGGAACAGACTGCTTATCTTTCAGAGAAACGCATGTGTATTTCTGTTGAATGCTTATGAGTAGCTAAAGGCACTATCAAAGGAAAGTGATTTTCTCTGAAAGGACAGCATTTAGAAAGTGAAGCAACACTCCATTCACAACGCACAGTGAATTGAAGTGTTGGAACAGACTACTTCTCTTTCAGAGAAACAGATATTAGTTTTTTGTGAATGCTTGTAAGTAGCTTAAGGCACTTTCAAAGGAAAGTGATTTTCTCTGAAAGGACAGCATTTAGAAAGTGAAGCAACACTCCATTCACTTCGCACAGTGAATTGAAGTGTTGGAACAGACTGCTTCTCTTTCAGTGAAATGCATGTAAATTTCTGTTGAATGCTTGTAAGTAGCTTAAGGGACTTTCAAGGGAAAGTGATTTTCTCTGAAAGGACAGCATTTAGAAAGTGAAGCAACACTCCATTCACAACGCACAGTGAATTGAAGTGTTGGAACAGACTACTTCTCTTTCAGAGAAACAGATATGAGTTTTTTGTGAATGCTTGTAAGTAGCTTAAGGCACTTTCAAAGGAAAGTGATTTTCTCTGAAAGGACAGCATTTAGAAAGTGAAGCAACACTCCATTCACTTCGCACAGTGAATTGAAGTGTTGGAACAGACTGCTTCTCTTTCAGTGAAATGCAAGTGAATTTCTGTTGAATGCTTGTAAGTAGCTTAAGGCACTTTCAAAGGAAAGTGATTTTCTCTGAAAGGACAGCATTTAGAAAGTGAAGCAACACGCCATTCACTTCGCACAGTGAATTGAAATGTTGGAACAGACTGCTTCTCTTTCAGTGAAACGCATGTGAATTTCTGTTGAATGCTTGAAAGTAGCTTAAGGCACTTTCAAAGGAAAGTGATTTTCTCTGAAAGGACAGCATTTAGAAAGTGAAGCAACACTCCATTCACAACGCACAGTGAATTGAAGTGTTGGAACAGACTACTTCTCTTTCAGAGAAACAGATATGAGTTTTTTGTGAATGCTTGTAAGTAGCTTAAGGCACTTTCAAAGGAAAGTGATTTTCTCTGAAAGGACAGCATTTAGAAAGTGAAGCAACACTCCATTCACTGCGCACAGTGAACTGAAGTGTTGGAACAGACTGCTTCTCTTTCAGTGAAATGCATGTGAATTTCTGTTGAATGCTTGTAAGTAGCTTAAGGCACTTTCAAAGGAAAGTGATTTTCTCTGAAAGGACAGCATTTAGAAAGTGAAGCAACACTCCATTCACTTCGCACAGTGAATTGAAGTGTTGGAACAGACTGCTTCTCTTTCTGTGAAATGCATGTGAATTTCTGTTGAATGCTTGTAAGTAGCTTAAGGCACTTTCAAAGGAAAGTGATTTTCTCGGAAAGGACAGCATTTAGGAAGTGAAGCAACACTCCATTCACTTCGCACAGTGAATTGAAGTGTTGGAACAGACTGCTTCTCTTTCAGTGAAATGCATGTGAATTTCTGTTGAATGCTTGTAAGTAGCTTAAGGCACTTTCAAAGGAAAGTGATTTTCTCTGAAAGGACAGCATTTACAAAGTGAAGCAACAGTCCATTCACTTCGCACTGTGAATTGAAGTGTTGGAACAGACTGCTTCTCTTTCAGAGAAGCGCATGTGTATTTCTGTTGAATGCTTATGAGTAGCTTAAGGCACTTTCAAAGGAAAGTGATTTTCTCTGAAAGGACAGCATTTAGAAAGTGAAGCAACACTCCAATCACAACGCACAGTGAATTGAAGTGTTGGAACAGACTACTTCTCTTTCAGAGAAACAGATATGAGTTTTTTGTGAATGCTTGTAAGTAGCTTAAGGCACTTTCATAGGAAAGTGATTTTCTCTGAAAGGACAACATTTAGAAAGTAAAGCAACACTCCATTCACTTCGCACAGTGAATTGAAGTGTTGGAACAGACTGCTTCTCTTTCTGTGAAACGCATGTGAATTTCTGTTGAATGCTTGTAAGTAGCTTAAGGCACTATCAAAGGAAAGTGATTTTCTCTGAAAGGACAGCATTTACAAAGTGAAGCAACAGTCCATTCACTTCGCACTGTGAATTGAAGTGTTGGAACAGACTGCTTCTCTTTCAGAGAAACACATGTGTATTTCTGTTGAATGCTTATGAGTAGCTTAAGGCACTTTCAAAGGAAAGTGATTTTCACTGAAAGGACAGCATTTAGAAAGTGAAGCAACACTCCATTCACAACACACAGTGAATTCAAGTGTTGGAACAGACTACTTCTCTTTCAGAGAAACAGATATGAGTTTTTTGTGAATGCTTGTAAGTAGCTTAAGGCACTTTCAAAGGAAAGTGATTTTCTCTGAAAGGACAGCATTTAGAAAGTGAAGCAACACTCCATTCACTTCGCACAGTGAATTGAAGTGTTGGAACAGACTGCTTCTCTTTCAGTGAAATGCAAGTGAATTTCTGTTGAATGCTTGTAAGTAGCTTAAGGCACTTTCAAAGGAAAGTGATTTTCTCTGAAAGGACAGCATTTAGAAAGTGAAGCAACACTCCATTCACTTCGCACAATGAATTGAAATGTTGGAACAGACTGCTTCTCTTTCAGTGAAACGCATGTGAATTTCTGTTGAATGTTTGAAAGTAGCTTAAGGCACTTTCAAAGGAAAGTGATTTTCTCTGAAAGGACAGCATTTAGAAAGTGAAGCAACACTCCATTCACAACGCACAGTGAATTGAAGTGTTGGAACAGACTACTTCTCTTTCAGAGAAACAGATATGAGTTTTTTGTGAATGCTTATAAGTAGCTTAAGGCACTTTCAAAGGAAAGTGATTTTCTCTGAAAGGACAGCATTTAGAAAGTGAAGCAACACTCCATTCACTGCGCACAGTGAACTGAAGTGTTGGAACAGACTGCTTCTCTTTCAGTGAAATGCATGTGAATTTCTGTTGAATGCTTGTAGGTAGCTTAAGGCACTTTCAAAGGAAAGTGATTTTCTCTGAAAGGACAGCATTTAGAAAGTGAAGCAACACTCCATTCACTTCGCACAGTGAATTTAAGTGTTGAAACAGACTGCTTCTCTTTCAGTGAAATGCATGTGAATTTCTGTTGAATGCTTGTAAGTAGCTTAAGGGACTTTCAAAGGAAAGTGATTTTCTCTGAAAGGACAGCATTTAGAAAGTGAAGCAACATTCCCTTCACTTCGCACAGTGAATTGAAGTGTTGGAACAGACTGCTTCTCTTTCAGTGAAATGCATGTGAATTTCTGTTGAATGCTTGTAAGTAGCTTAAGGCACTTTCAAAGGAAAGTGATTTTCTCTGAAAGGACAGCATTTAGGAAGTGAAGCAACACTCCATTCACTTCACAGAGTGAATTGAAGTGTTGGAACAGACTGCTTCTCTTTCAGAGAAACGCATGTGTATTTCTGTTGAATGCTTATGAGTAGCTTAAGGCACTTTCAAAGGAAAGTGATTTTCTCTGAAAGGACAGCATTTAGAAAGTGAAGCAACACTCCATTCACAACGCACAGTGAATTGAAGTGTTGGAACAGACTACTTCTCTTTCAGAGAAACAGATATGAGTTTTTTGTGAATGCTTGTAAGTAGCTTAAGGCACTTTCATAGGAAAGTGATTTCCTCTGAAAGGACAGCATTTAGAAAGTAAAGCAACACTCCATTCACTTCGCACAGTGAATTGAAGTGTTGGAACAGACTGCTTCTCTTTCTGTGAAATGCATGTGAATTTCTGCTGAATGCTTGTAAGTAGCTTAAGGCACTTTCAAAGGAAAGTGATTTTCTCTGAAAGGACAGCATTTAGAAAGTGAAGCAACACTCCATTCACTTCGCACAGTGAATTGAAGTGTTGGAACAGACTGCTTCTTTTTCAGTGAAATGCAAGTGAATTTCTGTTGAATGCTTGTAAGTAGCTTAAGGCACTTTCAAAGGAAAGTGATTTTCTCTGAAAGGACAGCATTTAGAAAGTGAAGCAACACTCCATTCACTTCGAACAGTGAAATGAAATGTTGGAACAGACTGCTTCTCTTTCAGTGAAACGCATGTGAATTTCTGTTGAATGCTTGAAAGTAGCTTAAGGCACTTTCAAAGGAAAGTGATTTTCTCTGAAAGGACAGCATTTAGAAAGTGAAGCAACACTCCATTCACAACGCACAGTGAATTGAAGTGTTGGAACAGACTACTTCTCTTTCAGAGAAACAGATATGAGTTTTTTGTGAATGCTTGTAAGTAGCTTAAGGCACTTTCAAAGGAAAGTGATTTTCTCTGAAAGGACAGCATTTAGAAAGTGAAGCAACACTCCATTCACTGCGCACAGTGAACTGAAGTGTTGGAACAGACTGCTTCTCTTTCAGTGAAATGCATGTGAATTTCTGTTGAATGCTTGTAAGTAGCTTAAGGCACTTTCAAAGGAAAGTGATTTTCTCTGAAAGGACAGCATTTAGAAAGTGAAGCAACACTCCATTCACAACGCAAAGTGAATTGAAGTGTTGAAACAGACTGCTTCTCTTTCAGTGAAATGCATGTGAATTTCTGTTGAATGCTTGTAAGTAGCTTAAGGGACTTTCAAAGGAAAGTGATTTTCTCTGAAAGGACAGCATTTAGAAAGTGAAGCAACATTCCATTCACTTCGCACAGTGAATTGAAGTGTTGGAACAGACTGCTTCTCTTTCAGTGAAACGCATGTGAATTTATGTTGAATGCTTGTAAGTAGCTTAAGGCACTTTCAAAGGAAAGTGATTTTCTCTGAAAGAACAGCATTTACAAAGTGAAGCAACAGTCCATTCACTTCGCACTGTGAATTGAAGTGTTGGAATATACTGCTTCTCTTTCAGAGAAACGTATGTGTATTTCTGTTGAATGCTTATTAGTAGCTTAAGGCACTTTCAAAGGAAATTGATTTTCTCTGAAAGGACAGCATTTAGAAAGTGAAGCAACACTCCATTCACAATGCACAGTGAATTGAAGTGTTGGAACAGACTACTTCTCTTTCAGAGAAACAGATATGAGTTTTTTGTGAATGCTTGTAAGTAGCTTAAGGCACTTTCATAGGAAAGTGATTTTCTCTGAAAGGACAGCATTTAGAAAGTGAAGCAACACTCCATTCACTTCGCGCAGTGAATTGAAGTGTTGGAACAGACTGCTTCTCTTTCAGACAAACGCATGTGTATTTCTGTTGAATGCTTATGAGTAGCTTAAGGCACTTTCAAAGGAAAGTGATTTTCTCTGAAAGGACAGCATTTAGAAAGTGAAGCAACACTCCATTCACAACGCACAGTGAATTGAAGTGTTGGAACAGACTACTTCTCTTTCAGAGAAACAGATATGAGTTTTTTGTGAATGCTTGTAAGTAGCTTAAGGCACTTTCATAGGAAAGTGATTTTCTCTGAAAGGACAGCATTTAGAAAGTGAAGCAACACTCCATTCACTTCGCACAGTGAATTGAAGTGTTGGAACAGACTGCTTCTCTTTCTGTGAAACGCATGTGAATTTCTGCTGAATGCTTGTAAGTAGCTTAAGGCACTAACAAAGGAAAGTGATTTTCTCTGAAAGGACAGCATTTAGAAAGTGAAGCAACAGTCCATTCACTTCGCACTGTGAATTGAAGTGTTGGAACAGACTGCTTCTCTTTCAGAGAAACGCATGTGAATTTCTGTTGAATGCTTGTAAGTAGATTAAGGAACTTTCAAAGGAAAGTGATTTTCTCTGAAAGGACAGCATTTAGAAAGTGAAGCAACACTCCATTCACAACGCACAGTGAATTGAAGTGTTGGAACAGACTACTTCTCTTTCAGAGAAACAGATATGAGTTTTTTGTGAATGCTTGTAAGTTGCTTAAGGCACTTTCAAAGGAAAGTGATTTTCTCTGAAAGGACAGCATTTAGAAAGTGAAGCAACACTCCATTCACTTCGCACAGTGAATTGAAGTGTTGGAACAGACTGCTTCTCTTTCAGTGAAATGCATGTAAATTTCTGTTGAATGCTTGTAAGTAGCTTAAGGGACTTTCAAAGGAAAGTGATTTTCTCTGAAAGGACAGCATTTAGAAAGTGAAGCAACACTCCATTCACAACGCACAGTGAATTGAAGTGTTGGAACAGACTACTTCTCTTTCAGAGAAACAGATATGAGTTTTTTGTGAATGCTTGTAAGTAGCTTAAGGCACTTTCAAAGGAAAGTGATTTTCTCTGAAAGGACAGCATTTAGAAAGTGAAGCAACACTCCATTCACAACGCACAGTGAATTGAAGTGTTGGAACAGACTGCTTCTCTTTCAGTGAAATGCAAGGGAATTTCTGTTGAATGCTTGTAAGTAGCTTAAGGCACTTTCAAAGGAAAGTGATTTTCTCTGAAAGGACAGCATTTAGAAAGTGAAGCAACACGCCATTCACTTCGCACAGTGAATTGAAATGTTGGAACAGACTGCTTCTCTTTCAGTGAAACGCATGTGAATTTCTGTTGAATGCTTGAAAGTAGCTTAAGGCACTTTCAAAGGAAAGTGATTTTCTCTGAAAGGACAGCATTTAGAAAGTGAAGCAACACTCCATTCACAACGCACAGTGAATTGAAGTGTTGGAACAGACTACTTCTCTTTCAGAGAAACAGATATGAGTTTTTTGTGAATGCTTGTAAGTAGCTTAAGGCACTTTCAAAGGAAAGTGATTTTCTCTGAAAGGACAGCATTTAGAAAGTGAAGCAACACTCCATTCACTGCGCACAGTGAACTGAAGTGTTGGAACAGACTGCTTCTCTTTCAGTGAAATGCATGTGAATTTCTGTTGAATGCTTGTAAGTAGCTTAAGGCACTTTCAAAGGAAAGTGATTTTCTCTGAAAGGACAGCATTTAGAAAGTGAAGCAACACTCCATTCACAACGCACAGTGAATTGAAGTGTTGAAACAGACTGCTTCTCTTTCAGTGAAATGCATGTGAATTTCTGTTGAATGCTTGTAAGTAGCTTAAGGGACTTTCAAAGGAAAGTGATTTTCTCTGAAAGGACAGCATTTAGAAAGTGAAGCAACATTCCATTCACTTCGCACAGTGAATTGAAGTGTTGGAACAGACTGCTTCTCTTTCAGTGAAACGCATGTGAATTTATGTTGAATGCTTGTAAGTAGCTTAAGGCACTTTCAAAGGAAAGTGATTTTCTCTGAAAGGACAGCATTTAGAAAGTGAAGCAACACTCCATTCACAACGCACAGTGAATTGAAGTGTTGGAACAGACTACTTCTCTTTCAGAGAAACAGATATGAGTTTTTTGTGAATCCTTGTAAGTAGCTTAAGGCACTTTCATAGGAAAGTGATTTTCTCTGAAAGGACAGCATTTAGAAAGTGAAGCAACAGTCCATTCACTTCGCACTGTGAATTGAAGTGTTGGAACAGACTGCTTCTCTTTCAGAGAAACGCATGTGAATTTCTGTTGAATGCTTGTAAGTAGATTAAGGAACTTTCAAAGGAAAGTGATTTTCTCTGAAAGGACAGCATTTAGAAAGTGAAGCAACACTCCATTCACAACGCACAGTGAATTGAAGTGTTGGAACAGACTACTTCTCTTTCAGAGAAACAGATATGAGTTTTTTGTGAATGCTTGTAAGTAGCTTAAGGCACTTTCAAAGGAAAGTGATTTTCTCTGAAAGGACAGCATTTAGAAAGTGAAGCAACACTCCATTCACTTCGCACAGTGAACTGAAGTGTTGGAACAGACTGCTTCTCTTTCAGTGAAATGCATGTGAATTTCTGTTGAATGCTTGTAAGTAGCTTAAGGCACTTTCAAAGGAAAGTGATTTTCTCTGAAAGGACAGCATTTAGAAAGTGAAGCAACACTCCATTCACTTCGCACAGTGAATTGAAGTGTTGGAACAGACTGCTTCTCTTTCAGTGTAATGCATGTAAATTTCTGTTGAATGCTTGTAAGTAGCTTAAGGGACTTTCAAAGGAAAGTGATTTTCTCTGAAAGGACAGCATTTAGAAAATGAAGCAACACTCCATTCACAACGCACAGTGAATTGAAGTGTTGGAACAGACTACTTCTCTTTCAGAGAAACAGATATGAGTTTTTTGTGAATGCTTGTAAGTAGCTTAAGGCACTTTCATAGGAAAGTGATTTTCTCTGAAAGGACAGCATTTAGAAAGTGAAGCAACACTCCATTCACTTCGCACAGTGAATTGAAGTATTGGAATAGACTGCTTCTCTTTCTGTGAAACGCATGTGAATTTCTGTTGAATGCTTGTAAGTAGCTTAAGGCACTTTCAAAGGAAAGTGATTTTCTCTGAAAGGACATCATTTAGAAAGTGAAGCAACAGTCCATTCACTTCGCACAGTGAACTGAAGTGTTGGAACAGACTGCTTCTCTTTCAGAGAAACGCATGTGAATTTCTGTTGAATGCTTGTAAGTAGCTTAAGGCACTTTCAAAGGAAAGTGATTTTCTCTGAAAGGACATCATTTAGAAAGTGAAGCAACACTCCATTCACTTCACATAGTGAATTGAAGTGTTGGAACAGACTGCTTCTCTTTCAGAGAAACGCATGTGAATTTCTGTTGAATGCTTGTAAGTAGCTTAAGGCACTTTCAAAGGAAAGTGATTTTCTCTGAAAGGACAGCATTTAGAAAGTGAAGCAACACTCCATTCACAACGCACAGTGAATTGACGTGTTGGAACAGACTACTTCTCTTTCAGAGAAACAGATATGAGTTTTTTGTGAATGCTTGTAAGTAGCTTAAGGCACTTTCATAGGAAAGTGATTTTCTCTGAAAGGACAGCATTTAGAAAGTGAAGCAACACTCCATTCACTTCGCACAGTGAATTGAAGTGTTGGAACAGACTGCTTCTCTTTCTGTGAAACGCATGTGAATTTCTGCTGAATGCTTGTAAGTAGCTTAAGGCACTTTCAAAGGAAAGTGATTTTCTCTGAAAGGACAGCATTTAGAAAGTGAAGCAACAGTCCATTCACTTCGCACTGTGAATTGAAGTGTTGGAACAGACTGCTTCTCTTTCAGAGAAACGCATGTGAATTTCTGTTGAATGCTTGTAAGTAGATTAAGGAACTTTCAAAGGAAAGTGATTTTCTCTGAAAGGACAGCATTTAGAAAGTGAAGCAACACTCCATTCACAACGCACAGTGAATTGAAGTGTTGGAACAGACTACTTCTCTTTCAGAGAAACAGATATGAGTTTTTTGTGAATGCTTGTAAGTAGCTTAAGGCACTTTCAAAGGAAAGTGATTTTCTCTGAAAGGACAGCATTTAGAAAGTGAAGCAACACTCCATTCACTTCGCACAGTGAACTGAAGTGTTGGAACAGACTGCTTCTCTTTCAGTGAAATGCATGTGAATTTCTGTTGAATGCTTGTAAGTAGCTTAAGGCACTTTCAAAGGAAAGTGATTTTCTCTGAAAGGACAGCATTTAGAAAGTGAAGCAACACTCCATTCACTTCGCACAGTGAATTGAAGTGTTGGAACAGACTGCTTCTCTTTCAGTGAAATGCATGTAAATTTCTGTTGAATGCTTGTAAGTAGCTTAAGGGACTTTCAAAGGAAAGTGATTTTCTCTGAAAGGACAGCATTTAGAAAGTGAAGCAACACTCCATTCACAACGCACAGTGAATTGAAGTGTTGGAACAGAATACTTCTCTTTCAGAGAAACAGATATGAGTTTTTTGTGAATGCTTGTAAGTAGCTTAAGGCACTTTCATAGGAAAGTGATTTTCTCTGAAAGGACAGCATTTAGAAAGTGAAGCAACACTCCATTCACTTCGCACAGTGAATTGAAGTATTGGAACAGACTGCTTCTCTTTCTGTGAAACGCATGTGAATTTCTGTTGAATGCTTGTAAGTAGCTTAAGGCACTTTCAAAGGAAAGTGATTTTCTCTGAAAGGACAGCATTTACAAAGTGAAGCAACAGTCCATTCACTTCGCACAGTGAACTGAAGTGTTGGAACAGACTGCTTCTCTTTCAGAGAAACGCATGTGAATTTCTGTTGAATGCTTGTAAGTAGATTAAGGAACTTTCAAAGGAAAGTGATTTTCTCTGAAAGGACAGCATTTGCAAAGTGAAGCAACAGTCCATTTACTTCGCACTGTGAGTTGAAGTGTTGGAACAGACTGCTTCTCTTTCAGAGAAACGCATGTGTATTTCTGTTGAATGCTTATGAGTAGCTTAAGGCACTTTCAAAGGAAAGTGATTTTCTCTGAAAGGACAGCATTTAGAAAGTGAAGCAACACTCCATTCACAACGCACAGTGAATTGAAGTGTTGGAACAGACTACTTCTCTTTCAGAGAAACAGATATGAGTTTTTTGTGAATGCTTGTAAGTAGCTTAAGGCACTTTCAAAGGAAAGTGATTTTCTCTGAAAGGACAGCATTTACAAAGTGAAGCAACAGTCCATTCACTTCGCACTGTGAATTGAAGTGTTGGAACAGACTGCTTCTCTTTCAGAGAAACGCATGTGTATTTCTGTTGAATGCTTATGAGTAGCTTAAAGCACTTTCAAAGGAAAGTGATTTTCTCTGAAAGGACAGCATTTAGAAAGTGAAGCAACACTCCATTCACTTCACATAGTGAATTGAAGTATTGGAACAGACTGCTTCTCTTTCAGATAAACGCATGTGAATTTCTGTTGAATGCTTGTAAGCAGTTTAAGGCACTTTCAAAGGAAAGTGATTTTCTCTGAAAGGACAGCATTTAGAAAGTGAAGCAACACTCCATTCACAACGCACAGTGAATTGAAGTGTTGGAACAGACTACTTCTCTTTCAGAGAAACAGATATGAGTTTTTTGTGAATGCTTGTAAGGAGCTTAAGGCACTTTCAAGGAAAGTGATTTTCTCTGAAAGGACAGTATTTACAAAGTGAAGCAACAGTCCATTCACTTCGCACTGTGAATTGAAGTGTTGGAACAGACTGCTTCTCTTTCAGAGAAACGCATGTGTATTTCTGTTGAATGCTTATTAGTAGCTTAAGGCACTTTCAAAGGAAATTGATTTTCTCTGAAAGGACAGCATTTAGAAAGTGAAGCAACACTCCATTCACAACGCACAGTGAATTGAAGTGTTGGAACAGACTACTTCTCTTTCAGAGAAACAGATATGAGTTTTTTGTGAATCCTTGTAAGTAGCTTAAGGCACATTCAAAGGAAAGTGATTTTCTCTGAAAGGACAGCATTTAGAAAGTGAGGCAACACTCCATTCACTTCGCACAGTGAATTGAAGTGTTGGAACAGACTGCTTCTCTTTCAGTGAAATGCATGTCAATTTCTGTTTAATGCTTTAAAGTAGCTTAAGGCACTTTCAAAGGAAAGTGATTTTCTCTGAAAGGACAGCATTTAGAAAGTGAAGAAACACTCCATTCACTTCGCACAGTGAATTGAAGTGTTGGAACAGACTGCTTCTCTTTCAGTGAAACGCATGTGAATTTCTGTTGAATGCTTGTAAGTAGCTTAAGTCACTTTCAAAGGAAAGTGATTTTCTCTGAAAGGACAGCATTTCCAAAGTGAATCAACAATCCATTCACTTCGCACTGTGAATTGAAGTGTTGGAACAGACTGCTTCTCTTTCAGAGAAACGCATGTGTATTTCTGTTGAATGCTTATGAGTAGTTTAAGTCACTTTCAAAGGAAAGTGATTTTCTCTGAAAGGACAGCATTTAGAAAGTGAAGCATCACTCCATTCACTTCGCACAGTGAATTGAAGTGTTGGAACAGACTACTTCTCTTTCAGAGAAACGCATGAGAATTTCTGCTGAATGCTTGTAAGTAGCTTATGGCACTTTCAAAGAAAAGTGATTTTCTCTGAAAGGACAGCATTTAGAAAGTGAAGCAACACTCCATTCACTTTGCACTGTGAATTGAAGTGTTGGAACAGACTGCTTCTCTTTCAGTGAAATGCAAGTGAATTTCTGTTGAATGCTTGTAAGTAGCTTAAGGCACTTTCAAAGGAAAGTGATTTTCGCTGAAAGGACAGCATTTAGAAAGTGAAGCAACACGCCATTCACTTCGCACAGTGAATTGAAATGTTGGAACAGACTGCTTCTCTTTCAGTGAAACGCATGTGAATTTCTGTTGAATGCTTGAAAGTAGCTTAAGGCACTTTCAAAGGAAAGTGATTTTCTCTGAAAGGACAGCATTTAGAAAGTGAAGCAACACTCCATTCACAACGCACAGTGAATTGAAGTGTTGGAACAGACTACTTCTCTTTCAGAGAAACAGATATGAGTTTTTTGTGAATGCTTGTAAGTAGCTTAAGGCACTTTCAAAGGAAAGTGATTTTCTCTGAAAGGACAACATCTAGAAAGTGAAGCAACACTCCATTCACTTCGCACAGTGAATTGAAGTGTTTGAACAAACTGCTTCTCTTTCAGAAAAATGCGTGTGAGTTTCTTGTGAATGCTTGTAAGTAGCTTAAGGCACTTTCAAAGGAAAGTGATTTTCTCTGAAAGGACAGCATTTAGAAAGTGAAGCAACACTCCATTCACTTCGCACAGTGAATTGAAGTGTTGGAACAGACTGCTTCTCTTTCAGAGAAACGCATGTGAATTTCTGTGGAATGCTTGTAAGTAGCTTAAGGCACTTTCAAAGGAAAGTGATTTTCTCTGAAAGGACAGCATTTAGAAAGTGAAGCAACACTCCATTCACATCGCACAGTGAATTGAAGTGTTGGAACAGACTGCTTCTCTTTCAGAGAAACGCATGTGAATTTCTGTGGAATGCTTGTAAGTAGCTTAAGGCACTTTCAAAGGAAAGTGATTTTCTCTGAAAGGACAGCATTTAAAAAGTGAAACAACACTCCATTCACTTCGCACAGTGAATTGAAGTGTTGGAACAGACTACTTCTCTTTCAGAGAAACAGATATGAGTTTTTTGTGAATGCTTGTAAGTAGCTTAAGGCACTTTCAAAGGAAAGTGATTTTCTCTGAAAGGACAACATTTAGAAAGTGAAGCAACACTCCATTCACTTCGCACAGTGAATTGAAGTGTTTGAACAAACTGCTTCTCTTTCAGAAAAATGCATGTGAGTTTCTTGTGAATGCTTGTAAGTAGCTTAAGGCACTTTCAAAGGAAAGTGATTTTCTCTGAAAGGACAGCATTTAGAAAGTGAAGCAACACTCCATTCACTTCGCACAGTGAATTGAAGTGTTGGAACAGACTGCTTCTCTTTCAGAGAAACGCATGTGAATTTCTATTGAATGCTTGTAAGTAACTTAAGGCACTTTCAAAGGAAAGTGATTTTCTCTGAAAGGACAGCATTTAGAATGTGAAGCAATACTCCATTCGCTATGCACAGTGAATTGAAGTGTTGGAACAGACTGCTTCCCTTTCAGAAAAATGCATGTGAGTTTCTTGTGAATGCTTGTAAGTAGCTCAAGGCACTTTCAAAGGAAAGTGATTTTCTCTGAAAGGACAGCATTTAGAAAGTGAAGCAACACTCCATTCACTTCGCACAGTGAATTGAAGTGTTGGAACAGACTGCTTCTCTTTCAGAGAAACGCATGTGAATTTCTGTGGAATGCTTGTAAGTAGCTTAAGGCACTTTCAAAGAAAAGTGATTTTCTTTGAAAGGACAGCATTTAGAAAGTGAAGCAACACTCCATTCACTTCGCACAGTGAATTGAAGTGTTGGAACAGACTGCTTCTCTTTCAGTGAAATGCATGTGAATTTCTGTTGAATGCTTGTAAGTAGCTTAAGGCACTTTCAAAGGAAAGTGATTTTCTCTGAAAGGACAGCATTTAGAAAGTGAAGCAACACTCCATTCACTTCGCAAAGTGAATTGAAGTGTTGGAACAGACTGCCTCTCTTTCAGTGAAACACATGTGAATTTCTGTGGACTGCTTGTAAGTAGCTTAAGGCACTTTCAAAGGAAAGTGATTTTCTCTGAAAGGACAGCATTTAGAAAGTGAAGCAACACTCCATTCACTTCGCACAGTGAATTGAAGTGTTGGAACAGACAGCTTCTCTTTCGTAGAAACGCATTTGAGTTTCCTGTGAATGTGTGTAAGTAGCTTAAGGCACTTTCAAAGGAAAGTGATTTTCTCTGAAAGGACAGCATTTAGAAAGTGAAGCAACACTCCATTCACTTCGCACAGTGAATTGAAGTGTTGGAACAGACTGCTTCTCTTTCAGAGAAACGCATGTGAATTTCTGTGGAATGCTTGTAAGTAGCTTAAGGCACTTTCAAAGGAAAGTGATTTTCTCTGAAAGGACAGCATTTAGAAAGTGAAGCAACACTCCATTCACTTCGCACAGTGAATTGAAGTGTTGGAACAGACAGCTTCTCTTTCATAGAAACGCATTTGAGTTTCTTGTGAATGTGTGTAAGTAGCTTAAGGCACTTTCAAAGGAAAGTGATTTTCTCTGAAAGGACAGCATTTAGAAAGTGAAACAACACTCCATTCACTTCGCACAGTGAATTGAAGTGTTGGAACAGACTGCTTCTCTTTCAGTGAAATGCATGTGAATTTCTGTTGAATGCTTGTAAGTAGCTTAAGGCACTTTCAAAGGAAAGTGATTTTCTCTGAAAGGACAGCATTTAGAAAGTGAAGCAACACTCCATTCACTTCGCACAGTGAATTGAAGTGTTGGAACAGACTGCTTCTCTTTCAGAGAAACGCATGTGAATTTCTATTGTATGCTTGTAAGTAGCTTAAGGCACTTTCAAAGGAAAGTGATTTTCTCTGAAAGGACAGCATTTAGAAAGTGAAGCAAGACTCCATTCACTACGCACAGTGAATTGAAGTGTTGGAACAAACTGCTTCTCTTTCAGAAAAATGCATGTGAGTTTCTTGTGAATGCTTGCAAGTAGCTTAAGGCACTTTCAAAGGAAAGTGATTTTCTCTGAAAGGACAGCATTTAGAAAGTGAAGCAACACTCCATTCACTTCGCACAGTGAATTGAAGTGTTGGAACAGACTGCTTCTTTTTCAGAGAAACGCATATGAATTTCTGTGGAATGCTTGAAAGTAGCTTAAGGCACTTTCAGAGGAAAGTGATTTTCTCTGAAAGGACAGCATTTAGAAAGTGAAGCAACACTCCATTCACTACGCACAGTGAATTCCAGTGTTGGAACAGACAGCTTCTCTTTCATAGAACCACATTTGATATTCCTGTGAATGCTTGTAAGTAGCTTAAGGCACTTTCAAAGGAAAGTGATTTTCTCTGAAAGGACAGCATTTAGAAAGTGAAGCAACACTCCATTCACTTCGCCCAGTGAATTGAAATGTTGGAACACACTGCTTCTCTTTCAGAGAAACGGATGTGAGTTTCTTCTGAATGCTTGTAAGTAGCTTAAGGCACTTTCAAAGGAAAGTGATTTTCTCTAAAAGGAGAGCATATAGAAAGTGAAGCAACACTCCATTCACTACGCACAGTGAATTGAAGTGTTGGAACAAACTGCTTCTCTTTCAGAAAAATGCATGTGAGTTTCTTGTGAATGCTTGTAAGTAGCTTAAGGTACTTTCAAAGGAAAGTGATTTTCTCTGAAAGGACAGCATTTAGAAAGTGAAGCAACACTCCATTCACTTCGCACAGTGAATTGAAGTGTTGGAACAGACTGCCTCCCTTTCAGAAAAATGCATGTGAGTTTCTTGTGAATGCTTGTAAGTAGCTTAAGGCACTTTCAAAGGAAAGTGATTTTCTCTGAAAGGACAGCATTTAGAAAGTGAAGCAACACTCCATTCACTTCGCACAGTGAATTGAAGTGTTGGAACAGACTGCTTCTCTTTCAGAGAAACGCATGTGAATTTCTGTGGAATGCTTGTAAGTAGCTTAAGGCACTTTCAAAGGAAAGTGATTTTCTCTGAAAGGACAGCATTTAGAAAGTGAAGCAACACTCCATTCACTTCGCACAGTGAATTGAAGTGTTGGAACAGACTACTTCTCTTTCAGAGAAACAGATATGAGTTTTTTGTGAATGCTTGTAAGTAGCTTAAGGCACTTTCAGAGGAAAGTGATTTTCTCTGAAAGGACAGCATTTAGAAAGTGAAGGAACACTCCATTCACTTCGGACAGTGAATTGAAGTGTTGGAACAGACTGCTTCTCTTTCAGAGAAACGCATGTGAATTTCTATTGAATGCTTGTAAGTAGCTAAAGGCACTTTCAAAGGAATGTGATTTTCTCTGAAAGGACAGCATTTAGAAAGTGAAGCAACACTCCATTCACTTCGCACAGTGAATTGAAGTGTTGGAAAAGACTGCTTCTCTTTCAGTGAAATGCATGTGAATTTCTGTTGAATGCTTGTAAGTAGCTTAAGGCACTTTCAAAGGAAAGAGATTTTCTCTGAAAGGACAGCATTTAGAAAGTGAAGCAACACTCCATTCACTTCGCACAGTGAATTGAAGTGTTGGAACAGACAGCTTCTCTTTCATAGAAACGCATTTGAGTTTCCTGTGAATGTGTGTAAGTAGCTTAAGGCACTTTCAAAGGAGAGTGATTTTCTCTGAAAGGACAGCATTTAGAAAGTGAAACAACACTCCATTCACTTCGCACAGTGAATTGAAGTGTTGGAACAGACTACTTCTCTTTCAGAGAAACGCATGAGAATTTCTGCTGAATGCTTGTAAGTAGCTTATGGCACTTTCAAAGAAAAGTGATTTTCTCTGAAAGGACAGCATTTAGAAAGTGAAGCAACACTCCATTCACTTTGCACTGTGAATTGAAGTGTTGGAACAGACTGCTTCTCTTTCAGTGAAATGCAAGTGAATTTCTGTTGAATGCTTGTAAGTAGCTTAAGGCACTTTCAAAGGAAAGTGATTTTCGCTGAAAGGACAGCATTTAGAAAGTGAAGCAACACGCCATTCACTTCGCACAGTGAATTGAAATGTTGGAACAGACTGCTTCTCTTTCAGTGAAACGCATGTGAATTTCTGTTGAATGCTTGAAAGTAGCTTAAGGCACTTTCAAAGGAAAGTGATTTTCTCTGAAAGGACAGCATTTAGAAAGTGAAGCAACACTCCATTCACAACGCACAGTGAATTGAAGTGTTGGAACAGACTACTTCTCTTTCAGAGAAACAGATATGAGTTTTTTGTGAATGCTTGTAAGTAGCTTAAGGCACTTTCAAAGGAAAGTGATTTTCTCTGAAAGGACAACATCTAGAAAGTGAAGCAACACTCCATTCACTTCGCACAGTGAATTGAAGTGTTTGAACAAACTGCTTCTCTTTCAGAAAAATGCGTGTGAGTTTCTTGTGAATGCTTGTAAGTAGCTTAAGGCACTTTCAAAGGAAAGTGATTTTCTCTGAAAGGACAGCATTTAGAAAGTGAAGCAACACTCCATTCACTTCGCACAGTGAATTGAAGTGTTGGAACAGACTGCTTCTCTTTCAGAGAAACGCATGTGAATTTCTGTGGAATGCTTGTAAGTAGCTTAAGGCACTTTCAAAGGAAAGTGATTTTCTCTGAAAGGACAGCATTTAGAAAGTGAAGCAACACTCCATTCACATCGCACAGTGAATTGAAGTGTTGGAACAGACTGCTTCTCTTTCAGAGAAACGCATGTGAATTTCTGTGGAATGCTTGTAAGTAGCTTAAGGCACTTTCAAAGGAAAGTGATTTTCTCTGAAAGGACAGCATTTAAAAAGTGAAACAACACTCCATTCACTTCGCACAGTGAATTGAAGTGTTGGAACAGACTACTTCTCTTTCAGAGAAACAGATATGAGTTTTTTGTGAATGCTTGTAAGTAGCTTAAGGCACTTTCAAAGGAAAGTGATTTTCTCTGAAAGGACAACATTTAGAAAGTGAAGCAACACTCCATTCACTTCGCACAGTGAATTGAAGTGTTTGAACAAACTGCTTCTCTTTCAGAAAAATGCATGTGAGTTTCTTGTGAATGCTTGTAAGTAGCTTAAGGCACTTTCAAAGGAAAGTGATTTTCTCTGAAAGGACAGCATTTAGAAAGTGAAGCAACACTCCATTCACTTCGCACAGTGAATTGAAGTGTTGGAACAGACTGCTTCTCTTTCAGAGAAACGCATGTGAATTTCTATTGAATGCTTGTAAGTAACTTAAGGCACTTTCAAAGGAAAGTGATTTTCTCTGAAAGGACAGCATTTAGAATGTGAAGCAATACTCCATTCGCTATGCACAGTGAATTGAAGTGTTGGAACAGACTGCTTCCCTTTCAGAAAAATGCATGTGAGTTTCTTGTGAATGCTTGTAAGTAGCTCAAGGCACTTTCAAAGGAAAGTGATTTTCTCTGAAAGGACAGCATTTAGAAAGTGAAGCAACACTCCATTCACTTCGCACAGTGAATTGAAGTGTTGGAACAGACTGCTTCTCTTTCAGAGAAACGCATGTGAATTTCTGTGGAATGCTTGTAAGTAGCTTAAGGCACTTTCAAAGAAAAGTGATTTTCTTTGAAAGGACAGCATTTAGAAAGTGAAGCAACACTCCATTCACTTCGCACAGTGAATTGAAGTGTTGGAACAGACTGCTTCTCTTTCAGTGAAATGCATGTGAATTTCTGTTGAATGCTTGTAAGTAGCTTAAGGCACTTTCAAAGGAAAGTGATTTTCTCTGAAAGGACAGCATTTAGAAAGTGAAGCAACACTCCATTCACTTCGCAAAGTGAATTGAAGTGTTGGAACAGACTGCCTCTCTTTCAGTGAAACACATGTGAATTTCTGTGGACTGCTTGTAAGTAGCTTAAGGCACTTTCAAAGGAAAGTGATTTTCTCTGAAAGGACAGCATTTAGAAAGTGAAGCAACACTCCATTCACTTCGCACAGTGAATTGAAGTGTTGGAACAGACAGCTTCTCTTTCGTAGAAACGCATTTGAGTTTCCTGTGAATGTGTGTAAGTAGCTTAAGGCACTTTCAAAGGAAAGTGATTTTCTCTGAAAGGACAGCATTTAGAAAGTGAAGCAACACTCCATTCACTTCGCACAGTGAATTGAAGTGTTGGAACAGACTGCTTCTCTTTCAGAGAAACGCATGTGAATTTCTGTGGAATGCTTGTAAGTAGCTTAAGGCACTTTCAAAGGAAAGTGATTTTCTCTGAAAGGACAGCATTTAGAAAGTGAAGCAACACTCCATTCACTTCGCACAGTGAATTGAAGTGTTGGAACAGACAGCTTCTCTTTCATAGAAACGCATTTGAGTTTCTTGTGAATGTGTGTAAGTAGCTTAAGGCACTTTCAAAGGAAAGTGATTTTCTCTGAAAGGACAGCATTTAGAAAGTGAAACAACACTCCATTCACTTCGCACAGTGAATTGAAGTGTTGGAACAGACTGCTTCTCTTTCAGTGAAATGCATGTGAATTTCTGTTGAATGCTTGTAAGTAGCTTAAGGCACTTTCAAAGGAAAGTGATTTTCTCTGAAAGGACAGCATTTAGAAAGTGAAGCAACACTCCATTCACTTCGCACAGTGAATTGAAGTGTTGGAACAGACTGCTTCTCTTTCAGAGAAACGCATGTGAATTTCTATTGTATGCTTGTAAGTAGCTTAAGGCACTTTCAAAGGAAAGTGATTTTCTCTGAAAGGACAGCATTTAGAAAGTGAAGCAAGACTCCATTCACTACGCACAGTGAATTGAAGTGTTGGAACAAACTGCTTCTCTTTCAGAAAAATGCATGTGAGTTTCTTGTGAATGCTTGCAAGTAGCTTAAGGCACTTTCAAAGGAAAGTGATTTTCTCTGAAAGGACAGCATTTAGAAAGTGAAGCAACACTCCATTCACTTCGCACAGTGAATTGAAGTGTTGGAACAGACTGCTTCTTTTTCAGAGAAACGCATATGAATTTCTGTGGAATGCTTGAAAGTAGCTTAAGGCACTTTCAGAGGAAAGTGATTTTCTCTGAAAGGACAGCATTTAGAAAGTGAAGCAACACTCCATTCACTACGCACAGTGAATTCCAGTGTTGGAACAGACAGCTTCTCTTTCATAGAACCACATTTGATATTCCTGTGAATGCTTGTAAGTAGCTTAAGGCACTTTCAAAGGAAAGTGATTTTCTCTGAAAGGACAGCATTTAGAAAGTGAAGCAACACTCCATTCACTTCGCCCAGTGAATTGAAATGTTGGAACACACTGCTTCTCTTTCAGAGAAACGGATGTGAGTTTCTTCTGAATGCTTGTAAGTAGCTTAAGGCACTTTCAAAGGAAAGTGATTTTCTCTAAAAGGAGAGCATATAGAAAGTGAAGCAACACTCCATTCACTACGCACAGTGAATTGAAGTGTTGGAACAAACTGCTTCTCTTTCAGAAAAATGCATGTGAGTTTCTTGTGAATGCTTGTAAGTAGCTTAAGGTACTTTCAAAGGAAAGTGATTTTCTCTGAAAGGACAGCATTTAGAAAGTGAAGCAACACTCCATTCACTTCGCACAGTGAATTGAAGTGTTGGAACAGACTGCCTCCCTTTCAGAAAAATGCATGTGAGTTTCTTGTGAATGCTTGTAAGTAGCTTAAGGCACTTTCAAAGGAAAGTGATTTTCTCTGAAAGGACAGCATTTAGAAAGTGAAGCAACACTCCATTCACTTCGCACAGTGAATTGAAGTGTTGGAACAGACTGCTTCTCTTTCAGAGAAACGCATGTGAATTTCTGTGGAATGCTTGTAAGTAGCTTAAGGCACTTTCAAAGGAAAGTGATTTTCTCTGAAAGGACAGCATTTAGAAAGTGAAGCAACACTCCATTCACTTCGCACAGTGAATTGAAGTGTTGGAACAGACTACTTCTCTTTCAGAGAAACAGATATGAGTTTTTTGTGAATGCTTGTAAGTAGCTTAAGGCACTTTCAGAGGAAAGTGATTTTCTCTGAAAGGACAGCATTTAGAAAGTGAAGGAACACTCCATTCACTTCGGACAGTGAATTGAAGTGTTGGAACAGACTGCTTCTCTTTCAGAGAAACGCATGTGAATTTCTATTGAATGCTTGTAAGTAGCTAAAGGCACTTTCAAAGGAATGTGATTTTCTCTGAAAGGACAGCATTTAGAAAGTGAAGCAACACTCCATTCACTTCGCACAGTGAATTGAAGTGTTGGAAAAGACTGCTTCTCTTTCAGTGAAATGCATGTGAATTTCTGTTGAATGCTTGTAAGTAGCTTAAGGCACTTTCAAAGGAAAGAGATTTTCTCTGAACGGACAGCATTTAGAAAGTGAAGCAACACTCCATTCACTTCGCACAGTGAATTGAAGTGTTGGAACAGACAGCTTCTCTTTCATAGAAACGCATTTGAGTTTCCTGTGAATGTGTGTAAGTAGCTTAAGGCACTTTCAAAGGAAAGTGATTTTCTCTGAAAGGACAGCATTTAGAAAGTGAAACAACACTCCATTCACTTCGCACAGTGAATTGAAGTGTTGGAACAGACTGCTTCTCTTTCAGAGAAACGCATGTGATTTTCTGTTGAATGCTTGTAAGTAGCTTAAGGCACTTTCAAAGGAAAGTGATTTTCTCTGAAAGGACAGCATTTAGAAAGTGAAACAACACTCCAGTCACTTCGCACAGTGAATTGAAGTGTTGGAACAGACTACTTCTCTTTCAGAGAAACAGATACGAGTTTTTTGTGAATGCTTGTAAGTAGCTTAAGGCACTTTCAAAGGAAAGTGATTTTCTCTGAAAGGACAACATTTAGAAAGTGAAGCAACACTCCATTCACTTCGCACAGTGAATTGAACTGTTGGAACAGACTGCTTCTCTTACAGAGAAACGCATGTGAATTTCTATTGAATGATTGTAAGTAGGTTAAGGCACTTTCAAAGGAAAGTGATTTTCTCTGAAAGGACAGCATTTAGAAAGTGAAGCAACACTCCATTCACTTCGCACAGTGAATTGAAGTGTTGGAACAGACTGCTTCTCTTTCAGAAAAATGCATGTGAGTTTCTTGTGAATGCTTGTAAGTAGCTTAAGGCACTTTCAAAGGAAAGTGATTTTCTCTGAAAGGACAGCATTTAGAATGTGAAGCAACACTCCATTCACTTCGCACAGTGAATTGAAGTGTTGGAACAGACTGCTTCTCTTTCAGTGAAACGCATGTGAATTTCTGTTGAATGCTTGTAAGTAGCTTAAGGCACTTTCAAAGGAAAGTGATTTTCTCTGAAAGGACAGCATTTAGAAAGTGAAGCAACACTCCATTCACTTCGCACAGTGAATTGATGTGTTGGAACAGACAGCTTCTCTTTCATAGAAACGCATTTGAGTTTCCTGTGAATGTGTGTAAGTAGCTTAAGGCACTTTCAAAGGAAAGTGATTTTCTCTGAAAGGACAGCATTTAGAAAGTGAAGCAACACTCCATTCACTTCGCACAGTGAATTGAAGTGTTGGAACAGACTCCTTCTCTTTCAGAGAAACGCATGTGAATTTCTATTGAATGCTTGTAAGTAGCTTAAGGCACTTTCAAAGGAAAGTGATTTTCTCTGAAAGGACAGCATTTAGAAAGTGAAGCAAGACTCCATTCACTACGCACAGTGAATTGAAGTGTTGGAACAGACTGCTTCTCTTTCAGAAAAATGCATGTGAGTTTCTTGTGAATGCTTGTAAGTAGCTTAAGGCACTTTCAAAGGAAAGTGATTTTTCTCTGAAAGGACAGCATTTAGAAAGTGAAGCAACACTCCATTCACTTCGCACAGTGAATTGAAGTGTTGGAACAGACTGCTTCTTTTTCAGAGAAACGCATATGAATTTCTGTGGAATGCTTGAAAGTAGCTTAAGGCACTTTCAGAGGAAAGTGATTTTCTCTGAAAGGACAGCATTTAGAAAGTGAAGCAACACTCCATTCACTACGCACAGTGAATTCAAGTGTTGGAACAGACAGCTTCTCTTTCATAGAACCACATTTGATATTCCTGTGAATGCTTGTAAGTAGCCTAAGGCACTTTCAAAGGAAAATGATTTTCTCTGAAAGGACAGCATTTAGAAAGTGAAGCAACACTCCATTCACTTCGCCCAGTGAATTGAAATGTTGGAACACACTGCTTCTCTTTCAG
This sequence comes from Myodes glareolus, assembly GCF_982192425.1. Classification (NCBI taxonomy): domain Eukaryota; kingdom Metazoa; phylum Chordata; class Mammalia; order Rodentia; family Cricetidae; genus Myodes; species Myodes glareolus. The sequence goes on from NW_028263240.1 coordinate 554,089, forward strand.
AGAAACGGATGTGAGTTTCTTCTGAATGCTTGTAAGTAGCTTAAGGCACTTTCAAAGGAAAGTGATTTTCTCTAAAAGGAGAGCATATAGAAAGTGAAGCAACACTCCATTCACTACGCACAGTGAATTGAAGTGTTGGAACAAACTGCTTCTCTTTCAGAAAAATGCGTGTGAATTTCTTGTGAATGCTTGTAAGTAGCTTAAGGCACTTTCAAAGGAAAGTGATTTTCTCTGAAAGGACAGCATTTAGAAAGTGAAGCAACACTCCATTCACTTCGCACAGTGAATTGAAGTGTTGGAACAGACTGCCTCCCTTTCAGAAAAATGCATGTGAGTTTCTTGTGAATGCTTGTAAGTAGGTTAAGGCACTTTCAAAGGAAAGTGATTTTCTCTGAAAGGACAGCATTTAGAACGTGAAGCAACACTCCATTCACTTCGCACAGTGAATTGAAGTGGTGGAACAGACTGCTTCTCTTTCAGAGAAACGGATGTGAGTTTCTTCTGAATGCTTGTAAGTAGCTTAAGGCACTTTCAAAGGAAAGTGATTTTCTCTGAAAGGACAGCATTTAGAAAGTGAAGCAACACTCCATTCACTTCGCACAGTGAATTGAAGTGTTGGAACAGACTGCTTCTCTTTCAGAGAAACGCATGTGAATTTCTATTGTATGCTTGTAAGTAGCTTAAGGCACTTTCAAAGGAAAGTGATTTTCTCTGAAAGGACAGCATTTAGAAAGTGAAGCAACACTCCATTCACTTCGCACAGTGAATTGAAGTGTTGGAACAGACTGCTTCTCTTTCAGAGAAACGCATGTGAATTTCTATTGTATGCTTGTAAGTAGCTTAAGGCACTTTCAAAGGAAAGTGATTTTCTCTGAAAGGACAGCATTTAGAAAGTGAAGCAAGACTCCATTCACTACGCACAGTGAATTGAAGTGTTGGAACAAACTGCTTCTCTTTCAGAAAAATGCATGTGAGTTTCTTGTGAATGCTTGCAAGTAGCTTAAGGCACTTTCAAAGGAAAGTGATTTTCTCTGAAAGGACAGCATTTAGAAAGTGAAGCAACACTCCATTCACTTCGCACAGTGAATTGAAGTGTTGGAACAGACTGCTTCTTTTTCAGAGAAACGCATATGAATTTCTGTGGAATGCTTGAAAGTAGCTTAAGGCACTTTCAGAGGAAAGTGATTTTCTCTGAAAGGACAGCATTTAGAAAGTGAAGCAACACTCCATTCACTACGCACAGTGAATTCCAGTGTTGGAACAGACAGCTTCTCTTTCATAGAACCACATTTGATATTCCTGTGAATGCTTGTAAGTAGCTTAAGGCACTTTCAAAGGAAAGTGATTTTCTCTGAAAGGACAGCATTTAGAAAGTGAAGCAACACTCCATTCACTTCGCCCAGTGAATTGAAATGTTGGAACACACTGCTTCTCTTTCAGAGAAACGGATGTGAGTTTCTTCTGAATGCTTGTAAGTAGCTTAAGGCACTTTCAAAGGAAAGTGATTTTCTCTAAAAGGAGAGCATATAGAAAGTGAAGCAACACTCCATTCACTACGCACAGTGAATTGAAGTGTTGGAACAAACTGCTTCTCTTTCAGAAAAATGCATGTGAGTTTCTTGTGAATGCTTGTAAGTAGCTTAAGGTACTTTCAAAGGAAAGTGATTTTCTCTGAAAGGACAGCATTTAGAAAGTGAAGCAACACTCCATTCACTTCGCACAGTGAATTGAAGTGTTGGAACAGACTGCCTCCCTTTCAGAAAAATGCATGTGAGTTTCTTGTGAATGCTTGTAAGTAGCTTAAGGCACTTTCAAAGGAAAGTGATTTTCTCTGAAAGGACAGCATTTAGAAAGTGAAGCAACACTCCATTCACTTCGCACAGTGAATTGAAGTGTTGGAACAGACTGCTTCTCTTTCAGAGAAACGCATGTGAATTTCTGTGGAATGCTTGTAAGTAGCTTAAGGCACTTTCAAAGGAAAGTGATTTTCTCTGAAAGGACAGCATTTAGAAAGTGAAGCAACACTCCATTCACTTCGCACAGTGAATTGAAGTGTTGGAACAGACTACTTCTCTTTCAGAGAAACAGATATGAGTTTTTTGTGAATGCTTGTAAGTAGCTTAAGGCACTTTCAGAGGAAAGTGATTTTCTCTGAAAGGACAGCATTTAGAAAGTGAAGGAACACTCCATTCACTTCGGACAGTGAATTGAAGTGTTGGAACAGACTGCTTCTCTTTCAGAGAAACGCATGTGAATTTCTATTGAATGCTTGTAAGTAGCTAAAGGCACTTTCAAAGGAATGTGATTTTCTCTGAAAGGACAGCATTTAGAAAGTGAAGCAACACTCCATTCACTTCGCACAGTGAATTGAAGTGTTGGAAAAGACTGCTTCTCTTTCAGTGAAATGCATGTGAATTTCTGTTGAATGCTTGTAAGTAGCTTAAGGCAGTTTCAAAGGAAAGTGATTTTCTCTGAAAGGACAGCATTTAGAAAGTGAAGCAACACTCCATTCACTTCGCACAGGGAATTGAAGTGTTGGAACAGACTGCTTCTCTTTCAGAGAAACGCATGTGAATTTCTGTGGAATGCTTGTAAGTAGCTAAAGGCACTTTCAAAGGAAAGAGATTTTCTCTGAAAGGACAGCATTTAGAAAGTGAAGCAACACTCCATTCACTTCGCACAGTGAATTGAAGTGTTGGAACAGACAGCTTCTCTTTCATAGAAACGCATTTGAGTTTCCTGTGAATGTGTGTAAGTAGCTTAAGGCACTTTCAAAGGAAAGTGATTTTCTCTGAAAGGACAGCATTTAGAAAGTGAAACAACACTCCATTCACTTCGCACAGTGAATTGAAGTGTTGGAACAGACTGCTTCTCTTTCAGAGAAACGCATGTGATTTTCTGTTGAATGCTTGTAAGTAGCTTAAGGCACTTTCAAAGGAAAGTGATTTTCTCTGAAAGGACAGCATTTAGAAAGTGAAACAACACTCCAGTCACTTCGCACAGTGAATTGAAGTGTTGGAACAGACTACTTCTCTTTCAGAGAAACAGATACGAGTTTTTTGTGAATGCTTGTAAGTAGCTTAAGGCACTTTCAAAGGAAAGTGATTTTCTCTGAAAGGACAACATTTAGAAAGTGAAGCAACACTCCATTCACTTCGCACAGTGAATTGAACTGTTGGAACAGACTGCTTCTCTTACAGAGAAACGCATGTGAATTTCTATTGAATGATTGTAAGTAGGTTAAGGCACTTTCAAAGGAAAGTGATTTTCTCTGAAAGGACAGCATTTAGAAAGTGAAGCAACACTCCATTCACTTCGCACAGTGAATTGAAGTGTTGGAACAGACTGCTTCTCTTTCAGAAAAATGCATGTGAGTTTCTTGTGAATGCTTGTAAGTAGCTTAAGGCACTTTCAAAGGAAAGTGATTTTCTCTGAAAGGACAGCATTTAGAATGTGAAGCAACACTCCATTCACTTCGCACAGTGAATTGAAGTGTTGGAACAGACTGCTTCTCTTTCAGTGAAACGCATGTGAATTTCTGTTGAATGCTTGTAAGTAGCTTAAGGCACTTTCAAAGGAAAGTGATTTTCTCTGAAAGGACAGCATTTAGAAAGTGAAGCAACACTCCATTCACTTCGCACAGTGAATTGATGTGTTGGAACAGACAGCTTCTCTTTCATAGAAACGCATTTGAGTTTCCTGTGAATGTGTGTAAGTAGCTTAAGGCACTTTCAAAGGAAAGTGATTTTCTCTGAAAGGACAGCATTTAGAAAGTGAAGCAACACTCCATTCACTTCGCACAGTGAATTGAAGTGTTGGAACAGACTCCTTCTCTTTCAGAGAAACGCATGTGAATTTCTATTGAATGCTTGTAAGTAGCTTAAGGCACTTTCAAAGGAAAGTGATTTTCTCTGAAAGGACAGCATTTAGAAAGTGAAGCAAGACTCCATTCACTACGCACAGTGAATTGAAGTGTTGGAACAGACTGCTTCTCTTTCAGAAAAATGCATGTGAGTTTCTTGTGAATGCTTGTAAGTAGCTTAAGGCACTTTCAAAGGAAAGTGATTTTTCTCTGAAAGGACAGCATTTAGAAAGTGAAGCAACACTCCATTCACTTCGCACAGTGAATTGAAGTGTTGGAACAGACTGCTTCTTTTTCAGAGAAACGCATATGAATTTCTGTGGAATGCTTGAAAGTAGCTTAAGGCACTTTCAGAGGAAAGTGATTTTCTCTGAAAGGACAGCATTTAGAAAGTGAAGCAACACTCCATTCACTACGCACAGTGAATTCAAGTGTTGGAACAGACAGCTTCTCTTTCATAGAACCACATTTGATATTCCTGTGAATGCTTGTAAGTAGCCTAAGGCACTTTCAAAGGAAAGTGATTTTCTCTGAAAGGACAGCATTTAGAAAGTGAAGCAACACTCCATTCACTTCGCCCAGTGAATTGAAATGTTGGAACACACTGCTTCTCTTTCAGAGAAACGGATGTGAGTTTCTTCTGAATGCTTGTAAGTAGCTTAAGGCACTTTCAAAGGAAAGTGATTTTCTCTAAAAGGAGAGCATATAGAAAGTGAAGCAACACTCCATTCACTACGCACAGTGAATTGAAGTGTTGGAACAAACTGCTTCTCTTTCAGAAAAATGCGTGTGAATTTCTTGTGAATGCTTGTAAGTAGCTTAAGGCACTTTCAAAGGAAAGTGATTTTCTCTGAAAGGACAGCATTTAGAAAGTGAAGCAACACTCCATTCACTTCGCACAGTGAATTGAAGTGTTGGAACAGACTGCCTCCCTTTCAGAAAAATGCATGTGAGTTTCTTGTGAATGCTTGTAAGTAGGTTAAGGCACTTTCAAAGGAAAGTGATTTTCTCTGAAAGGACAGCATTTAGAAAGTGAAGCAACACTCCATTCACTTCGCACAGTGAATTGAAGTGGTGGAACAGACTGCTTCTCTTTCAGAGAAACGGATGTGAGTTTCTTCTGAATGCTTGTAAGTAGCTTAAGGCACTTTCAAAGGAAAGTGATTTTCTCTGAAAGGACAGCATTTAGAAAGTGAAGCAACACTCCATTCACTTCGCACAGTGAATTGAAGTGGTGGAACAGACTGCTTTTCTTTCAGAGAAACGCATGTGAATTTCTGTGGAATGCTTGTAAGTAGCTTAAGGCACTTTCAAAGGAAAGTGATTTTCTCTGAAAGGACAGCATTTAGAAAGTGAAGCAACACTGCATTCACATCTCACAGTGAATTGAAGTGTTGGAACAGACTGCTTCTCTTTCAGAGAAACGCATGTGAATTTCTGTGGAATGCTTGTAAGTAGCTTAAGGCACTTTCAAAGGAAAGTGATTTTCTCTGAAAGGACAGCATTTAGAAAGTGAAACAACACTCCATTCACTTCGCACAGTGAATTGAAGTGTTGGAACAGACTACTTCTCTTTCAGAGAAACAGATATGAGTTTTTTGTGAATGCTTGTAAGTAGCTTAAGGCACTTTCAAAGGAAAGTGATTTTCTCTGAAAGGACAGCATTTAGAAAGTGAAGCAACACTACATTCACTTCGCCCAGTGAATTGAAATGTTGCAACACACTGCTTCTCTTTCAGAGAAACGGATGTGAGTTTCTTCTGAATGCTTGTAAGTAGCTTAAGGCACTTTCAAAGCAAAGTGATTTTCTCTAAAAGGAGAGCATATAGAAAGTGAAGCAACACTCCATTCACTTCGCACAGTGAATTGAAGTGTTGGAACAAACTGCTTCTATTTCAGAAAAATGCGTGTGAGTTTCTTGTGAATGCTTGTAAGTTGCTTAAGGCACTTTCGAAGGAAAGTGATTTTCTCTGAAAGGACAGCATTTAGAAAGTGAAGCAACACTCCATTCACTTCGCACAGTGAATTGAAGTGTTGGAACAGACTGCTTCTCTTTCAGAGAAACGCATGTGAATTTCTATTGTATGCTTGTAAGTAGCTTAAGGCACTTTCAAAGGAAAGTGATTTTCTCTGAAAGGACAGCATTTAGAAAGTGAAGCAAGACTCCATTCACTACGCACAGTGAATTGAAGTGTTGGAACAAACTGCTTCTCTTTCAGAAAAATGCATGTGAGTTTCTTGTGAATGCTTGCAAGTAGCTTAAGGCACTTTCAAAGGAAAGTGATTTTCTCTGAAAGGACAGCATTTAGAAAGTGAAGCAACACTCCATTCACTTCGCACAGTGAATTGAAGTGTTGGAACAGACTGCTTCTTTTTCAGAGAAACGCATATGAATTTCTGTGGAATGCTTGAAAGTAGCTTAAGGCACTTTCAGAGGAAAGTGATTTTCTCTGAAAGGACAGCATTTAGAAAGTGAAGCAACACTCCATTCACTACGCACAGTGAATTCCAGTGTTGGAACAGACAGCTTCTCTTTCATAGAACCACATTTGATATTCCTGTGAATGCTTGTAAGTAGCTTAAGGCACTTTCAAAGGAAAGTGATTTTCTCTGAAAGGACAGCATTTAGAAAGTGAAGCAACACTCCATTCACTTCGCCCAGTGAATTGAAATGTTGGAACACACTGCTTCTCTTTCAGAGAAACGGATGTGAGTTTCTTCTGAATGCTTGTAAGTAGCTTAAGGCACTTTCAAAGGAAAGTGATTTTCTCTAAAAGGAGAGCATATAGAAAGTGAAGCAACACTCCATTCACTACGCACAGTGAATTGAAGTGTTGGAACAAACTGCTTCTCTTTCAGAAAAATGCAAGTGAGTTTCTTGTGAATGCTTGTAAGTAGCTTAAGGTACTTTCAAAGGAAAGTGATTTTCTCTGAAAGGACAGCATTTAGAAAGTGAAGCAACACTCCATTCACTTCGCACAGTGAATTGAAGTGTTGGAACAGACTGCCTCCCTTTCAGAAAAATGCATGTGAGTTTCTTGTGAATGCTTGTAAGTAGCTTAAGGCACTTTCAAAGGAAAGTGATTTTCTCTGAAAGGACAGCATTTAGAAAGTGAAGCAACACTCCATTCACTTCGCACAGTGAATTGAAGTGTTGGAACAGACTGCTTCTCTTTCAGAGAAACGCATGTGAATTTCTGTGGAATGCTTGTAAGTAGCTTAAGGCACTTTCAAAGGAAAGTGATTTTCTCTGAAAGGACAGCATTTAGAAAGTGAAGCAACACTCCATTCACTTCGCACAGTGAATTGAAGTGTTGGAACAGACTACTTCTCTTTCAGAGAAACAGATATGAGTTTTTTGTGAATGCTTGTAAGTAGCTTAAGGCACTTTCAGAGGAAAGTGATTTTCTCTGAAAGGACAGCATTTAGAAAGTGAAGGAACACTCCATTCACTTCGGACAGTGAATTGAAGTGTTGGAACAGACTGCTTCTCTTTCAGAGAAACGCATGTGAATTTCTATTGAATGCTTGTAAGTAGCTTAAGGCACTTTCAAAGGAAAGTGATTTTCTCTGAAAGGACAGCATTTAGAAAGTGAAGCAAGACTCCATTCACTACGCACAGTGAATTGAAGTGTTGGAACAGACTGCTTCTCTTTCAGAAAAATGCATGTGAGTTTCTTGTGAATGCTTGTAAGTAGCTTAAGGCACTTTCAAAGGAAAGTGATTTTTCTCTGAAAGGACAGCATTTAGAAAGTGAAGCAACACTCCATTCACTTCGCACAGTGAATTGAAGTGTTGGAACAGACTGCTTCTTTTTCAGAGAAACGCATATGAATTTCTGTGGAATGCTTGAAAGTAGCTTAAGGCACTTTCAGAGGAAAGTGATTTTCTCTGAAAGGACAGCATTTAGAAAGTGAAGCAACACTCCATTCACTACGCACAGTGAATTCAAGTGTTGGAACAGACAGCTTCTCTTTCATAGAACCACATTTGAGATTCCTGTGAATGCTTGTAAGTAGCCTAAGGCACTTTCAAAGGAAAGTGATTTTCTCTGAAAGGACAGCATTTAGAAAGTGAAGCAACACTCCATTCACTTCGCCCAGTGAATTGAAATGTTGGAACACACTGCTTCTCTTTCAGAGAAACGGATGTGAGTTTCTTCTGAATGCTTGTAAGTAGCTTAAGGCACTTTCAAAGGAAAGTGATTTTCTCTAAAAGGAGAGCATATAGAAAGTGAAGCAACACTCCATTCACTACGCACAGTGAATTGAAGTGTTGGAACAAACTGCTTCTCTTTCAGAAAAATGCGTGTGAATTTCTTGTGAATGCTTGTAAGTAGCTTAAGGCACTTTCAAAGGAAAGTGATTTTCTCTGAAAGGACAGCATTTAGAAAGTGAAGCAACACTCCATTCACTTCGCACAGTGAATTGAAGTGTTGGAACAGACTGCCTCCCTTTCAGAAAAATGCATGTGAGTTTCTTGTGAATGCTTGTAAGTAGGTTAAGGCACTTTCAAAGGAAAGTGATTTTCTCTGAAAGGACAGCATTTAGAAAGTGAAGCAACACTCCATTCACTTCGCACAGTGAATTGAAGTGGTGGAACAGACTGCTTCTCTTTCAGAGAAACGGATGTGAGTTTCTTCTGAATGCTTGTAAGTAGCTTAAGGCACTTTCAAAGGAAAGTGATTTTCTCTGAAAGGACAGCATTTAGAAAGTGAAGCAACACTCCATTCACTTCGCACAGTGAATTGAAGTGGTGGAACAGACTGCTTTTCTTTCAGAGAAACGCATGTGAATTTCTGTGGAATGCTTGTAAGTAGCTTAAGGCACTTTCAAAGGAAAGTGATTTTCTCTGAAAGGACAGCATTTAGAAAGTGAAGCAACACTGCATTCACATCTCACAGTGAATTGAAGTGTTGGAACAGACTGCTTCTCTTTCAGAGAAACGCATGTGAATTTCTGTGGAATGCTTGTAAGTAGCTTAAGGCACTTTCAAAGGAAAGTGATTTTCTCTGAAAGGACAGCATTTAGAAAGTGAAACAACACTCCATTCACTTCGCACAGTGAATTGAAGTGTTGGAACAGACTACTTCTCTTTCAGAGAAACAGATATGAGTTTTTTGTGAATGCTTGTAAGTAGCTTAAGGCACTTTCAAAGGAAAGTGATTTTCTCTGAAAGGACAGCATTTAGAAAGTGAAGCAACACTACATTCACTTCGCCCAGTGAATTGAAATGTTGCAACACACTGCTTCTCTTTCAGAGAAACGGATGTGAGTTTCTTCTGAATGCTTGTAAGTAGCTTAAGGCACTTTCAAAGCAAAGTGATTTTCTCTAAAAGGAGAGCATATAGAAAGTGAAGCAACACTCCATTCACTTCGCACAGTGAATTGAAGTGTTGGAACAAACTGCTTCTATTTCAGAAAAATGCGTGTGAGTTTCTTGTGAATGCTTGTAAGTTGCTTAAGGCACTTTCGAAGGAAAGTGATTTTCTCTGAAAGGACAGCATTTAGAAAGGGAAGCAACACTCCATTCACTTCGCACAGTGAATTGAAGTGTTGGAACAGACTGCTTCTCTTTCAGAGAAACGCATGTGAATTTCTATTGTATGCTTGTAAGTAGCTTAAGGCACTTTCAAAGGAAAGTGATTTTCTCTGAAAGGACAGCATTTAGAAAGTGAAGCAAGACTCCATTCACTACGCACAGTGAATTGAAGTGTTGGAACAAACTGCTTCTCTTTCAGAAAAATGCATGTGAGTTTCTTGTGAATGCTTGCAAGTAGCTTAAGGCACTTTCAAAGGAAAGTGATTTTCTCTGAAAGGACAGCATTTAGAAAGTGAAGCAACACTCCATTCACTTCGCACAGTGAATTGAAGTGTTGGAACAGACTGCTTCTTTTTCAGAGAAACGCATATGAATTTCTGTGGAATGCTTGAAAGTAGCTTAAGGCACTTTCAGAGGAAAGTGATTTTCTCTGAAAGGACAGCATTTAGAAAGTGAAGCAACACTCCATTCACTACGCACAGTGAATTCCAGTGTTGGAACAGACAGCTTCTCTTTCATAGAACCACATTTGATATTCCTGTGAATGCTTGTAAGTAGCTTAAGGCACTTTCAAAGGAAAGTGATTTTCTCTGAAAGGACAGCATTTAGAAAGTGAAGCAACACTCCATTCACTTCGCCCAGTGAATTGAAATGTTGGAACACACTGCTTCTCTTTCAGAGAAACGGATGTGAGTTTCTTCTGAATGCTTGTAAGTAGCTTAAGGCACTTTCAAAGGAAAGTGATTTTCTCTAAAAGGAGAGCATATAGAAAGTGAAGCAACACTCCATTCACTACGCACAGTGAATTGAAGTGTTGGAACAAACTGCTTCTCTTTCAGAAAAATGCATGTGAGTTTCTTGTGAATGCTTGTAAGTAGCTTAAGGTACTTTCAAAGGAAAGTGATTTTCTCTGAAAGGACAGCATTTAGAAAGTGAAGCAACACTCCATTCACTTCGCACAGTGAATTGAAGTGTTGGAACAGACTGCCTCCCTTTCAGAAAAATGCATGTGAGTTTCTTGTGAATGCTTGTAAGTAGCTTAAGGCACTTTCAAAGGAAAGTGATTTTCTCTGAAAGGACAGCATTTAGAAAGTGAAGCAACACTCCATTCACTTCGCACAGTGAATTGAAGTGTTGGAACAGACTGCTTCTCTTTCAGAGAAACGCATGTGAATTTCTGTGGAATGCTTGTAAGTAGCTTAAGGCACTTTCAAAGGAAAGTGATTTTCTCTGAAAGGACAGCATTTAGAAAGTGAAGCAACACTCCATTCACTTCGCACAGTGAATTGAAGTGTTGGAACAGACTACTTCTCTTTCAGAGAAACAGATATGAGTTTTTTGTGAATGCTTGTAAGTAGCTTAAGGCACTTTCAGAGGAAAGTGATTTTCTCTGAAAGGACAGCATTTGAAAGTGAAGGAACACTCCATTCACTTCGGACAGTGAATTGAAGTGTTGGAACAGACTGCTTCTCTTTCAGAGAAACGCATGTGAATTTCTATTGAATGCTTGTAAGTAGCTAAAGGCACTTTCAAAGGAATGTGATTTTCTCTGAAAGGACAGCATTTAGAAAGTGAAGCAACACTCCATTCACTTCGCACAGTGAATTGAAGTGTTGGAAAAGACTGCTTCTCTTTCAGTGAAATGCATGTGAATTTCTGTTGAATGCTTGTAAGTAGCTTAAGGCAGTTTCAAAGGAAAGTGATTTTCTCTGAAAGGACAGCATTTAGAAAGTGAAGCAACACTCCATTCACTTCGCACAGGGAATTGAAGTGTTGGAACAGACTGCTTCTCTTTCAGAGAAACGCATGTGAATTTCTGTGGAATGCTTGTAAGTAGCTTAAGGCACTTTCAAAGGAAAGAGATTTTCTCTGAAAGGACAGCATTTAGAAAGTGAAGCAACACTCCATTCACTTCGCACAGTGAATTGAAGTGTTGGAACAGACAGCTTCTCTTTCATAGAAACGCATTTGAGTTTCCTGTGAATGTGTGTAAGTAGCTTAAGGCACTTTCAAAGGAAAGTGATTTTCTCTGAAAGGACAGCATTTAGAAAGTGAAACAACACTCCATTCACTTCGCACAGTGAATTGAAGTGTTGGAACAGACTGCTTCTCTTTCAGAGAAACGCATGTGATTTTCTGTTGAATGCTTGTAAGTAGCTTAAGGCACTTTCAAAGGAAAGTGATTTTCTCTGAAAGGACAGCATTTAGAAAGTGAAACAACACTCCAGTCACTTCGCACAGTGAATTGAAGTGTTGGAACAGACTACTTCTCTTTCAGAGAAACAGATACGAGTTTTTTGTGAATGCTTGTAAGTAGCTTAAGGCACTTTCAAAGGAAAGTGATTTTCTCTGAAAGGACAACATTTAGAAAGTGAAGCAACACTCCATTCACTTCGCACAGTGAATTGAACTGTTGGAACAGACTGCTTCTCTTACAGAGAAACGCATGTGAATTTCTATTGAATGATTGTAAGTAGGTTAAGTCACTTTCAAAGGAAAGTGATTTTCTCTGAAAGGACAGCATTTAGAAAGTGAAGCAACACTCCATTCACTTCGCACAGTGAATTGAAGTGTTGGAACAGACTGCTTCTCTTTCAGAAAAATGCATGTGAGTTTCTTGTGAATGCTTGTAAGTAGCTTAAGGCACTTTCAAAGGAAAGTGATTTTCTCTGAAAGGACAGCATTTAGAATGTGAAGCAACACTCCATTCACTTCGCACAGTGAATTGAAGTGTTGGAACAGACTGCTTCTCTTTCAGTGAAACGCATGTGAATTTCTGTTGAATGCTTGTAAGTAGCTTAAGGCACTTTCAAAGGAAAGTGATTTTCTCTGAAAGGACAGCATTTAGAAAGTGAAGCAACACTCCATTCACTTCGCACAGTGAATTGATGTGTTGGAACAGACAGCTTCTCTTTCATAGAAACGCATTTGAGTTTCCTGTGAATGTGTGTAAGTAGCTTAAGGCACTTTCAAAGGAAAGTGATTTTCTCTGAAAGGACAGCATTTAGAAAGTGAAGCAACACTCCATTCACTTCGCACAGTGAATTGAAGTGTTGGAACAGACTCCTTCTCTTTCAGAGAAACGCATGTGAATTTCTATTGAATGCTTGTAAGTAGCTTAAGGCACTTTCAAAGGAAAGTGATTTTCTCTGAAAGGACAGCATTTAGAAAGTGAAGCAAGACTCCATTCACTACGCACAGTGAATTGAAGTGTTGGAACAGACTGCTTCTCTTTCAGAAAAATGCATGTGAGTTTCTTGTGAATGCTTGTAAGTAGCTTAAGGCACTTTCAAAGGAAAGTGATTTTTCTCTGAAAGGACAGCATTTAGAAAGTGAAGCAACACTCCATTCACTTCGCACAGTGAATTGAAGTGTTGGAACAGACTGCTTCTTTTTCAGAGAAACGCATATGAATTTCTGTGGAATGCTTGAAAGTAGCTTAAGGCACTTTCAGAGGAAAGTGATTTTCTCTGAAAGGACAGCATTTAGAAAGTGAAGCAACACTCCATTCACTACGCACAGTGAATTCAAGTGTTGGAACAGACAGCTTCTCTTTCATAGAACCACATTTGATATTCCTGTGAATGCTTGTAAGTAGCCTAAGGCACTTTCAAAGGAAAGTGATTTTCTCTGAAAGGACAGCATTTAGAAAGTGAAGCAACACTCCATTCACTTCGCCCAGTGAATTGAAATGTTGGAACACACTGCTTCTCTTTCAGAGAAACGGATGTGAGTTTCTTCTGAATGCTTGTAAGTAGCTTAAGGCACTTTCAAAGGAAAGTGATTTTCTCTAAAAGGAGAGCATATAGAAAGTGAAGCAACACTCCATTCACTACGCACAGTGAATTGAAGTGTTGGAACAAACTGCTTCTCTTTCAGAAAAATGCGTGTGAATTTCTTGTGAATGCTTGTAAGTAGCTTAAGGCACTTTCAAAGGAAAGTGATTTTCTCTGAAAGGACAGCATTTAGAAAGTGAAGCAACACTCCATTCACTTCGCACAGTGAATTGAAGTGTTGGAACAGACTGCCTCCCTTTCAGAAAAATGCATGTGAGTTTCTTGTGAATGCTTGTAAGTAGGTTAAGGCACTTTCAAAGGAAAGTGATTTTCTCTGAAAGGACAGCATTTAGAAAGTGAAGCAACACTCCATTCACTTCGCACAGTGAATTGAAGTGGTGGAACAGACTGCTTCTCTTTCAGAGAAACGGATGTGAGTTTCTTCTGAATGCTTGTAAGTAGCTTAAGGCACTTTCAAAGGAAAGTGATTTTCTCTGAAAGGACAGCATTTAGAAAGTGAAGCAACACTCCATTCACTTCGCACAGTGAATTGAAGTGGTGGAACAGACTGCTTTTCTTTCAGAGAAACGCATGTGAATTTCTGTGGAATGCTTGTAAGTAGCTTAAGGCACTTTCAAAGGAAAGTGATTTTCTCTGAAAGGACAGCATTTAGAAAGTGAAGCAACACTGCATTCACATCTCACAGTGAATTGAAGTGTTGGAACAGACTGCTTCTCTTTCAGAGAAACGCATGTGAATTTCTGTGGAATGCTTGTAAGTAGCTTAAGGCACTTTCAAAGGAAAGTGATTTTCTCTGAAAGGACAGCATTTAGAAAGTGAAACAACACTCCATTCACTTCGCACAGTGAATTGAAGTGTTGGAACAGACTACTTCTCTTTCAGAGAAACAGATATGAGTTTTTTGTGAATGCTTGTAAGTAGCTTAAGGCACTTTCAAAGGAAAGTGATTTTCTCTGAAAGGACAGCATTTAGAAAGTGAAGCAACACTACATTCACTTCGCCCAGTGAATTGAAATGTTGCAACACACTGCTTCTCTTTCAGAGAAACGGATGTGAGTTTCTTCTGAATGCTTGTAAGTAGCTTAAGGCACTTTCAAAGCAAAGTGATTTTCTCTAAAAGGAGAGCATATAGAAAGTGAAGCAACACTCCATTCACTTCGCACAGTGAATTGAAGTGTTGGAACAAACTGCTTCTCTTTCAGAAAAATGCATGTGAGTTTCTTGTGAATGCTTGTAAGTAGCTTAAGGCACTTTCAAAGGAAAGTGATTTTCTCTGAAAGGACAGCATTTAGAAAGTGAAGCAACACTCCATTCACTTCGCACAGTGAATTGAAGTGTTGGAACAGACTGCTTCTCTTTCAGAGAAACGCATGTGAATTTCTATTGAATGCTTGTAAGTAGCTTAAGGCACTTTCAAAGGAAAGTGATTTTCTCTAAAAGGAGAGCATATAGAAAGTGAAGCAACACTCCATTCACTACGCACAGTGAATTGAAGTGTTGGAACAAACTGCTTCTCTTTCAGAAAAATGCGTGTGAGTTTCTTGTGAATGCTTGTAAGTAGCTTAAGGTACTTTCAAAGGAAAGTGATTTTCTCTGAAAGGACAGCATTTAGAAAGTGAAGCAACACTCCATTCACTTCGCACAGTGAATTGAAGTGTTGGAACAGACTGCCTCCCTTTCAGAAAAATGCATGTGAGTTTCTTGTGAATGCTTGTAAGTAGCTTAAGGCACTTTCAAACGAAAGTGATTTTCTCTGAAAGGACAGCATTTAGAAAGTGAAGCAACACTCCATTCACTTCGCACAGTGAATTGAAGTGTTGGAACAGACTGCTTCTCTTTCAGAGAAACGCATGTGAATTTCTGTGGAATGCTTGTAAGTAGCTTAAGGCACTTTCAAAGGAAAGTGATTTTCTCTGAAAGGACAGCATTTAGAAAGTGAAGCAACACTCCATTCACTTCGCACAGTGAATTGAAGTGTTGGAACAGACTACTTCTCTTTCAGAGAAACAGATATGAGTTTTTTGTGAATGCTTGTAAGTAGCTTAAGCCACTTTCAGAGGAAAGTGATTTTCTCTGAAAGGACAGCATTTAGAAAGTGAAGGAACACTCCATTCACTTCGGACAGTGAATTGAAGTGTTGGAACAGACTGCTTCTCTTTCAGAGAAACGCATGTGAATTTCTATTGAATGCTTGTAAGTAGCTAAAGGCACTTTCAAAGGAAAGTGATTTTCTCTGAAAGGACAGCATTTAGAAAGTGAAGCAACACTCCATTCACTTCGCACAGTGAATTGAAGTGTTGGAAAAGACTGCTTCTCTTTCAGTGAAATGCATGTGAATTTCTGTTGAATGCTTGTAAGTAGCTTAAGGCAGTTTCAAAGGAAAGTGATTTTCTCTGAAAGGACAGCATTTAGAAAGTGAAGCAACACTCCATTCACTTCGCACAGGGAATTGAAGTGTTGGAACAGACTGCTTCTCTTTCAGTGAAACACATGTGAATTTCTGTGGAATGCTTGTAAGTAGCTTAAGGCACTTTCAAAGGAAAGAGATTTTCTCTGAAAGGACAGCATTTAGAAAGTGAAGCAACACTCCATTCACTTCGCACAGTGAATTGAAGTGTTGGAAGAGACAGCTTCTCTTTCATAGAAACGCATTTGAGTTTCCTGTGAATGTGTGTAAGTAGCTTAAGGCACTTTCAAAGGAAAGTGATTTTCTCTGAAAGGACAGCATTTAGAAAGTGAAACAACACTCCATTCACTTCGCACAGTGAATTGAAGTGTTGGAACAGACTGCTTCTCTTTCAGAGAAACGCATGTGATTTTCTGTGGAATGCTTGTAAGTAGCTTAAGGCACTTTCAAAGGAAAGTGATTTTCTCTGAAAGGACAGCATTTAGAAAGTGAAACAACACTCCAGTCACTTCGCACAGTGAATTGAAGTGTTGGAACAGACTACTTCTCTTTCAGAGAAACAGATACGAGTTTTTTGTGAATGCTTGTAAGTAGCTTAAGGCACTTTCAAAGGAAAGTGATTTTCTCTGAAAGGACAACATTTAGAAAGTGAAGCAACACTCCATTCACTTCGCACAGTGAATTGAACTGTTGGAACAGACTGCTTCTCTTACAGAGAAACGCATGTGAATTTCTATTGAATGCTTGTAAGTAGGTTAAGGCACTTTCAAAGGAAAGTGATTTTCTCTGAAAGGACAGCATTTAGAAAGTGAAGCAACACTCCATTCACTTCGCACAGTGAATTGAAGTGTTGGAACAGACTGCTTCTCTTTCAGTGAAACGCATGTGAATTTCTGTTGAATGCTTGTAAGTAGCTTAAGGCACTTTCAAAGGAAAGTGATTTTCTCTGAAAGGACAGCATTTAGAAAGTGAAGCAACACTCCATTCACTTCGCACAGTGAATTGAAGTGTTGGAACAGACAGCTTCTCTTTCATAGAAACGCATTTGAGTTTCCTGTGAATGTGTGTAATTAGCTTAAGGCACTTTCAAAGGAAAGTGATTTTCTCTGAAAGGACAGCATTTAGAAAGTGAAGCAACACTCCATTCACTTCGCACAGTGAATTGATATGTTGGAACACGCTGCTTCTCTTTCAGAGAAACGGATGTGAGTTTCTTCTGAATGCTTGTAAGTAGCTTAAGGCACTTTCAAAGCAAAGTGATTTTCTCTAAAAGGAGAGCATATAGAAAGTAAAGCAACACTCCATTCACTTCGCACAGTGAATTGAAGTGTTGGAACAAACTGCTTCTCTTTCAGAGTAACGCATGTGAATTTCTATTGAATGCTTGTAAGTAGCTTAAGGCACTTTCAAAGGAAAGTGATTTTCTCTGAAAGGACAGCATTTAGAAAGTGAAGCAACACTCCATTCACTTCGCACAGTGAATTGAAGTGTTGGAACAGACTCTTTCTCTTTCAGAGAAACGCATGTGAATTTCTATTGAATGCTTGTAAGTAGCTTAAGGCACTTTCAAAGGAAAGTGATTTTCTCTGAAAGGACAGCATTTAGAAAGTGAAGCAAGACTCCATTCACTACGCACAGTGAATTGAAGTGTTGGAACAGACTGCTTCTCTTTCAGAAAAATGCATGTGAGTTTCTTGTGAATGCTTGTAAGTAGCTTAAGGCACTTTCAAAGGAAACTGATTTTTCTCTGAAAGGACAGCATTTAGAAAGTGAAGCAACACTCCATTCACTACGCACAGTGAATTCAAGTGTTGGAACAGACAGCTTCTCTTTCATAGAACCACATTTGATATTCCTGTGAATGCTTGTAAGTAGCTTAAGGCACTTTCAAAAGAAAGTGATTTTCTCTGAAAGGACAGCATTTAGAAAGTGAAGCAACACTCCATTCAATTGGCCCAGTGAATTGAAATGTTGGAACACACTGCTTCTCTTTCAGAGAAACGGATGTGAGTTTCTTCTGAATGCTTGTAAGTAGCTTAAGGCACTTTCAAAGGAAAGTGATTTTCTCTAAAAGGAGAGCATATAGAAAGTGAAGCAACACTCCATTCACTACGCACAGTGAATTGAAGTGTTGGAACAAACTGCTTCTCTTTCAGAAAAATGCGTGTGAATTTCTTGTGAATGCTTGTAAGTAGCTTAAGGCACTTTCAAAGGAAAGTGATTTTCTCTGAAAGGACAGCATTTAGAAAGTGAAGCAACACTCCATTCACTTCGCACAGTGAATTGAAGTGTTGGAACAGACTGCCTCCCTTTCAGAAAAATGCATGTGAGTTTCTTGTGAATGCTTGTAAGTAGGTTAAGGCACTTTCAAAGGAAAGTGATTTTCTCTGAAAGGACAGCATTTAGAAAGTGAAGCAACACTCCATTCACTTCGCACAGTGAATTGAAGTGGTGGAACAGACTGCTTCTCTTTCAGAGAAACGGATGTGAGTTTCTTCTGAATGCTTGTAAGTAGCTTAAGGCACTTTCAAAGGAAAGTGATTTTCTCTGAAAGGACAGCATTTAGAAAGTGAAGCAACACTCCATTCACTTCGCACAGTGAATTGAAGTGGTGGAACAGACTGCTTCTCTTTCAGAGAAACGCATGTGAATTTCTGTGGAATGCTTGTAAGTAGCTTAAGGCACTTTCAAAGGAAAGTGATTTTCTCTGAAAGGACAGCATTTAGAAAGTGAAGCAACACTGCATTCACATCTCACAGTGAATTGAAGTGTTGGAACAGACTGCTTCTCTTTCAGAGAAACGCATGTGAATTTCTGTGGAATGCTTGTAAGTAGCTTAAGGCACTTTCAAAGGAAAGTGATTTTCTCTGAAAGGACAGCATTTAGAAAGTGAAAGAACACTCCATTCACTTCGCACAGTGAATTGAAGTGTTGGAACAGACTACTTCTCTTTCAGAGAAACAGATATGAGTTTTTTGTGAATGCTTGTAAGTAGCTTAAGGCACTTTCAAAGGAAAGTGATTTTCTCTGAAAGGACAGCATTTAGAAAGTGAAGCAACACTACATTCACTTCGCCCAGTGAATTGAAATGTTGCAACACACTGCTTCTCTTTCAGAGAAACGGATGTGATTTTCTTCTGAATGCTTGTAAGTAGCTTAAGGCACTTTCAAAGCAAAGTGATTTTCTCTAAAAGGAGAGCATATAGAAAGTGAAGCAACACTCCATTCACTTCGCACAGTGAATTGAAGTGTTGGAACACACTGCTTCTCTTTCAGAAAAATGCATGTGAGTTTCTTGTGAATGCTTGTAAGTAGCTTAAGGCACTTTCAAAGGAAAGTGATTTTCTCTGAAAGGACAGCATTTAGAAAGTGAAGCAACACTCCATTCACTTCGCACAGTGAATTGAAGTGTTGGAACAGACTGCTTCTCTTTCAGAGAAACGCATGTGAATTTCTATTGAATGCTTGTAAGTAGCTTAAGGCACTTTCAAAGGAAAGTGATTTTCTCTGAAAGGACAGCATTTAGAAAGTGAAGCAACACTCCATTCACTTCGCACAGTGAATTGAAGTGTTGGAACAGACTGCTTCTTTTTCAGAGAAACGCATGTGAATTTCTGTGGAATGCTTGAAAGTAGCTTAAGGCACTTTCAGAGGAAAGTGATTTTCTCTGAAAGGACAGCATTTAGAAAGTGAAGCAACACTCCATTCACTACGCACAGTGAATTCAAGTGTTGGAACAGACAGCTTCTCTTTCATAGAACCACATTTGATATTCCTGTGAATGCTTGTAAGTAGCTTAAGGCACTTTCAAAGGAAAGTGATTTTCTCTGAAAGGACAGCATTTAGAAAGTGAAGCAACACTCCATTCACTTCGCCTAGTGAATTGAAATGTTGGAACACACTGCTTCTCTTTCAGAGAAACGGATGTGAGTTTCTTCTAAATGCTTGTAAGTAGCTTAAGGCACTTTCAAAGCAAAGTGATTTTCTCTAAAAGGAGAGCATATAGAAAGTGAAGCAACACTCCATTCACTTCGCACAGTGAATTGAAGTGTTGGAACAAACTACTTCTCTTTCAGAAAAATGCGTGTGAGTTTCTTGTGAATGCTTGTAAGTAGCTTAAGGCACTTTCAAAGGAAAGTGAATTTCTCTGAAAGGACAGCATATAGAAAGTGAAGCAACACTCCATTCACTTTGCACAGTGAATTGAAGTGTTGGAACAGACTGCTTCTCTTTCAGAGAAACGCATGTGAATTTCTATTGAATGCTTGTAAGTACCTTAAGGCACTTTCAAAGGAAAGTGATTTTCTCTGAAAGGACAGCATTTAGAAAGTGAAACAACACTCCATTCACTTCGCACAGTGAATTGAAGTGTTGGAACAGACTGCTTCTGTTTCAGAGAAACGCATGTGAATTTCTATTGAATGCTTGTAAGTAGCTTAAGGCACTTTCAGAGCAAAGTGATTTTCTCTGAAAGGACAGCATTTAGAAAGTGAAGCAACACTCCATGCACTTCGCCTATTGAATTGAAATGTTGGAACACACTGCTTCTCTTTCAGAGAAACAGATATGAGTTTTTTGTGAATGCTTGTAAGTAGCTTAAGGCACTTTCAAAGGAAAGTGATTTTCTCTGAAAGGACAGCATTTAGAAAGTGAAGCAACGCTCCATTCACTTCGCACAGTGAATTGAAGTGTTGGAACAGACTGCTTCTCTTTCAGAGAAACGCATGTGAATTTCTATTGAATGCTTGCAAGTAGCTTAAGGCACTTTCAAAGGAAAGTGATTTTCTCTGAAAGGACAGCATTTAGAAAGTGAAGCAACACTCCATTCACTTCGCACAGTGAATTGAAGTGTTGGAACAGACTGCTTCTCTTTCAGTGAAACACATTTGAGTTTCCTGTGAATGTGTGTAAGTAGCTTAAGGCACTTTCAAAGGAAAGTGATTTTCTCTGAAAGGACAGCATGTAGAAAGTGAAGCAACACTCCATTCACTTCGCCCAGTGAATTGAAATGTTGGACCACACTGCTTCTCTTTCAGAGAAACGGATGTGAGTTTCTTCTGAATGCTTGTAAGTAGCTTAAGGCACTTTCAAAGCAAAGTGATTTTCTCTAAAAGGAGAGCATATAGAAAGTGAAGCAACACTCCATTCACTTCGCACAGTGAATTGAAGTGTTGGAACAAACTGCTTCTCTTTCAGAAAAATGCATGTGAGTTTCTTGTGAATGCTTGTAAGTAGCTTAAGGCACTTTCAAAGGAAAGTGATTTTCTCTGAAAGGACAGCATTTAGAAAGTGAAGCAACACTCCATTCACTTCGCACAGTGAATTGAAGTGTTGGAACAGACTGCTTCTCTTTCAGAGAAACGCATGTGAATTTCTATTGAATGCTTGTAAGTAGCTTAAGGCACTTTCAAAGAAAAGTGATTTTCTCTGAATGGACAGCATTTAGAAACGGAAGCAACACTCCATTCACTATGCACAGTGAATTGAAGTGTTGGAACAGACTGCTTCTCTTTCAGAGAAACGCATGTGAATTTCTATTGAATGCTTGTAAGTAGCTTAAGACAATTTCAGAGGAAAGTGATTTTCTCTGAAAGGACAGCATTGAGAAAGTGAAGCAACACTCCATTCACTACGCACAGTGAATTCAAGTGTTGGAACAGACAGCTTCTCTTTCATAGAACCACATTTGATATTCCTGTGAATGCTTGTAAGTAGCTTAAGGCACTTTCAATGAAAGTGATTTTCTCTGAAAGGACAGCATTTAGAAAGTGAAGCAACACTCCATTCACTTCGCCTAGTGAATATAAATGTTGGAACACACTGCTTCTCTTTCAGAGAAACGGATGTGAGTTTCTTCTGAATGCTTGTAAGTAGCTTAACGCACTTTCAAAGCAAAGTGATTTTCTGTAAAAGGAGAGCATATAGAAAGTGAAGCAACACTCCATTCACTTCGCATAGTGAATTGAAGTGTTGGAACAAACTGCTTCTCTTTCAGAAAAATGTGTGTGAGTTTCTTGTGAATGCTTGTAAGTAGCTTAAGGCACTTTCAAAGGAAAGTGATTTTCTCTGAAAGGACAGCATTTAGAAAGTGAAGCAACACTCCCTTCACTTCACACAGTGAATTGAAGTGTTGGAACAGACTGCTTCTCTTTCAGAGAAACGCATGTGAATTTCTATTGAATGCTTGTAAGTAGCTTAAGGCACTGTCAAAGGAAAGTGATTTTTTCTGAAAGGACAGCATTTAGAAAGTGAAGCAACACTCCATTCACTACGCACAGTGAATTGAAGTGTTGGAACAGACTGCTTCCGTTTCAGAAAAATGCATGTGAGTTTCTTGTGAATGCCTGTAAGTAGCTTAATGCACTTTCAAAGGAAAGTGATTTTCTCTGAAAGGACAGCATTTAGAAAGTGAAGCAACACTCCATTCACTTCGCACAGTGAATTGAAGTGTTGGAACAGACTGCTTCTCATTCAGAGAAAGGCATGTGAATTTCTGTGGAATGCTTGTAAGTAGCTTAAGGCACTTTCAAAGGAAAGTGATTTTCTCTGAAAGGACAGCATTTAGAAAGTGAAACAACACTCCATTCACTTCGCACAGTGAATTGAAGTGTTGTAACAGACTACTTCTCTTTCAGAGAAACAGATATGAGGTTTTTGTGAATGCTTGTAAGTAGCTTAAGGCACTTTCAAAGGAAAGTGATTTTCTCTGAAAGGACAGCATTTAGAAAGTGAAGCAGCACTCCATTCACTACGCACAGTGAATTGAAGTGTTGGAACAGACAGCTTCTCTTTCATAGAAACGCATTTGAGTTTCCTGTGAATGTGTGTAAGTAGCTTAAGGCACTTTCAAAGGAAAGTGATTTTCTCTGAAAGGACAGCATTTAGAAAGTGAAGCAACACTCCATTCACTTCGCCCAGTGAATTGATATGTTGGAATACACTGCTTCTCTTTCAGAGAAACGATGTGAGTTTCTTCTGAATGCTTGTAAGTAGCTTAAGGAACTTTCAAAGCAAAGTGATTTTCTCAAAGGAGAGCATATAGAAGGTGAAGCAACACTCCATTCACTTCGCACAGTGAATTGAAGTGTTGGAACAAACTGCTTCTCTTTCAGAAAAATGCATGTGAGTTTCTTGTGAATGCTTGTAAGTAGCTTAAGGCACTTTCAAAGGAAAGTGATTTTCTCTGAAAGGACAGCATTTAGAAAGTGAAGCAACACTCCATTCACTTCGCACAATGAATTGAAGTGTTGGAATAGACTGCTTCTCTTTCAGAGAAACGCATGTGAATTTCTATTGAATGCTTGTAAGTAGCTTAAGGCACTTTCAAAGGAAAGTGATTTTCTCTGAAAGGACAGCATTTAGAAACTGAAGCAACACTCCATTCACTACGCACAGTGAATTGAAGTGTTGGAACAGACTGCTTCCCTTTCAGAAAAATGCATGTGAATTTCTTGTGAATGCTTGTAAGTAGCTTAAGGCACTTTCAAAGGAAAGTGATTTTCTCTGAAAGGACAGCATTTAGAAAGTGAAGGAACACTCCATTCACTTCGCACAGTGAATTGAAGTGTTGGAACATACTGCTTCTTTTTCAGAGAAACGCATGTGAATTTCTGTGGAATGCTTGAAAGTAGCTTAAGACACTTTCAGAGGAAAGTGATTTTCTCTGAAAGGACAGCATTGAGAAAGTGAAGCAACACTCCATTCACTACGCACAGTGAATTCAAGTGTTGGAACAGACAGCTTCTCTTTCATAGAACCACATTTGATATTCCTGTGAATGTGTGTAAGTAGCTTAAGGCACTTTCAAAGGAAAGTGATTTTCTCTGAAAGGACAGCATGTAGAAAGTGAAGAAACACTCCATTCACTTCGCCCAGTGAATTGAAATGTTGGAACACACTGCTTCTCTTTCAGAGAAACGGATGTGAGTTTCTTCTGAATGCTTGTAAGTAGCTTAAGGCACTTTCAAAGCAAAGTGATTTTCTCTAAAAGGAGAGCATATAGAAAGTGAAGCAACACTCCATTCACTTCGCACAGTGAATTGAAGTGTTGGAACAAACTGCTTCTCTTTCAGAAAAATGCATGTGAGTTTCTTGTGAATGCTTGTAAGTAGCTTAAGGCACTTTCAAAGGAAAGTGATTTTCTCTGAAAGGACAGCATTTAGAAAGTGAAGCAACACTCCATTCACTTCGCACAGTGAATTGAAGTGTTGGAACAGACTGCTTCTCTTTCAGAGAAACGCATGTGAATTTCTATTGAATGCTTGTAAGTAGCTTAAGGCACTTTCAAAGGAAAGTGATTTTCTCTGAATGGACAGCATTTAGAAAGTGAAGCAACACTCCATTCACTACGCACAGTGAATTGAAGTGTTGGAACAGACTGCTTCCCTTTCAGAAAAATGCATGTGAGTTTCTTGTGAATGCTTGTAAGTAGCTTAAGGCACTTTCAAAGGAAAGTGATTTTCTCTGAAAGGACAGCATTTAGAAAGTGAAGGAACACTCCATTCACTTCGCACAGTGAATTGAAGTGTTGGAACATACTGCTTCTTTTTCAGAGAAACGCATGTGAATTTCTGTGGAATGCTTGAAAGTAGCTTAAGACAATTTCAGAGGAAAGTGATTTTCTCTGAAAGGACAGCATTGAGAAAGTGAAGCAACACTCCATTCACTACGCACAGTGAATTCAAGTGTTGGAACAGACAGCTTCACTTTCATAGAACCACATTTGATATTCCTGTGAATGCTTGTAAGTAGCTTAAGGCACTTTCAAAGAAAGTGATTTTCTCTGAAAGGACAGCATTTAGAAAGTGAAGCAACACTCCATTCACTTCGCCTAGTGAATATAAATGTTGGAACACACTGCTTCTCTTTCAGAGAAACGGATGTGAGTTTCTTCTGAATGCTTGTAAGTAGCTTAAGGCACTTTCAAAGCAAAGTGATTTTCTGTAAAAGGAGAGCATATAGAAAGTGAAGCAACACTCCATTCACTTCGCACAGTGAATTGAAGTGTTGGAACAAACTGCTTCTCTTTCAGAAAAATGTGTGTGAGTTTCTTGTGAATGCTTGTAAGTAGCTTAAGGCACTTTCAAAGGAAAGTGATTTTCTCTGAAAGGACAGCATTTAGAAAGTGAAGCAACACTCCATTCACTTCGCACAGTGAATTGAAGTGTTGGAACAGACTGCTTCTCTTTCAGAGAAACGCATGTGAATTTCTATTGAATGCTTGTAAGTAGCTTAAGGCACTGTCAAAGGAATGTGATTTTTTCTGAAAGGACAGCATTTAGAAAGTGAAGCAACACTCCATTCACTACGCACAGTGAATTGAAGTGTTGGAACAGACTGCTTCCGTTTCAGAAAAATGCATGTGAGTTTCTTGTGAATGCCTGTAAGTAGCTTAATGCACTTTCAAAGGAAAGTGATTTTCTCTGAAAGGACAGCATTTAGAAAGTGAAGCAACACTCCATTCACTTCGCACAATGAATTGAAGTGTTGGAACAGACTGCTTCTCATTCAGAGAAACGCATGTGAATTTCTGTGGAATGCTTGTAAGTAGCTTAAGGCACTTTCAAAGGAAAGTGATTTTCTCTGAAAGGACAGCATTTAGAAAGTGAAACAACACTCCATTCACTTCGCACAGTGAATTGAAGTGTTGGAACAGACTACTTCTCTTTCAGAGAAACAGATATGAGTTTTTTGTGAATGCTTGTAAGTAGCTAAAGGCACTTTCAAAGGAAAGTGATTTTCTCTGAAAGGACAGCATTTAGAAAGTGAAGCAACACTCCATTCACTTCGCACAGTGAATTGAAGTGTTGGAACAAACTGCTTCTCTTTCAGAAAAATGAGTGTGAGTTTCTTGTGAATGCTTGTAAGTAGCTTAAGGCACTTTCAAAGGAAAGTGATTTTCTCTGAAAGGACAGCATTTAGAAAGTGAAGCAACACTCCATTCACTTCGCACAGTGAATTGAAGTGTTGGAACAGACTGCTTCTCTTTCAGAGAAACGCATGTGAATTTCTATTGAATGCTTGTAAGTAGCTTAAGGCACTTTCAAAGGAAAGTGATTTTCTCTGAAAGGACAGCATTTAGAAAGTGAAACAACACTCCATTCACTACGCACAGTGAATTGAAGTGTTGGAACAGACTGCTTCTCTTTCAGAGAAACGCATGTGAATTTCTGTGGAATGCTTGTAATTAGCTGAAGGCACATTCAAAGGAAAGTGATTTTCTCTGAAAGGACAGCATTTAGAAAGTGAAGCAGCACTCCATTCACTACGCACAGTGAATTGAAGTGTTGGAACAGACTACTTCTCTTTCAGAGAAACAGATATGAGATTTTTGTGAATGCTTGTAAGTAGCTTGAGGCACTTTCAAAGGAAAGTGATTTTCTCTGAAAGGACAGCATTTAGAAAGTGAAGCAACACTCCATTCACTTCGCACAGTGAATTGAAGTGTTGGAACAGACAGCTTCTCTTTCATAGAAACGCATTTGAGTTTCCTGTGAATGTGTGTAAGTAGCTTAAGGCACTTTCAAAGGAAAGTGATTTTCTCTGAAAGGACAGCATTTAGAAAGTGAAGCAACACTCCATTCACTTCGCCCAGTGAATTGATATGTTGGAACACACTGCTTCTCTTTCAGAGAAGCGGATGTGAGTTTCTTCTGAATGCTTGTAAGTAGCTTAAGGCACTTTCAAAGCAAAGTGATTTTCTCTAAAAGGAGAGCATATAGAAAGTGAAGCAACACTCCATTCACTTCGCACAGTGAATTGAAGTGTTGGAACAAACTGCTTCTCTTTCAGAAAAATGCATGTGAGTTTCTTGTGAATGCTTGTAAGTAGCTTAAGGCATTTTCAAAGGAAAGTGATTTTCTATGAAAGGACAGCATTTAGAAAGTGAAGCAACACTCCATTCACTTCGCACAATGAATTGAAGTGTTGGAATAGACTGCTTCTCTTTCAGAGAAACGCATGTGATTTCTATTGAATGCTTGTAAGTAGCTTAAGGCGCTTTCAAAGGAAAGTGATTTTCTCTGAAAGGACAGCATTTAGAAACTGAAGCAACACTCCATTCACTACGCACAGTGAATTGAAGTGTTGGAACAGACTGCTTCCCTTTCAGAAAAATGCATGTGAATTTCTTGTGAATGCTTGTAAGTAGCTTAAGGCACTTTCAAAGGAAAGTGATTTTCTCTGAAAGGACAGCATTTAGAAAGTGAAGCAACACTCCATTCACTTCGCACAGTGAATTGAAGTATTGGAACAGACTGCTTCTCTTTCAGAGAAACGCATGTGAATTTCTATTGAATGCTTGTAAGTAGCTTAAGGCACTTTCAAAGGAAAGTGATTTTCTCTGAAAGGACAGCATTTAGAAAGTGAAGCAACACTCCATTCACTTCGCACAGTGAATTGAAGTGTTGGAACAGACTGCTTCTCTTTCAGTGAAACGCATGTGAATTTCTGTTGAATGCTTGTAAGTAGCTTAAGGCACTTTCAAAGAAAAGTGATTTTCTCTGAAAGGACAGCATTTAGAAAGTGAAGCAACACTCCATTCACTTCGCACAGTGAATTGAAGTGTTGGAACAAACAGCTTCTCTTTCATAGAAACACATTTGAGTTTCCTGTGAATGTGTGTAAGTAGCTTAAGGCACTTTCAAAGGAAAGTGATTTTCTCTGAAAGGACAGCATGTAGAAAGTGAAGCAACACTCCATTCACTTCGCCCAGTGAATTGAAATGTTGGAACACACTGCTTCTCTTTCAGAGAAACGGATGTGAGTTTCTTCTGAATGCTTGTAAGTAGCTTAAGGCACTTTCAAAGGAAAGTGATTTTCTCTGAAAGGACAGCATTTAGAAAGTGAAGCAACACTGCATTCACATCTCACAGTGAATTGAAGTGTTGGAACAGACTGCTTCTCTTTCAGAGAAACGCATGTGAATTTCTGTGGAATGCTTGTAAGTAGCTTAAGGCACTTTCAAAGGAAAGTGATTTTCTCTGAAAGGACAGCATTTAGAAAGTGAAACAACACTCCATTCACTTCGCACAGTGAATTGAAGTGTTGGAACAGACTACTTCTCTTTCAGAGAAACAGATATGAGTTTTTTGTGAATGCTTGTAAGTAGCTTAAGGCACTTTCAAAGGAAAGTGATTTTCTCTGAAAGGACAGCATTTAGAAAGTGAAGCAACACTACATTCACTTCGCCCAGTGAATTGAAATGTTGCAACACACTGCTTCTCTTTCAGAGAAACGGATGTGAGTTTCTTCTGAATGCTTGTAAGTAGCTTAAGGCACTTTCAAAGCAAAGTGATTTTCTCTAAAAGGAGAGCATATAGAAAGTGAAGCAACACTCCATTCACTTCGCACAGTGAATTGAAGTGTTGGAACAAACTGCTTCTCTTTCAGAAAAATGCATGTGAGTTTCTTGTGAATGCTTGTAAGTAGCTTAAGGCACTTTCAAAGGAAAGTGATTTTCTCTGAAAGGACAGCATTTAGAAAGTGAAGCAACACTCCATTCACTTCGCACAGTGAATTGAAGTGTTGGAACAGACTGCTTCTCTTTCAGAGAAACGCATGTGAATTTCTATTGAATGCTTGTAAGTAGCTTAAGGCACTTTCAAAGGAAAGTGATTTTCTCTGAAAGGACAGCATTTAGAAAGTGAAGCAACACTCCATTCACTTCGCACAGTGAATTGAAGTGTTGGAACAGACTGCTTCTTTTTCAGAGAAACGCATGTGAATTTCTGTGGAATGCTTGAAAGTAGCTTAAGGCACTTTCAGAGGAAAGTGATTTTCTCTGAAAGGACAGCATTTAGAAAGTGAAGCAACACTCCATTCACTACGCACAGTGAATTCAAGTGTTGGAACAGACAGCTTCTCTTTCATAGAACCACATTTGATATTCCTGTGAATGCTTGTAAGTAGCTTAAGGCACTTTCAAAGGAAAGTGATTTTCTCTGAAAGGACAGCATTTAGAAAGTGAAGCAACACTCCATTCACTTCGCACAGTGAATTGAAGTGTTGGAACAAACTACTTCTCTTTCAGAAAAATGCCTGTGAGTTTCTTGTGAATGCTTGTAAGTAGCTTAAGGCACTTTCAAAGGAAAGTGAATTTCTCTGAAAGGACAGCATTTAGAAAGTGAAGCAACACTCCATTCACTTCGCACAGTGAATTGAAGTGTTGGAACCGACTGCTTCTCTTTCAGAGAAACGCATGTGAATTTCTATTGAATGCTTGTAAGTACCTTAAGGCACTTTCAAAGGAAAGTGATTTTCTCTGAAAGGACAGCATTTAGAAAGTGAAACAACACTCCATTCACTTCGCACAGTGAATTGAAGTGTTGGAACAGACTGCTTCTGTTTCAGAGAAACGCATGTGAATTTCTATTGAATGCTTGTAAGTAGCTTAAGGCACTTTCAAAGGAAAGTGATTTTCTCTGAAAGGACAGCATTTAGAAAGTGAAGGAACACTCCATTCACTTCGCAAGGTGAATTGAAGTGTTGGAACAGACTGCTTCTTTTTCAGAGAAACACATGTGAATTTCTGTGGAATGCTTGAAAGTAGCTTAAGGCACTTTCAGAGCAAAGTGATTTTCTCTGAAAGGACAGCATTTAGAAAGTGAAGCAACACTCCATGCACTTCGCCTAGTGAATTGAAATGTTGGAACACACTGCTTCTCTTTCAGAGAAACAGATATGAGTTTTTTGTGAATGCTTGTAAGTAGCTTAAGGCACTTTCAAAGGAAAGTGATTTTCTCTGAAAGGACAGCATTTAGAAAGTGAAGCAACACTCCATTCACTTCGCACAGTGAATTGAAGTGTTGGAACAGACTGCTTCTCTTTCAGAGAAACGCATGTGAATTTCTATTGAATGCTTGTAAGTAGCTTAAGGCACTTTCAAAGGAAAGTGATTTTCTCTGAAAGGACAGCATTTAGAAAGTGAAGCAACACTCCATTCACTTCGCACAGTGAATTGAAGTGTTGGAACAGACTGCTTCTCTTTCAGTGAAACGCATGTGAATTTCTGTTGAATGCTTGTAAGTAGCTTAAGGCACTTTCAAAGAAAAGTGATTTTCTCTGAAAGGACAGCATTTAGAAAGTGAAGCAACACTCCATTCACTTCGCACAGTGAATTGAAGTGTTGGAACAAACAGCTTCTCTTTCATAGAAACACATTTGAGTTTCCTGTGAATGTGTGTAAGTAGCTTAAGGCACTTTCAAAGGAAAGTGATTTTCTCTGAAAGGACAGCATGTAGAAAGTGAAGCAACACTCCATTCACTTCGCCCAGTGAATTGAAATGTTGGAACACACTGCTTCTCTTTCAGAGAAACGGATGTGAGTTTCTTCTGAATGCTTGTAAGTAGCTTAAGGCACTTTCAAAGGAAAGTGATTTTCTCTGAAAGGACAGCATTTAGAAAGTGAAGCAACACTGCATTCACATCTCACAGTGAATTGAAGTGTTGGAACAGACTGCTTCTCTTTCAGAGAAACGCATGTGAATTTCTGTGGAATGCTTGTAAGTAGCTTAAGGCACTTTCAAAGGAAAGTGATTTTCTCTGAAAGGACAGCATTTAGAAAGTGAAACAACACTCCATTCACTTCGCACAGTGAATTGAAGTGTTGGAACAGACTACTTCTCTTTCAGAGAAACAGATATGAGTTTTTTGTGAATGCTTGTAAGTAGCTTAAGGCACTTTCAAAGGAAAGTGATTTTCTCTGAAAGGACAGCATTTAGAAAGTGAAGCAACACTACATTCACTTCGCCCAGTGAATTGAAATGTTGCAACACACTGCTTCTCTTTCAGAGAAACGGATGTGAGTTTCTTCTGAATGCTTGTAAGTAGCTTAAGGCACTTTCAAAGCAAAGTGATTTTCTCTAAAAGGAGAGCATATAGAAAGTGAAGCAACACTCCATTCACTTCGCACAGTGAATTGAAGTGTTGGAACAAACTGCTTCTCTTTCAGAAAAATGCATGTGAGTTTCTTGTGAATGCTTGTAAGTAGCTTAAGGCACTTTCAAAGGAAAGTGATTTTCTCTGAAAGGACAGCATTTAGAAAGTGAAGCAACACTCCATTCACTTCGCACAGTGAATTGAAGTGTTGGAACAGACTGCTTCTCTTTCAGAGAAACGCATGTGAATTTCTATTGAATGCTTGTAAGTAGCTTAAGGCACTTTCAAAGGAAAGTGATTTTCTCTGAAAGGACAGCATTTAGAAAGTGAAGCAACACTCCATTCACTTCGCACAGTGAATTGAAGTGTTGGAACAGACTGCTTCTTTTTCAGAGAAACGCATGTGAATTTCTGTGGAATGCTTGAAAGTAGCTTAAGGCACTTTCAGAGGAAAGTGATTTTCTCTGAAAGGACAGCATTTAGAAAGTGAAGCAACACTCCATTCACTACGCACAGTGAATTCAAGTGTTGGAACAGACAGCTTCTCTTTCATAGAACCACATTTGATATTCCTGTGAATGCTTGTAAGTAGCTTAAGGCACTTTCAAAGGAAAGTGATTTTCTCTGAAAGGACAGCATTTAGAAAGTGAAGCAACACTCCATTCACTTCGCACAGTGAATTGAAGTGTTGGAACAAACTACTTCTCTTTCAGAAAAATGCGTGTGAGTTTCTTGTGAATGCTTGTAAGTAGCTTAAGGCACTTTCAAAGGAAAGTGAATTTCTCTGAAAGGACAGCATTTAGAAAGTGAAGCAACACTCCATTCACTTCGCACAGTGAATTGAAGTGTTGGAACCGACTGCTTCTCTTTCAGAGAAACGCATGTGAATATCTATTGAATGCTTGTAAGTACCTTAAGGCACTTTCAAAGGAAAGTGATTTTCTCTGAAAGGACAGCATTTAGAAAGTGAAACAACACTCCATTCACTTCGCACAGTGAATTGAAGTGTTGGAACAGACTGCTTCTGTTTCAGAGAAACGCATGTGAATTTCTATTGAATGCTTGTAAGTAGCTTAAGGCACTTTCAAAGGAAAGTGATTTTCTCTGAAAGGACAGCATTTAGAAAGTGAAGGAACACTCCATTCACTTCGCAAGGTGAATTGAAGTGTTGGAACAGACTGCTTCTTTTTCAGAGAAACGCATGTGAATTTCTGTGGAATGCTTGAAAGTAGCTTAAGGCACTTTCAGAGCAAAGTGATTTTCTCTGAAAGGACAGCATTTAGAAAGTGAAGCAACACTCCATGCACTTCGCCTAGTGAATTGAAATGTTGGAACACACTGCTTCTCTTTCAGAGAAACAGATATGAGTTTTTTGTGAATGCTTGTAAGTAGCTTAAGGCACTTTCAAAGGAAAGTGATTTTCTCTGAAAGGACAGCATTTAGAAAGTGAAGCAACACTCCATTCACTTCGCACAGTGAATTGAAGTGTTGGAACAGACTGCTTCTCTTTCAGAGAAACGCATGTGAATTTCTATTGAATGCTTGTAAGTAGCTTAAGGCACTTTCAAAGGAAAGTGATTTTCTCTGAAAGGACAGCATTTAGAAAGTGAAGCAACACTCCATTCACTTCGCACAGTGAATTGAAGTGTTGGAACAGACTGCTTCTCTTTCAGTGAAACGCATGTGAATTTCTGTTGAATGCTTGTAAGTAGCTTAAGGCACTTTCAGAGGAAAGTGATTTTCTCTGAAAGGACAGCATTTAGAAAGTGAAGCAACACTCCATTCACTTCGCACAGTGAATTGAAGTGTTGGAACAAACAGCTTCTCTTTCATAGAAACACATTTGAGTTTCCTGTGAATGTGTGTAAGTAGCTTAAGGCACTTTCAAAGGAAAGTGATTTTCTCTGAAAGGACAGCATGTAGAAAGTGAAGCAACACTCCATTCACTTCGCCCAGTGAATTGAAATGTTGGAACACACTGCTTCTCTTTCAGAGAAACGGATGTGAGTTTCTTCTGAATGCTTGTAAGTAGCTTAAGGCACTTTCAAAGGAAAGTGATTTTCTCTGAAAGGACAGCATTTAGAAAGTGAAGCAACACTGCATTCACATCTCACAGTGAATTGAAGTGTTGGAACAGACTGCTTCTCTTTCAGAGAAACGCATGTGAATTTCTGTGGAATGCTTGTAAGTAGCTTAAGGCACTTTCAAAGGAAAGTGATTTTCTCTGAAAGGACAGCATTTAGAAAGTGAAACAACACTCCATTCACTTCGCACAGTGAATTGAAGTGTTGGAACAGACTACTTCTCTTTCAGAGAAACAGATATGAGTTTTTTGTGAATGCTTGTAAGTAGCTTAAGGCACTTTCAAAGGAAAGTGATTTTCTCTGAAAGGACAGCATTTAGAAAGTGAAGCAACACTACATTCACTTCGCCCAGTGAATTGAAATGTTGCAACACACTGCTTCTCTTTCAGAGAAACGGATGTGAGTTTCTTCTGAATGCTTGTAAGTAGCTTAAGGCACTTTCAAAGCAAAGTGATTTTCTCTAAAAGGAGAGCATATAGAAAGTGAAGCAACACTCCATTCACTTCGCACAGTGAATTGAAGTGTTGGAACAAACTGCTTCTCTTTCAGAAAAATGCATGTGAGTTTCTTGTGAATGCTTGTAAGTAGCTTAAGGCACTTTCAAAGGAAAGTGATTTTCTCTGAAAGGACAGCATTTAGAAAGTGAAGCAACACTCCATTCACTTCGCACAGTGAATTGAAGTGTTGGAACAGACTGCTTCTCTTTCAGAGAAACGCATGTGAATTTCTATTGAATGCTTGTAAGTAGCTTAAGGCACTTTCAAAGGAAAGTGATTTTCTCTGAAAGGACAGCATTTAGAAAGTGAAGCAACACTCCATTCACTTCGCACAGTGAATTGAAGTGTTGGAACAGACTGCTTCTTTTTCAGAGAAACGCATGTGAATTTCTATGGAATGCTTGAAAGTAGCTTAAGGCACTTTCAGAGGAAAGTGATTTTCTCTGAAAGGACAGCATTTAGAAAGTGAAGCAACACTCCATTCACTACGCACAGTGAATTCAAGTGTTGGAACAGACAGCTTCTCTTTCATAGAACCACATTTGATATTCCTGTGAATGCTTGTAAGTAGCTTAAGGCACTTTCAAAGGAAAGTGATTTTCTCTGAAAGGACAGCATTTAGAAAGTGAAGCAACACTCCATTCACTTCGCACAGTGAATTGAAGTGTTGGAACAAACTACTTCTCTTTCAGAAAAATGCGTGTGAGTTTCTTGTGAATTCTTGTAAGTAGCTTAAGGCACTTTCAAAGGAAAGTGAATTTCTCTGAAAGGACAGCATTTAGAAAGTGAAGCAACACTCCATTCACTTCGCACAGTGAATTGAAGTGTTGGAACCGACTGCTTCTCTTTCAGAGAAACGCATGTGAATATCTATTGAATGCTTGTAAGTACCTTAAGGCACTTTCAAAGGAAAGTGATTTTCTCTGAAAGGACAGCATTTAGAAAGTGAAACAACACTCCATTCACTTCGCACAGTGAATTGAAGTGTTGGAACAGACTGCTTCTGTTTCAGAGAAACGCATGTGAATTTCTATTGAATGCTTGTAAGTAGCTTAAGGCACTTTCAAAGGAAAGTGATTTTCTCTGAAAGGACAGCATTTAGAAAGTGAAGGAACACTCCATTCACTTCGCAAGGTGAATTGAAGTGTTGGAACAGACTGCTTCTTTTTCAGAGAAACGCATGTGAATTTCTGTGGAATGCTTGAAAGTAGCTTAAGGCACTTTCAGAGCAAAGTGATTTTCTCTGAAAGGACAGCATTTAGAAAGTGAAGCAACACTCCATGCACTTCGCCTAGTGAATTGAAATGTTGGAACACACTGCTTCTCTTTCAGAGAAACAGATATGAGTTTTTTGTGAATGCTTGTAAGTAGCTTAAGGCACTTTCAAAGGAAAGTGATTTTCTCTGAAAGGACAGCATTTAGAAAGTGAAGCAACACTCCATTCACTTCGCACAGTGAATTGAAGTGTTGGAACAGACTGCTTCTCTTTCAGAGAAACGCATGTGAATTTCTATTGAATGCTTGTAAGTAGCTTAAGGCACTTTCAAAGGAAAGTGATTTTCTCTGAAAGGACAGCATTTAGAAAGTGAAGCAACACTCCATTCACTTCGCACAGTGAATTGAAGTGTTGGAACAGACTGCTTCTCTTTCAGTGAAACGCATGTGAATTTCTGTTGAACGCTTGTAAGTAGCTTAAGGCACTTTCAAAGAAAAGTGATTTTCTCTGAAAGGACAGCATTTAGAAAGTGAAGCAACACTCCATTCACTTCGCACAGTGAATTGAAGTGTTGGAACAAACAGCTTCTCTTTCATAGAAACACATTTGAGTTTCCTGTGAATGTGTGTAAGTAGCTTAAGGCACTTTCAAAGGAAAGTGATTTTCTCTGAAAGGACAGCATGTAGAAAGTGAAGCAACACTCCATTCACTTCGCCCAGTGAATTGAAATGTTGGAACACACTGCTTCTCTTTCAGAGAAACGGATGTGAGTTTCTTCTGAATGCTTGTAAGTAGCTTAAGGCACTTTCAAAGGAAAGTGATTTTCTCTGAATGGACAGCATTTAGAAACGGAAGCAACACTCCATTCACTACGCACAGTGAATTGAAGTGTTGGAACAGACTGCTTCCCTTTCAGAAAAATGCATGTGAGTTTCTTGTGAATGCTTGTAAGTAGCTTAAGGCACTTTCAAAGGAAAGTGATTTTCTCTGAAAGGACAGCATTTAGAAAGTGAAGGAACACTCCATTCACTTCGCACAGTGAATTGAAGTGTTGGAACATACTGCTTCTTTTTCAGAGAAACGCATGTGAATTTCTGTGGAATGCTTGAAAGTAGCTTAAGACAATTTCAGAGGAAAGTGATTTTCTCTGAAAGGACAGCATTGAGAAAGTGAAGCAACACTCCATTCACTACGCACAGTGAATTCAAGTGTTGGAACAGACAGCTTCTCTTTCATAGAACCACATTTGATATTCCTGTGAATGCTTGTAAGTAGCTTAAGGCACTTTCAAAGAAAGTGATTTTCTCTGAAAGGACAGCATGTAGAAAGTGAAGCAACACTCCATTCACTTCGCCTAGTGAATATAAATGTTGGAACACACTGCTTCTCTTTCAGAGAAACGGATGTGAGTTTCTTCTGAATGCTTGTAAGTAGCTTAAGGCACTTTCAAAGCAAAGTGATTTTCTGTAAAAGGAGAGCATATAGAAAGTGAAGCAACACTCCATTCACTTCGCACAGTGAATTGAAGTGTTGGAACAAACTGCTTCTCTTTCAGAAAAATGTGTGTGAGTTTCTTGTGAATGCTTGTAAGTAGCTTAAGGCACTTTCAAAGGAAAGTGATTTTCTCTGAAAGGACAGCATTTAGAAAGTGAAGCAACACTCCATTCACTTCGCACAGTGAATTGAAGTGTTGGAACAGACTGCTTCTCTTTCAGAGAAACGCATGTGAATTTCTATTGAATGCTTGTAAGTAGCTTAAGGCACTGTCAAAGGAAAGTGATTTTTTCTGAAAGGACAGCATTTAGAAAGTGAAGCAACACTCCATTCACTACGCACAGTGAATTGAAGTGTTGGAACAGACTGCTTCCGTTTCAGAAAAATGCATGTGAGTTTCTTGTGAATGCCTGTAAGTAGCTTAATGCACTTTCAAAGGAAAGTGATTTTCTCTGAAAGGACAGCATTTAGAAAGTGAAGCAACACTCCATTCACTTCGCACAGTGAATTGAAGTGTTGGAACAGACTGCTTCTCATTCAGAGAAACGCATGTGAATTTCTGTGGAATGCTTGTAAGTAGCTTAAGGCACTTTCAAAGGAAAGTGATTTTCTCTGAAAGGACAGGATTTAGAAAGTGAAACAACACTCCATTCACTTCGCACAGTGAATTGAAGTGTTGGAACAGACTACTTCTCTTTCAGAGAAACAGATATGAGTTTTTTGTGAATGCTTGTAAGTAGCTAAAGGCACTTTCAAAGGAAAGTGATTTTCTCTGAAAGGACAGCATTTAGAAAGTGAAGCTACACTCCATTCACTTCGGACAGTGAATTGAAGTGTTGGAACAGACTGCTTCTCTTTCAGAGAAACGCATGTGAATTTCTATTGAATGCTTGTAAGTAGCTTAAGGCACTTTCAAAGGAAAGTGATTTTCTCTGAAAGGACAGCATTTAGAAAGTGAAGCAACACTCCATTCACTTTGCACAGTGAATTGAAGTGTTGGAACAGACTGCTTCTCTTTCAGTGAAATGCATGTGAATTTCTGTTGAATGCTTGTAAGTAGCTTAAGGCACTTTCAAAGGAAAGTGATTTTCTCTGAAAGGACAGCATTTAGAAAGTGACGCAACACTCCATTCACTTCGCACAGTGAATTGAAGTGTTGGAACAGACTGCTTCTCTTTCAGAGAAACGCATGTGAATTTCTATTGAATGCTTGTAAGTAGCTTAAGGCACTTTCAAAGGAAAGTGATTTTCTCTGAAAGGACAGCATTTAGAAAGTGAAACAACACTCCATTCACTACGCACAGTGAATTGAAGTGTTGGAACAGACTGCTTCTCTTTCAGAAAAATGCATGTGAGTTTCTTGTGAATGCTTGTAAGTAGCTTAAGGCACTTTCAAAGAAAGTGATTTTCTCTGAAAGGACAGCATTTAGAAAGTGAAGCAACACTCCATTCACTTCGCACAGTGAATTGAAGTGTTGGAACAGACTGCTTCTCTTTCAGAGAAACGCATGTGAATTTCTGTGGAATGCTTGTAATTAGCTGAAGGCACATTCAAAGGAAAGTGATTTTCTCTGAAAGGACAGCATTTAGAAAGTGAAACAACACTCCATTCACTTCGCACAGTGAATTGAAGTGTTGGAACAGACTACTTCTCTTTCAGAGAAACAGATATGAGGTTTTTGTGAATGCTTGTAAGTAGCTTAAGGCACTTTCAAAGGAAAGTGATTTTCTCTGAAAGGACAGCATTTAGAAAGTGAAGCAGCACTCCATTCACTACGCACAGTGAATTGAAGTGTTGGAACAGACTGCTTCTCTTTCAGAAAAATGCATGTGAGTTTCTTGTGAATGCTTGTAAGCAGCTTAAGGCACTTTCAAAAAAAAGTGATTTTCTCTGAAAGGACAGCATTTAGAAAGTGAAGCAGCACTCCATTCACTACGCACAGTGAATTGAAGTGTTGGAACAGACTACTTCTCTTTCAGAGAAACAGATATGAGATTTTTGTGAATGCTTGTAAGTAGCTTAAGGCACTTTCAAAGGAAAGTGATTTTCTCTGAAAGGACAGCATTTAGAAAGTGAAGCAACACTCCATTCACTTCGCACAGTGAATTGAAGTGTTGGAACAGACAGCTTCTCTTTCATAGAAACGCATTTGAGTTTCCTGTGAACGTGTGTAAGTAGCTTAATGCACTTTCAAAGGAAAGTGATTTTCTCTGAAAGGACAGCATTTAGAAAGTGAAGCAACACTCCATTCACTTCGCCCAGTGAATTGATATGTTGGAACACACTGCTTCTCTTTCAGAGAAACGGATGTGAGTTTCTTCTGAATGCTTGTAAGTAGCTTAAGGCACTTTCAAAGCAAAGTATTTTCTCTAAAAGGAGAGCATATAGAAAGTGAAGCAACACTCCATTCACTTCGCACAGTGAATTGAAGTGTTGGAACAAACTGCTTCTCTTTCAGAAAAATGCATGTGAGTTTCTTGTGAATGCTTGTAAGTAGCTTAAGGCACTTTCAAAGGAAAGTGATTTTCTCTGAAAGGACAGCATTTAGAAAGTGAAGCAACACTCCATTCACTTCGCACAATGAATTGAAGTGTTGGAATAGACTGCTTCTCTTTCAGAGAAACGCATGTGAATTTCTATTGAATGCTTGTAAGTAGCTTAAGGCACTTTCAAAGGAAAGTGATTTTCTCTGAAAGGACAGCATTTAGAAACTGAAGCAACACTCCATTCACTACGCACAGTGAATTGAAGTGTTGGAACAGACTGCTTCCCTTTCAGAAAAATGCATGTGAATTTCTTGTGAATGCTTGTAAGTAGCTTAAGGCACTTTCAAAGGAAAGTGATTTTTCTCTGAAAGGACAGCATTTAGAAAGTGAAGGAACACTCCATTCACTTCGCACAGTGAATTGAAGTGTTGGAACATACTGCTTCTTTTTCAGAGAAACGCATGTGAATTTCTGTGGAATGCTTGAAAGTAGCTTAAGACACTTTCAGAGGAAAGTGATTTTCTCTGAAAGGACAGCATTGAGAAAGTGAAGCAACACTCCATTCACTACGCACAGTGAATTCAAGTGTTGGAACAGACAGCTTCTCTTTCATAGAACCACATTTGATATTCCTGTGAATGTGTGTAAGTAGCTTAAGGCACTTTCAAAGGAAAGTGATTTTCTCTGAAAGGACAGCATGTAGAAAGTGAAGCAACACTCCATTCACTTCGCCCAGTGAATTGAAATGTTGGAAACACTGCTTCTCTTTCAGAGAAACGGATGTGAGTTTCTTCTGAATGCTTGTAAGTAGCTTAAGGCACTTTCAAAGCAAAGTGATTTTCTCTAAAAGGAGAGCACATAGAAAGTGAAGCAACACTCCATTCACTTCGCACAGTGAATTGAAGTGTTGGAACAAACTGCTTTTCTTTCAGAAAAATGCATGTGAGTTTCTTGTGAATGCTTGTAAGTAGCTTAAGGCACTTTCAAAGGAAAGTGATTTTCTCTGAAAGGACAGCATTTAGAAAGTGAAGCAACACTCCATTCACTTTGCACAGTGAATTGAAGTGTTGGAACAGACTGCTTCTCTTTCAGAGAAACGCATGTGAATTTCTATTGAATGCTTGTAAGTAGCTTAAGGCACTTTCAAAGGAAAGTGATTTTCTCTGAATGGACAGCATTTAGAAACGGAAGCAACACTCCATTCACTACACACAGTGAATTGAAGTGTTGGAACAGACTGCTTCCCTTTCAGAAAAATGCATGTGAGTTTCTTGTGAATGCTTGTAAGTAGCTTAAGGCACTTTCAAAGGAAAGTGATTTTCTCTGAAAGGACAGCATTTAGAAAGTGAAGGAACACTCCATTCACTTCGCACAGTGAATTGAAGTGTTGGAACATACTGCTTCTTTTTCAGAGAAACGCATGTGAATTTCTGTGGAATGCTTGAAAGTAGCTTAAGACAATTTCAGAGGAAAGTGATTTTCTCTGAAAGGACAGCATTGAGAAAGTGAAGCAACACTCCATTCACTACGCACAGTGAATTCAAGTGTTGGAACAGACAGCTTCTCTTTCATAGAACCACATTTGATATTCCTGTGAATGCTTGTAAGTAGCTTAAGGCACTTTCAAAGAAAGTG
The DNA here is from genome assembly GCF_982192425.1 of Myodes glareolus. NCBI lineage: Eukaryota > Metazoa > Chordata > Mammalia > Rodentia > Cricetidae > Myodes > Myodes glareolus. The sequence goes on from NW_028263240.1 coordinate 593,986, forward strand.
ATTTTCTCTGAAAGGACAGCATTTAGAAAGTGAAGCAACACTCCATTCACTTCGCACAATGAATTGAAGTGTTGGAATAGACTGCTTCTCTTTCAGAGAAACGCATGTGATTTCTATTGAATGCTTGTAAGTAGCTTAAGGCGCTTTCAAAGGAAAGTGATTTTCTCGGAAAGGACAGCATTTAGAAACTGAAGCAACACTCCATTCACTACGCACAGTGAATTGAAGTGTTGGAACAGACTGCTTCCCTTTCAGAAAAATGCATGTGAATTTCTTGTGAATGCTTGTAAGTAGCTTAAGGCACTTTCAAAGGAAAGTGATTTTCTCTGAAAGGACAGCATTTAGAAAGTGAAGCAACACTCCATTCACTTCGCACAGTGAATTGAAGTGTTGGAACAGACTGCTTCTCTTTCAGAGAAACGCATGTGAATTTCTATTGAATGCTTGTAAGTAGCTTAAGGCACTTTCAAAGGAAAGTGATTTTCTCTGAAAGGACAGCATTTAGAAAGTGAAGCAACACTCCATTCACTTCGCACAGTGAATTGAAGTGTTGGAACAGACTGCTTCTCTTTCAGTGAAACGCATGTGAATTTCTGTTGAATGCTTGTAAGTAGCTTAAGGCACTTTCAAAGAAAAGTGATTTTCTCTGAAAGGACAGCATTTAGAAAGTGAAGCAACACTCCATTCACTTCGCACAGTGAATTGAAGTGTTGGAACAAACAGCTTCTCTTTCATAGAAACACATTTGAGTTTCCTGTGAATGTGTGTAAGTAGCTTAAGGCACTTTCAAAGGAAAGTGATTTTCTCTGAAAGGACAGCATGTAGAAAGTGAAGCAACACTCCATTCACTTCGCCCAGTGAATTGAAATGTTGGAACACACTGCTTCTCTTTCAGAAAAACGGATGTGAGTTTCTTCTGAATGCTTGTAAGTAGCTTAAGGCACTTTCAAAGGAAAGTGATTTTCTCTGAAAGGACAGCATTTAGAAAGTGAAGCAACACTGCATTCACATCTCACAGTGAATTGAAGTGTTGGAACAGACTGCTTCTCTTTCAGAGAAACGCATGTGAATTTCTGTGGAATGCTTGTAATTAGCTTAAGGCACTTTCAAAGGAAAGTGATTTTCTCTGAAAGGACAGCATTTAGAAAGTGAAACAACACTCCATTCACTTCGCACAGTGAATTGAAGTGTTGGAACAAACAGCTTCTCTTTCATAGAAACACATTTGAGTTTCCTGTGAATGTGTGTAAGTAGCTTAAGGCACTTTCAAAGGAAAGTGATTTTCTCTGAAAGGACAGCATTTAGAAAGTGAAGCAACACTACATTCACTTCGCCCAGTGAATTGAAATGTTGCAACACACTGCTTCTCTTTCAGAGAAACGGATGTGAGTTTCTTCTGAATGCTTGTAAGTAGCTTAAGGCACTTTCAAAGCAAAGTGATTTTCTCTAAAAGGAGAGCATATAGAAAGTGAAGCAACACTCCATTCACTTCGCACAGTGAATTGAAGTGTTGGAACAAACTGCTTCTCTTTCAGAAAAATGCATGTGAGTTTCTTGTGAATGCTTGTAAGTAGCTTAAGGCACTTTCAAAGGAAAGTGATTTTCTCTGAAAGGACAGCATTTAGAAAGTGAAGCAACACTCCATTCACTTCGCACAGTGAATTGAAGTGTTGGAACAGACTGCTTCTCTTTCAGAGAAACGCATGTGAATTTCTATTGAATGCTTGTAAGTAGCTTAAGGCACTTTCAAAGGAAAGTGATTTTCTCTGAAAGGACAGCATTTAGAAAGTGAAGCAACACTCCATTCACTTCGCACAGTGAATTGAAGTGTTGGAACAGACTGCTTCTTTTTCAGAGAAACGCATGTGAATTTCTGTGGAATGCTTGAAAGTAGCTTAAGGCACTTTCAGAGGAAAGTGATTTTCTCTGAAAGGACAGCATTTAGAAAGTGAAGCAACACTCCATTCACTACGCACAGTGAATTCAAGTGTTGGAACAGACAGCTTCTCTTTCATAGAACCACATTTGATATTCCTGTGAATGCTTGTAAGTAGCTTAAGGCACTTTCAAAGGAAAGTGATTTTCTCTGAAAGGACAGCATTTAGAAAGTGAAGCAACACTCCATTCACTTCGCACAGAGAATTGAAGTGTTGGAACAAACTACTTCTCTTTCAGAAAAATGCGTGTGAGTTTCTTGTGAATGCTTGTAAGTAGCTTAAGGCACTTTCAAAGGAAAGTGATTTTCTCTGAAAGGACAGCATTTAGAAAGTGAAGCAACACTCCATTCACTTCGCACAGTGAATTGAAGTGTTGGAACAGACTGCTTCTCTTTCAGAGAAACGCATGTGAATTTCTATTGAATGCTTGTAAGTAGCTTAAGGCACTTTCAAAGGAAAGTGATTTTCTCTGAAAGGACAGCATTTAGAAAGTGAAGCAACACTCCATTCACTTCGCACAGTGAATTGAAGTGTTGGAACAGACTGCTTCTCTTTCAGTGAAACGCATGTGAATTTCTGTTGAATGCTTGTAAGTAGCTTAAGGCACTTTCAAAGAAAAGTGATTTTCTCTGAAAGGACAGCATTTAGAAAGTGAAGCAACACTCCATTCACTTCGCACAGTGAATTGAAGTGTTGGAACAAACAGCTTCTCTTTCATAGAAACACATTTGAGTTTCCTGTGAATGTGTGTAAGTAGCTTAAGGCACTTTCAAAGGAAAGTGATTTTCTCTGAAAGGACAGCATGTAGAAAGTGAAGCAACACTCCATTCACTTCGCCCAGTGAATTGAAATGTTGGAACACACTGCTTCTCTTTCAGAGAAACGGATGTGAGTTTCTTCTGAATGCTTGTAAGTAGCTTAAGGCACTTTCAAAGGAAAGTGATTTTCTCTGAAAGGACAGCATTTAGAAAGTGAAGCAACACTGCATTCACATCTCACAGTGAATTGAAGTGTTGGAACAGACTGCTTCTCTTTCAGAGAAACGCATGTGAATTTCTGTGGAATGCTTGTAATTAGCTTAAGGCACTTTCAAAGGAAAGTGATTTTCTCTGAAAGGACAGCGTTTAGAAAGTGAAACAACACTCCATTCACTTCGCACAGTGAATTGAAGTGTTGGAACAAACAGCTTCTCTTTCATAGAAACACATTTGAGTTTCCTGTGAATGTGTGTAAGTAGCTTAAGGCACTTTCAAAGGAAAGTGATTTTCTCTGAAAGGACAGCATGTAGAAAGTGAAGCAACACTCCATTCACTTCGCCCAGTGAATTGAAATGTTGGAACACACTGCTTCTCTTTCAGAGAAACGGATGTGAGTTTCTTCTGAATGCTTGTAAGTAGCTTAAGGCACTTTCAAAGGAAAGTGATTTTCTCTGAAAGGACAGCATTTAGAAAGTGAAGCAACACTGCATTCACATCTCACAGTGAATTGAAGTGTTGGAACAGACTGCTTCTCTTTCAGAGAAACGCATGTGAATTTCTGTGGAATGCTTGTAAGTAGCTTAAGGCACTTTCAAAGGAAAGTGATTTTCTCTGAAAGGACAGCATTTAGAAAGTGAAGCAACACTCCATTCACTTCGCACAGTGAATTGAAGTGTTGGAACAGACTACTTCTCTTTCAGAGAAACAGATATGAGTTTTTTGTGAATGCTTGTAAGTAGCTTAAGGCACTTTCAAAGGAAAGTGATTTTCTCTGAAAGGACAGAATTTAGAAAGTGAAGCAACACTACATTCACTTCGCCCAGTGAATTGAAATGTTGCAACACACTGCTTCTCTTTCAGAGAAACGGATGTGAGTTTCTTCTGAATGCTTGTAAGTAGCTTAAGGCACTTTCAAAGCAAAGTGATTTTCTCTAAAAGGAGAGCATATAGAAAGTGAAGCAACACTCCATTCACTTCGCACAGTGAATTGAAGTGTTGGAACAAACTGCTTCTCTTTCAGAAAAATGCATGTGAGTTTCTTGTGAATGCTTGTAAGTAGCTTAAGGCACTTTCAAAGGAAAGTGATTTTCTCTGAAAGGACAGCATTTAGAAAGTGAAGCAACACTCCATTCACTTCGCACAGTGAATTGAAGTGTTGGAACAGACTGCTTCTCTTTCAGAGAAACGCATGTGAATTTCTATTGAATGCTTGTAAGTAGCTTAAGGCACTTTCAAAGGAAAGTGATTTTCTCTGAAAGGACAGCATTTAGAAAGTGAAGCAACACTCCATTCACTTCGCACAGTGAATTGAAGTGTTGGAACAGACTGCCTCTTTTTCAGAGAAACGCATGTGAATTTCTGTGGAATGCTTGAAAGTAGCTTAAGGCACTTTCAGAGGAAAGTGATTTTCTCTGAAAGGACAGCATTTAGAAAGTGAAGCAACACTCCATTCACTACGCACAGTGAATTCAAGTGTTGGAACAGACAGCTTCTCTTTCATAGAACCACATTTGATATTCCTGTGAATGCTTGTAAGTAGCTTAAGGCACTTTCAAAGGAAAGTGATTTTCTCTGAAAGGACAGCATTTAGAAAGTGAAGCAACACTCCATTCACTTCGCACAGTGAATTGAAGTGTTGGAACAAACTACTTCTCTTTCAGAAAAATGCGTGTGAGTTTCTTGTGAATGCTTGTAAGTAGCTTAAGGCACTTTCAAAGGAAAGTGAATTTCTCTGAAAGGACAGCATTTAGAAAGTGAAGCAACACTCCATTCACTTCGCACAGTGAATTGTAGTGTTGGAACCGACTGCTTCTCTTTCAGAGAAACGCATGTGAATTTCTATTGAATGCTTGTAAGTAGCTTAAGGCACTTTCAAAGGAAAGTGATTTTCTCTGAAAGGACAGCATTTAGAAAGTGAAACAACACTCCATTCACTTCGCACAGTGAATTGAAGTGTTGGAACAGACTGCTTCTGTTTCAGAGAAACGCATGTGAATTTCTATTGAATGCTTGTAAGTAGCTTAAGGCACTTTCAAAGGAAAGTGATTTTCTCTGAAAGGACAGCATTTAGAAAGTGAAGGAACACTCCATTCACTTCGCAAGGTGAATTGAAGTGTTGGAACAGACTGCTTCTTTTTCAGAGAAACGCATGTGAATTTCTGTGGAATGCTTGAAAGTAGCTTAAGGCACTTTCAGAGCAAAGTGATTTTCTCTGAAAGGACAGCATTTAGAAAGTGAAGCAACACTCCATGCACTTCGCCTAGTGAATTGAAATGTTGGAACACACTGCTTCTCTTTCAGAGAAACAGATATGAGTTTTTTGTGAATGCTTGTAAGTAGCTTAAGGCACTTTCAAAGGAAAGTGATTTTCTCTGAAAGGACAGCATTTAGAAAGTGAAGCAACACTCCATTCACTTCGCACAGTGAATTGAAGTGTTGGAACAGACTGCTTCTCTTTCAGAGAAACGCATGTGAATTTCTATTGAATGCTTGTAAGTAGCTTAAGGCACTTTCAAAGGAAAGTGATTTTCTCTGAAAGGACAGCATTTAGAAAGTGAAGCAACACTCCATTCACTTCGCACAGTGAATTGAAGTGTTGGAACAGACTGCTTCTCTTTCAGTGAAACGCATGTGAATTTCTGTTGAATGCTTGTAAGTAGCTTAAGGCACTTTCAAAGAAAAGTGATTTTCTCTGAAAGGACAGCATTTAGAAAGTGAAGCAACACTCCATTCACTTCGCACAGTGAATTGAAGTGTTGGAACAAACAGCTTCTCTTTCATAGAAACACATTTGAGTTTCCTGTGAATGTGTGTAAGTAGCTTAAGGCACTTTCAAAGGAAAGTGATTTTCTCTGAAAGGACAGCATGTAGAAAGTGAAGCAACACTCCATTCACTTCGCCCAGTGAATTGAAATGTTGGAACACACTGCTTCTCTTTCAGAGAAACGGATGTGAGTTTCTTCTGAATGCTTGTAAGTAGCTTAAGGCACTTTCAAAGGAAAGTGATTTTCTCTGAATGGACAGCATTTAGAAACGGAAGCAACACTCCATTCACTACGCACAGTGAATTGAAGTGTTGGAACAGACTGCTTCCCTTTCAGAAAAATGCATGTGAGTTTCTTGTGAATGCTTGTAAGTAGCTTAAGGCACTTTCAAAGGAAAGTGATTTTCTCTGAAAGGACAGAATTTAGAAAGTGAAGGAACACTCCATTCACTTCGCACAGTGAATTGAAGTGTTGGAACATACTGCTTCTTTTTCAGAGAAACGCATGTGAATTTCTGTGGAATGCTTGAAAGTAGCTTAAGACAATTTCAGAGGAAAGTGATTTTCTCTGAAAGGACAGCATTGAGAAAGTGAAGCAACACTCCATTCACTACGCACAGTGAATTCAAGTGTTGGAACAGACAGCTTCTCTTTCATAGAACCACATTTGATATTCCTGTGAATGCTTGTAAGTAGCTTAAGGCACTTTCAAAGAAAGTGATTTTCTCTGAAAGGACAGCATGTAGAAAGTGAAGCAACACTCCATTCACTTCGCCTAGTGAATATAAATGTTGGAACACACTGCTTCTCTTTCAGAGAAACGGATGTGAGTTTCTTCTGAATGCTTGTAAGTAGCTTAAGGCACTTTCAAAGGAAAGTGATTTTCTCTGAAAGGACAGCATTTAGAAAGTGAAGCAACACTCCATTCACTTCGCACAGTGAATTGAAGTGTTGGAACAGACTGCTTCTCTTTCAGAGAAACGCATGTGAATTTCTATTGAATGCTTGTAAGTAGCTTAAGGCACTTTCAAAGGAAAGTGATTTTCTCTGAAAGGACAGCATTTTGAAAGTGAAGCAACACTCCATTCACTTCACACAGTGAATTGAAGTGTTGGAACAGACTGCTTCTCTTTCAGAGAAACAGATATGAGGTTTTTGTGAATGCTTGTAAGTAGCTTAAGGCACTTTCAAAGGAAAGTGATTTTCTCTGAAAGGACAGCATTTAGAAAGTGAAGCAGCACTCCATTCACTACGCACAGTGAATTGAAGTGTTGGAACAGACTGCTTCTCTTTCAGAAAAATGCATGTGAGTTTCTTGTGAATGCTTGTAAGCAGCTTAAGGCACTTTCAAAAAAAAGTGATTTTCTCTGAAAGGACAGCATTTAGAAAGTGAAGCAGCACTCCATTCACTACGCACAGTGAATTGAAGTGTTGGAACAGACTACTTCTCTTTCAGAGAAACAGATATGAGATTTTTGTGAATGCTTGTAAGTAGCTTAAGGCACTTTCAAAGGAAAGTGATTTTCTCTGAAAGGACAGCATTTAGAAAGTGAAGCAACACTCCATTCACTTCGCACAGTGAATTGAAGTGTTGGAACAGACAGCTTCTCTTTCATAGAAACGCATTTGAGTTTCCTGTGAATGTGTGTAAGTAGCTAAGGCACTTTCAAAGGAAAGTGATTTTCTCTGAAAGGACAGCATTTAGAAAGTGAAGCAACACTCCATTCACTTCGCCCAGTGAATTGATATGTTGGAACACACTGCTTCTCTTTCAGAGAAACGGATGTGAGTTTCTTCTGAATGCTTGTAAGTAGCTTAAGGCACTTTCAAAGCAAAGTGATTTTCTCTAAAAGGAGAGCATATAGAAAGTGAAGCAACACTCCATTCACTTCGCACAGTGAATTGAAGTGTTGGAACAAACTGCTTCTCTTTCAGAAAAATGCATGTGAGTTTCTTGTGAATGCTTGTAAGTAGCTTAAGGCACTTTCAAAGGAAAGTGATGTTCTCTGAAAGGACAGCATTTAGAAAGTGAAGCAACACTCCATTCACTTCGTACAATGAATTGAAGTGTTGGAATAGACTGCTTCTCTTTCAGAGAAACGCATGTGAATTTCTATTGAATGCTTGTAAGTAGCTTAAGGCACTTTCAAAGGAAAGTGATTTTCTCTGAAAGGACAGCATTTAGAAACTGAAGCAACACTCCATTCACTACGCACAGTGAATTGAAGTGTTGGAACAGACTGCTTCCCTTTCAGAAAAATGCATGTGAATTTCTTGTGAATGCTTGTAAGTAGCTTAAGGCACTTTCAAAGGAAAGTGATTTTTCTCTGAAAGGACAGCATTTAGAAAGTGAAGGAACACTCCATTCACTTCGCACAGTGAATTGAAGTGTTGGAACATACTGCTTCTTTTTCAGAGAAACGCATGTGAATTTCTGTGGAATGCTTGAAAGTAGCTTAAGACACTTTCAGAGGAAAGTGATTTTCTCTGAAAGGACAGCATTGAGAAAGTGAAGCAACACTCCATTCACTACGCACAGTGAATTCAAGTGTTGGAACAGACAGCTTCTCTTTCATAGAACCACATTTGATATTCCTGTGAATGTGTGTAAGTAGCTTAAGGCACTTTCAAAGGAAAGTGATTTTCTCTGAAAGGACAGCATGTAGAAAGTGAAGCAACACTCCATTCACTTCGCCCAGTGAATTGAAATGTTGGAACACACTGCTTCTCTTTCAGAGAAACGGATGTGAGTTTCTTCTGAATGCTTGTAAGTAGCTTAAGGCACTTTCAAAGCAAAGTGATTTTCTCTAAAAGGAGAGCATATAGAAAGTGAAGCAACACTCCATTCACTTCGCACAGTGAATTGAAGTGTTGGAACAAACTGCTTCTCTTTCAGAAAAATGTGTGTGAGTTTCTTGTGAATGCTTGTAAGTAGCTTAAGGCACTTTCAAAGGAAAGTGATTTTCTCTGAAAGGACAGCATTTAGAAAGTGAAGCAACACTCCATTCACTTCGCACAGTGAATTGAAGTGTTGGAACAGACTGCTTCTCTTTCAGAGAAACGCATGTGAATTTCTATTGAATGCTTGTAAGTAGCTTAAGGCACTTTCAAAGGAAAGTGATTTTCTCTGAATGGACAGCATTTAGAAACGGAAGCAACACTCCATTCACTACGCACAGTGAATTGAAGTGTTGGAACAGACTGCTTCCCTTTCAGAAAAATGCATGTGAGTTTCTTGTGAATGCTTGTAAGTAGCTTAAGGCACTTTCAAAGGAAAGTGATTTTCTCTGAAAGGACAGCATTTAGAAAGTGAAGGAACACTCCATTCACTTCGCACAGTGAATTGAAGTGTTGGAACATACTGCTTCTTTTTCAGAGAAACGCATGTGAATTTCTGTGGAATGCTTGAAAGTAGCTTAAGACAATTTCAGAGGAAAGTGATTTTCTCTGAAAGGACAGCATTGAGAAAGTGAAGCAACACTCCATTCACTACGCACAGTGAATTCAAGTGTTGGAACAGACAGCTTCTCTTTCATAGAACCACATTTGATATTCCTGTGAATGCTTGTAAGTAGCTTAAGGCACTTTCAAAGAAAGTGATATTCTCTGAAAGGACAGCATTTAGAAAGTGAAGCAACACTCCATTCACTTCGCCTAGTGAATATAAATATTGGAACACACTGCTTCTCTTTCAGAGAAACGGATGTGAGTTTCTTCTGAATGCTTGTAAGTAGCTTAAGGCACTTTCAAAGCAAAGTGATTTTCTGTAAAAGAAGAGCATATAGAAAGTGAAGCAACACTCCATTCACTTCGCACAGTGAATTGAAGTGTTGGAACAAACTGCTTCTCTTTCAGAAAAATGTGTGTGAGTTTCTTGTGAATGCTTGTAAGTAGCTTAAGGCACTTTCAAAGGAAAGTGATTTTCTCTGAAAGGACAGCATTTAGAAAGTGAAGCAACACTCCATTCACTTCGCACAGTGAATTGAAGTGTTGGAACAGACTGCTTCTCTTTCAGAGAAACGCATGTGAATTTCTATTGAATGCTTGTAAGTAGCTTAAGGCACTGTCAAAGGAAAGTGATTTTTTCTGAAAGGACAGCATTTAGAAAGTGAAGCAACACTCCATTCACTACGCACAGTGAATTGAAGTGTTGGAACAGACTGATTCCGTTTCAGAAAAATGCATGTGAGTTTCTTGTGAATGCCTGTAAGTAGCTTAATGCACTTTCAAAGGAAAGTGATTTTCTCTGAAAGGACAGCATTTAGAAAGTGAAGCAACACTCCATTCACTTCGCACAGTGAATTGAAGTGTTGGAACAGACTGCTTCTCATTCAGAGAAACGCATGTGAATTTCTGTGGAATGCTTGTAAGTAGCTTAAGGCACTTTCAAAGGAAAGTGATTTTCTCTGAAAGGACAGCATTTAGAAAGTGAAACAACACTCTATTCACTTCGCACAGTGAATTGAAGTATTGGAACAGACTACTTCTCTTTCAGAGAAACAGATATGAGTTTTTTGTGAATGCTTGTAAGTAGCTAAAGGCACTTTCAAAGGAAAGTGATTTTCTCTGAAAGGACAGCATTTAGAAAGTGAAGCAACACTCCATTCACTTCGCACAGTGAATTGAAGTGTTGGAACAGACTGCTTCTCTTTCAGAGAAACGCATGTGAATTTCTATTGAATGCTTGTAAGTAGCTAAGGCACTTTCAAAGGAAAGTGATTTTCTCTGAAAGGACAGCATTTAGAAAGTGAAGCAACACTCCATTCACTTTGCACAGTGAATTGAAGTGTTGGAACAGACTGCTTCTCTTTCAGTGAAATGCATGTGAATTTCTGTTGAATGCTTGTAAGTAGCTTAAGGCACTTTCAAAGGAAAGTGATTTTCTCTGAAAGGACAGCATTTAGAAAGTGAAGCAACACTCCATTCACTTCGCACAGTGAATTGAAGTGTTGGAACAAACTGCTTCTCTTTCAGAAAAATGAGTGTGAGTTTCTTGTGAATGCTTGTAAGTAGCTTAAGGCACTTTCAAAGAAAGTGATTTTCTCTGAAAGGACAGCATTTAGAAAGTGAAGCAACACTCCATTCACTTCGCACAGTGAATTGAAGTGTTGGAACAGACTGCTTCTCTTTCAGAGAAACGCATGTGAATTTCTGTGGAATGCTTGTAATTAGCTGAAGGCACATTCAAAGGAAAGTGATTTTCTCTGAAAGGACAGCATTTAGAAAGTGGAACAACACTCCATTCACTTCGCACAGTGAATTGAAGTGTTGGAACAGACTACTTCTCTTTCAGAGAAACAGATATGAGGTTTTTGTGAATGCTTGTAAGTAGCTTAATGCACTTTCAAAGGAAAGTGATTTTCTCTGAAAGGACAGCATTTAGAAAGTGAAGCAACACTCCATTCACTTCGCACAGTGAATTGAAGTGTTGGAACAGACTGCTTCTCTTTCAGAGAAACGCATGTGAATTTCTATTGAATGCTTTTAAGTAGCTTAAGGAACTTTCAAAGGAAAGTGATTTTCTCTGAAATGACAGCATTTAGAAAGTGAAGCAACACTCCATTCACTTCGCACAGTGAATTGAAGTGTTGGAACAGACTACTTCTCTTTCAGAGAAACAGATATGAGGTTTTTGTGAATGCTTGTAAGTAGCTTAAGGCACTTTCAAAGGAAAGTGATTTTCTCTGAAAGGACAGCATTTAGAAAGTGAAGCAGCACTCCATTCACTACGCACAGTGAATTGAAGTGTTGGAACAGACTGCTTCTCTTTCAGAAAAATGCATGTGAGTTTCTTGTGAATGCTTGTAAGCAGCTTAAGGCACTTTCAAAGAAAAGTGATTTTCTCTGAAAGGACAGCATTTAGAAAGTGAAGCAGCACTCCATTCACTACGCACAGTGAACTGAAGTGTTGGAACAGACTACTTCTCTTTCAGAGAAACAGATATGAGATTTTTGTGAATGCTTGTAAGTAGCTTAAGGCACTTTCAAAGGAAAGTGATTTTCTCTGAAAGGACAGCATTTAGAAAGTGAAGCAACACTCCATTCACTTCGCACAGTGAATTGAAGTGTTGGAACAGACAGCTTCTCTTTCATAGAAACGCATTTGAGTTTCCTGTGAATATGTGTAAGTAGCTTAAGGCACTTTCAAAGGAAAGTGATTTTCTCTGAAAGGACAGCATTTAGAAAGTGAAGCAACACTCCATTCACTTCGCCCAGTGAATTGATATGTTGGAACACACTGCTTCTCTTTCAGAGAAACGGATGTGAGTTTCTTCTGAATGCTTGTAAGTAGCTTAAGGCACTTTCAAAGCAAAGTGATTTTCTCTAAAAGGAGAGCATATAGAAAGTGAAGCAACACTCCATTCACTTCGCACAGTGAATTGAAGTGTTGGAACAAACTGCTTCTCTTTCAGAAAAATGCATGTGAGTTTCTTGTGAATGCTTGTAAGTAGCTTAAGGCACTTTCAAAGGAAAGTGATTTTCTCTGAAAGGACAGCATTTAGAAAGTGAAGCAACACTCCATTCACTTCGCACAATGAATTGAAGTGTTGGAATAGACTGCTTCTCTTTCAGAGAAACGCATGTGAATTTCTATTGAATGCTTGTAAGTAGCTTAAGGCACTTTCAAAGGAAAGTGATTTTCTCTGAAAGGACAGCATTTAGAAACTGAAGCAACACTCCATTCACTACGCACAGTGAATTGAAGTGTTGGAACAGACTGCTTCCCTTTCAGAAAAATGCATGTGAATTTCTTGTGAATGCTTGTAAGTAGCTTAAGGCACTTTCAAAGGAAAGTGATTTTCTCTGAAAGGACAGCATTTAGAAAGTGAAGGAACACTCCATTCACTTCGCACAGTGAATTGAAGTGTTGGAACATACTGCTTCTTTTTCAGAGAAACGCATGTGAATTTCTGTGGAATGCTTGAAAGTAGCTTAAGACACTTTCAGAGGAAAGTGATTTTCTCTGAAAGGACAGCATTGAGAAAGTGAAGCAACACTCCATTCACTACGCACAGTGAATTCAAGTGTTGGAACAGACAGCTTCTCTTTCATAGAACCACATTTGATATTCCTGTGAATGCTTGTAAGTAGCTTAAGGCACTTTCAAAGAAAGTGATTTTCTCTGAAAGGACAGCATTTAGAAAGTGAAGCAACACTCCATTCACTTCGCCTAGTGAATAGAAATGTTGGAACACACTGCTTCTCTTTCAGAGAAACGGATGTGAGTTTCTTCTGAATGCTTGTAAGTAGCTTAAGTCACTTTCAAAGCAAAGTGATTTTCTCTAAAAGGAGAGCATATAGAAAGTGAAGCAACACTCCATTCACTTCGCACAGTGAATTGAAGTGTTGGAACAAACTGCTTCTCTTTCAGAAAAATGTGTGTGAGTTTCTTGTGAATGCTTGTAAGTAGCTTAAGGCACTTTCAAAGGAAAGTGATTTTCTCTGAAAGGACAGCATTTAGAAAGTGAAGCAACACTCCATTCACTTCGCACAGTGAATTGAAGTGTTGGAACAGACTGCTTCTCTTTCAGAGAAACGCATGTGAATTTCTATTGAATGCCTGTAAGTAGCTTAAGGCACTGTCAAAGGAAAGTGATTTTTTCTGAAAGGACAGCATTTAGAAAGTGAAGCAACACTCCATTCACTACGCACAGTGAATTGAAGTGTTGGAACAGACTGCTTCCCTTTCAGAAAAATGCATGTGAGTTTCTTGTGAATGCCTGTAAGTAGCTTAATGCACTTTCAAAGGAAACGATTTTCTCTGAAAGGACAGCATTTAGAAAGTGAAGCAACACTCCATTCACTTCGCACAGTGAATTGAAGTGTTGGAACAGACTGCTTCTCATTCAGAGAAACGCATGTGAATTTCTGTGGAATGCTTGTAAGTAGCTTAAGGCACTTTCAAAGGAAAGTGATTTTCTCTGAAAGGACAGCATTTAGAAAGTGAAACAACACTCCATTCACTTCGCACAGTGAATTGAAGTGTTGGAACAGACTACTTCTCTTTCAGAGAAACAGATATGAGTTTTTTGTGAATGCTTGTAAGTAGCTAAAGGCACTTTCAAAGGAAAGTGATTTTCTCTGAAAGGACAGCATTTAGAAAGTGAAGCAACACTCCATTCACTTCGCACAGTGAATTGAAGTGTTGGAACAGACTGCTTCTCTTTCAGAGAAACGCATGTGAATTTCTATTGAATGCTTGTAAGTAGCTTAAGGCACTTTCAAAGGAAAGTGATTTTCTCTGAAAGGACAGCATTTAGAAAGTGAAGCAACATTCCATTCACTTCGCACAGTGAATTGAACTGTTGGAACAGACTGCTTCTCTTTCAGTGAAATGCATGTGAATTTCTGTTGAATGCTTGTAAGTAGCTTAAGGCACTTTCAAAGGAAAGTGATTTTCTCTGAAAGGACAGCATTTAGAAAGTGAAGCAACACTCCATTCACTTCGCACAGTGAATTGAAGTGTTGGAACAAACTGCTTCTCTTTCAGAAAAATGCGTGTGAGTTTCTTGTGAATGCTTGTAAGTAGCTTAAGGCACTTTCAAAGGAAAGTGATTTTCTCTGAAAGGACAGCATTTAGAAAGTGAAGCAACACTCCATTCACTTCGCACAGTGAATTGAAGTGTTGGAACAGACTGCTTCTCTTTCAGAGAAACGCATGTGAATTTCTATTGAATGCTTGTAAGTAGCTTAAGGCACTTTCAAAGGAAAGTGATTTTCTCTGAAAGGACAGCATTTAGAAAGTGAAACAACACTCCATTCACTACGCACAGTGAATTGAAGTGTTGGAACAGACTGCTTCTCTTTCAGAAAAATGCATGTGAGTTTCTTGTGAATGCTTGTAAGTAGCTTAAGGCACTTTCAAAGAAAGTGATTTTCTCTGAAAGGACAGCATTTAGAAAGTGAAGCAACACTCCATTCACTTCGCACAGTGAATTGAAGTGTTGGAACAGACTGCTTCTCTTTCAGAGAAACGCATGTGAATTTCTGTGGAATGCTTGTAATTAGCTGAAGGCACATTCAAAGGAAAGTGATTTTCTCTGAAAGGACAGCATTTAGAAAGTGAAACAACACTCCATTCACTTCGCACAGTGAATTGAAGTGTTGGAACAGACTACTTCTCTTTCAGAGAAACAGATATGAGGTTTTTGTGAATGCTTGTAAGTAGCTTAAGGCACTTTCAAAGGAAAGTGATTTTCTCTGAAAGGACAGCATTTAGAAAGTGAAGCAACACTCCATTCACTTCGCACAGTGAATTGAAGTCTTGGAACAGACTGCTTCTCTTTCAGAGAAACGCATGTGAATTTCTATTGAATGCTTTTAAGTAGCTTAAGGAACTTTCAAAGGAAAGTGATTTTCTCTGAAATGACACCATTTAGAAAGTGAAGCAACACTCCATTCACTTCGCACAGTGAATTGAAGTGTTGGAACAGACTGATTCTCTTTCAGTGAAATGCATGTGAATTTCTGTTGAATGCTTGTAAGTAGCTTAAGGCACTTTCAAAGGAAAGTGATTTTCTCTGAAAGGACAGCATTTA
Source organism: Myodes glareolus (assembly GCF_982192425.1). Lineage (NCBI taxonomy): Eukaryota > Metazoa > Chordata > Mammalia > Rodentia > Cricetidae > Myodes > Myodes glareolus. The sequence continues at coordinate 609,203 of NW_028263240.1, forward strand.
GAAAGTGAAGCAACACTCCATTCACTTCGCACAGTGAATTGAAGTGTTGGAACAGACTACTTCTCTTTCAGAGAAACAGATATGAGGTTTTTGTGAATGCTTGTAAGTAGCTTAAGGCACTTTCAAAGGAAAGTGATTTTCTCTGAAAGGACAGCATTTAGAAAGTGAAGCAACACTCCATTCACTTCGCACAGTGAATTGAAGTCTTTGAACAGACTGCTTCTCTTTCAGAGAAACGCATGTGAATTTCTATTGAATGCTTTTAAGTAGCTTAAGGAACTTTCAAAGGAAAGTGATTTTCTCTGAAATGACACCATTTAGAAAGTGAAGCAACACTCCATTCACTTCGCACAGTGAATTGAAGTGTTGGAACAGACTGATTCTCTTTCAGTGAAATGCATGTGAATTTCTGTTGAATGCTTGTAAGTAGCTTAAGGCACTTTCAAAGGAAAGTGATTTTCTCTGAAAGGACAGCATTTAGAAAGTGAAGCAACATTCCATTCACTTCGCACAGTGAATTGAACTGTTGGAACAGACTGCTTCTCTTTCAGTGAAATGCATGTGAATTTCTGTTGAATGCTTGTAAGTAGCTTAAGGCACTTTCAAAGGAAAGTGATTTTCTCTGAAAGGACAGCATTTAGAAAGTGAAGCAACACTCCATTCACTTCGCACAGTGAATTGAAGTGTTGGAACAAACTGCTTCTCTTTCAGAAAAATGCGTGTGAGTTTCTTGTGAATGCTTGTAAGTAGCTTAAGGCACTTTCAAAGGAAAGTGATTTTCTCTGAAAGGACAGCATTTAGAAAGTGAAGCAACACTCCATTCACTTCGCACAGTGAATTGAAGTGTTGGAACAGACTGCTTCTCTTTCAGAGAAACGCATGTGAATTTCTATTGAATGCTTGTAAGTAGCTTAAGGCACTTTCAAAGGAAAGTGATTTTCTCTGAAAGGACAGCATTTAGAAAGTGAAACAACACTCCATTCACTACGCACAGTGAATTGAAGTGTTGGAACAGACTGCTTCTCTTTCAGAAAAATGCATGTGAGTTTCTTGTGAATGCTTGTAAGTAGCTTAAGGCACTTTCAAAGAAAGTGATTTTCTCTGAAAGGACAGCATTTAGAAAGTGAAGCAACACTCCATTCACTTCGCACAGTGAATTGAAGTGTTGGAACAGACTGCTTCTCTTTCAGAGAAACGCATGTGAATTTCTGTGGAATGCTTGTAATTAGCTGAAGGCACATTCAAAGGAAAGTGATTTTCTCTGAAAGGACAGCATTTAGAAAGTGAAACAACACTCCATTCACTTCGCACAGTGAATTGAAGTGTTGGAACAGACTACTTCTCTTTCAGAGAAACAGATATGAGGTTTTTGTGAATGCTTGTAAGTAGCTTAAGGCACTTTCAAAGGAAAGTGATTTTCTCTGAAAGGACAGCATTTAGAAAGTGAAGCAACACTCCATTCACTTCGCACAGTGAATTGAAGTCTTGGAACAGACTGCTTCTCTTTCAGAGAAACGCATGTGAATTTCTATTGAATGCTTTTAAGTAGCTTAAGGAACTTTCAAAGGAAAGTGATTTTCTCTGAAATGACACCATTTAGAAAGTGAAGCAACACTCCATTCACTTCGCACAGTGAATTGAAGTGTTGGAACAGACTGATTCTCTTTCAGTGAAATGCATGTGAATTTCTGTTGAATGCTTGTAAGTAGCTTAAGGCACTTTCAAAGGAAAGTGATTTTCTCTGAAAGGACAGCATTTAGAAAGTGAAGCAACACTCCATTCACTTCGCACAGTGAATTGAAGTGTTGGAACAGACTACTTCTCTTTCAGAGAAACAGATATGAGGTTTTTGTGAATGCTTGTAAGTAGCTTAAGGCACTTTCAAAGGAAAGTGATTTTCTCTGAAAGGACAGCATTTAGAAAGTGAAGCAACACTCCATTCACTTCGCACAGTGAATTGAAGTCTTGGAACAGACTGCTTCTCTTTCAGAGAAACGCATGTGAATTTCTATTGAATGCTTTTAAGTAGCTTAAGGAACTTTCAAAGGAAAGTGATTTTCTCTGAAATGACACCATTTAGAAAGTGAAGCAACACTCCATTCACTTCGCACAGTGAATTGAAGTGTTGGAACAGACTGATTCTCTTTCAGTGAAATGCATGTGAATTTCTGTTGAATGCTTGTAAGTAGCTTAAGGCACTTTCAAAGGAAAGTGATTTTCTCTGAAAGGACAGCATTTAGAAAGTGAAGCAACACTCCATTCACTTCGCACAGTGAATTGAAGTGTTGGAACAGACTGCTTCTCTTTCAGTGAAACACATGTGAATTTCTGTTGAATGCTTGTAAGTAGCTTAAGGCATTTTCAAAGGAAAGTGATTTTCTCTGAAAGGACAGCATTTAGAAAGTGAAGCAACACTCCATTCACTACGCACAGTGAATTGAAGTGTTGGAACAGACTGCTTCTCTTTCAGAAAAATGCATGTGAGTTTCTTGTGAATGCTTGTAAGTAGCTTAAGGCACTTTCAAAGGAAAGTGATTTTCTCTGAAAGGACAGCATTTAGAAAGTGAAGCAACACTCCATTCACTTCGCAGAGTGAATTGAAGTGTTGGAACAGACTGCTTCTCATTCAGTGAAACGCATGTGAATTTCTGTTGAATGCTTGTAAGTAGCTTAAGGCACTTTCAAAGGAAAGTGATTTTCTCTGAAAGGACAGCATTTAGAAAGTGAAGCAACACTCCATTCACTTCGCACAGTGAATTGAAGTGTTGGAACAGACAGTTTCTCTTACATAGAAACGCATTTGAGTTTCCTGTGAATGTGTGTAAGTAGCTTAAGGCACTTTCAAAGGAAAGTGATTTTCTCTGTAAGGACAGCATTTAGAAAGTGAATCAACACTCCATTCACTTCGCCCAGTGAATTGATATGTTGGAACACACTGCTTCTCTTTCAGAGAAACGGATGTGAGTTTCTTCTGAATGCTTGTAAGTAGCTTTAGGCACTTTCAAAGCAAAGTGATTTTCTCTAAAAGGACAGCATTTAGAAAGTGAAGCAACACTCCATTCACTACGCACAGTGAATTGAAGTGTTGGAACAGACTGCTTCTCTTTCAGAAAAATGCATGTGAGTTTCTTGTGAATGCTTGTAAGTAGCTTAAGGCACTTTCAAAGGAAAGTGATTTTCTCTGAAAGGACAGCATTTAGAAAGTGAAGCAACACTCCATTCACTTCGCAGAGTGAATTGAAGTGTTGGAACAGACTGCTTCTCATTCAGTGAAACGCATGTGAATTTCTGTTGAATGCTTGTAAGTAGCTTAAGGCACTTTCAAAGGAAAGTGATTTTCTCTGAAAGGACAGCATTTAGAAAGTGAAGCAACACTCCATTCACTTCGCACAGTGAATTGAAGTGTTGGAACAGACAGTTTCTCTTACATAGAAACGCATTTGAGTTTCCTGTGAATGTGTGTAAGTAGCTTAAGGCACTTTCAAAGGAAAGTGATTTTCTCTGTAAGGACAGCATTTAGAAAGTGAATCAACACTCCATTCACTTCGCCCAGTGAATTGATATGTTGGAACACACTGCTTCTCTTTCAGAGAAACGGATGTGAGTTTCTTCTGAATGCTTGTAAGTAGCTTTAGGCACTTTCAAAGCAAAGTGATTTTCTCTAAAAGGAGAGCATATAGAAAGTGAAGCAACACTCCATTCACTTCGCACAGTGAATTGAAGTCTTGGAACAGACTGCTTCTCTTTCAGAGAAACGCATGTGAATTTCTATTGAATGCTTTTAAGTAGCTTAAGGAACTTTCAAAGGAAAGTGATTTTCTCTGAAATGACACCATTTAGAAAGTGAAGCAACACTCCATTCACTTCGCACAGTGAATTGAAGTGTTGGAACAGACTGATTCTCTTTCAGTGAAATGCATGTGAATTTCTGTTGAATGCTTGTAAGTAGCTTAAGGCACTTTCAAAGGAAAGTGATTTTCTCTGAAAGGACAGCATTTAGAAAGTGAAGCAACACTCCATTCACTTCGCACAGTGAATTGAAGTGTTGGAACAGACTACTTCTCTTTCAGAGAAACAGATATGAGGTTTTTGTGAATGCTTGTAAGTAGCTTAAGGCACTTTCAAAGGAAAGTGATTTTCTCTGAAAGGACAGCATTTAGAAAGTGAAGCAACACTCCATTCACTTCGCACAGTGAATTGAAGTCTTGGAACAGACTGCTTCTCTTTCAGAGAAACGCATGTGAATTTCTATTGAATGCTTTTAAGTAGCTTAAGGAACTTTCAAAGGAAAGTGATTTTCTCTGAAATGACACCATTTAGAAAGTGAAGCAACACTCCATTCACTTCGCACAGTGAATTGAAGTGTTGGAACAGACTGATTCTCTTTCAGTGAAATGCATGTGAATTTCTGTTGAATGCTTGTAAGTAGCTTAAGGCACTTTCAAAGGAAAGTGATTTTCTCTGAAAGGACAGCATTTAGAAAGTGAAGCAACACTCCATTCACTTCGCACAGTGAATTGAAGTGTTGGAACAGACTGCTTCTCTTTCAGTGAAACACATGTGAATTTCTGTTGAATGCTTGTAAGTAGCTTAAGGCATTTTCAAAGGAAAGTGATTTTCTCTGAAAGGACAGCATTTAGAAAGTGAAGCAACACTCCATTCACTACGCACAGTGAATTGAAGTGTTGGAACAGACTGCTTCTCTTTCAGAAAAATGCATGTGAGTTTCTTGTGAATGCTTGTAAGTAGCTTAAGGCACTTTCAAAGGAAAGTGATTTTCTCTGAAAGGACAGCATTTAGAAAGTGAAGCAACACTCCATTCACTTCGCAGAGTGAATTGAAGTGTTGGAACAGACTGCTTCTCATTCAGTGAAACGCATGTGAATTTCTGTTGAATGCTTGTAAGTAGCTTAAGGCACTTTCAAAGGAAAGTGATTTTCTCTGAAAGGACAGCATTTAGAAAGTGAAGCAACACTCCATTCACTTCGCACAGTGAATTGAAGTGTTGGAACAGACAGTTTCTCTTACATAGAAACGCATTTGAGTTTCCTGTGAATGTGTGTAAGTAGCTTAAGGCACTTTCAAAGGAAAGTGATTTTCTCTGTAAGGACAGCATTTAGAAAGTGAATCAACACTCCATTCACTTCGCCCAGTGAATTGATATGTTGGAACACACTGCTTCTCTTTCAGAGAAACGGATGTGAGTTTCTTCTGAATGCTTGTAAGTAGCTTTAGGCACTTTCAAAGCAAAGTGATTTTCTCTAAAAGGAGAGCATATAGAAAGTGAAGCAACACTCCATTCACTTCGCACAGTGAATTGAAGTGTTGGAACAAACTGCTTCTCTTTCAGAAAAATGCATGTGAGTTTCTTGTGAATGCTTGTAAGTAGCTTAAGGCACTTTCAAAGGAAAGTGAATTTCTCTGAAAGGACAGCATTTAGAAAGTGAAGCAACACTCCATTCACTTCGCACAGTGAATTGAAGTGTTGGAACAGACTGCTTCTCTTTCAGAAAAATGCATGTGAGTTTCTTGTGAATGCTTGTAAGTTGCTTAAGGCACTTTCAAAGGAAAGTGATTTTCTCTGAAAGGACAGCATTTAGAAAGTGAAGCAACACTCCATTCACTTCGCACAGTGAATTGAAGTCTTGGAACAGACTGCTTCTCTTTCAGAGAAACGCATGTGAATTTCTATTGAATGCTTTTAAGTAGCTTAAGGAACTTTCAAAGGAAAGTGATTTTCTCTGAAATGACACCATTTAGAAAGTGAAGCAACACTCCATTCACTTCGCACAGTGAATTGAAGTGTTGGAACAGACTGATTCTCTTTCAGTGAAATGCATGTGAATTTCTGTTGAATGCTTGTAAGTAGCTTAAGGCACTTTCAAAGGAAAGTGATTTTCTCTGAAAGGACAGCATTTAGAAAGTGAAGCAACACTCCATTCACTTGGCACAGTGAATTGAAGTGTTGGAACAGACTGCTTCTCTTTCAGTGAAACACATGTGAATTTCTGTTGAATGCTTGTAAGTAGCTTAAGGCATTTTCAAAGGAAAGTGATTTTCTCTGAAAGGACAGCATTTAGAAAGTGAAGCAACACTCCATTCACTACGCACAGTGAATTGAAGTGTTGGAACAGACTGCTTCTCTTTCAGAAAAATGCATGTGAGTTTCTTGTGAATGCTTGTAAGTAGCTTAAGGCACTTTCAAAGGAAAGTGATTTTCTCTGAAAGGACAGCATTTAGAAAGTGAAGCAACACTCCATTCACTTCGCAGAGTGAATTGAAGTGTTGGAACAGACTGCTTCTCATTCAGTGAAACGCATGTGAATTTCTGTTGAATGCTTGTAAGTAGCTTAAGGCACTTTCAAAGGAAAGTGATTTTCTCTGAAAGGACAGCATTTAGAAAGTGAAGCAACACTCCATTCACTTCGCACAGTGAATTGAAGTGTTGGAACAGACAGTTTCTCTTACATAGAAACGCATTTGAGTTTCCTGTGAATGTGTGTAAGTAGCTTAAGGCACTTTCAAAGGAAAGTGATTTTCTCTGTAAGGACAGCATTTAGAAAGTGAATCAACACTCCATTCACTTCGCCCAGTGAATTGATATGTTGGAACACACTGCTTCTCTTTCAGAGAAACGGATGTGAGTTTCTTCTGAATGCTTGTAAGTAGCTTTAGGCACTTTCAAAGCAAAGTGATTTTCTCTAAAAGGAGAGCATATAGAAAGTGAAGCAACACTCCATTCACTTCGCACAGTGAATTGAAGTGTTGGAACAAACTGCTTCTCTTTCAGAAAAATGCATGTGAGTTTCTTGTGAATGCTTGTAAGTAGCTTAAGGCACTTTCAAAGGAAAGTGAATTTCTCTGAAAGGACAGCATTTAGAAAGTGAAGCAACACTCCATTCACTTCGCACAGTGAATTGAAGTGTTGGAACAGACTGCTTCTCTTTCAGAAAAATGCATGTGAGTTTCTTGTGAATGCTTGTAAGTTGCTTAAGGCACTTTCAAAGGAAAGTGATTTTCTCTGAAAGGACAGCATTTAGAAAGTGAAGCAACACTCCATTCACTTCGCACAGTGAATTGAAGTCTTGGAACAGACTGCTTCTCTTTCAGAGAAACGCATGTGAATTTCTATTGAATGCTTTTAAGTAGCTTAAGGAACTTTCAAAGGAAAGTGATTTTCTCTGAAATGACACCATTTAGAAAGTGAAGCAACACTCCATTCACTTCGCACAGTGAATTGAAGTGTTGGAACAGACTGATTCTCTTTCAGTGAAATGCATGTGAATTTCTGTTGAATGCTTGTAAGTAGCTTAAGGCACTTTCAAAGGAAAGTGATTTTCTCTGAAAGGACAGCATTTAGAAAGTGAAGCAACACTCCATTCACTTCGCACAGTGAATTGAAGTGTTGGAACAGACTGCTTCTCTTTCAGTGAAACACATGTGAATTTCTGTTGAATGCTTGTAAGTAGCTTAAGGCATTTTCAAAGGAAAGTGATTTTCTCTGAAAGGACAGCATTTAGAAAGTGAAGCAACACTCCATTCACTACGCACAGTGAATTGAAGTGTTGGAACAGACTGCTTCTCTTTCAGAAAAATGCATGTGAGTTTCTTGTGAATGCTTGTAAGTAGCTTAAGGCACTTTCAAAGGAAAGTGATTTTCTCTGAAAGGACAGCATTTAGAAAGTGAAGCAACACTCCATTCACTTCGCAGAGTGAATTGAAGTGTTGGAACAGACTGCTTCTCATTCAGTGAAACGCATGTGAATTTCTGTTGAATGCTTGTAAGTAGCTTAAGGCACTTTCAAAGGAAAGTGATTTTCTCTGAAAGGACAGCATTTAGAAAGTGAAGCAACACTCCATTCACTTCGCACAGTGAATTGAAGTGTTGGAACAGACAGTTTCTCTTACATAGAAACGCATTTGAGTTTCCTGTGAATGTGTGTAAGTAGCTTAAGGCACTTTCAAAGGAAAGTGATTTTCTCTGTAAGGACAGCATTTAGAAAGTGAATCAACACTCCATTCACTTCGCCCAGTGAATTGATATGTTGGAACACACTGCTTCTCTTTCAGAGAAACGGATGTGAGTTTCTTCTGAATGCTTGTAAGTAGCTTTAGGCACTTTCAAAGCAAAGTGATTTTCTCTAAAAGGAGAGCATATAGAAAGTGAAGCAACACTCCATTCACTTCGCACAGTGAATTGAAGTGTTGGAACAAACTGCTTCTCTTTCAGAAAAATGCATGTGAGTTTCTTGTGAATGCTTGTAAGTAGCTTAAGGCACTTTCAAAGGAAAGTGAATTTCTCTGAAAGGACAGCATTTAGAAAGTGAAGCAACACTCCATTCACTTCGCACAGTGAATTGAAGTGTTGGAACAGACTGCTTCTCTTTCAGAAAAATGCATGTGAGTTTCTTGTGAATGCTTGTAAGTTGCTTAAGGCACTTTCAAAGGAAAGTGATTTTCTCTGAAAGGACAGCATTTAGAAAGTGAAGCAACACTCCATTCACTTCGCACAGTGAATTGAAGTCTTGGAACAGACTGCTTCTCTTTCAGAGAAACGCATGTGAATTTCTATTGAATGCTTTTAAGTAGCTTAAGGAACTTTCAAAGGAAAGTGATTTTCTCTGAAATGACACCATTTAGAAAGTGAAGCAACACTCCATTCACTTCGCACAGTGAATTGAAGTGTTGGAACAGACTGATTCTCTTTCAGTGAAATGCATGTGAATTTCTGTTGAATGCTTGTAAGTAGCTTAAGGCACTTTCAAAGGAAAGTGATTTTCTCTGAAAGGACAGCATTTAGAAAGTGAAGCAACACTCCATTCACTTCGCACAGTGAATTGAAGTGTTGGAACAGACTGCTTCTCTTTCAGTGAAACACATGTGAATTTCTGTTGAATGCTTGTAAGTAGCTTAAGGCATTTTCAAAGGAAAGTGATTTTCTCTGAAAGGACAGCATTTAGAAAGTGAAGCAACACTCCATTCACTACGCACAGTGAATTGAAGTGTTGGAACAGACTGCTTCTCTTTCAGAAAAATGCATGTGAGTTTCTTGTGAATGCTTGTAAGTAGCTTAAGGCACTTTCAAAGGAAAGTGATTTTCTCTGAAAGGACAGCATTTAGAAAGTGAAGCAACACTCCATTCACTTCGCACAGTGAATTGAAGTGTTGGAACAGACTGCTTCTCTTTCAGTGAAACACATGTGAATTTCTGTTGAATGCTTGTAAGTAGCTTAAGGCATTTTCAAAGGAAAGTGATTTTCTCTGAAAGGACAGCATTTAGAAAGTGAAGCAACACTCCATTCACTACGCACAGTGAATTGAAGTGTTGGAACAGACTGCTTCTCTTTCAGAAAAATGCATGTGAGTTTCTTGTGAATGCTTGTAAGTAGCTTAAGGCACTTTCAAAGGAAAGTGATTTTCTCTGAAAGGACAGCATTTAGAAAGTGAAGCAACACTCCATTCACTTCGCAGAGTGAATTGAAGTGTTGGAACAGACTGCTTCTCATTCAGTGAAACGCATGTGAATTTCTGTTGAATGCTTGTAAGTAGCTTAAGGCACTTTCAAAGGAAAGTGATTTTCTCTGAAAGGACAGCATTTAGAAAGTGAAGCAACACTCCATTCACTTCGCACAGTGAATTGAAGTGTTGGAACAGACAGTTTCTCTTACATAGAAACGCATTTGAGTTTCCTGTGAATGTGTGTAAGTAGCTTAAGGCACTTTCAAAGGAAAGTGATTTTCTCTGTAAGGACAGCATTTAGAAAGTGAATCAACACTCCATTCACTTCGCCCAGTGAATTGATATGTTGGAACACACTGCTTCTCTTTCAGAGAAACGGATGTGAGTTTCTTCTGAATGCTTGTAAGTAGCTTTAGGCACTTTCAAAGCAAAGTGATTTTCTCTAAAAGGAGAGCATATAGAAAGTGAAGCAACACTCCATTCACTTCGCACAGTGAATTGAAGTGTTGGAACAAACTGCTTCTCTTTCAGAAAAATGCATGTGAGTTTCTTGTGAATGCTTGTAAGTAGCTTAAGGCACTTTCAAAGGAAAGTGAATTTCTCTGAAAGGACAGCATTTAGAAAGTGAAGCAACACTCCATTCACTTCGCACAGTGAATTGAAGTGTTGGAACAGACTGCTTCTCTTTCAGAAAAATGCATGTGAGTTTCTTGTGAATGCTTGTAAGTTGCTTAAGGCACTTTCAAAGGAAAGTGATTTTCTCTGAAAGGACAGCATTTAGAAAGTGAAGCAACACTCCATTCACTTCGCACAGTGAATTGAAGTCTTGGAACAGACTGCTTCTCTTTCAGAGAAACGCATGTGAATTTCTATTGAATGCTTTTAAGTAGCTTAAGGAACTTTCAAAGGAAAGTGATTTTCTCTGAAATGACACCATTTAGAAAGTGAAGCAACACTCCATTCACTTCGCACAGTGAATTGAAGTGTTGGAACAGACTGATTCTCTTTCAGTGAAATGCATGTGAATTTCTGTTGAATGCTTGTAAGTAGCTTAAGGCACTTTCAAAGGAAAGTGATTTTCTCTGAAAGGACAGCATTTAGAAAGTGAAGCAACACTCCATTCACTTGGCACAGTGAATTGAAGTGTTGGAACAGACTGCTTCTCTTTCAGTGAAACACATGTGAATTTCTGTTGAATGCTTGTAAGTAGCTTAAGGCATTTTCAAAGGAAAGTGATTTTCTCTGAAAGGACAGCATTTAGAAAGTGAAGCAACACTCCATTCACTACGCACAGTGAATTGAAGTGTTGGAACAGACTGCTTCTCTTTCAGAAAAATGCATGTGAGTTTCTTGTGAATGCTTGTAAGTAGCTTAAGGCACTTTCAAAGGAAAGTGATTTTCTCTGAAAGGACAGCATTTAGAAAGTGAAGCAACACTCCATTCACTTCGCAGAGTGAATTGAAGTGTTGGAACAGACTGCTTCTCATTCAGTGAAACGCATGTGAATTTCTGTTGAATGCTTGTAAGTAGCTTAAGGCACTTTCAAAGGAAAGTGATTTTCTCTGAAAGGACAGCATTTAGAAAGTGAAGCAACACTCCATTCACTTCGCACAGTGAATTGAAGTGTTGGAACAGACAGTTTCTCTTACATAGAAACGCATTTGAGTTTCCTGTGAATGTGTGTAAGTAGCTTAAGGCACTTTCAAAGGAAAGTGATTTTCTCTGTAAGGACAGCATTTAGAAAGTGAATCAACACTCCATTCACTTCGCCCAGTGAATTGATATGTTGGAACACACTGCTTCTCTTTCAGAGAAACGGATGTGAGTTTCTTCTGAATGCTTGTAAGTAGCTTTAGGCACTTTCAAAGCAAAGTGATTTTCTCTAAAAGGAGAGCATATAGAAAGTGAAGCAACACTCCATTCACTTCGCACAGTGAATTGAAGTGTTGGAACAAACTGCTTCTCTTTCAGAAAAATGCATGTGAGTTTCTTGTGAATGCTTGTAAGTAGCTTAAGGCACTTTCAAAGGAAAGTGAATTTCTCTGAAAGGACAGCATTTAGAAAGTGAAGCAACACTCCATTCACTTCGCACAGTGAATTGAAGTGTTGGAACAGACTGCTTCTCTTTCAGAAAAATGCATGTGAGTTTCTTGTGAATGCTTGTAAGTTGCTTAAGGCACTTTCAAAGGAAAGTGATTTTCTCTGAAAGGACAGCATTTAGAAAGTGAAGCAACACTCCATTCACTTCGCACAGTGAATTGAAGTCTTGGAACAGACTGCTTCTCTTTCAGAGAAACGCATGTGAATTTCTATTGAATGCTTTTAAGTAGCTTAAGGAACTTTCAAAGGAAAGTGATTTTCTCTGAAATGACACCATTTAGAAAGTGAAGCAACACTCCATTCACTTCGCACAGTGAATTGAAGTGTTGGAACAGACTGATTCTCTTTCAGTGAAATGCATGTGAATTTCTGTTGAATGCTTGTAAGTAGCTTAAGGCACTTTCAAAGGAAAGTGATTTTCTCTGAAAGGACAGCATTTAGAAAGTGAAGCAACACTCCATTCACTTCGCACAGTGAATTGAAGTGTTGGAACAGACTGCTTCTCTTTCAGTGAAACACATGTGAATTTCTGTTGAATGCTTGTAAGTAGCTTAAGGCATTTTCAAAGGAAAGTGATTTTCTCTGAAAGGACAGCATTTAGAAAGTGAAGCAACACTCCATTCACTACGCACAGTGAATTGAAGTGTTGGAACAGACTGCTTCTCTTTCAGAAAAATGCATGTGAGTTTCTTGTGAATGCTTGTAAGTAGCTTAAGGCACTTTCAAAGGAAAGTGATTTTCTCTGAAAGGACAGCATTTAGAAAGTGAAGCAACACTCCATTCACTTCGCAGAGTGAATTGAAGTGTTGGAACAGACTGCTTCTCATTCAGTGAAACGCATGTGAATTTCTGTTGAATGCTTGTAAGTAGCTTAAGGCACTTTCAAAGGAAAGTGATTTTCTCTGAAAGGACAGCATTTAGAAAGTGAAGCAACACTCCATTCACTTCGCACAGTGAATTGAAGTGTTGGAACAGACAGTTTCTCTTACATAGAAACGCATTTGAGTTTCCTGTGAATGTGTGTAAGTAGCTTAAGGCACTTTCAAAGGAAAGTGATTTTCTCTGTAAGGACAGCATTTAGAAAGTGAATCAACACTCCATTCACTTCGCCCAGTGAATTGATATGTTGGAACACACTGCTTCTCTTTCAGAGAAACGGATGTGAGTTTCTTCTGAATGCTTGTAAGTAGCTTTAGGCACTTTCAAAGCAAAGTGATTTTCTCTAAAAGGAGAGCATATAGAAAGTGAAGCAACACTCCATTCACTTCGCACAGTGAATTGAAGTGTTGGAACAAACTGCTTCTCTTTCAGAAAAATGCATGTGAGTTTCTTGTGAATGCTTGTAAGTAGCTTAAGGCACTTTCAAAGGAAAGTGAATTTCTCTGAAAGGACAGCATTTAGAAAGTGAAGCAACACTCCATTCACTTCGCACAGTGAATTGAAGTGTTGGAACAGACTGCTTCTCTTTCAGAAAAATGCATGTGAGTTTCTTGTGAATGCTTGTAAGTTGCTTAAGGCACTTTCAAAGGAAAGTGATTTTCTCTGAAAGGACAGCATTTAGAAAGTGAAGCAACACTCCATTCACTTCGCACAGTGAATTGAAGTCTTGGAACAGACTGCTTCTCTTTCAGAGAAACGCATGTGAATTTCTATTGAATGCTTTTAAGTAGCTTAAGGAACTTTCAAAGGAAAGTGATTTTCTCTGAAATGACACCATTTAGAAAGTGAAGCAACACTCCATTCACTTCGCACAGTGAATTGAAGTGTTGGAACAGACTGATTCTCTTTCAGTGAAATGCATGTGAATTTCTGTTGAATGCTTGTAAGTAGCTTAAGGCACTTTCAAAGGAAAGTGATTTTCTCTGAAAGGACAGCATTTAGAAAGTGAAGCAACACTCCATTCACTTCGCACAGTGAATTGAAGTGTTGGAACAGACTGCTTCTCTTTCAGTGAAACACATGTGAATTTCTGTTGAATGCTTGTAAGTAGCTTAAGGCATTTTCAAAGGAAAGTGATTTTCTCTGAAAGGACAGCATTTAGAAAGTGAAGCAACACTCCATTCACTACGCACAGTGAATTGAAGTGTTGGAACAGACTGCTTCTCTTTCAGAAAAATGCATGTGAGTTTCTTGTGAATGCTTGTAAGTAGCTTAAGGCACTTTCAAAGGAAAGTGATTTTCTCTGAAAGGACAGCATTTAGAAAGTGAAGCAACACTCCATTCACTTCGCAGAGTGAATTGAAGTGTTGGAACAGACTGCTTCTCATTCAGTGAAACGCATGTGAATTTCTGTTGAATGCTTGTAAGTAGCTTAAGGCACTTTCAAAGGAAAGTGATTTTCTCTGAAAGGACAGCATTTAGAAAGTGAAGCAACACTCCATTCACTTCGCACAGTGAATTGAAGTGTTGGAACAGACAGTTTCTCTTACATAGAAACGCATTTGAGTTTCCTGTGAATGTGTGTAAGTAGCTTAAGGCACTTTCAAAGGAAAGTGATTTTCTCTGTAAGGACAGCATTTAGAAAGTGAATCAACACTCCATTCACTTCGCCCAGTGAATTGATATGTTGGAACACACTGCTTCTCTTTCAGAGAAACGGATGTGAGTTTCTTCTGAATGCTTGTAAGTAGCTTTAGGCACTTTCAAAGCAAAGTGATTTTCTCTAAAAGGAGAGCATATAGAAAGTGAAGCAACACTCCATTCACTTCGCACAGTGAATTGAAGTGTTGGAACAAACTGCTTCTCTTTCAGAAAAATGCATGTGAGTTTCTTGTGAATGCTTGTAAGTAGCTTAAGGCACTTTCAAAGGAAAGTGAATTTCTCTGAAAGGACAGCATTTAGAAAGTGAAGCAACACTCCATTCACTTCGCACAGTGAATTGAAGTGTTGGAACAGACTGCTTCTCTTTCAGAAAAATGCATGTGAGTTTCTTGTGAATGCTTGTAAGTTGCTTAAGGCACTTTCAAAGGAAAGTGATTTTCTCTGAAAGGACAGCATTTAGAAAGTGAAGGAACACTCCATTCACTTCGGACAGTGAATTGAAGTGTTGGAACAGACTGCTTCTTTTTCAGAGAAACGCATATGAATTTCTGTGGAATGCTTGAAAGTAGCTTAAGGCACTTTCAAAGGAAAGTGATTTTCTCTGAAAGGACAGTATTTAGAAAGTGAAGCAACACTCCATTCACTTCGCACAGTGAATTGAAGTGTTGGAACAGACTGCTTCTCTTTCAGTGAAACGCATGTGAATTTCTGTTGAATGCTTATAAGTAGCTTAAGGCACTTTCAAAGGAAAGTGATTTTCTCTGAAAGGACAGCATTTAGAAAGTGAAGCAACACTCCATTCACTTCGCACAGTGAATTGAAGTGTTGGAACAGACTGCTTCTCTTTCAAAGAAACGCATTTGAGTTTCCTGTGAATGTGTGTAAGTAGCTTAAGGCAATTTCAAAGGAAAGTGATTTTCTCTGAAAGGACAGCATTTAGAAAGTGAAACAACACTCCATTCACTTCGCACAGTGAATTGAAGTGTTGGAACAGACTGCTTCTCTTTCACAGAAACGCATGTGAATTTCTGTGGAATGCTTGTAAGTAGCTTAAGGCACTTTCAAAGGAAACTGATTTTCTCTGAAAGGACAACATTTAGAAAGTGAAGCAACACTCCATTCACTTCGTCCAGTGTATTGATGTGTTGGAACAGTCTGCTTTTCTTTCAGAGTAACGCATGTGAATTTCTATTGAATGCTTGTAAGTAGCTTAAGGCACTTTCAAAGGAAAGTGATTTTCTCTGAAAGAACAGCATTTAGAAAGTGAAGCAACACTCCATTCACATCGCACAGTGAATTGAAGTGTTGGAACAGACTGCTTCTCTTTCAGAGAAACGCATGTGAATTTCTGTGGAATTCTTGTAAGTAGCTTAAGGCACTGTCAAAGGAAAGTGATTTTCTCTGAAAGGACAGCATTTAGAAAGTGAAGCAGCACTCCATTCACTACGCACAGTGAATTGAAGTGTTGGAACAGACTGCTTCTCTTTCAGAAAAATGCATGTGAGTTTCTTGTGAATGCTTGTAAGCAGCTTAAGGAACTTTAAAAGGAAAGTGATTTTCTCTGAAAGGACAGCATTTAGAAAGTGAAGCAACACTCCATTCACTTCGCACAGTGAATTGAAGTGTTGGAACAGACTGCTTCTCTTTCAGTGAAACGCATGTGAATTTCTGTTGAATGCCTGTAAGTAGATTAAGGAACTTTCAAAGGAAAGTGATTTTCTCTGAAAGGACAGCATTTAGAAAGAGAAGCAACACTCCATTCACTTCGCACAGTGAATTGAAGTGTTGGAACAGACAGCTTCTCTTTCATAGAAACGCATTTGAGTTTCCTGTGAATGTGTGTAAGTAGCTTAAGGCACTTTCAAAGGAAAGTGATTTTCTCTGAAAGGACAGCATTTAGAAAGTGAAGCAACACTCCATTCACTTCGCCCAGTGAATTGATATGTTGGAACACACTGCTTCTCTTTCAGAGAAACGGATGTGAGTTTCTTCTGAATGCTTGTAAGTAGCTTAAGGCACTTTCAAAGCAAAGTGATTTTCTCTAAAAGGAGAGCATATAGAAAGTGAAGCAACACTCCATTCACTTCGCGCAGTGAATTGAAGTGTTGGAACAAACTGCTTCTCTTTCAGAAAAATGTGTGTGAGTTTCTTGTGAATGCTTGTAAGTAGCTTAAGGCACTTTCAAAGGAAAGTGATTTTCTCTGAAAGGACAGCATTTAGAAAGTGAAGCAACACTCCATTCACTTCGCACAGTGAATTGAAGTGTTGGAACAGACTGCTTCTCATTCAGTGAAACGCATGTGAATTTCTGTTGAATGCTTGTAAGTAGCTTAAGGCACTTTCAAAGGAAAGTGATTTTCTCTGAAAGGACAGCATTTAGAAAGTGAAGCAACACTCCATTCACTTCGCACAGTGAATTGAAGTGTTGGAACAGACAGTTTCTCTTACATAGAAACGCATTTGAGTTTCCTGTGAATGTGTGTAAGTAGCTTAAGGCACTTTCAAAGGAAAGTGATTTTCTCTGTAAGGACAGCATTTAGAAAGTGAATCAACACTCCATTCACTTCGCCCAGTGAATTGATATGTTGGAACACACTGCTTCTCTTTCAGAGAAACGGATGTGAGTTTCTTCTGAATGCTTGTAAGTAGCTTTAGGCACTTTCAAAGCAAAGTGATTTTCTCTAAAAGGAGAGCATATAGAAAGTGAAGAAACACTCCATTCACTTCGCACAGTGAATTGAAGTGTTGGAACAAACTGCTTCTCTTTCAGAAAAATGCATGTGACTTTCTTGTGAATGCTTGTAAGTAGCTTAAGGCTCTTTCAAAGGAAAGTGATTTTCTCTGAAAGGACAGCATTTAGAAAGTGAAGCAACACTCCATTCACTTCGCCCAGTGTATTGATGTGTTGGAACAGTCTGCTTTTCTTTCAGAGTAACGCATGTGAATTTCTATTGAATGCTTGTAAGTAGCTTAAGGCACTTTCAAAGGAAAGTGATTTTCTCTGAAAGGACAGCATTTAGAAAGTGAAGCAACACTCCATTCACATCGCACAGTGAATTGAAGTGTTGGAACAGACTGCTTCTCTTTCAGAGAAACGCATGTGAATTTCTGTGGAATGCTTGTAAGTAGCTTAAGGCACTTTCAAAGGAAAGTGATTTTCTCTGAAAGGACAGCATTTAGAAAGTGAAGCAACACTCCATTCACTTCGCACAGTGAATTGAAGTGTTGGAACAGACTGTTTCTCTTTCAGAGAAACGCATGTGAATTTCTATTGAATGCTTGTAAGTAGCTTAAGGCACTTTCAAAGGAAAGTGATTTTCTCTGAAAGGACAGCATTTAGAAACTGAAGCAACACTCCATTCACTACGCACAGTGAATTGAAGTGTTGGAACAGACTGCTTCCCTTTCAGAAAAATGCATGTGAGTTTCTTGTGAATGCTTGTAAGTAGCTTAAGGCACTTTCAAAGGAAAGTGATTTTCTCTGAAAGGACAACATTTAGAAAGTGAAGGAACACTCCATTCACTTCGCACAGTGAATTGAAGTGTTGGAACATACTGCTTCATTTTCAGAGAAACGCATGTGAATTTCTGTGGAATGCTTGAAAGTAGCTTAAGACACTTTCAGAGGAAAGTGATTTTCTCTGAAAGGACAGTATTGAGAAAGTGAAGCAACACTCCATTCACTACGCACAGTGAATTCAAGTGTTGGAACAGACAGCTTCTCTTTCATAGAACCACATTTGATATTCCTGTGAATTCTTGTAAGTAGCTTAAGGCACTTTCAAAGAAAGTGATTTTCTCTGAAAGGACAGCATTTAGAAAGTGAAGTAACACTCCATTCACTTCGCCTAGTGAATAGAAATGTTGGAACACACTGCTTCTCTTTCAGAGAAACGGATGTGAGTTTCTTCTGAATGCTTGTAAGTAGCTTAAGGCACTTTCAAAGCAAAGTGATTTTCTCTAAAAGGAGAGCATATAGAAAGTGAAGCAACACTCCATTCACTTCGCACAGTGAATTGAAGTGTTGGAACAAACTGCTTCTCTTTCAGAAAAATGTGTGTGAGTTTCTTGTGAATGCTTGTAAGTAGCTTAAGGCACTTTCAAAGGAAAGTGATTTTCTCTGAAAGGACAACATTTAGAAAGTGAAGCAACACTCCATTCACTTCGCACAGTGAATTGAAGTGTTGGAACAGACTGCTTCTCTTTCAGAGAAACGCATGTGAATTTCTATTGAATGCTTGTAAGTAGCTTAAGGCACTGTCAAATGAAAGTGATTTTTTCTGAAAGGACAGCATTTAGAAAGTGAAGCAACACTCCATTCACTACGCACAGTGAATTGAAGTGTTGGAACAGATTGCTTCCCTTTCAGAAAAATGCATGTGAGTTTCTTGTGAATGCCTGTAAGTAGCTTAATGCACTTTCAAAGGAAAGTGATTTTCTCTGAAAGGACAGCATTTAGAAAGTGAAGCAACACTCCATTCACTTCGCACAGTGAATTGAAGTGTTGGAACAGACTGCTTCTCATTCAGAGAAACGCATGTGAATTTCTGTGGAATGCTTGTAAGTAGCTTAAGGCACTTTCAAAGGAAAGTGATTTTCTCTGAAAGGACAGCATTTAGAAAGTGAAACAACACTCCATTCACTTCGTACAGTGAATTGAAGTGTTGGAACAGACTACTTCTCTTTCAGAGAAACAGATATGAGTTTTTTGTGAATGCTTGTAAGTAGCTAAAGGCACTTTCAAAGGAAAGTGATTTTCTCTGAAAGGACAGCATTTAGAAAGTGAAGGAACACTCCATTCACTTCGGACAGTGAATTGAAGTGTTGGAACAGACTGCTTCTTTTTCAGAGAAACGCATATGAATTTCTGTGGAATGCTTGAAAGTAGCTTAAGGCACTTTCAGAGGAAAGTGATTTTCTCTGAAAGGACAGCATTTAGAAAGTGAAGCAACACTCCATTCACTTCGCACAGTGAATTGAAGTGTTGGAACAGACTGCTTCTCTTTCAGAAAAATGCATGTGAGTTTCTTGTGAATGCTTGTAAGTTGCTTAAGGCACTTTCAAAGGAAAGTGATTTTCTCTGAAAGGACAGCATTTAGAAAGTGAAGCAACACTCCATTCACTTCGCACAGTGAATTGAAGTCTTGGAACAGACTGCTTCTCTTTCAGAGAAACGCATGTGAATTTCTATTGAATGCTTTTAAGTAGCTTAAGGAACTTTCAAAGGAAAGTGAATTTCTCTGAAATGACACCATTTAGAAAGTGAAGCAACACTCCATTCACTTCGCACAGTGAATTGAAGTGTTGGAACAGACTGATTCTCTTTCAGTGAAATGCATGTGAATTTCTGTTGAATGCTTGTAAGTAGCTTAAGGCACTTTCAAAGGAAAGTGATTTTCTCTGAAAGGACAGCATTTAGAAAGTGAAGCAACACTCCATTCACTTCGCACAGTGAATTGAAGTGTTGGAACAGACTGCTTCTCTTTCAGTGAAACACATGTGAATTTCTGTTGAATGCTTGTAAGTAGCTTAAGGCATTTTCAAAGGAAAGTGATTTTCTCTGAAAGGACAGCATTTAGAAAGTGAAGCAACACTCCATTCACTACGCACAGTGAATTGAAGTGTTGGAACAGACTGCTTCTCTTTCAGAAAAATGCATGTGAGTTTCTTGTGAATGCTTGTAAGTAGCTTAAGGCACTTTCAAAGGAAAGTGATTTTCTCTGAAAGGACAGCATTTAGAAAGTGAAGCAACACTCCATTCACTTCGCAGAGTGAATTGAAGTGTTGGAACAGACTGCTTCTCATTCAGTGAAACGCATGTGAATTTCTGTTGAATGCTTGTAAGTAGCTTAAGGCACTTTCAAAGGAAAGTGATTTTCTCTGAAAGGACAGCATTTAGAAAGTGAAGCAACACTCCATTCACTTCGCACAGTGAATTGAAGTGTTGGAACAGACAGTTTCTCTTACATAGAAACGCATTTGAGTTTCCTGTGAATGTGTGTAAGTAGCTTAAGGCACTTTCAAAGGAAAGTGATTTTCTCTGTAAGGACAGCATTTAGAAAGTGAATCAACACTCCATTCACTTCGCCCAGTGAATTGATATGTTGGAACACACTGCTTCTCTTTCAGAGAAACGGATGTGAGTTTCTTCTGAATGCTTGTAAGTAGCTTTAGGCACTTTCAAAGCAAAGTGATTTTCTCTAAAAGGAGAGCATATAGAAAGTGAAGCAACACTCCATTCACTTCGCACAGTGAATTGAAGTGTTGGAACAAACTGCTTCTCTTTCAGAAAAATGCATGTGAGTTTCTTGTGAATGCTTGTAAGTAGCTTAAGGCACTTTCAAAGGAAAGTGAATTTCTCTGAAAGGACAGCATTTAGAAAGTGAAGCAACACTCCATTCACTTCGCACAGTGAATTGAAGTGTTGGAACAGACTGCTTCTCTTTCAGAAAAATGCATGTGAGTTTCTTGTGAATGCTTGTAAGTTGCTTAAGGCACTTTCAAAGGAAAGTGATTTTCTCTGAAAGGACAGCATTTAGAAAGTGAAGGAACACTCCATTCACTTCGGACAGTGAATTGAAGTGTTGGAACAGACTGCTTCTTTTTCAGAGAAACGCATATGAATTTCTGTGGAATGCTTGAAAGTAGCTTAAGGCACTTTCAGAGGAAAGTGATTTTCTCTGAAAGGACAGCATTTAGAAAGTGAAGCAACACTCCATTCACTTCGCACAGTGAATTGAAGTGTTGGAACAGACAGCTTCTCTTTCATAGAAACGCATTTGAGTTTCCTGTGAATGTGTGTAAGTAGCTTAAGGCACTTTCAAAGGAAAGTGATTTTCTCTGAAAGGACAGTATTTAGAAAGTGAAGCAACACTCCATTCACTTCGCACAGTGAATTGAAGTGTTGGAACAGACTGCTTCTCTTTCAGAAAAATGCATGTGAGTTTCTTGTGAATGCTTGTAAGTTGCTTAAGGCACTTTCAAAGGAAAGTGATTTTCTCTGAAAGGACAGCATTTAGAAAGTGAAGCAACACTCCATTCACTTCGCACAGTGAATTGAAGTCTTGGAACAGACTGCTTCTCTTTCAGAGAAACGCATGTGAATTTCTATTGAATGCTT
The DNA here is from genome assembly GCF_982192425.1 of Myodes glareolus. Taxonomy (NCBI): domain Eukaryota; kingdom Metazoa; phylum Chordata; class Mammalia; order Rodentia; family Cricetidae; genus Myodes; species Myodes glareolus. The sequence goes on from NW_028263240.1 coordinate 630,423, forward strand.
TTAAGTAGCTTAAGGAACTTTCAAAGGAAAGTGATTTTCTCTGAAATGACACCATTTAGAAAGTGAAGCAACACTCCATTCACTTCGCACAGTGAATTGAAGTGTTGGAACAGACTGATTCTCTTTCAGTGAAATGCATGTGAATTTCTGTTGAATGCTTGTAAGTAGCTTAAGGCACTTTCAAAGGAAAGTGATTTTCTCTGAAAGGACAGCATTTAGAAAGTGAAACAACACTCCATTCACTTCGCACAGTGAATTGAAGTGTTGGAACAGACTGCTTCTCTTTCACAGAAACGCATGTGAATTTCTGTGGAATGCTTGTAAGTAGCTTAAGGCACTTTCAAAGGAAACTGATTTTCTCTGAAAGGACAACATTTAGAAAGTGAAGCAACACTCCATTCACTTCGCCCAGTGTATTGATGTGTTGGAACAGTCTGCTTTTCTTTCAGAGTAACGCATGTGAATTTCTATTGAATGCTTGTAAGTAGCTTAAGGCACTTTCAAAGGAAAGTGATTTTCTCTGAAAGGACAGCATTTAGAAAGTGAAGCAACACTCCATTCACTTTGCACAGTGAATTGAAGTGTTGGAACAGACTGCTTCTCTTTCAGTGAAATGCATGTGAATTTCTGTTGAATGCTTGTAAGTAGCTTAAGGCACTTTCAAAGGAAAGTGATTTTCTCTGAAAGGACAGCATTTAGAAAGTGAAGCAACACTCCATTCACTTCGCACAGTGAATTGAAGTGTTGGAACAGACTGCTTCTTTTTCAGAGAAACGCATGTGAATTTCTATTGAATGCTTGTAAGTAGCTTAAGGCACTGTCAAATGAAAGTGATTTTTTCTGAAAGGACAGCATTTAGAAAGTGAAGCAACACTCCATTCACTACGCACAGTGAATTGAAGTGTTGGAACAGATTGCTTCCCTTTCAGAAAAATGCATGTGAGTTTCTTGTGAATGCCTGTAAGTAGCTTAATGCACTTTCAAAGGAAAGTGATTTTCTCTGAAAGGACAGCATTTAGAAAGTGAAGCAACACTCCATTCACTTCGCACAGTGAATTGAAGTGTTGGAACAGACTGCTTCTCATTCAGAGAAACGCATGTGAATTTCTGTGGAATGCTTGTAAGTAGCTTAAGGCACTTTCAAAGGAAAGTGATTTTCTCTGAAAGGACAGCATTTAGAAAGTGAAACAACACTCCATTCACTTCGTACAGTGAATTGAAGTGTTGGAACAGACTACTTCTCTTTCAGAGAAACAGATATGAGTTTTTTGTGAATGCTTGTAAGTAGCTAAAGGCACTTTCAAAGGAAAGTGATTTTCTCTGAAAGGACAGCATTTAGAAAGTGAAGCAACACTTCATTCACTTCGCACAGTGAATTGAAGTGTTTGAACAGACTGCTTCTCTTTCAGAGAAACGCATGTGAATTTCTATTGAATGCTTGTAAGTAGCTTAAGGCACTTTCAAAGGAAAGTGATTTTCTCTGAAAGGACAGCATTTAGAAAGTGAAGCAACACTCCATTCACTTCGCACAGTGAATTGAAGTGTTGGAACAGACTGCTTCTCTTTCAAAGAAACGCATTTGAGTTTCCTGTGAATGTGTGTAAGTAGCTTAAGGCAATTTCAAAGGAAAGTGATTTTCTCTGAAAGGACAGTATTTAGAAAGTGAAACAACACTCCATTCACTTCGCACAGTGAATTGAAGTGTTGGAACAGACTGCTTCTCTTTCACAGAAACGCATGTGAATTTCTGTGGAATGCTTGTAAGTAGCTTAAGGCACTTTCAAAGGAAACTGATTTTCTCTGGAAGGACAACATTTAGAAAGTGAAGCAACACTCCATTCACTTCGCCCAGTGTATTGATGTGTTGGAACAGTCTGCTTTTCTTTCAGAGTAACGCATGTGAATTTCTATTGAATGCTTGTAAGTAGCTTAAGGCACTTTCAAAGGAAAGTGATTTTCTCTGAAAGGACAGCATTTAGAAAGTGAAGCAACACTCCATTCACATCGCACAGTGAATTGAAGTGTTGGAACAGACTGCTTCTCTTTCAGAGAAACGCATGTGAATTTCTGTGGAATGCTTGTAAGTAGCTTAAGGCACTTTCAAAGGAAAGTGATTTTCTCTGAAAGGACAGCATTTAGAAAGTGAAGCAGCACTCCATTCACTACGCACAGTGAATTGAAGTGTTGGAACAGACTGCTTCTCTTTCAGAAAAATGCATGTGAGTTTCTTGTGAATGCTTTTAAGCAGCTTAAGGCACTTTCAAAGGAAAGTGATTTTCTCTGAAAGGACAGCATTTAGAAAGTGAAGCAACACTCCATTCACTTCGCACAGTGAATTGAAGTGTTGGAACAGACTGCTTCTCTTTCAGTGAAACGCATGTGAATTTCTGTTGAATGCTTGTAAGTAGCTTAAGGCACTTTCAAAGGAAAGTGATTTTCTCTGAAAGGACAGCATTTAGAAAGAGAAGCAACACTCCATTCACTTCGCACAGTGAATTGAAGTGTTGGAACAGACAGCTTCTCTTTCATAGAAACGCATTTGAGTTTCCTGTGAATGTGTGTAAGTAGCTTAAGGCACTTTCAAAGGAAAGTGATTTTCTCTGAAAGGACAGCATTTAGAAAGTGAAGCAACACTCCATTCACTTCGCCCAGTGAATTGATATGTTGGACACACTGCTTCTCTTTCAGAGAAACGGATGTGAGTTTCTTCTGAATGCTTGTAAGTAGCTTAAGGCACTTTCAAAGCAAAGTGATTTTCTCTAAAAGGAGAGCATATAGAAAGTGAAGCAACACTCCATTCACTTCGCACAGTGAATTGAAGTGTTGGAACAAACTGCTTCTCTTTCAGAAAAATGCTTGTGAGTTTCTTGTGAATGCTTGTAAGTAGCTTAAGGCACTTTCAAAGGAAAGTGATTTTCTCTGAAAGGACAGCATTTAGAAAGTGAAGCAACACTCCATTCACTTCGCACAGTGAATTGAAGTGTTGGAACAGACTGCTTCTCTTTCAGAGAAACGCATGTGAATTTCTATTGAATGCTTGTAAGTAGCTTAAGGCACTTTCAAAGGAAAGTGATTTTCTCTGAAAGGACAGCATTTAGAAACTGAAGCAACACTCCATTCACTACGCACAGTGAATTGAAGTGTTGGAACAGACTGCTTCCCTTTCAGAAAAATGCATGTGAGTTTCTTGTGAATGCTTGTAAGTAGCTTAAGGCACTTTCAAAGGAAAGTGATTTTCTCTGAAAGGACAGCATTTAGAAAGTGAAGGAACACTCCATTCACTTCGCACAGTGAATTGAAGTGTTGGAACATACTGCTTCATTTTCAGAGAAACGCATGTGAATTTCTGTAGAATGCTTGAAAGTAGCTTAAGACACTTTCAGAGGAAAGTGATTTTCTCTGAAAGGACAGTATTGAGAAAGTGAAGCAACACTCCATTCACTACGCACAGTGAATTCAAGTGTTGGAACAGACAGCTTCTCTTTCATAGAACCACATTTGATATTCCTGTGAATGCTTGTAAGTAGCTTAAGGCACTTTCAAAGAAAGTGATTTTCTCTGAAAGGACAGCATTTAGAAAGTGAAGTAACACTCCATTCACTTCGCCTAGTGAATAGAAATGTTGGAACACACTGCTTCTCTTTCAGAGAAACGGATGTGAGTTTCTTCTGAATGCTTGTAAGTAGCTTAAGGCACTTTCAAAGCAAAGTGATTTTCTCTAAAAGGAGAGCATATAGAAAGTGAAGCAACACTCCATTCACTTCGCACAGTGAATTGAAGTGTTGGAACAAACTGCTTCTCTTTCAGAAAAATGTGTGTGAGTTTCTTGTGAATGCTTGTAAGTAGCTTAAGGCACTTTCAAAGGAAAGTGATTTTCTCTGAAAGGACAGCATTTAGAAAGTGAAGCAACACTCCATTCACTTCGCACAGTGAATTGAAGTGTTGGAACAGACTGCTTCTCTTTCAGAGAAACGCATGTGAATTTCTATTGAATGCTTGTAAGTAGCTTAAGGCACTGTCAAATGAAAGTGATTTTTTCTGAAAGGACAGCATTTAGAAAGTGAAGCAACACTCCATTCACTACGCACAGTGAATTGAAGTGTTGGAACAGATTGCTTCCCTTTCAGAAAAATGCATGTGAGTTTCTTGTGAATGCCTGTAAGTAGCTTAATGCACTTTCAAAGGAAAGTGATTTTCTCTGAAAGGACAGCATTTAGAAAGTGAAGCAACACTCCATTCACTTCGCCCAGTGTATTGATGTGTTGGAAAAGTCTGCTTTTCTTTCAGAGTAACGCATGTGAATTTCTATTGAATGCTTGTAAGTAGCTTAAGGCACTTTCAAAGGAAAGTGATTTTCTCTGAAAGGACAGCATTTAGAAAGTGAAGCAACACTCCATTCACATCGCACAGTGAATTGAAGTGTTGGAACAGACTGCTTCTCTTTCAGAGAAACGCATGTGAATTTCTGTGGAATGCTTGTAAGTAGCTTAAGGCACTTTCAAAGGAAAGTGATTTTCTCTGAAAGGACAGCATTTAGAAAGTGAAGCAGCACTCCATTCACTATGCACAGTGAATTGAAGTGTTGGAACAGACTGCTTCTCTTTCAGAAAAATGCATGTGAGTTTCTTGTGAATGCTTGTAAGCAGCTTAAGGCACTTTCAAAGGAAAGTGATTTTCTCTGAAAGGACAGCATTTAGAAAGTGAAGAAACACTCCATTCACTTCGCACAGTGAATTGAAGTGTTGGAACAGACTGCTTCTCTTTCAGTGAAACGCATGTGAATTTCTGTTGAATGCTTGTAAGTAGCTTAAGGCACTTTCAAAGGAAAGTGATTTTCTCTGAAAGGACAGCATTTAGAAAGTGAAGCAACACTCCATTCACTTCGCACAGTGAATTGAAGTGTTGGAACAGACAGCTTCTCTTTCATAGAAACGCATTTGAGTTTCCTGTGAATGTGTGTAAGTAGCTTAAGGCACTTTCAAAGGAAAGTGATTTTCTCTGAAAGGACAGCATTTAGAAAGTGAAGCAACACTCCATTCACTTCACCCAGTGAATTGATATGTTGGAACACACTGCTTCTCTTTCAGAGAAACGGATGTGAGTTTCTTCTGAATGCTTGTAAGTAGCTTAAGGCACTGTCAAAGCAAAGTGATTTTATCTAAAAGGAGAGCATATAGAAAGTGAAGCAACACTCCATTCACTTCGCACAGTTAATTGAAGTATTGGAACAAACTGCTTCTCTTTCAGAAAAATGCATGTGAGTTTCTTGTGAATGCTTGTAAGTAGCTTAAGGCACTTTCAAAGGAAAGTGAATTTCTCTGAAAGGACAGCATTTAGAAAGTGAAGCAACACTCCATTCACTTCGCACAGTGAATTGAAGTGTTGGAACAGACTGCTTCTCTTTCAGAGAAACGCATGTGAATTTCTATTGAATGCTTGTAAGTAGCTTAAGGCACTTTCAAAGGAAAGTGATTTTCTCTGAAAGGACAACATTTAGAAACTGAAGCAACACTCCATTCACTACGCACAGTGAATTGAAGTGTTGGAACAGACTGCTTCTCTTTCAGAAAAATGCATGTGAGTTTCTTGTGAATGCTTGTAAGTAACTTAAGGCACTTTCAAAGGAAAGTGATTTTCTCTGAAAGGACAGCATTTAGAAAGTGAAGGAACACTCCATTCACTTCGGACAGTGAATTGAAGTGTTGGAACAGACTGCTTCTTTTTCAGAGAAACGCATATGAATTTCTGTGGAATGCTTGAAAGTAGCTTAAGGCACTTTCAGAGGAAAGTGATTTTCTCTGAAAGGACAGCATTTAGAAAGTGAAGCAACACTCCATTCACTTTGCACAGTGAATTGAAGTGTTGGAACAGACAGCTTCTCTTTCATAGAAACGCATTTGAGTTTCCTGTGAATGTGTGTAAGTAGCTTAAGGCACTTTCAAAGGAAAGTGATTTTCTCTGAAAGGACAGTATTTAGAAAGTGAAGCAACACTCCATTCACTTCGCACAGTGAATTGAAGTGTTGGAACAGACTGCTTCTCTTTCAGTGAAACGCATGTGAATTTCTGTTGAATGCTTATAAGTAGCTTAAGGCACTTTCAAAGGAAAGTGATTTTCTCTGAAAGGACAGCATTTAGAAAGTGAAGCAACACTCCATTCACTTCGCACAGTGAATTGAAGTGTTGGAACAGACTGCTTCTCTTTCAAAGAAACGCATTTGAGTTTCCTGTGAATGTGTGTAAGTAGCTTAAGGCAATTTCAAAGGAAAGTGATTTTCTCTGAAAGGACAGCATTTAGAAAGTGAAACAACACTCCATTCACTTCGCACAGTGAATTGAAGTGTTGGAACAGACTGCTTCTCTTTCACAGAAACGCATGTGAATTTCTGTGGAATGCTTGTAAGTAGCTTAAGGCACTTTCAAAGGAAACTGATTTTCTCTGAAAGGACAACATTTAGAAAGTGAAGCAACACTCCATTCACTTCGCCCAGTGTATTGATGTGTTGGAACAGTCTGCTTTTCTTTCAGAGTAACGCATGTGAATTTCTATTGAATGCTTGTAAGTAGCTTAAGGCACTTTCAAAGGAAAGTGATTTTCTCTGAAAGGACAGCATTTAGAAAGTGAAGCAACACTCCATTCACATCGCACAGTGAATTGAAGTGTTGGAACAGACTGCTTCTCTTTCAGAGAAACGCATGTGAATTTCTGTGGAATGCTTGTAAGTAGCTTAAGGCACTTTCAAAGGAAAGTGATTTTCTCTGAAAGGACAGCATTTAGAAAGTGAAGCAGCACTCCATTCACTACGCACAGTGAATTGAAGTGTTGGAACAGACTGCTTCTCTTTCAGAAAAATGCATGTGAGTTTCTTGTGAATGCTTGTAAGCAGCTTAAGGCACTTTCAAAGGAAAGTGATTTTCTCTGAAAGGACAGCATTTAGAAAGTGAAGCAACACTCCATTCACTTCGCACAGTGAATTGAAGTGTTGGAACAGACTGCTTCTCTTTCAGTGAAACGCATGTGAATTTCTGTTGAATGCTTGTAAGTAGCTTAAGGCACTTTCAAAGGAAAGTGATTTTCTCTGAAAGGACAGCATTTAGAAAGAGAAGCAACACTCCATTCACTTCGCCCAGTGAATTGAAGTGTTGGAACAGACAGCTTCTCTTTCATAGAAACGCATTTGAGTTTCCTGTGAATGTGTGTAAGTAGCTTAAGGCACTTTCAAAGGAAAGTGATTTTCTCTGAAAGGACAGCATTTAGAAAGTGAAGCAACACTCCATTCACTTCGCCCAGTGAATTGATATGTTGGAACACACTGCTTCTCTTTCAGACAAACGGATGTGAGTTTCTTCTGAATGCTTGTAAGTAGCTTAAGGCACTTTCAAAGCAAAGTGATTTTCTCTAAAAGGAGAGCATATAGAAAGTGAAGCAACACTCCATTCACTTCGCAGAGTGAATTGAAGTGTTGGAACAAACTGCTTCTCTTTCAGAAAAATGCATGTGAGTTTCTTGTGAATGCTTGTAAGTAGCTTAAGGCACTTTCAAAGGAAAGTGATTTTCTCTGAAAGGACAGCATTTAGAAAGTGAAGCAACACTCCATTCACTTCGCACAGTGAATTGAAGTGTTGGAACAGACTGCTTCTCTTTCAGAGAAACACATGTGAATTTCTATTGAATGCTTGTAAGTAGCTTAAGGCACTTTCAAAGGAAAGTGATTTTCTCTGAAAGGACAGCATTTAGAAACTGAAGCAACACTCCATTCACTACGCACAGTGAATTGAAGTGTTGGAACAGACTGCTTCTCTTTCAGAGAAACGCATGTGAATTTCTATTGAATGCTTGTAAGTAGCTTAAGGCACTTTCAAAGGAAAGTGATTTTCTCTGAAAGGACAGCATTTAGAAAGTGAAGCAACACTCCATTCACTTCGCCCAGTGAATTGATATGTTGGAACACACTGCTTCTCTTTCAGAGAAACGGATGTGAGTTTCTTCTGAATGCTTGTTAGTAGCTTAACGCACTTTCAAAGCAAAGTGATTTTCTCTAAAAGGAGAGCATATAGAAAGTGAAGCAACACTCCATTCACTTCGCACAGTGAATTGAAGTGTTGGAACAAACTGCTTCTCTTTCAGAAAAATGCATGTGAGTTTCTTGTGAATGCTTGTAAGTAGCTTAAGGCACTTTCAAAGGAAAGTGATTTTCTCTGAAAGGACAGCATTTAGAAAGTGAAGCAACACTCCATTCACTTCGCACAGTGAATTGAAGTGTTGGAACAGACTGCTTCTCTTTCAGAGAAACGCATGTGAATTTCTATTGAATGCTTGTAAGTAGCTTAAGGCACTTTCAAAGGAAAGTGATTTTCTCTGAAAGGACAGCATTTAGAAACTGAAGCAACACTCCATTCACTACGCACAGTGAATTGAAGTGTTGGAACAGACTGCTTCCCTTTCAGAAAAATGCATGTGAGTTTCTTGTGAATGCTTGTAAGTAGCTTAAGGCACTTTCAAAGGAAAGTGATTTTCTCTGAAAGGACAGCATTTAGAAAGTGAAGGAACACTCCATTCACTTCGCACAGTGAATTGAAGTGTTGGAACATACTGCTTCTTTTTCAGAGAAACGCATGTGAATTTCTGTGGAATGCTTGAAAGTAGCTTAAGACACTTTCAGAGGAAAGTGATTTTCTCTGAAAGGACAGCATTGAGAAGGTGAAGCAACACTCCATTCACTACGCACAGTGAATTCAAGTGTTGGAACAGACAGCTTCTCTTTCATAGAACCACATTTGATATTCCTGTGAATGCTTGTAAGTAGCTTAAGGCACTTTCAAAGAAAGTGATTTTCTCTGAAAGGACAGCATTTAGAAAGTGAAGTAGCACTCCATTCACTTCGCCTAGTGAATAGAAATGTTGGAACACACTGCTTCTCTTTCAGAGAAACGGATGTGAGTTTCTTCTGAATGCTTGTAAGTAGCTTAAGGCACTTTCAAAGCAAAGTGATTTTCTCTAAAAGGAGAGCATATAGAAAGTGAAGCAACACTCCATTCACTTCGCACAGTGAATTGAAGTGTTGGAACAAACTGCTTCTCTTTCAGAAAAATGTGTGTGACTTTCTTGTGAATGCTTGTAAGTAGCTTAAGGCACTTTCAAAGGAAAGTGATTTTCTCTGAAAGGACAGCATTTAGAAAGTGAAGCAACACTCCATTCACTTCGCACAGTGAATTGAAGTGTTGGAACAGACTGCTTCTCTTTCAGAGAAACGCATGTGAATTTCTATTGAATGCTTGTAAGTAGCTTAAGGCACTGTCAAATGAAAGTGATTTTTTCTGAAAGGACAGCATTTAGAAAGTGAAGCAACACTCCATTCACTACGCACAGTGAATTGAAGTGTTGGGACAGATTGCTTCCCTCTCAGAAAAATGCATGTGAGTTTCTTGTGAATGCCTGTAAGTAGCTTAAGGCACTTTCAAAGGAAAGTGATTTTCTCTGAAAGGACAGCATTTAGAAAGTGAAACAACACTCCATTCACTTCGCACAGTGAATTGAAGTGTTGGAACAGACTACTTCTCTTTCAGAGAAACAGATATGAGTTTTTTGTGAATGCTTGTAAGTAGCTAAAGGCACTTTCAAAGGAAAGTGATTTTCTCTGAAAGGACAGCATTTAGAAAGTGAAGCAACACTCCATTCACTTCGCACAGTGAATTGAAGTGTTGGAACAGACTGCTTCTCTTTCAGAGAAACGCATGTGAATTTCTATTGAATGCTTGTAAGTAGCTTAAGGCACTTTCAAAGGAAAGTGATTTTCTCTGAAAGGACAGCATTTAGAAAGTGAAGCAACACTCCATTCACTTCGCACAGCGAATTGAAGTGTTGGAACAGACTGCTTCTCTCAGTGAAATGCATGTGAATTTCTGTTGAATGCTTGTAAGTAGCTTAAGGCACTTTCAAAGGAAAGTGATTTTCTCTGAAAGGACAGCATTTAGAAAGTGAAGCAACACTCCATTCACTTCGCACAGTGAATTGAAGTGTTGGAACAGACTGCTTCTCTTTCAGTGAAGCACATGTGGTTTTCGGTGGAATGCTTGTAAGTAGCTTAAGGCACGTTCAAAGGAAAGTGATTTTCTCTGAAAGAACAGCATTTAGAAAGTGAAGCAACACTCCATTCACTTCGCACAGTGAATTGAAGTGTTGGAACAGACAGCTTCTCTTTCATAGAAACGCATTTGAGTTTCCTGTTAATGTGGGTAAGTAGCTTAAGGCACTTTCAAAGGAAAGTGATTTTCTCTGAAAGGACAGCATTTAGAAAGTGAAGCAACACTCCATTCACTTCGCACAGTGAATTGAAGTGTTGGAACAGACTGCTTCTCTTTCAGAGAAACGCATGTGAATTTCTATTGAATGCTTGTAAGTAGGTTAAGGCACTTTCAAAGGACAGTGATTTTCTCTGAAAGGACAGCATTTAGAAAGTGAAGCAACACTCCATTCACTACGCACAGTGAATTGAAGTGTTGGAACAGACTGCTTCTCTTTAAGAAAAATGCATGTGAGTTTCTTGTGAATGCTTGTAAGTAGCTTAAGGCACTTTCAAAGGAAAGTGATTTTCTCTGAAAGGACAGCATTTAGAAAGTGAAGCAACACTCCATTCACTTCGCACAGTGAATTGAAGTGTTGGAACAGACTGCTTCTCTTTCAGTGAAACGCATGTGAATTTCTGTTGAATGCTTGTAAGTAGCTTAAGGCACTTTCAAAGGAAAGTGATTTTCTCTGAAAGGACAGCATTTAGAAAGTGAAGCAACACTCCATTCACTTCGCACAGTGAATTGAAGTGTTGGAACAGACTGCTTCTCTTTCAGAGAAACGCATGTGAATTTCTATTGAATGCTTGTAATTAGCTTAAGGCACTTTCAAAGGAAAGTGATTTTCTCTGAAAGACCAGCATTTAGAAAGTGAAACAACACTCCATTCACTACGCACAGTGAATTGAAGTGTTGGAACAGACTGCTTCTCTTTCAGAAAAATGCATGTGAGTTTCTTGTGAATGCTTGTAAGTATCTTAAGGCACTTTCAAAGGAAAGTGATTTTCTCTGAAAGGACAGCATTTAGAAAGTGAAGCAACACTCCATTCACTTCGCACAGTGAATTGAAGTGTTGGAACAGACTGCTTCTCTTTCAGAGAAACGCATGTGAATTTCTGTGGAATGCTTGTAAGTAGCTTAAGGTACATTCAAAGGAAAGTGATTTTCTCTGAAAGGACAGCATTTAGAAAGTGAAACAGCACTCCATTCACTTCGCACAGTGAATTGAAGTGTTGGAACAGACTACTTCTCTTTCAGAGAAAGAGATATGATGTTTTTGTGAATGCTTGTAAGTAGCTTAAGGCACTTTCAAAGGAAAGTGATTTTCTCTGAAAGGACAGCATTTAGAAAGTGAAGCAACACTCAATTCACTTCGCACAGTGAATTGAAGTGTTGGAACAGACTGCTTCTCTTTCAGTGAAATGCATGTGAATTTCTGTTGAATGCTTGTAAGTAGCTTAAGGCACTTTCAAAGGAAAGTGATTTTCTCTGAAAGGACAGCATTTAGAAAGTGAAGCAACACTCCATTCACTTCGCACAGTGAATTGAAGTGTTGGAACAGACTGCTTCTATTTCAGTGAAACACATGTGAATTTCTGTTGAATGCTTGTAAGTAGCTTAAGGCACTTTCAAAGGAAAGTGATTTTCTCTGAAAGGACAGCATTTAGAAAGTGAAGCAACTCTCCATTCACTTCGCACAGTGAATTGAAGTGTTGGAACAGACAGCTTCTCTTTCATAGAAACGCATTTGAGTTTCCTGTGAATGTGTTTAAGTAGCTTAAGGCACTTTCAAAGGAAAGTGATTTTCTCTGAAAGGACAGCATTTAGAAAGTGAAGCAACACTCCATTCACTACGCACAGTGAATTGAAGTGTTGGAACAGACTGCTTCTGTTTCAGAAAAATGCATGTGAGTTTCTTGTGAATGCTTGTAAGTAGCTTAAGGCACTTTCAAAGGAAAGTGATTTTCTCTGAAAGGACAGCATTTAGAAAGTGAAGCAACACTCCATTCACTTCGCACAGTGAATTGAAGTGTTGGAATAGACTGCTTGTCTTTCAGAGAAACGCATGTGAATTTCTATTGAATGCTTGTAAGTAGCTTAAGGCACTTTCAAAGGAAAGTGATTTTCTCTGAAAGGACAGCATTTAGAAAGTGAAGCAACACTCCATTCACTTCGCACAGTGAACTGAAGTGTTGGAACAGACTGCTTCTTTTTCAGAGAAACACATGTGAATTTCTATTGAATGCTTGTAAGTAGCTTAAGGCACTTTCAAAGGAAAGTGATTTTCTCTGAAAGGACAGCATTTAGAAAGTGAAGCAACACTCCATTCACTTCGCACAGTGAATTGAAGTGTTGGAACAGACTGCTTCTCTTTCAGAGAAACGCATGTGAATTTCTGTGGAATGCTTGTAAGTAGCTTAAGGTACATTCAAAGGAAAGTGATTTTCTCTGAAAGGACAGCATTTAGAAAGTGAAACAGCACTCCATTCACTTCGCACAGTGAATTGAAGTGTTGGAACAGACTACTTCTCTTTCAGAGAAAGAGATATTATGTTTTTGTGAATGCTTGTAAGTAGCTTAAGGCACTTTCAAAGGAAAGTGATTTTCTCTGAAAGGACAGCATTTAGAAAGTGAAGCAACACTCCATTCACTTCGCACAGTGAATTGAAGTGTTGGAACAAACTGCTTCTCTTTCAGAGAAACGCATGTGAATTTCTATTGAATGCTTGTAAGTAGCTTATGGCACTTTCAAAGGAAAGTGATTTTCTCTGAAATGACAGCATTTAGAATGTGAAGCAACACTCAATTCACTTCGCACAGTGAATTGAAGTGTTGGAACAGACTGCTTCTCTTTCAGTGAAATGCATGTGAATTTCTGTTGAATGCTTGTAAGTAGCTTAAGGCACTTTCAAAGGAAAGTGATTTTCTCTGAAAGGACAGCATTTAGAAAGTGAAGCAACACTCCATTCACTTCGCACAGTGAATTGAAGTGTTGGAACAGACTGCTTCTATTTCAGTGAAACACATGTGAATTTCTGTTGAATGCTTGTAAGTAGCTTAAGGCACTTTCAAAGGAAAGTGATTTTCTCTGAAAGGACAGCATTTAGAAAGTGAAGCAACTCTCCATTCACTTCGCACAGTGAATTGAAGTGTTGGAACAGACAGCTTCTCTTTCATAGAAACGCATTTGAGTTTCCTGTGAATGTGTTTAAGTAGCTTAAGGCACTTTCAAAGGAAAGTGATTTTCTCTGAAAGGACAGCATTTAGAAAGTGAAGCAACACTCTATTCACTACACACAGTGAATTGAAGTGTTGGAACAGACTGCTTCTGTTTCAGAAAAATGCATGTGAGTTTCTTGTGAATGCTTGTAAGTAGCTTAAGGCACTTTCAAAGGAAAGTGATTTTCTCTGAAAGGACAGCATTTAGAAAGTGAAGCAACACTCCATTCACTTCGCACAGTGAATTGAAGTGTTGGAACAGACTGCTTCTCTTTCAGAGAAACGCATGTGAATTTCTATTGAATGCTTGTAAGTAGCTTAAGGCACTTTCAAAGGAAAGTGATTTTCTCTGAAAGGACAGCATTTAGAAAGTGAAGCAACACTCCATTCACTTCGCACAGTGAATTGAAGTGTTGGAACAGACAGCTTCTCTTTCATAGAAACGCATTTGAGTTTCCTGTTAATGTGTGTAAGTAGCTTAAGGCACTTTCAAAGGAAAGTGATTTTCTCTGAAAGGACAGCATTTAGAAAGTGAAGCAACACTCCATTCACTTCGCACAGTGAATTGAAGTGTTGGAACAGACTGCTTCTCTTTCAGAGAAACGCATGTGAATTTCTATTGAATGCTTGTAAGTAGGTTAAGGCACTTTCAAAGGACAGTGATTTTCTCTGAAAGGACAGCATTTAGAAAGTGAAGCAACACTCCATTCACTACGCAGAGTGAATTGAAGTGTTGGAACAGACTGCTTCTCTTTAAGAAAAATGCATGTGAGTTTCTTGTGAATGCTTGTAAGTAGCTTAAGGCACTTTCAAAGGAAAGTGATTTTCTCTGAAAGGACAGCATTTAGAAAGTGAAGCAACACTCCATTCACTTCGCACAGTGAATTGAAGTGTTGGAACAGACTGCTTCTCTTTCAGTGAAACGCATGTGAATTTCTGTTGAATGCTTGTAAGTAGCTTAAGGCACTTTCAAAGGAAAGTGATTTTCTCTGAAAGGACAGCATTTAGAAAGTGAAGCAACACTCCATTCACTTCGCACAGTGAATTGAAGTGTTGGAACAGACTGCTTCTCTTTCAGAGAAACGCATGTGAATTTCTATTGAATGCTTGTAATTAGCTTAAGGCACTTTCAAAGGAAAGTGATTTTCTCTGAAAGACCAGCATTTAGAAAGTGAAACAACACTCCATTCACTACGCACAGTGAATTGAAGTGTTGGAACAGACTGCTTCTCTTTCAGAAAAATGCATGTGAGTTTCTTGTGAATGCTTGTAAGTATCTTAAGGCACTTTCAAAGGAAAGTGATTTTCTCTGAAAGGACAGCATTTAGAAAGTGAAGCAACACTCCATTCACTTCGCACAGTGAATTGAAGTGTTGGAACAGACTGCTTCTCTTTCAGAGAAACGCATGTGAATTTCTGTGGAATGCTTGTAAGTAGCTTAAGGTACTTTCAAAGGAAAGTGATTTTCTCTGAAAGGACAGCATTTAGAAAGTGAAACAGCACTCCATTCACTTCGCACAGTGAATTGAAGTGTTGGAACAGACTACTTCTCTTTCAGAGAAAGAGATATGATGTTTTTGTGAATGCTTGTAAGTAGCTTAAGGCACTTTCAAAGGAAAGTGATTTTCTCTGAAAGGACAGCATTTAGAAAGTGAAGCAACACTCAATTCACTTCGCACAGTGAATTGAAGTGTTGGAACAGACTGCTTCTCTTTCAGTGAAATGCATGTGAATTTCTGTTGAATGCTTGTAAGTAGCTTAAGGCACTTTCAAAGGAAAGTGATTTTCTCTGAAAGGACAGCATTTAGAAAGTGAAGCAACACTCCATTCACTTCGCACAGTGAATTGAAGTGTTGGAACAGACTGCTTCTATTTCAGTGAAACACATGTGAATTTCTGTTGAATGCTTGTAAGTAGCTTAAGGCACTTTCAAAGGAAAGTGATTTTCTCTGAAAGGACAGCATTTAGAAAGTGAAGCAACTCTCCATTCACTTCGCACAGTGAATTGAAGTGTTGGAACAGACAGCTTCTCTTTCATAGAAACGCATTTGAGTTTCCTGTGAATGTGTTTAAGTAGCTTAAGGCACTTTCAAAGGAAAGTGATTTTCTCTGAAAGGACAGCATTTAGAAAGTGAAGCAACACTCCATTCACTACGCACAGTGAATTGAAGTGTTGGAACAGACTGCTTCTGTTTCAGAAAAATGCATGTGAGTTTCTTGTGAATGCTTGTAAGTAGCTTAAGGCACTTTCAAAGGAAAGTGATTTTCTCTGAAAGGACAGCATTTAGAAAGTGAAGCAACACTCCATTCACTTCGCACAGTGAATTGAAGTGTTGGAATAGACTGCTTGTCTTTCAGAGAAACGCATGTGAATTTCTATTGAATGCTTGTAAGTAGCTTAAGGCACTTTCAAAGGAAAGTGATTTTCTCTGAAAGGACAGCATTTAGAAAGTGAAGCAACACTCCATTCACTTCGCACAGTGAACTGAAGTGTTGGAACAGACTGCTTCTTTTTCAGAGAAACACATGTGAATTTCTATTGAATGCTTGTAAGTAGCTTAAGGCACTTTCAAAGGAAAGTGATTTTCTCTGAAAGGACAGCATTTAGAAAGTGAAGCAACACTCCATTCACTTCGCACAGTGAATTGAAGTGTTGGAACAGACTGCTTCTCTTTCAGAGAAACGCATGTGAATTTCTGTGGAATGCTTGTAAGTAGCTTAAGGTACATTCAAAGGAAAGTGATTTTCTCTGAAAGGACAGCATTTAGAAAGTGAAACAGCACTCCATTCACTTCGCACAGTGAATTGAAGTGTTGGAACAGACTACTTCTCTTTCAGAGAAAGAGATATTATGTTTTTGTGAATGCTTGTAAGTAGCTTAAGGCACTTTCAAAGGAAAGTGATTTTCTCTGAAAGGACAGCATTTAGAAAGTGAAGCAACACTCCATTCACTTCGCACAGTGAATTGAAGTGTTGGAACAAACTGCTTCTCTTTCAGAGAAACGCATGTGAATTTCTATTGAATGCTTGTAAGTAGCTTATGGCACTTTCAAAGGAAAGTGATTTTCTCTGAAATGACAGCATTTAGAATGTGAAGCAACACTCAATTCACTTCGCACAGTGAATTGAAGTGTTGGAACAGACTGCTTCTCTTTCAGTGAAATGCATGTGAATTTCTGTTGAATGCTTGTAAGTAGCTTAAGGCACTTTCAAAGGAAAGTGATTTTCTCTGAAAGGACAGCATTTAGAAAGTGAAGCAACACTCCATTCACTTCGCACAGTGAATTGAAGTGTTGGAACAGACTGCTTCTATTTCAGTGAAACACATGTGAATTTCTGTTGAATGCTTGTAAGTAGCTTAAGGCACTTTCAAAGGAAAGTGATTTTCTCTGAAAGGACAGCATTTAGAAAGTGAAGCAACTCTCCATTCACTTCGCACAGTGAATTGAAGTGTTGGAACAGACAGCTTCTCTTTCATAGAAACGCATTTGAGTTTCCTGTGAATGTGTTTAAGTAGCTTAAGGCACTTTCAAAGGAAAGTGATTTTCTCTGAAAGGACAGCATTTAGAAAGTGAAGCAACACTCTATTCACTACACACAGTGAATTGAAGTGTTGGAACAGACTGCTTCTGTTTCAGAAAAATGCATGTGAGTTTCTTGTGAATGCTTGTAAGTAGCTTAAGGCACTTTCAAAGGAAAGTGATTTTCTCTGAAAGGACAGCATTTAGAAAGTGAAGCAACACTCCATTCACTTCGCACAGTGAATTGAAGTGTTGGAATAGACTGCTTGTCTTTCAGAGAAACGCATGTGAATTTCTATTGAATGCTTGTAAGTAGCTTAAGGCACTTTCAAAGGAAAGTGATTTTCTCTGAAAGGACAGCATTTAGAAAGTGAAGCAACACTCCATTCACTTCGCACAGTGAACTGAAGTGTTGGAACAGACTGCTTCTTTTTCATAGAAACACATGTGAATTTCTATTGAATGCTTGTAAGTAGCTTAAGGCACTTTCAAAGGAAAGTGATTTTCTCTGAAAGGACAGCATTTAGAAAGTGAAGCAACACTCCATTCACTTCGCACAGTGAATTGAAGTGTTGGAACAGACTGCTTCTATTTCAGTGAAACACATGTGAATTTCTGTTGAATGCTTGTAAGTAGCTTAAGGCACTTTCAAAGGAAAGTGATTTTCTCTGAAAGGACAGCATTTAGAAAGTGAAGCAACACTCCATTCACTTCGCACAGTGAATTGAAGTGTTGGAACAGACAGCTTCTCTTTCATAGAAACGCATTTGAGTTTCCTGTGAATGTGTTTAAGTAGCTTAAGGCACTTTCAAAGGAAAGTGATTTTCTCTGAAAGGACAGCATTTAGAAAGTGAAGCAACACTCCATTCACTACGCACAGTGAATTGAAGTGTTGGAACAGACTGCTTCTGTTTCAGAAAAATGCATGTGAGTTTCTTGTGAATGCTTGTAAGTAGCTTAAGGCACTTTCAAAGGAAAGTGATTTTCTCTGAAAGGACAGCATTTAGAAAGTGAAGCAACACTCCATTCACTTCGCACAGTGAATTGAAGTGTTGGAATAGACTGCTTGTCTTTCAGAGAAACGCATGTGAATTTCTATTGAATGCTTGTAAGTAGCTTAAGGCACTTTCAAAGGAAAGTGATTTTCTCTGAAAGGACAGCATTTAGAAAGTGAAGCAACACTCCATTCACTTCGCACAGTGAACTGAAGTGTTGGAACAGACTGCTTCTTTTTCAGAGAAACACATGTGAATTTCTATTGAATGCTTGTAAGTAGCTTAAGGCACTTTCAAAGGAAAGTGATTTTCTCTGAAAGGACAGCATTTAGAAAGTGAAGCAACACTCCATTCACTTCGCACAGTGAATTGAAGTGTTGGAACAGACTGCTTCTCTTTCAGAGAAACGCATGTGAATTTCTGTGGAATGCTTGTAAGTAGCTTAAGGTACATTCAAAGGAAAGTGATTTTCTCTGAAAGGACAGCATTTAGAAAGTGAAACAGCACTCCATTCACTTCGCACAGTGAATTGAAGTGTTGGAACAGACTACTTCTCTTTCAGAGAAAGAGATATTATGTTTTTGTGAATGCTTGTAAGTAGCTTAAGGCACTTTCAAAGGAAAGTGATTTTCTCTGAAAGGACAGCATTTAGAAAGTGAAGCAACACTCCATTCACTTCGCACAGTGAATTGAAGTGTTGGAAAAAACTGCTTCTCTTTCAGAGAAACGCATGTGAATTTCTATTGAATGCTTGTAAGTAGCTTATGGCACTTTCAAAGGAAAGTGATTTTCTCTGAAATGACAGCATTTAGAAAGTGAAGCAACACTCAATTCACTTCGCACAGTGAATTGAAGTGTTGGAACAGACTGCTTCTCTTTCAGTGAAATGCATGTGAATTTCTGTTGAATGCTTGTAAGTAGCTTAAGGCACTTTCAAAGGAAAGTGATTTTCTCTGAAAGGACAGCATTTAGAAAGTGAAGCAACACTCCATTCACTTCGCACAGTGAATTGAAGTGTTGGAACAGACTGCTTCTATTTCAGTGAAACACATGTGAATTTCTGTTGAATGCTTGTAAGTAGCTTAAGGCACTTTCAAAGGAAAGTGATTTTCTCTGAAAGGACAGCATTTAGAAAGTGAAGCAACTCTCCATTCACTTCGCACAGTGAATTGAAGTGTTGGAACAGACAGCTTCTCTTTCATAGAAACGCATTTGAGTTTCCTGTGAATGTGTTTAAGTAGCTTAAGGCACTTTCAAAGGAAAGTGATTTTCTCTGAAAGGACAGCATTTAGAAAGTGAAGCAACACTCCATTCACTTCGCACAGTGAATTGAAGTGTTGGAACAGACTGCTTCTCTTTCAGTGAAATGCATGTGAATTTCTGTTGAATGCTTGTAAGTAGTTTAAGGCACTTTCAAAGGAAAGTGATTTTCTCTGAAAGGACAGCATTTAGAAAGTGAAGCAACACTCCATTCACTTCGCACAGTGAATTGAAGTGTTGGAATAGACTGCTTGTCTTTCAGAGAAACGCATGTGAATTTCTATTGAATGCTTGTAAGTAGCTTAAGGCACTTTCAAAGGAAAGTGATTTTCTCTGAAAGGACAGCATTTAGAAAGTGAAGCAACACTCCATTCACTTCGCACAGTGAACTGAAGTGTTGGAACAGACTGCTTCTTTTTCAGAGAAACACATGTGAATTTCTATTGAATGCTTGTAAGTAGCTTAAGGCACTTTCAAAGGAAAGTGATTTTCTCTGAAAGGACAGCATTTAGAAAGTGGAGCTACACTCCATTCTCTTCGCACAGTGAATTGAAGTGTTGGAACAGACTGCTTCTCTTTCAGAGAATTTCATGTGAGTTTCTTGTGAATGCTTGTAAGTTGCTTAAGGCAGTTTCAAAAGAGAGTGTATTTCTCTAAAAGGAGAGCATTTAGAAAGTGAAGCAACTCTCCATTCACTTCGCACAGTGAATTGAAGTGTTGGAACAGACTGCTTCTCTTTCAGAGAAACAGATGTGAGTTTCTTGTGAATGCTTGTAAATAGCTTAAGGCAGTTTCAAAAGAGAGTGATTTTCTCTAAAAGGAGAGCATATAGAAAGTGAAGCAACACTCCATTCACATCGCACAGTGAATTGAAGTGTTGGAACAGACTGCTTCTCTTTCAGAGAAACGCATGTGAATTTCTGTGGAATGCTTGTAAGTAGCTTAAGGCACTTTCAAAGGAAAGTGATTTTCTCTGAAAGGACAGCATTTAGAAAGTGAAACAACACTCCATTCACTTCGCACAGTGAATTGAAGTGTTGGAACAGACTACTTCTCTTTCAGAGAAACAGATATGAGTTTTCGTGAATGCTTGTAAGTAGCTTAAGGCACTTTCAAAGGAAAGTGATTTTCTCTGAAAGGACAGCATTTAGAAAGTGAAGCAACACTCCATTCACTTCGCACTGTGAATTGAAGTGTTGGAACAGACTGCTTCTCTTTCAGAGAAACGCTTGTGAATTTCTATTGAATGCTGGTAAGTAGGTTAAGGCACTTTAAAAGGACAGTGATTTTCTCTGAAAGGACAGCATTTAGAAAGTGAAGCAACACTCCATTCACTACGCACAGTGAATTGAAGTGTTGGAACAGACTGCTTCTCTTTAAGAAAAATGCATGTGAGTTTCTTGTGAATGCTTGTAAGTAGCTTAAGGCACTTTCAAAGGAAAGTGATTTTCTCTGAAAGGACAGCATTTAGAAAGTGAAGCAACACTCCATTCACTTCGCACAGTGAATTGAAGTGTTGGAACAGACTGCTTCTCTTTCAGTGAAACGCATGTGAATTTCTGTTGAATGCTTGTAAGTAGCTTAAGGCACTTTCAAAGGAAAGTGATTTTCTCTGAAAGGACAGCATTTAGAAAGTGAAGCAACACTCCATTCACTTCGCACAGTGAATTGAAGTGTTGGAACAGACTGCTTCTCTTTCAGAGAAACGCATGTGAATTTCTATTGAATGCTTGTAATTAGCTTAAGGCACTTTCAAAGGAAAGTGATTTTCTCTGAAAGGACAGCATTTAGAAAGTGAAGCAACACTCCATTCACTTCGCACAGTGAATTGAAGTGTTGGAACAGACTGCTTCTCTTTCAGAAAAATGCATGTGAGTTTCCTGTGAATGCTTGTAAGTATCTTAAGGCACTTTCAAAGGAAAGTGATTTTCTCTGAAAGGACAGCATTTAGAAAGTGAAGCAACACTCCATTCACTTCGCACAGTGAATTGAAGTGTTGGAACAGACTGCTTCTCTTTCAGAGAAACGCATGTGAATTTCTGTGGAATGCTTGTAAGTAGCTTAAGGTACATTCAAAGGAAAGTGATTTTCTCTGAAAGGACAGCATTTAGAAAGTGAAACAACACTCCATTCACTTCGCACAGTGAATTGAAGTGTTGGAACAGACTACTTCTCTTTCAGAGAAAGAGATATGATGTTTTTGTGAATGCTTGTAAGTAGCTTAAGGCACTTTCAAAGGAAAGTGATTTTCTCTGAAAGGACAGCATTTAGAAAGTGAAGCAACACTCCATTCACTTCGCACAGTGAATTGAAGTGTTGGAACAGACTGCTTCTCTTTCAGTGAAATGCATGTGAATTTCTGTTGAATGCTTGTAAGTAGCTTAAGGCACTTTCAAAGGAAAGTGATTTTCTCTGAAAGGACAGCATTTAGAAAGTGAAGCAACACTCCATTCACTTCGCACAGTGAATTGAAGTGTTGGAACAGACTGCTTCTCTTTCAGTGAAACACATGTGAATTTCTGTTGAATGCTTGTAAGTAGCTTAAGGCACTTTCAAAGGAAAGTGATTTTCTCTGAAAGGACAGCATTTAGAAAGTGAAGCAACACTCCATTCACTTCGCACAGTGAATTGAAGTGTTGGAACAGACAGCTTCTCTTTCATAGAAACGCATTTGAGTTTCCTGTGAATGTGTTTAAGTAGCTTAAGGCACTTTCAAAGGAAAGTGATTTTCTCTGAAAGGACAGCATTTAGAAAGTGAAGCAACACTCTATTCACTACGCACAGTGAATTGAAGTGTTGGAACAGACTGCTTCTGTTTCAGAAAAATGTATGTGAGTTTCTTGTGAATGCTTGTAAGTAGCTTAAGGCACTTTCAAAGGAAAGTGATTTTCTCTGAAAGGACAGCATTTAGAAAGTGAAGCAACACTCCATTCACTTCGCACAGTGAATTGAAGTGTTGGAATAGACTGCTTCTCTTTCAGAGAAACGCATGTGAATTTCTGTGGAATGCTTGTAAGTAGCTTAAGGCACTTTCAAAGGAAAGTGATTTTCTCTGAAAGGACAGCATTTAGAAAGTGAAGCAACACTCCATTCACTACGCACAGTGAATTGAAGTGTAGAAACAGACTGTTTCTCTTTCAGAAAAATGCATGTGAGTTTCTTGTGAATGCTTGTAAGTAGCTTAAGGCACTTTCAAAGGAAAGTGATTTTCTCTGAAAGGACAGCATTTAGAAAGTGAAGCAACACTCCATTCACTTCGCACAGTGAACTGAAGTGTTGGAACAGACTGCTTCTTTTTCAGAGAAACACATGTGAATTTCTATTGAATGCTTGAAAGTAGCTTAAGGCACTTTCAAAGGAAAGTGATTTTCTCTGAAAGGACAGCATTTAGAAAGTGGAGCTACACTCCATTCTCTTCGCACAGTGAATTGAAGTGTTGGAACAGACTGCTTCTCTTTCAGAGAATTTCATGTGAGTTTCTTGTGAATGCTTGTAAGTTGCTAAAGGCAGTTTCAAAAGAGAGTGTATTTCTCTAAAAGGAGAGCATTTAGAAAGTGAAGCAACTCTCCATTCACTTCGCACAGTGAATTGAAATGTTGGAACAGACAGCTTCTCTTTCATAGAAACGCATTTGAGTTTCCTGTGAATGTGTTTAAGTAGCTTAAGGCACTTTCAAAGGAAAGTGATTTTCTCTGAAAGGACCGCATTTAGAAAGTGAAGCAACACTCTATTCACTACGCACAGTGAATTGAAGTGTTGGAACAGACTGCTTCTGTTTCAGAAAAATGCATGTGAGTTTCTTGTGAATGCTTGTAAGTAGCTTAAGGCACTTTCAAAGGAAAGTGATTTTCTCTGAAAGGACAGCATTTAGAAAGTGAAGCAACACTCCATTCACTTCGCACAGTGAACTGAAATGTTGGAACAGACTGCTTCTTTTTCAGAGAAACACATGTGAATTTCTATTGAATGCTTGTAAGTAGCTTAAGGCACTTTCAAAGGAAAGTGATTTTCTCTGAAAGGACAGCATTTAGAAAGTGGAGCTACACTCCATTCTCTTCGCACAGTGAATTGAAGTGTTGGAACAGACTGCTTCTCTTTCAGAGAATTTCATGTGAGTTTCTTGTGAATGCTTGTAAGTTGCTTAAGGCAGTTTCAAAAGAGAGTGTATTTCTCTAAAAGGAGAGCATTTAGAAAGTGAAGCAACATTCCATTCACTTCGCACAGTGAATTGAAGTGTTGGAACAGACTGCTTCTCTTTCAGAGAAACAGATGTGACTTTCTTGTGAATGCTTGTAAGTAGCTTAAGGCAGTTTCAAAAGAGAGTGATTTTCTCTAAAAGGAGAGCATATAGAAACTGAAGCAACACTCCATTCACTTCGCACAGTGAATTGTAGTGTTGGAACAAACTACTTCTCTTTCAGAAAAATGCATGTGAGTTTCTTGTGAATGCTTGTAAGTAGCTTAAGGCAGTTTCAAAGGAAAGTGATTTTCTCTGAAAGGACATCATTTAGAAAGTGAAACAACACTCCATTCATTTCGCACAGTGAATTGATGTTGGAACAGACTGCTTCTCTTTCAGAGAAACAGATGTGAGTTTCTTGTGAATGCTTGTAAATAGCTTAAGGCAGTTTCAAAAGAGAGTGATTTTCTCTAAAAGGAGAGCATATAGAAAGTGAAGCAACACTCCATTCACTTCGCACAGTGAATTGAAGTGTTGGACGAAACTGCTTCTATTTCAGAAAAATGCGTGTGAGTTTCTTGTGAATGCTTGTAAGTAGCTTAAGGCACTTTCAAAGGAAAGTGATTTTCTCTGAAATGACAGCATTTAGAAAGTGAAGCAACACTCCATTCACTTCGCACAGTGAACTGAAGTGTTGGAACAGACTGCTTCTCTTTCAGTGAAACGCATGTGAGTTTCTTGTGAATGCTTGTAAGTAGCTTAAGTCACTTTCAAAGGAAAGTGATTTTCTCTGAAAGGACAGCATTTAGAAAGTGAAACAACACTCCATTCACTTCGCACAGTGAATTGAAGTGTTGGAACCGACTACTTCTCTTTCAGAGAAACAGATATGAGTTTTTTGTGAATGCTTGTAAGCAGATTAAGGCACTTTCAAAGGAAAGTGATTTTCTTTGAAAGTACAGCATTTAGAAAGTGAAGCAACACTCATTCACTTCGCACAGTGAATTGAAGTGTTGGAACAGAATGCTTCTATTTCAATGAAACGCATGTCAATTTCTGTTGAATGCTTGTAAGTAGCTTAAGGCACTTTCAAAGGAAAGTGATTTTCTCTGAAAGGACATGATTTAGAAAGTGAAACAACACTCCATTCACTTCGCATAGTGAATTGAAGTGTTGGAACAGACTACTTCTCTTTCAGAGAAACAGATATGAGTTTTTTGTGAATGCTTGTAAGTAGCTTAAGGCACTTTCAAAGGAAAGTGATTTTCTCTGAAAGGACAGCATTTAGAAAGTGAAGCAACACTCCATTCACTTCGTACAGTGAATTGAAGTGTTGGAACAGACTGCTTCTCTTTCAGAGAAACGCATGTGAATTTCTATTGAATGCTTGTAAGTAGCTTAAGGCACTGTCAAAGGAAAGTGATTTTCTCTGAAAGGACAGCATTTAGAAAGTGAAGCAACAATCCATTCACTACGCACAGTGAATTGAAGTGTTGGAACAGACTGCTTCTCTTTCAGAAAAATGCATGTGAGTTTCTTGTGAATGCTTGTAAGTAGCTTAAGGCACTTTCAAAGGAAAGTGATTTTCTCTGAAAGGACAGCATTTAGAAAGTGAAGCAACACTCCATTCACTTCGCACAGTGAATTGAAGTGTTGGAACAGACTGCTTCTCTTTCAGAGAAACGCATGTGAAATTCTGTGGAAGGCTTGTAAGTAGCTTAAGGCACTTTCAAAGGAAAGTGATTTTCTCTGAAAGGACAGCATTTAGAGAGTGAAACAACACTCGATTCACTTCGCACAGTGAATTGAAGTGTTGGAACAGACTACTTCTCTTTCAGAGAAACAGATATGAGGTTTTTGTGAATGCTTGTAAGTAGCTTAAGGCACTTTCAAAGGAAAGTGATTTTCTCTGAAAGGACAGCATTTAGAAAGTGAAGCAACACTCCATTCACTTCGCACAGTGAATTGAAGTGTTGGAACGGACTGCTTCTCTTTCATAGAAACGCATGTGAATTTCTATTGAATGCTTGTAAGTAGCTTAAGGCACTTTCAAAGGAAAGTGATTTTCTCTGAAATGACAGCATTTAGAAAGTGAAGCAACACTCCATTCACTTCGCACAGTGAATTGAAGTGTTGGAACAGACTGCTTCTCTTTCAGTGAAATGCATGTGAATTTCTGTTGAATGTTTGTAAGTAGCTTAAGGCACTTTCAAAGGAAAGTGATTTTCTCTGAAAGGACAGCATTTAGAAAGTGAAGAAACACTCCATTCACTTCGCACAGTGAATTGAAGTGTTGGAACAGACTGCTTCTCTTTCAGTGAAACACATGTGAATTTCTGTTGAATGCTTGTAAGTAGCTTAAGGCACTTTCAAAGGAAAGTGATTTTCTCTGAAAGGACAGCATTTAGAAAGTGAAGCAACACTCCATTCACTTCGCACAGTGAATTGAAGTGTTGGAACAGACAGCTTCTCTTTCATAGAAACGCATTTGAGATTCCTGTGAATGTGTGTAAGTAGCTTAAGGCACTTTCAAAGGAAAGTGATTTTCTCTGAAAGGACGGCATTTAGAAAGTGAAACAACACTCCATTCATTTCGCACAGTGAATAGAAGTGTTGGAACAGACTGCTTCTCTTTCAGAGAAACGCATGTGAATTTCTGTGGAATGCTTGTAAGTAGCTTAAGGCACTTTCAAAGGAAAGGGATTTTCTCTGAAAGGACAGCATTTAGAAAGTGAAACAACACTCCATTCACTTCGCACAATGAATTGAAGTATTGGAACAGACTACTTCTCTTTCAGAGAAACAGATATGAGTTTTTTGTGAATGCTTGTAAGTAGCTTAAGGCACTTTCAAAGAAAAGTGATTTTCTCTGAAAGGACAGGATTTAGAAAGTGAAACAACACTCCATTCACTTCGCACAGTGAATTGAAGTGTTGGAACAGACTGCTTCTCTTTCAGAGAAACGCATGTGAATTTCTATTGAATGCTTGTAAGTAGCTTAAGGCACTTTCAAAGGAAAGTGATTTTCTCTGAAAGGACAGCATTTAGAAAGTGAAGCAACACTCCATTCACTTCGCACAGTGAATTGAAGTGTTGGAACAGACAGCTTTTTTTTCAGAGAAACGCATGTGAATTTCTGTGGAATGCTTGTAAGTAGCTTAAGGCACTTTCAAAGGAAAGTGATTTTCTCTGAAAGGACAGCATTTAGAAAGTGAAGCAACACTCCATTCACTTCGCACAGTGAATTGAAGTGTTGGAACAGACTACTTCTCTTTCAGAGAAACAGATATGAGTTTTTTGTGAATGCTTGTAAGCAGATTAAGGCACTTTCAAAGGAAAGTGATTTTCTCTGAAAGGACAGCATTTAGAAAGTGAAGCAATACTCCATTCACTTCGCACAGTGAATTGAAGTGTTGGAACAGACTGCTTCTCTTTCAGTGAAACGCATGTCAATTTCTGTTGAATGCTTGTAAGTAGCTTAAGGCACTTTCAAAGGAAAGTGATTTTCTCTGAAAGGAGTGCATTTAGAAAGTGAAGCAACACACCATTCACTTCGCACAGTGAATTGAAGTGTTGGAACAGACTGCTTCTCTTTCAGAGAAACACATGTGAATTTCTATTGAATGCTTGTAAGTAGCTTAAGGCACTGTCAAAGGAAAGTGATTTTCTCTGAAAGGACTGCATTTAGAAAGTGAAGCAACACTCCATTCACTTCGCACAGTGAATTGAAGTGTTGGAACGGACTGCTTCTCTTTCAGAGCAACGCATGTGAATTTCTATTGAATGCTTGTAAGTAGCTTAAAGCACTTTCAAAGGAAAGTGATTTTCTCTGAAAGGACAGCATTTAGAAAGTAAAGCAACACTCCATTCACTTCGAACAGTGAATTTTAGTGTTGGAACAAACTGCTTCTCTTTCAGAAAAATGCATGTGAGTTTCTTGTTAATGCTTGTAAGTAGCTTAAGGCACTTTCAAAGGAAAGTGATTTTCTCTGAAAGGACATCATTTAGAAAGTGAAACAACACTCCATTCATTTCGCAAAGTGAATTGATGTTGGAACAGACTGCTTCTCTTTCAGAGAAACAGATGTGAGTTTCTTGTGAATGCTTGTAAATAGCTTAAGGCAGTTTCAAAAGAGAGTGATTTTCTCTAAAAGGAGAGCATATAGAAAGTGAAGCAACACTCCATTCACTTCGCACAGTGAATTGAAGTGTTGGAACAAACTGCTTCTAATTCAGAAAAATGCGTGTGAGTTTCTTGTGAATGCTTGTAAGTAGCTTAAGGCACTTTCAAAGGAAAGTGATTTTCTCTGAAAGGACAGCATTTAGAAAGTGAAGCAACACTCCATTCACTACGCACAGTGAATTGAAGTGTTGGAACAGACTGCTTCTCTTTCAGAGAAACGCATGTGAATTTCTATTGAATGCTTGTAATTAGCTTAAGGCACTTTTAAAGGAAAGTGATTTTCTCTGAAAGGACAGCATTTAGAAAGTGAAACAACACTCCATTCACTACGCACAGTGAATTGAAGTGTTGGAACAGACTGCTTCTCTTTCAGAAAAATGCATGTGAGTTTCTTGTGAATGCTTGTAAGTAGCTTAAGGCACTTTCAAAGCAAAGTGATTTTCTCTGAAAGGACAGCATTTAGAAAGTGAAGCAACACTCTATTCACTTCGCACAGTGAATTGAAGTGTTGGAACAGACTGCTTCTCTTTCAGAGAAACGCATGTGAATTTCTGTGGAATGCTTGTAAGTAGCTTAAGGCACTTTCAAAGGAAAGTGATTTTCTCTGAAAGGACAGCATTTAGAGAGTGAAACAACACTCCATTCACTTCGCACAGTGAATTGAAGTGTTGGAACAGACTACTTCTCTTTCAGAGAAACAGATATGAGGTTTTTGTGAATGCTTGTAAGTAGCTTAAGGCACTTTCAAAGGAAAGTGATTTTCTCTGAAAGGACAGCATTTAGAAAGTGAAGCAACACTCCATTCACTTCGCACAGTGAAT
Organism: Myodes glareolus; assembly: GCF_982192425.1. Taxonomy (NCBI): domain Eukaryota; kingdom Metazoa; phylum Chordata; class Mammalia; order Rodentia; family Cricetidae; genus Myodes; species Myodes glareolus. The sequence goes on from NW_028263240.1 coordinate 658,669, forward strand.
TGAAGTGTTGGAACGGACTGCTACTCTTTCAGAGAAACGCATGTGAATTTCTATTGAATGCTTGTAAGTAGCTTAAAGCACTTTCAAAGGAAAGTGATTTTCTCTGAAATGACAGCATTTAGAAGGTGAAGCAACACTCCATTCACTTCGCACAGTGAATTGAAGTGTTGGAACAGACTGCTTCTCTTTCAGTGAAATGCATGTGAATTTCTGTTGAATGCTTGTAAGTAGCTTAAGGCACTTTCAAAGGAAAGTGATTTTCTCTGAAAGGACAGCATTTAGAAAGTGAAGCAACACTCCATTCACTTCGCACAGTGAATTGAAGTGTTGGAACAGACTGCTTCTTTTTCAGTGAAACATATGTGAATTTCTGTTGAATGCTTGTAAGTAGCTTAAGGCACTTTCAAAGGAAAGTGATTTTCTCTGAAAGGACAGCATTTAGAAAGTGAAGCAACACTCCATTCACTTCGCACAGTGAATTGAAGTGTTGGAACAGACTACTTCTCTTTCAGAGAAACAGATATGAGGTTTTTGTGAATGCTTGTAAGTAGCTTAAGGCACTTTCAAAGGAAAGTGATTTTCTCTGAAAGGACAGAATTTAGAAAGTGAAGCAGCACTCCATTCACTTCACACAGTGAATTGAAGTGTTGGAACTGACTGCTTCTCTTTCAGTGAAATGCATGTGAATTTCTGTTGAATGCTTGTAAGTAGCTTAAGGAACTTTCAAAGAAAGTGATTTTCTCTGAAAGGACAGCATTTAGAAAGTGAAGCAGCACTCTATTCACTTCGCACAGTGAATTGAAGTGTTGGAACAAACTGCTTCTATTTAAGAAAAATGCGTGTGAGTTTCTTGTGAATGCTTGTAAGTAGCTTAAGGCACTTTCAAAGGAAAGTGATTTTCTCTGAAAGGACAGCATTTAGAAAGTGAAGCAACACTCCATTCACTTCGCACAGTGAATTGAAGTGTTGGAACAGACTGCTTCTCTTTCAGAGAAACGCATGTGAATTTCTATTGAATGCTTGTAATTAGCTTAAGGCACTTTCAAAGGAAAGTGATTTTCTCTGAAAGGACAGCATTTAGAAAGTGAAACAACACTCCATTCACTACGCACAGTGAATTGAAGTGTTGGAACAGACTGCTTCTCTTTCAGAAAAATACATGTGAGTTTCTTGTGAATGCTTGTAAGTAGCTTAAGGCACTTTCAAAGGAAAGTGATTTTCTCTGAAAGGACAGCATTTAGAAAGTTAAGCAACACTCCATTCACTTCGCACAGTGAATTGAAGTGTTGGAACAGACTGCTTCTCTTTCAGAGAAACACATGTGAATTTCTATTGAATGCTTGTAAGTAGCTTAAGGCACTTTCAAAGGAAAGTGATTTTCTCTGAAATGACAGCATTTAGAAAGTGAAGCAACACTCCATTCACTTCACACAGTGAATTGAAGTGTTGGAACAGACTGCTTCTCTTTCAGTGAAATGCATGTGAATTTCTGTTGAATGCTTGTAAGTAGCTTAAGGCACTTTCAAAGGAAAGTGATTTTCTCTGAAAGGACAGCATTTAGAAAGTGAAGCAACACTCCATTCACTTCGCACAGTGAATTGAAGTGTTGGAACAGACTGCTTCTCTTTCAGTGAAACACGTGTGAATTTCTGTTGAATGCTTGTAAGTAGATTAAGGCACTTTCAAAGGAAAGTGGTTTTCTCTGAAAGGACAGCATTTAGAAAGTGAAGCAACACTCCATTCACTTCGCACAGTGAATTGAAGTGTTGGAACAGACAGCTTCTCTTTCATAGAAACGCATTTGAGTTTCCTGTGAATGTGTGTAAGTAGCTTAAGGCACTTTCAAAGGAAAGTGATTTTCTCTGAAAGGACAGCATTTAGAAAGTGAAACAACACTCCATTCACTTCGCACAGTGAATAGAAGTGTTGGAACAGACTGCTTCTCTTTCAGAGAAACGCATGTGAATTTCTGTGGAATGCTTGTAAGTAGCTTAAGGCACTTTCAAAGGAAAGGGATTTTCTCTGAAAGGACAGCATTTAGAACGTGAAACAACACTCCATTCACTTCGCACAGTGAATTGAAGTATTGGAACAGACTACTTCTCTTTCAGAGAAACAGATATGAGTTTTATGTGAATGCTTGTAAGTAGGTTAAGGCACTTTCAAAGAAAAGTGATTTTCTCTGAAAGGACAGCATTTAGAAATTGAAACAACACTCCATTCATTTCGCACAGTGAATTGAAGTGTTGGAACAGACTGCTTCTCTTTCAGAGAAACGCATGTGAATTTCTATTGAATGCTTGTAAGTAGCTTAAGGCACTTTCAAAGGAAAGTGATTTTCTCTGAAAGGACAGCATTTAGAAAGTGAAGCAACACTCCATTCACTTCGCACAGTGAATTGAAGTGTTGGAACAGACTGCTTCTCTTTCAGAAAAATGCATGTGGTTTCTTGTGAATGCTTGTAAGTAGCTTAAGGCACTTTCAAAGGAAAGTGATTTTCTCTGAAAGGACAGCATTTAGAAAGTGAAGCAACACTCCATTCACTTCGCACAGTGAATTGAAGTGTTGGAACAGACTGCTTCTTTTTCAGAGAAACGCATGTGAAATTCTGTGGAATGCTTGTAAGTAGCTTAAGGCACTTTCAAAGGAAAGTGATTTTCTCTGAAAGGACAGCATTTAGAAAGTGATGCAACACTCCATTCACTTCGCACAGTGAATTGAAGTGTTGGAACAGACAGCTTCTCTTTCATAGAAACGCATTTGAGTTTCCTGTGAATGTGTGTAAGTAGCTTAAGGCACTTTCAAAGGAAAGTGATTTTCTCTGAAAGGACAGCATTTAGAAAGTGAAGCAACATTCCATTCACTTCGCACACTGAATTGAAGTGTTGGAACAGACTGCTTCTCTTTCAGTGAAACGCATGTGAATTTCTGTTGAATGCTTGTAAGTAGCTTAAGGCACTTTCAAAGGAAAGTGATTTTCTCTGAAAGGACAGCATTTAGAAAGTGAAGCAACACTCCATTCACTTCGCACAGTGAATTGAAGTGTTGGAACAGACTGCTTCTCTTTCAGAGAAACGCATGTGAATTTCTGTGGAATGCTTGTAAGTAGCTTAAGGCACTTTCAAAGGAAAGTGATTTTCTCTGAAAGGACAGAATTTAGAAAGTGAAGCAGCACTCCATTCACTTCGCACAGTGAATTGAAGTGTTGGAACAGACTGCTTCTCTTTCAGTGAAATGCATGTGAATTTCTGTTGAATGCTTGTAAGTAGCTTAAGGGACTTTCAAAGAAAGTGATATTCTCTGAAAGGACAGCATTTAGAAAGTGAAGCAACACTCCATTCACTACGCACAGTGAATTGAAGTGTTGGAACAGACTGCTTCTCTTTCAGTGAAACACATGTGAATTTCTGTTGAATGCTTGTAAGTAGCTTAAGGCACTTTCAAAGGAAAGTGATTTTCTCTGAAAGGACAGCATTTAGAAAGTGAAGCAACACTCCATTCACTTCGCACAGTGAATTGAAGTGCTGGAACAGACAGCTGCTCTTTCATAGAAACGCATTTGAGTTTCAAGTGAATGTGTGGATGTAGCTTAAGGCACTTTCAAAGGAAAGTGATTTTCTCTGAAAGGACAGCATTTAGAAAGTGAAGCAACACTCCATTCACTTCGCACAGTGAATTGAAGTGTTGGAACAGACTGCTTCTCTTTCAGTGAAACGCATGAGAATTTCTGTTGAATGCTTGTAAGTAGCTTAAGGCACTTTCAAAGAAAGTGATTTTCTCTGAAAGGACAGCATTTAGAAAGTGAAGCAACACTCCATTCACTTCGCACAGTGAATTGAAGTGTTGGAAGAGACAGCTTCTCTTTCATAGAAACGCATTTGAGTTTCCTGTGAATGTGTGTAAGTAGCTTAAGGCACTTTCAAAGGAAAGTGATTTTCTCTGAAAGGACAGCAATTCGAAAGTGAAACAACACTCCATTCACTTCGCACAGTGAATTCAAGTGTTGGAACAGACTACTTCCCTTTCAGAGAAAAAGATATGAGTTTTTTGTGAATGCTTGTAAGAAGCTTAAGGCACATTCAAAGGAAAGTGATTTTCTCTGAAAGGACAGCATTTAGAAAGTGAAGCAACACTCCATTCACTTCGCACAGTAAATTGAAGTGTTGGAACAGACTGCTTCTCTTTCAGAAAAATGCATGTGTGTTTCTTGTGAATGCTTGTAAGTAGCTTAAGGCACTTTCAAAGGAAAGTGATTTTCTCTGAAAGGACAGCATTTAGAAAGTGAAGCAACACACCATTCACTTCGCACAGTGAATTGAAGTGTTGGAACAGACTGCTTCTCTTTCAGAAAAATGCATGTGAGTTTCTTGTGAATGCTTGTAAGCAGCTTAAGGCACTTTCAAAGGAAAGTGATTTTCTCTGAAAGGACAGCATTTAGAAAGTGAAGCAACACTCCATTCACTTCGCACAGTGAATTGAAGTGTTGGAACAGACTGCTTCTTTTTCAGAGAAACGCATGTGAATTTCTGTGGAATGCTTGTAAGTAGCTTAAGGCACTTTCAAAGGAAAGTGATTTTCTCTGAAAGGACAGCATTTAGAAAGTGAAGCAGCACTCTATTCACTTCGCACAGTGAATTGAAGTGTTGGAACAGACTGCTTCTCTTTCAGTGAAATGCATGTGAATTTCTGTTGAATGCTTGTAAGTAGCTTAAGGCACTTTCAAAGGAAAGTGATTTTCTCTGAAAGGACAGCATTTAGAAAGTGAAGCAGCACTCTATTCACTTCGCACAGTGAATTGAAGTGTTGGAACAGACTGCTTCTCTTTCAGTGAAACACATGTGAATTTCTGTTGAATGCTTGTAAGTAGCTTAAGGCACTTTCAAAGGAAAGTGATTTTCTCTGAAAGGACAGCATTTAGAAAGTGAAGCAACACTCCATTCACTTCGCACAGTGAATTGAAGTGCTGGAACAGACAGCTTCTCTTTCATACAAACGCATTTGAGTTTCAAGTGAATGTGTGGATGTAGCTTAAGGCACTTTCAAAGGAAAGTGATTTTCTCTGAAAGGACAGCATTTAGAAACTGAAGCAACACTCCATTCACTTCGCACAGTGAATTGAAGTGTTGGAACAGACTGCTTCTCTTTCAGTGAAACACATGTGAATTTCTGTTGAATGCTTGTAAGTAGCTTAAGGCACTTTCATAGAAAGTGATTTTCTCTGAAAGGACAGCATTTAGAAAGTGAAGCAACACTCCATTCACTTCGCACAGTGAATTGAAGTGTTGGAACAGACTGCTTCTCTTTCATAGAAATGCATTTGAGTTTCCTGTGAATGTGTGTAAGTAGCTTAAGGCACTTTCAAAGGAAAGTGATTTTCTCTGAAAGGACAGCATTTAGAAAGTGAAACAACACTCCATTCACTTCGCACAGTGAATTCAAGTGTTGGAACAGACTACTTCACTTTCAGAGAAACAGATATGAGTTTCTTGTGAATGCTTGTATGAAGCTTAAGGCACATTCAAAGGAAAGTGATTTTCTCTGAAAGGACAGCATTTAGAAAGTGAAGCAACACTCCATTCACTTCGCACAGTGAATTGAAGTGTTGGAACAGACTGCTTCTCTTTCAGAGAAACGCATGTGAGTTTCTTGTGAATGCTTGTAAGTAGCTTAAGGCACTTTCAAAGGAAAGTGATTTTCTCTGAAAGGACAGCATATAGAAAGTGAAGCAACACTCCATTCACTACGCACAGTGAATTGAAGTGTTGGAACAGACTGCTTCTCTTTCAGAAAAATGCATGTGAGTTTCTTGTGAATGCTTGTAAGTAACTTAAGGCACTTTCAAAGGAAAGTGCTTTTCTCTAAAAGGACAGCATTTAGAAAGTGAAGCAACACTCCATTCACTTCGCACAGTGAACTGAAGTGTTGGAACAGACTGCTTCTTTTTCAGAGAAACACATGTGAATTTCTATTGAATGCTTGTAAATAGCTTAAGGCACTTTCAAGGGAAAGTGATTTTCTCTGAAAGGACAGCATTTAGAAAGTGAAGCAACACTCCATTCACTTTGCACAGTGAATTGTAGTGTTGGAACAAACTGCTTCTCTTTCAGAAAAATGCATGTGAGTTTCTTGTGAATGCTTGTAAGTAGCTTAAGGCACTTTCAAAGGAAAGTGATTTTCTCTGAAAGAACATCATTTAGAAAGTGAAACAACACTCCATTCATTTCGCAAAGTGAATTGATGTTGGAACAGACTGCTTCTCTTTCAGAGAAAGAGAAGTGAGTTTCTTGTGAATGCTTGTAAATAGCTTAAGGCAGTTTCAAAAGAGAGTGATTTTCTCTAAAAGGAGAGCATATAGAAAGTGAAGCAACACTCCATTCACTTCGCACAGTGAATTGAAGTGTTGGAACAAACTGCTTCTATTTCAGAAAAATGCGTGTGAGTTTCTTGTGAATGCTTGTAAGTAGCTTTAGGCACTTTCAAAGGAAAGTGATTTTCTCTGAAAGGACAGCATTTAGAAAGTGAAGCAACACTCCATTCACTTCGCACAGTGAATTGAAGTCTTGGAACAGACTGCTTCTCTTTCATAGAAACGCATTTGAGTTTCCTGTGAATTTGTGTAAGTAGCTTAAGGCACTTTCAAAGGAAAGTGATTTTCTCTGAAAGGACAGCATTTAGAAAGTGAAACAACACTCCATTCACTTCGCACAGTGAACAGAAGTGTTGGAACAGACTGCTTCTCTTTCAGAGAAACGCATGTGAATTTCTGTGGAATGCTTGTAAGTAGCTTAAGGCACTTTCAAAGGAAAGGGATTTTCTCTGAAAGGACAGCATTTAGAAAGTGAAACAACACTCCATTCACTTCGCACAGTGAAATGAAGTATTGGAACAGACTACTTCTCTTTCAGAGAAACAGATATGAGTTTTTTGTGAATGCTTGTAAGTAGCTTAAGGCACTTTCAAAGAAAAGTGATTTTCTCTGAAAGGACAGCATTTAGAAAGTGAAGCAACACTCCATTCACTTCGCACAGTGAATTGAAGTGTTGGAACAGACTGCTTCTCTTTCAGAGAAACGCATGTGAATTTCTATTGAATGCTTGTAAGTAGCTTAAGGAACTTTCAAAGGAAAGTGATTTTCTCTGAAAGGACAGCATTTAGAAACTGAAGCAACACTCCATTCACTTCGCACAGTGAATTGAAGTGTTGGAACAGACTGCTTCTCTTTCAGAAAAATGCATGTGAGTTTCTTGTGAATGCTTGTAAGTAGCTTAAGGAACTTTCAAAGGAAAGTGATTTTCTCTGAAAGGACAGCATTTAGAAAGTGAAGCAACACTGCATTCACTTCGCACAGTGAATTGAAGTGTTGGAACAGACTGCTTCTTTTTCAGAGAAACGCATGTGAATTTCTGTGGAATGCTTGTAAGTAGCTTAAGGCACTTTCAAAGGAAAGTGATTTTCTCTGAAAGGACAGCATTTAGAAAGTGAAGCAGCACTCTATTCACTTCGCACAGTGAATTGAAGTGTTGGAACAGACTGCTTCTCTTTCAGTGAAATGCATGTGAATTTCTGTTGAATGCTTGTAAGTAGCTTAAGGCACTTTCAAAGGAAAGTGATTTTCTCTCAAAGGACAGCATTTAGAAAGTGAAGCAGCACTCTATTCACTTCGCACAGTGAATTGAAGTGTTGGAACAGACTGCTTCTCTTTCAGTGAAACACATGTGAATTTCTGTTGAATGCTTGTAAGTAGCTTAAGGCAATTTCAAAGGAAAGTGATTTTCTCTGAAAGGACAGCATTTAGAAAGTGAAGCAACACTCCATTCACTTCGCACAGTGAATTGAAGTGCTGGAACAGACAGCTTCTCTTTCATAGAAACGCATTTGAGTTTCAAGTGAATGTGTGGATGTAGCTTAAGGCACTTTCAAAGGAAAGTGATTTTCTCTGAAAGGACAGCATTTAGAAAGTGAAGCAACACTCCATTCACTTCGCACAGTGAATTGAAGTGTTGGAACAGACTGCTTCTCTTTCAGTGAAACACATGTGAATTTCTGTTGAATGCTTGTAAGTAGCTTAAGGCACTTTCATAGAAAGTGATTTTCTCTGAAAGGACAGCATTTAGAAAGTGAAGCAACACTCCATTCACTTCGCACAGTGAATTGAAGTGTTGGAACAGACTGCTTCTTTTTCAGTGAAACATATGTGAATTTCTGTTGAATGCTTGTAAGTAGCTTAAGGCACTTTCAAAGGAAAGTGATTTTCTCTGAAAGGACAGCATTTAGAAAGTGAAGCAACACTCCATTCACTTCGCACAGTGAATTGAAGTGTTGGAACAGACTACTTCTCTTTCAGAGAAACAGATATGAGGTTTTTGTGAATGCTTGTAAGTAGCTTAAGGCACTTTCAAAGGAAAGTGATTTTCTCTGAAAGGACAGCATTTAGAAAGTGAAGCAGCACTCTATTCACTTCGCACAGTGAATTGTAGTGTTGGAACAGACTGCTTCTCTTTCAGTGAAATGCATGTGAATTTCTGTTGAATGCTAGTAAGTAGCTTAAGGCACTTTCAAAGGAAAGTGATTTTCTCTGAAAGGACAGCATTTAGAAATTGAAACAACACTCCATTCACTTCGGACAGTGAATTGAAGTGTTGGAACAGACTGCTTCTCTTTCAGAGAAACGCATGTGAATTTCTGTGGAATGCTTGTAAGTAGCTTAAAGCACTTTCAAAGGAAAGTGATTTTCTCTGAAAGGACAGAATTTAGAAAGTGAAGCAGCACTCCATTCACTTCGCACAGTGAATTGAAGTGTTGGAACAGACTGCTTCTCTTTCAGTGAAATGCATGTGAATTTCTGTTGAATGCTTGTAAGTAGCTTAAGGAACTTTCAAAGAAAGTGATTTTCTCTGAAAGGACAGCATTTAGAAAGTGAAGCAGCACTCTATTCACTTCGCACAGTGAATTGAAGTGTTGGAACAAACTGCTTCTATTTCAGAAAAATGCGTGTGAGTTTCTTGTGAATGCTTGTAAGTAGCTTAAGGCACTTTCAAAGGAAAGTGATTTTCTCTGAAAGGACAGCATTTAGAAAGTGAAGCAACACTCCATTCACTTCGCACAGTGAATTGAAGTGTTGGAACAGACTGCTTCTCTTACAGAGAAACGCATGTGAATTTCTATTGAATGCTTGTAATTAGCTTAAGGCACTTTCAAAGGAAAGTGATTTTCTCTGAAAGGACAGCATTTAGAAAGTGAAACAACACTCCATTCACTACGCACAGTGAATTGAAGTGTTGGAACAGACTGCTTCTCTTTCAGAAAAATACATGTGAGTTTCTTGTGAATGCTTGTAAGTAGCTTAAGGCACTTTCAAAGGAAAGTGATTTTCTCTGAAAGGACAGCATTTAGAAAGTGAAGCAACACTCCATTCACTTCGCACAGTGAATTGAATTGTTGGAACAGACAGCTTCTCTTTCAGAGAAACGCATGTGAATTTCTGTTGAATGCTTGTAAGTAGCTTAAGGCACTTTCAAAGGAAAGTGATTTTCTCTGAAAGGACAGCATTTCGAAAGTGAAACAACACTCCATTCACTTCGCACAGTGAATTGAAGTGTTGGAACAGACTACTTCTCTTTCAGAGAAACAGATATGAGGTTTTTGTGAATGCTTGTAAGTAGCTTAAGGCACTTTCAAAGGAAAGTGATTTTCTCTGAAATGACAGCATTTAGAAAGTGAAGCAACACTCCATTCACTTCACACAGTGAATTGAAGTGTTGGAACAGACTGCTTCTCTTTCAGTGAAATGCATGTGAATTTCTGTTGAATGCTTGTAAGTAGCTTAAGGCACTTTCAAAGGAAAGTGATTTTCTCTGAAAGGACAGCATTTAGAAAGTGAAGCAACACTCCATTCACTTCGCACAGTGAATTGAAGTGTTGGAACAGACTGCTTCTCTTTCAGTGAAACACGTGTGAATTTCTGTTGAATGCTTGTAAGTAGATTAAGGCACTTTCAAAGGAAAGTGGTTTTCTCTGAAAGGACAGCATTTAGAAAGTGAAGCAACACTCCATTCACTTCGCACAGTGATTTGAAGTGTTGGAACAGACAGCTTCTCTTTCATAGAAACGCATTTGAGTTTCCTGTGAATGTGTTTAAGTAGCTTAAGGCACTTTCAAAGGAAAGTGATTTTCTCTGAAAGGACAGCATTTAGAAAGTGAAACAACACGCCATTCACTTCGCACAGTGAATAGAAGTGTTGGAACAGACTGCTTCTCTTTCAGAGAAACGCATGTGAATTTCTGTGGAATGCTTGTAAGTAGCTTAAGGCACTTTCAAAGGAAAGGGATTTTCTCTGAAAGGACAGCATTTAGAAAGTGAAACAACACTCCATTCACTTCGCACAGTGAATTGAAGTATTGGAACAGACTACTTCTCTTTCAGAGAAACAGATATGAGTTTTATGTGAATGCTTGTAAGTAGGTTAAGGCACTTTCAAAGAAAAGTGATTTTCTCTGAAAGGACAGCATTTAGAAATTGAAACAACACTCCATTCATTTCGCACAGTGAATTGAAGTGTTGGAACAGACTGCTTCTCTTTCAGAGAAACGCATGTGAATTTCTATTGAATGCTTGTAAGTAGCTTAAGGCACTTTCAAAGGAAAGTGATTTTCTCTGAAAGGACAGCATTTAGAAAGTGAAGCAACACTCCATTCACTTCGCACAGTGAATTGAAGTGTTGGAACAGACTGCTTCTCTTTCAGAAAAATGCATGTGAGTTTCTTGTGAATGCTTGTAAGTAGCTTAAGGCACTTTCAAAGGAAAGTGATTTTCTCTGAAAGGACAGCATTTAGAAAGTGAAGCAACACTCCATTCACTTCGCACAGTGAATTGAAGTGTTGGAACAGACTGCTTCTTTTTCAGAGAAACGCATGTGAAATTCTGTGGAATGCTTGTAAGTAGCTTAAGGCACTTTCAAAGGAAAGTGATTTTCTCTGAAAGGACAGCATTTAGAAAGTGATGCAACACTCCATTCACTTCGCACAGTGAATTGAAGTGTTGGAACAGACAGCTTCTCTTTCATAGAAACGCATTTGAGTTTCCTGTGAATGTGTGTAAGTATCTTAAGGCACTTTCAAAGGAAAGTGATTTTCTCTGAAAGGACAGCATTTAGAAAGTGAAGCAACATTCCATTCACTTCGCACACTGAATTGAAGTGTTGGAACAGACTGCTTCTCTTTCAGTGAAACGCATGTGAATTTCTGTTGAATGCTTGTAAGTAGCTTAAGGCACTTTCAAAGGAAAGTGATTTTCTCTGAAAGGACAGCATTTAGAAAGTGAAGCAACACTCCATTCACTTCGCACAGTGAATTGAAGTGTTGGAACAGACTGCTTCTCTTTCAGAGAAACGCATGTGAATTTCTGTGGAATGCTTGTAAGTAGCTTAAGGCACTTTCAAAGGAAAGTGATTTTCTCTGAAAGGACAGAATTTAGAAAGTGAAGCAGCACTCCATTCACTTCGCACAGTGAATTGAAGTGTTGGAACAGACTGCTTCTCTTTCAGTGAAATGCATGTGAATTTCTGTTGAATGCTTGTAAGTAGCTTAAGGGACTTTCAAAGAAAGTGATTTTCTCTGAAAGGACAGCATTTAGAAAGTGAAGCAACACTCCATTCACTACGCACAGTGAATTGAAATGTTGGAACAGACTGCTTCTCTTTCAGTGAAACACATGTGAATTTCTGTTGAATGCTTGTAAGTAGCTTAAGGCACTTTCAAAGGAAAGTGATTTTCTCTGAAAGGACAGCATTTAGAAAGTGAAGCAACACTCCATTCACTTCGCACAGTGAATTGAAGTGCTGGAACAGACAGCTGCTCTTTCATAGAAACGCATTTGAGTTTCAAGTGAATGTGTGGATGTAGCTTAAGGCACTTTCAAAGGAAAGTGATTTTCTCTGAAAGGACAGCATTTAGAAAGTGAAGCAACACTCCATTCACTTCGCACAGTGAATTGAAGTGTTGGAACAGACTGCTTCTCTTTCAGTGAAACGCATGAGAATTTCTGTTGAATGCTTGTAAGTAGCTTAAGGCACTTTCAAAGAAAGTGATTTTCTCTGAAAGGACAGCATTTAGAAAGTGAAGCAACACTCCATTCACTTCGCACAGTGAATTGAAGTGTTGGAAGAGACAGCTTCTCTTTCATAGAAACGCATTTGAGTTTCCTGTGAATGTGTGTAAGTAGCTTAAGGCACTTTCAAAGGAAAGTGATTTTCTCTGAAAGGACAGCAATTCGAAAGTGAAACAACACTCCATTCACTTCGCACAGTGAATTCAAGTGTTGGAACAGACTACTTCCCTTTCAGAGAAAAAGATATGAGTTTTTTGTGAATGCTTGTAAGAAGCTTAAGGCACATTCAAAGGAAAGTGATTTTCTCTGAAAGGACAGCATTTAGAAAGTGAAGCAACACTCCATTCACTTCGCACAGTAAATTGAAGTGTTGGAACAGACTGCTTCTCTTTCAGAAAAATGCATGTGAGTTTCTTGTGAATGCTTGTAAGTAGCTTAAGGCACTTTCAAAGGAAAGTGATTTTCTCTGAAAGGACAGCATTTAGAAAGTGAAGCAACACTCCATTCACTTCGCACAGTGAATTGAAGTGTTGGAACAGACTGCTTCTCTTTCAGAAAAATGCATGTTTCTTGTGAATGCTTGTAAGCAGCTTAAGGCACTTTCAAAGGAAAGTGATTTTCTCTGAAAGGACAGCATTTAGAAAGTGAAGCAACACTCCATTCACTTCGCACAGTGAATTGAAGTGTTGGAACAGACTGCTTCTTTTTCAGAGAAACGCATGTGAATTTCTGTGGAATGCTTGTAAGTAGCTTAAGGCACTTTCAAAGGAAAGTGATTTTCTCTGAAAGGACAGCATTTAGAAAGTGAAGCAGCACTCTATTCACTTCGCACAGTGAATTGAAGTGTTGGAACAGACTGCTTCTCTTTCAGTGAAATGCATGTGAATTTCTGTTGAATGCTTGTAAGTAGCTTAAGGCACTTTCAAAGGAAAGTGATTTTCTCTGAAAGGACAGCATTTAGAAAGTGAAGCAGCACTCTATTCACTTCGCACAGTGAATTGAAGTGTTGGAACAGACTGCTTCTCTTTCAGTGAAACACATGTGAATTTCTGTTGAATGCTTGTAAGTAGCTTAAGGCACTTTCAAAGGAAAGTGATTTTCTCTGAAAGGACAGCATTTAGAAAGTGAAGCAACACTCCATTCACTTCGCACAGTGAATTGAAGTGCTGGAACAGACAGCTTCTCTTTCATAGAAACGCATTTGAGTTTCAAGTGAATGTGTGGATGTAGCTTAAGGCACTTTCAAAGGAAAGTGATTTTCTCTGAAAGGACAGCATTTAGAAAGTGAAGCAACACTCCATTCACTTCGCACAGTGAATTGAAGTGTTGGAACAGACTGCTTCTCTTTCAGTGAAACACATGTGAATTTCTGTTGAATGCTTGTAAGTAGCTTAAGGCACTTTCATAGAAAGTGATTTTCTCTGAAAGGACAGCATTTAGAAAGTGAAGCAACACTCCATTCACTTCGCACAGTGAATTGAAGTGTTGGAACAGACTGCTTCTCTTTCATAGAAATGCATTTGAGTTTCCTGTGAATGTGTGTAAGTAGCTTAAGGCACTTTCAAAGGAAAGTGATTTTCTCTGAAAGGACAGCATTTAGAAAGTGAAACAACACTCCATTCACTTCGCACAGTGAATTCAAGTGTTGGAACAGACTACTTCCCTTTCAGAGAAACAGATATGAGTTTCTTGTGAATGCTTGTATGAAGCTTAAGGCACATTCAAAGGAAAGTGATTTTCTCTGAAAGGACAGCATTTAGAAAGTGAAGCAACACTCCATTCACTTCGCACAGTGAATTGAAGTGTTGGAACAGACTGCTTCTCTTTCAGATAAACGCATGTGAGTTTCTTGTGAATGCTTGTAAGTAGCTTAAGGCACTTTCAAAGGAAAGTGATTTTCTCTGAAAGGATAGCATTTAGAAAGTGAAGCAACACTCCATTCACTACGCACAGTGAATTGAAGTGTTGGAACAGACTGCTTCTCTTTCAGAAAAATGCATGTGAGTTTCTTGTGAATGCTTGTAAGTAGCTTAAGGCACTTTCAAAGGAAAGTGCTTTTCTCTAAAAGGACAGCATTTAGAAAGTGAAGCAACACTCCATTCACTTCGCACAGTGAACTGAAGTGTTGGAACAGACTGCTTCTTTTTCAGAGAAACACATGTGAATTTCTATTGAATGCTTGTAAATAGCTTAAGGCACTTTCAAGGGAAAGTGATTTTCTCTGAAAGGACAGCATTTAGAAAGTGAAGCAACACTCCATTCACTTTGCACAGTGAATTGTAGTGTTGGAACAAACTGCTTCTCTTTCAGAAAAATGCATGTGAGTTTCTTGTGAATGCTTGTAAGTAGCTTAAGGCACTTTCAAAGGAAAGTGATTTTCTCTGAAAGAACATCATTTAGAAAGTGAAACAACACTCCATTCATTTCGCAAAGTGAATTGATGTTGGAACAGACTGCTTCTCTTTCAGAGAAAGAGAAGTGAGTTTCTTGTGAATGCTTGTAAATAGCTTAAGGCAGTTTCAAAAGAGAGTGATTTTCTCTAAAAGGAGAGCATATAGAAAGTGAAGCAACACTCCATTCACTTCGCACAGTGAATTGAAGTGTTGGAACAAACTGCTTCTATTTCAGAAAAATGCGTGTGAGTTTCTTGTGAATGCTTGTAAGTTGCTTTAGGCACTTTCAAAGGAAAGTGATTTTCTCTGAAAGGACAGCATTTAGAAAGTGAAGCAACACTCCATTCACTTCGCACAGTGAATTGAAGTGTTGGAACAGACTGCTTCTCTTTCATAGAAACGCATTTGAGTTTCCTGTGAATTTGTGTAAGTAGCTTAAGGCACTTTCAAAGGAAAGTGATTTTCTCTGAAAGGACAGCATTTAGAAAGTGAAACAACACTCCATTCACTTCGCACAGTGAACAGAAGTGTTGGAACAGACTGCTTCTCTTTCAGAGAAACGCATGTGAATTTCTGTGGAATGCTTGTAAGTAGCTTAAGGCACTTTCAAAGGAAAGGGATTTTCTCTGAAAGGACAGCATTTAGAAAGTGAAACAACACTCCATTCACTTCGCACAGTGAAATGAAGTATTGGAACAGACTACTTCTCTTTCAGAGAAACAGATATGAGTTTTTTGTGAATGCTTGTAAGTAGCTTAAGGCACTTTCAAAGAAAAGTGATTTTCTCTGAAAGGACAGCATTTAGAAAGTGAAGCAACACTCCATTCACTTCGCACAGTGAATTGAAGTGTTGGAACAGACTGCTTCTCTTTCAGAGAAACGCATGTGAATTTCTATTGAATGCTTGTAAGTAGCTTAAGGAACTTTCAAAGGAAAGTGATTTTCTCTGAAAGGACAGCATTTAGAAACTGAAGCAACACTCCATTCACTTCGCACAGTGAATTGAAGTGTTGGAACAGACTGCTTCTCTTTCAGAAAAATGCATGTGAGTTTCTTGTGAATGCTTGTAAGTAGCTTAAGGCACTTTCAAAGGAAAGTGATTTTCTCTGAAAGGACAGCATTTAGAAAGTGAAGCAACACTGCATTCACTTCGCACAGTGAATTGAAGTGTTGGAACAGACTGCTTCTTTTTCAGAGAAACGCATGTGAATTTCTGTGGAATGCTTGTAAGTAGCTTAAGGCACTTTCAAAGGAAAGTGATTTTCTCTGAAAGGACAGCATTTAGAAAGTGAAGCAGCACTCTATTCACTTCGCACAGTGAATTGAAGTGTTGGAACAGACTGCTTCTCTTTCAGTGAAATGCATGTGAATTTCTGTTGAATGCTTGTAAGTAGCTTATGGCACTTTCAAAGGAAAGTGATTTTCTCTCAAAGGACAGCATTTAGAAAGTGAAGCAGCACTCTATTCACTTCGCACAGTGAATTGAAGTGTTGGAACAGACTGCTTCTCTTTCAGTGAAACACATGTGAATTTCTGTTGAATGCTTGTAAGTAGCTTAAGGCAATTTCAAAGGAAAGTGATTTTCTCTGAAAGGACAGCATTTAGAAAGTGAAGCAACACTCCATTCACTTCGCACAGTGAATTGAAGTGCTGGAACAGACAGCTTCTCTTTCATAGAAACGCATTTGAGTTTCAAGTGAATGTGTGGATGTAGCTTAAGGCACTTTCAAAGGAAAGTGATTTTCTCTGAAAGGACAGCATTTAGAAAGTGAAGCAACACTCCATTCACTTCGCACAGTGAATTGAAGTGTTGGAACAGACTGCTTCTCTTTCAGTGAAACACATGTGAATTTCTGTTGAATGCTTGTAAGTAGCTTAAGGCACTTTCATAGAAAGTGATTTTCTCTGAAAGGACAGCATTTAGAAAGTGAAGCAACACTCCATTCACTTCACACAGTGAATTGAAGTGTTGGAACAGACAGCTTCTCTTTCATAGAAATGCATTTGAGTTTCCTGTGAATGTGTGTAAGTAGCTTAAGGCACTTTCAAAGGAAAGTGATTTTCTCTGAAAGGACAGCATTTAGAAAGTGAAACAACACTCCATTCACTTCGCACAGTGAATTCAAGTGTTGGAACAGACTACTTCCCTTTCAGAGAAACAGATATGTGTTTCTTGTGAATGCTTGTAAGAAGCTTAAGGCACATTCAAAGGAAAGTGATTTTCTCTGAAATGACAGCATTTAGAAAGTGAAGCAACACTCCATTCACTTCGCACAGTGAATTGAAGTGTTGGAACAGACTGCTTCTCTTTCAGAAAAATGCATGTGAGTTTCTTGTGAATGCTTGTAAGTAGCTTAAGGCACTTTTAAAGGAAAGTGATTTTCTCTGAAAGGACAGCATTTAGAAAGTGAAGCAACACTCCATTCACTACGCACAGTGAATTGAAGTGTTGGAAAAGACTGCTTCTCTTTCAGAAAAATGCATGTGAGTTTCTTGTGAATGCTTGTAAGTAGCTTAAGGCACTTTCAAAGGAAAGTGCTTTTCTCTGAAAGGACAGCATTTAGAAAGTGAAGCAACACTCCATTTACTTCGCACAGTGAACTGAAGTGTTGGAACAGACTGCTTCTTTTTCAGAGAAACACATGTGAATTTCTATTGAATGCTTGTAAATAGCTTAAGGCACTTTCAAGGGAAAGTGATTTTCTCTGAAAGGACAGCATTTAGAAAGTGAAGCAACACTCCATTCACTTCGCACAGTGAATTGAAGTGTTGGAACAAACTGCTTCTATTTCAGAAAAATGCGTGTGAGTTTCTTGTGAATGCTTTTAAGTAGCTTAAGGCACTTTCAAAGGAAAGTGATTTTCTCTGAAAGGACAGCATTTAGAAAGTGAAGCAACACTCCATTCACTTCGCACAGTGAATTGAAGTGTTGGAACAGGCTGCTTCTCTTTCAGTGAAACACATGTGAATTTCTGTTGAATGCTTGTAAGTAGCTTAAGGCACTTTCAAAGGAAAGTGATTTTCTCTGAAAGGACAGCATTTAGAAAGTGAAGCAACACTCCATTCACTTCGCACAGTGAATTGAAGGGCTGGAACAGACAGCTTCTCTTTCATAGAAATGCATTTGAGTTTCCTGTGAATGTGTGTATGTAGCTTAAGGCACTTTGAAAGGAAAGTGATTTTCTCTGAAAGGACAGCATTTAGAAAGTGAAGCAACATTCCATTCACTTCGCACAGTGAATTGAAGTGTTGGAACAGACTGCTTCTCTTTCAGTGAAACGCATGTGAATTTCTGTTGAATGCTTGTAAGTAGCTTAAGGCACTTTCAAAGGAAAGTGATTTTCTCTGAAAGGACAGCATTTAGAAAGTGAAGCAACACTCCATTCACTTCGCACAGTGAATTGAAGTGTTGGAACAGACTGCATCTCTTTCAGAGAAACGCATGTGAATTTCTGTGGAATGCTTGTAAGTAGCTTAAGGCACTTTCAAAGGAAAGTGATTTTCTCTGAAAGGACAGAATTTAGAAAGTGAAGCAACAATCCATTCACTTCGCACAGTGAATTGAAGTGTTGGAACAGACTGCTTCTCTTTCAGTGAAATGCATGTGAATTTCTGTTGAATGCTTGTAAGTAGCTTAAGGAACTTTCAAAGAAAGTGATTTTCTCTGAAAGGACAGCATTTAGAAAGTGAAGCAACACTCCATTCACTACGCACAGTGAATTGAAGTGTTGGAACAGACTGCTTCTCTTTCAGTGAAACACATGTGAATTTCTGTTGAATGCTTGTAAGTAGCTTAAGGCACTTTCAAAGGAAAGTTATTTTCTGAAAGGACAGCATTTAGAAAGTGAAGCAACACTCCATTCACTTCGCACAGTGAATTGAAGTGCTGGAACAGACAGCTTCTCTTTCATAGAAACGCATTTGAGTTTCAAGTGAATGTGTGGATGTAGCTTAAGGCACTTTCAAAGGAAAGTGATTTTCTCTGAAAGGACAGCATTTAGAAAGTGAAGCAACACTCCATTCACTTCGCACAGTGAATTGAAGTGTTGGAACAGACTGCTTCTCTTTCAGTGAAACGCATGTGAATTTCTGTTGAATGCTTGTAAGTAGCTTAAGGCACTTTCAAAGAAAGTGATTTTCTCTGAAAGGACAGCATTTAGAAAGTGAAGCAACACTCCATTCACTTCGCACAGTGAATTGAAGTGTTGGAACAGACAGCTTCTCTTTCATAGAAAAGCATTTGAGTTTCCTGTGAATGTGTGTAAGTAGCTTAAGGCACTTTCAAAGGAAAGTGATTTTCTCTGAAAGGACAGCATTTAGAAAGTGAAACAACACTCCATTCACTTCGCACAGTGAATTCAAGTGTTGGAACAGACTACTTCCCTTTCAGAGAAACAGATATGAGTTTTTTGTGAATGCTTGTAAGAAGCTTAAGTCACATTCAACGGAAAGTGATTTTCTCTGAAAGGACAGCATTTAGAAAGTGAAGCAACACTCCATTCACTTCGCACAGTGAACTGAAGTGTTGGAACAGACTGCTTCTTTTTCAGAGAAACACATATGAATTTCTATTGAATGCTTGTAAATAGCTTAAGGCACTTTCAAAGGAAAGTGATTTTCTCTGAAAGGACAGCATTTAGAAAGTGAAGCAACACTCCATTCACTTCGCACAGTTAATTGAAGTGTTGGAACAAACTGCTTCTATTTCAGAAAAATGCGTGTGAGTTTCTTGTGAATGCTTGTAAGTAGCTTAAGGCACTTTCAAAGGAAAGTGATTTTCTCTGAAAGGACAGCATTTAGAAAGTGAAGCAACACTCCATTCACTTCGCACAGTGAATTGAAGTGTTGGAACAGACTGCTTCTCTTTCAGTGAAACGCATGTGAATTTCTACTGAATGCTTGTAAGTAGCTTAAGGCACTTTCAAAGGAAAGTGATTTTCTCTGAAAGGACAGCATTTAGAAAGTGAAGCAACACTCCATTCACTTCGCACAGTGAATTGAAGTGTTGGAACAGACTGCTTCTCTTTCATAGAAACGCATTTGAGTTTCCTGTGAATGTGTGTAAGTAGCTTAAGGCACTTTCAAAGGAAAGTGATTTTCTCTGAAAGGACAGCATTTAGAAAGTGAAACAACACTCCATTCACTTCGCACAGTGAATAGAAGTGTTGGAACAGACTGCTTCTCTTTCAGAGAAACGCATGTGAATTTCTGTGGAATGCTTGTAAGTAGCTTAAGGCACTTTCAAAGGAAAGGGATTTTCTCTGAAAGGACAGCATTTAGAAAGTGAAACAACACTCCATTCACTTCGCACAGTGAAATGAAGTATTGGAACAGACTACTTCTCTTTCAGAGAAAGAGATATGAGTTTTTTGTGAATGCTTGTAAGTAGCTTAAGGCACTTTCAAAGAAAAGTGATTTTCTCTGAAAGGACAGCATTTAGAAAGTGAAGCAACACTCCATTCACTTCGCACAGTGAATTGAAGTGTTGGAACAGACTGCTTCTCTTTCAGAGAAACGCATGTGAATTTCTATTGAATGCTTGTAAGTAGCTTAAGGAACTTTCAAAGGAAAGTGATTTTCTCTGAAAGGACAGCATTTAGAAACTGAAGCAACACTCCATTCACTTCGCACAGTGAATTGAAGTGTTGGAACAGACTGCTTCTCTTTCAGAAAAATGCATGTGAGTTTCTTGTGAATGCTTGTAAGTAGCTTAAGGCACTTTCAAAGGAAAGTGATTTTCTCTGAAAGGACAGCATTTAGAAAGTGAAGCAACACTGCATTCACTTCGCACAGTGAATTGAAGTGTTGGAACAGACTGCTTCTTTTTCAGAGAAACGCATGTGAATTTCTGTGGAATGCTTGTAAGTAGCTTAAGGCACTTTCAAAGGAAAGTGATTTTCTCTGAAAGGACAGCATTTAGAAAGTGAAGCAACACTCCATTCACTTCGCACAGTGAATTGAAGTGTTGGAACAGGCTGCTTCTCTTTCAGTGAAACACATGTGAATTTCTGTTGAATGCTTGTAAGTAGCTTAAGGCACTTTCAAAGGAAAGTGATTTTCTCTGAAAGGACAGCATTTAGAAAGTGAAGCAACACTCCATTCACTTCGCACAGTGAATTGAAGTGTTGGAACAAACTGCTTCTATTTCAGAAAAATGCGTGTGAGTTTCTTGTGAATGCTTGTAAGTAGCTTAAGGCACTTTCAAAGGAAAGTGATTTTCTCTGAAAGGACAGCATTTAGAAAGTGAAGCAACACTCCATTCACTTCGCACAGTGAATTGAAGTGTTGGAACAGGCTGCTTCTCTTTCAGTGAAACACATGTGAATTTCTGTTGAATGCTTGTAAGTAGCTTAAGGCACTTTCAAAGGAAAGTGATTTTCTCTGAAAGGACAGCATTTAGAAAGTGAAGCAACACTCCATTCACTTGGCACAGTGAATTGAAGGGCTGGAACAGACAGCTTCTCTTTCATAGAAACGCATTTGAGTTTCCTGTGAATGTGTGTATGTAGCTTAAGGCACTTTGAAAGGAAAGTGATTTTCTCTGAAAGGACAGCATTTAGAAAGTGAAGCAACATTCCATTCACTTCGCACAGTGAATTGAAGTGTTGGAACAGACTGCTTCTCTTTCAGTGAAACGCATGTGAATTTCTGTTGAATGCTTGTAAGTAGCTTAAGGCACTTTCAAAGGAAAGTGATTTTCTCTGAAAGGACAGCATTTAGAAAGTGAAGCAACACTCCATTCACTTCGCACAGTGAATTGAAGTGTTGGAACAGACTGCATCTCTTTCAGAGAAACGCATGTGAATTTCTGTGGAATGCTTGTAAGTAGCTTAAGGCACTTTCAAAGGAAAGTGATTTTCTCTGAAAGGACAGAATTTAGAAAGTGAAGCAACAATCCATTCACTTCGCACAGTGAATTGAAGTGTTGGAACAGACTGCTTCTCTTTCAGTGAAATGCATGTGAATTTCTGTTGAATGCTTGTAAGTAGCTTAAGGAACTTTCAAAGAAAGTGATTTTCTCTGAAAGGACAGCATTTAGAAAGTGAAGCAACACTCCATTCACTACGCACAGTGAATTGAAGTGTTGGAACAGACTGCTTCTCTTTCAGTGAAACACATGTGAATTTCTGTTGAATGCTTGTAAGTAGCTTAAGGCACTTTCAAAGGAAAGTTATTTTCTGAAAGGACAGCATTTAGAAAGTGAAGCAACACTCCATTCACTTCGCACAGTGAATTGAAATGCTGGAACAGACAGCTTCTCTTTCATGGAAACGCATTTGAGTTTCAAGTGAATGTGTGGATGTAGCTTAAGGCACTTTCAAAGGAAAGTGATTTTCTCTGAAAGGACAGCATTTAGAAACTGAAGCAACACTCCATTCACTTCGCACAGTGAATTGAAGTGTTGGAACAGACTGCTTCTCTTTCAGAAAAATGCATGTGAGTTTCTTGTGAATGCTTGTAAGTAGCTTAAGGCACTTTCAAAGGAAAGTGATTTTCTCTGAAAGGACAGCATTTAGAAAGTGAAGCAACACTGCATTCACTTCGCACAGTGAATTGAAGTGTTGGAACAGACTGCTTCTTTTTCAGAGAAACGCATGTGAATTTCTGTGGAATGCTTGTAAGTAGCTTAAGGCACTTTCAAAGGAAAGTGATTTTCTCTGAAAGGACAGCATTTAGAAAGTGAAGCAACACTCCATTCACTTCGCACAGTGAATTGAAGTGTTGGAACAGGCTGCTTCTCTTTCAGTGAAACACATGTGAATTTCTGTTGAATGCTTGTAAGTAGCTTAAGGCACTTTCAAAGGAAAGTGATTTTCTCTGAAAGGACAGCATTTAGAAAGTGAAGCAACACTCCATTCACTTCGCACAGTGAATTGAAGTGTTGGAACAAACTGCTTCTATTTCAGAAAAATGCGTGTGAGTTTCTTGTGAATGCTTGTAAGTAGCTTAAGGCACTTTCAAAGGAAAGTGATTTTCTCTGAAAGGACAGCATTTAGAAAGTGAAGCAACACTCCATTCACTTCGCACAGTGAATTGAAGTGTTGGAACAGGCTGCTTCTCTTTCAGTGAAACACATGTGAATTTCTGTTGAATGCTTGTAAGTAGCTTAAGGCACTTTCAAAGGAAAGTGATTTTCTCTGAAAGGACAGCATTTAGAAAGTGAAGCAACACTCCATTCACTTGGCACAGTGAATTGAAGGGCTGGAACAGACAGCTTCTCTTTCATAGAAACGCATTTGAGTTTCCTGTGAATGTGTGTATGTAGCTTAAGGCACTTTGAAAGGAAAGTGATTTTCTCTGAAAGGACAGCATTTAGAAAGTGAAGCAACATTCCATTCACTTCGCACAGTGAATTGAAGTGTTGGAACAGACTGCTTCTCTTTCAGTGAAACGCATGTGAATTTCTGTTGAATGCTTGTAAGTAGCTTAAGGCACTTTCAAAGGAAAGTGATTTTCTCTGAAAGGACAGCATTTAGAAAGTGAAGCAACACTCCATTCACTTCGCACAGTGAATTGAAGTGTTGGAACAGACTGCATCTCTTTCAGAGAAACGCATGTGAATTTCTGTGGAATGCTTGTAAGTAGCTTAAGGCACTTTCAAAGGAAAGTGATTTTCTCTGAAAGGACAGAATTTAGAAAGTGAAGCAACAATCCATTCACTTCGCACAGTGAATTGAAGTGTTGGAACAGACTGCTTCTCTTTCAGTGAAATGCATGTGAATTTCTGTTGAATGCTTGTAAGTAGCTTAAGGAACTTTCAAAGAAAGTGATTTTCTCTGAAAGGACAGCATTTAGAAAGTGAAGCAACACTCCATTCACTACGCACAGTGAATTGAAGTGTTGGAACAGACTGCTTCTCTTTCAGTGAAACACATGTGAATTTCTGTTGAATGCTTGTAAGTAGCTTAAGGCACTTTCAAAGGAAAGTTATTTTCTGAAAGGACAGCATTTAGAAAGTG
Organism: Myodes glareolus; assembly: GCF_982192425.1. Classification (NCBI taxonomy): domain Eukaryota; kingdom Metazoa; phylum Chordata; class Mammalia; order Rodentia; family Cricetidae; genus Myodes; species Myodes glareolus. The sequence goes on from NW_028263240.1 coordinate 682,128, forward strand.
AAGCAACACTCCATTCACTTCGCACAGTGAATTGAAATGCTGGAACAGACAGCTTCTCTTTCATGGAAACGCATTTGAGTTTCAAGTGAATGTGTGGATGTAGCTTAAGGCACTTTCAAAGGAAAGTGATTTTCTCTGAAAGGACAGCATTTAGAAAGTGAAGCAACACTCCATTCACTTCGCACAGTGAATTGAAGTGTTGGAACAGACTGCTTCTCTTTCAGTGAAACACATGTGAATTTCTGTTGAATGCTTGTAAGTAGCTTAAGGCACTTTCAAAGAAAGTGATTTTCTCTGAAAGGACAGCATTTAGAAAGTGAAGCAACACTCCATTCACTTCGCACAGTGAATTGAAGTGTTGGAACAGACAGCTTCTCTTTCATAGAAAAGCATTTGAGTTTCCTGTGAATGTGTGTAAGTAGCTTAAGGCACTTTCAAAGGAAAGTGATTTTCTCTGAAAGGACAGCATTTAGAAAGTGAAACAACACTCCATTCACTTCGCACAGTGAATTCAAGTGTTGGAACAGACTACTTCCCTTTCAGAGAAACAGATATGAGTTTTTTGTGAATGCTTGTAAGAAGCTTAAGTCACATTCAAAGGAAAGTGATTTTCTCTGAAAGGACAGCATTTAGAAAGTGAAGCAACACTCCATTCACTTCGCACAGTGAATTGAAGTGTTGGAACAGACTGCTTCTCTTTCAGAAAAATGCATGTGAGTTTCTTGTGAATGCTTGTAAGAAGCTTAAGGCACTTTCAAAGGAAAGTGATTTTCTCTGAAAGGACAGCATTTAGAAAGTGAATCAACACTCCATTCACTACGCACAGTGAATTGAAGTGTTGGAAAAGACTGCTTCTCTTTCAGAAAAATGCATGTGAGTTTCTTGTGAATGCTTGTAAGTAGCTTAAGGCACTTTCAAAGGAAAGTGATTTTCTCTGAAAGGACAGCATTTAGAAAGTGAAGCAACACTCCATTCACTTCGCACAGTGAACTGAAGTGTTGGAACAGACTGCTTCTTTTTCAGAGAAACACATATGAATTTCTATTGAATGCTTGTAAATAGCTTAAGGCACTTTCAAAGGAAAGTGATTTTCTCTGAAAGGACAGCATTTAGAAAGTGAAGCAACACTCCATTCACTTCGCACAGTGAATTGAAGTGTTGGAACAAACTGCTTCTATTTCAGAAAAATGCGTGTGAGTTTCTTGTGAATGCTTGTAAGTAGCTTAAGGCACTTTCAAAGGAAAGTGATTTTCTCTGAAAGGACAGCATTTAGAAAGTGAAGCAACACTCCATTCACTTCGCACAGTGAATTGAAGTATTGGAACAGACTGCTTCTCTTTCAGTGAAACGCATGTGAATTTCTGTGGAATGCTTGTAAGTAGCTTAAGGCACTTTCAAAGGAAAGTGATTTTCTCTGAAAGGACATCATTTAGAAAGTGAAGCAACACTCCATTCACTTCGCACAGTGAATTGAAGTGTTGGAACAGACTGCTTCTCTTTCATAGAAACGCATTTGAGTTTCCTGTGAATGTGTGTAAGTAGCTTAAGGCACTTTCAAAAAAAGTGATTTTCTCTGAAAGGACAGCATTTAGAAAGTGAAACAACACTCCATTCACTTCGCACAGTGAATAGAAGTGTTGGAACAGACTGCTTCTCTTTCAGAGAAACGCATGTGAATTTCTGTGGAATGCTTGTAAGTAGCTTAAGGCACTTTCAAAGGAAAGGGATTTTCTCTGAAAGGACAGCATTTAGAAAGTGAAACAACACTCCATTCACTTCGCACAGTGAAATGAAGTATTGGAACAGACTACTTCTCTTTCAGAGAAACAGATATGAGTTTTTTGTGAATGCTTGTAAGTAGCTTAAGGCACTTTCAAAGAAAAGTGATTTTCTCTGAAAGGACAGCATTTAGAAAGTGAAGCAACACTCCATTCACTTCGCACAGTGAATTGAAGTGTTGGAACAGACTGCTTCTCTTTCAGAGAAACGCATGTGAATTTCTATTGAATGCTTGTAAGTAGCTTAAGGAACTTTCAAAGGAAAGTGATTTTCTCTGAAAGGACAGCATTTAGAAACTGAAGCAACACTCCATTCACTTCGCACAGTGAATTGAAGTGTTGGAACAGACTGCTTCTCTTTCAGAAAAATGCATGTGAGTTTCTTGTGAATGCTTGTAAGTAGCTTAAGGCACTTTCAAAGGAAAGTGATTTTCTCTGAAAGGACAGCATTTAGAAAGTGAAGCAACACTCCATTCACTTCGCACAGTGAATTGAAGTGTTGGAACAGACAGCTTCTCTTTCATAGAAACGCATTTGAGTTTCCTGTGAATGTGTGTATGTAGCTTAAGGCACTTTCAAAGGAAAGTGATTTTCTCTGAAAGGACAGCATTTAGAAAGTGAAGCAACACTCCATTCACTTCGCAGAGTGAATTGAAGTGTTGGAACAGACTGCTTCTCTTTCAGTGAAACACATATAAATTTCTGTTGAATGCTTGTAAGTAGCTTAAGGCACTTTCAAAGGAAAGTGATTTTCTCTGAAAGGACAGCATTTAGAAAGTGAAGCAACACTCCATTCACTTCGCACAGTGAATTGAAGGGCTGGAACAGACAGCTTCTCTTTCATAGAAACGCATTTGAGTTTCCTGTGAATGTGTGTATGTAGCTTAAGGCACTTTCAAAGGAAAGTGATTTTCTCTGAAAATAAAGCATTTAGAAAGTGAAGCAACACTCCATTCACTTCGCACAGTGAATTGAAGTGTTGGAACAGACAGCTTCTCTTTCATAGAAACGCATTTGAGTTTCCTGTGAATGTGTGTAAGTAGCTTAAGGCACTTTCAAAGGAAAGTGATTTTCTCTGAAAGGACAGCATTTAGAAAGTGAAACAACACTCCATTCACTTCGCACAGTGAATTCAAGTGTTGGAACAGACTACTTCCCTTTCAGAGAAACAGATATGAGTTTTTTGTGAATGCTTGTAAGAAGCTTAAGGCACTTTCAAGGGAAAGTGATTTTCTCTGAAAGGACAGCATTTAGAAAGTGAAGCAACACTCCATTCACTTCGCACAGTGAATTGAAGTGTTGGAACAAACTGCTTCTATTTCAGAAAAATGCGTGTGAGTTTCTTGTGAATGCTTTTAAGTAGCTTAAGGCACTTTGAAAGGAAAGTGATTTTCTCTGAAAGGACAGCATTTAGAAAGTGAAGCAACATTCCATTCACTTCGCACAGTGAATTGAAGTGTTGGAACAGACTGCTTCTCTTTCAGTGAAACGCATGTGAATTTCTGTTGAATGCTTGTAAGTAGCTTAAGGCACTTTCAAAGGAAAGTGATTTTCTCTGAAAGGACAGCATTTAGAAAGTGAAGCAACACTCCATTCACTTCGCACAGTGAATTGAAGTGTTGGAACAGACTGCATCTCTTTCAGAGAAACGCATGTGAATTTCTGTGGAATGCTTGTAAGTAGCTTAAGGCACTTTCAAAGGAAAGTGATTTTCTCTGAAAGGACAGAATTTAGAAAGTGAAGCAACAATCCATTCACTTCGCACAGTGAATTGAAGTGTTGGAACAGACTGCTTCTCTTTCAGTGAAATGCATGTGAATTTCTGTTGAATGCTTGTAAGTAGCTTAAGGAACTTTCAAAGAAAGTGATTTTCTCTGAAAGGACAGCATTTAGAAAGTGAAGCAACACTCCATTCACTACGCACAGTGAATTGAAGTGTTGGAACAGACTGCTTCTCTTTCAGTGAAACACATGTGAATTTCTGTTGAATGCTTGTAAGTAGCTTAAGGCACTTTCAAAGGAAAGTTATTTTCTGAAAGGACAGCATTTAGAAAGTGAAGCAACACTCCATTCACTTCGCACAGTGAATTGAAGTGCTGGAACAGACAGCTTCTCTTTCATAGAAACGCATTTGAGTTTCAAGTGAATGTGTGGATGTAGCTTAAGGCACTTTCAAAGGAAAGTGATTTTCTCTGAAAGGACAGCATTTAGAAAGTGAAGCAACACTCCATTCACTTCGCACAGTGAATTGAAGTGTTGGAACAGACTGCTTCTCTTTCAGTGAAACGCATGTGAATTTCTGTTGAATGCTTGTAAGTAGCTTAAGGCACTTTCAAAGAAAGTGATTTTCTCTGAAAGGACAGCATTTAGAAAGTGAAGCAACACTCCATTCACTTCGCACAGTGAATTGAAGTGTTGGAACAGACAGCTTCTCTTTCATAGAAAAGCATTTGAGTTTCCTGTGAATGTGTGTAAGTAGCTTAAGGCACTTTCAAAGGAAAGTGATTTTCTCTGAAAGGACAGCATTTAGAAAGTGAAACAACACTCCATTCACTTCGCACAGTGAATTCAAGTGTTGGAACAGACTACTTCCCTTTCAGAGAAACAGATATGAGTTTTTTGTGAATGCTTGTAAGAAGCTTAAGTCACATTCAACGGAAAGTGATTTTCTCTGAAAGGACAGCATTTAGAAAGTGAAGCAACACTCCATTCACTTCGCACAGTGAACTGAAGTGTTGGAACAGACTGCTTCTTTTTCAGAGAAACACATATGAATTTCTATTGAATGCTTGTAAATAGCTTAAGGCACTTTCAAAGGAAAGTGATTTTCTCTGAAAGGACAGCATTTAGAAAGTGAAGCAACACTCCATTCACTTCGCACAGTTAATTGAAGTGTTGGAACAAACTGCTTCTATTTCAGAAAAATGCGTGTGAGTTTCTTGTGAATGCTTGTAAGTAGCTTAAGGCACTTTCAAAGGAAAGTGATTTTCTCTGAAAGGACAGCATTTAGAAAGTGAAGCAACACTCCATTCACTTCGCACAGTGAATTGAAGTGTTGGAACAGACTGCTTCTCTTTCAGTGAAACGCATGTGAATTTCTACTGAATGCTTGTAAGTAGCTTAAGGCACTTTCAAAGGAAAGTGATTTTCTCTGAAAGGACAGCATTTAGAAAGTGAAGCAACACTCCATTCACTTCGCACAGTGAATTGAAGTGTTGGAACAGACTGCTTCTCTTTCATAGAAACGCATTTGAGTTTCCTGTGAATGTGTGTAAGTAGCTTAAGGCACTTTCAAAGGAAAGTGATTTTCTCTGAAAGGACAGCATTTAGAAAGTGAAACAACACTCCATTCACTTCGCACAGTGAATAGAAGTGTTGGAACAGACTGCTTCTCTTTCAGAGAAACGCATGTGAATTTCTGTGGAATGCTTGTAAGTAGCTTAAGGCACTTTCAAAGGAAAGGGATTTTCTCTGAAAGGACAGCATTTAGAAAGTGAAACAACACTCCATTCACTTCGCACAGTGAAATGAAGTATTGGAACAGACTACTTCTCTTTCAGAGAAAGAGATATGAGTTTTTTGTGAATGCTTGTAAGTAGCTTAAGGCACTTTCAAAGAAAAGTGATTTTCTCTGAAAGGACAGCATTTAGAAAGTGAAGCAACACTCCATTCACTTCGCACAGTGAATTGAAGTGTTGGAACAGACTGCTTCTCTTTCAGAGAAACGCATGTGAATTTCTATTGAATGCTTGTAAGTAGCTTAAGGAACTTTCAAAGGAAAGTGATTTTCTCTGAAAGGACAGCATTTAGAAACTGAAGCAACACTCCATTCACTTCGCACAGTGAATTGAAGTGTTGGAACAGACTGCTTCTCTTTCAGAAAAATGCATGTGAGTTTCTTGTGAATGCTTGTAAGTAGCTTAAGGCACTTTCAAAGGAAAGTGATTTTCTCTGAAAGGACAGCATTTAGAAAGTGAAGCAACACTGCATTCACTTCGCACAGTGAATTGAAGTGTTGGAACAGACTGCTTCTTTTTCAGAGAAACGCATGTGAATTTCTGTGGAATGCTTGTAAGTAGCTTAAGGCACTTTCAAAGGAAAGTGATTTTCTCTGAAAGGACAGCATTTAGAAAGTGAAGCAACACTCCATTCACTTCGCACAGTGAATTGAAGTGTTGGAACAGGCTGCTTCTCTTTCAGTGAAACACATGTGAATTTCTGTTGAATGCTTGTAAGTAGCTTAAGGCACTTTCAAAGGAAAGTGATTTTCTCTGAAAGGACAGCATTTAGAAAGTGAAGCAACACTCCATTCACTTCGCACAGTGAATTGAAGTGTTGGAACAAACTGCTTCTATTTCAGAAAAATGCGTGTGAGTTTCTTGTGAATGCTTGTAAGTAGCTTAAGGCACTTTCAAAGGAAAGTGATTTTCTCTGAAAGGACAGCATTTAGAAAGTGAAGCAACACTCCATTCACTTCGCACAGTGAATTGAAGTGTTGGAACAGGCTGCTTCTCTTTCAGTGAAACACATGTGAATTTCTGTTGAATGCTTGTAAGTAGCTTAAGGCACTTTCAAAGGAAAGTGATTTTCTCTGAAAGGACAGCATTTAGAAAGTGAAGCAACACTCCATTCACTTGGCACAGTGAATTGAAGGGCTGGAACAGACAGCTTCTCTTTCATAGAAACGCATTTGAGTTTCCTGTGAATGTGTGTATGTAGCTTAAGGCACTTTGAAAGGAAAGTGATTTTCTCTGAAAGGACAGCATTTAGAAAGTGAAGCAACATTCCATTCACTTCGCACAGTGAATTGAAGTGTTGGAACAGACTGCTTCTCTTTCAGTGAAACGCATGTGAATTTCTGTTGAATGCTTGTAAGTAGCTTAAGGCACTTTCAAAGGAAAGTGATTTTCTCTGAAAGGACAGCATTTAGAAAGTGAAGCAACACTCCATTCACTTCGCACAGTGAATTGAAGTGTTGGAACAGACTGCATCTCTTTCAGAGAAACGCATGTGAATTTCTGTGGAATGCTTGTAAGTAGCTTAAGGCACTTTCAAAGGAAAGTGATTTTCTCTGAAAGGACAGAATTTAGAAAGTGAAGCAACAATCCATTCACTTCGCACAGTGAATTGAAGTGTTGGAACAGACTGCTTCTCTTTCAGTGAAATGCATGTGAATTTCTGTTGAATGCTTGTAAGTAGCTTAAGGAACTTTCAAAGAAAGTGATTTTCTCTGAAAGGACAGCATTTAGAAAGTGAAGCAACACTCCATTCACTACGCACAGTGAATTGAAGTGTTGGAACAGACTGCTTCTCTTTCAGTGAAACACATGTGAATTTCTGTTGAATGCTTGTAAGTAGCTTAAGGCACTTTCAAAGGAAAGTTATTTTCTGAAAGGACAGCATTTAGAAAGTGAAGCAACACTCCATTCACTTCGCACAGTGAATTGAAATGCTGGAACAGACAGCTTCTCTTTCATGGAAACGCATTTGAGTTTCAAGTGAATGTGTGGATGTAGCTTAAGGCACTTTCAAAGGAAAGTGATTTTCTCTGAAAGGACAGCATTTAGAAAGTGAAGCAACACTCCATTCACTTCGCACAGTGAATTGAAGTGTTGGAACAGACTGCTTCTCTTTCAGTGAAACACATGTGAATTTCTGTTGAATGCTTGTAAGTAGCTTAAGGCACTTTCAAAGAAAGTGATTTTCTCTGAAAGGACAGCATTTAGAAAGTGAAGCAACACTCCATTCACTTCGCACAGTGAATTGAAGTTTTGGAACAGACAGCTTCTCTTTCATAGAAAAGCATTTGAGTTTCCTGTGAATGTGTGTAAGTAGCTTAAGGCACTTTCAAAGGAAAGTGATTTTCTCTGAAAGGACAGCATTTAGAAAGTGAAACAACACTCCATTCACTTCGCACAGTGAATTCAAGTGTTGGAACAGACTACTTCCCTTTCAGAGAAACAGATATGAGTTTTTTGTGAATGCTTGTAAGAAGCTTAAGTCACATTCAAAGGAAAGTGATTTTCTCTGAAAGGACAGCATTTAGAAAGTGAAGCAACACTCCATTCACTTCGCACAGTGAATTGAAGTGTTGGAACAGACTGCTTCTCTTTCAGAAAAATGCATGTGAGTTTCTTGTGAATGCTTGTAAGAAGCTTAAGGCACTTTCAAAGGAAAGTGATTTTCTCTGAAAGGACAGCATTTAGAAAGTGAATCAACACTCCATTCACTACGCACAGTGAATTGAAGTGTTGGAAAAGACTGCTTCTCTTTCAGAAAAATGCATGTGAGTTTCTTGTGAATGCTTGTAAGTAGCTTAAGGCACTTTCAAAGGAAAGTGATTTTCTCTGAAAGGACAGCATTTAGAAAGTGAAGCAACACTCCATTCACTTCGCACAGTGAACTGAAGTGTTGGAACAGACTGCTTCTTTTTCAGAGAAACACATATGAATTTCTATTGAATGCTTGTAAATAGCTTAAGGCACTTTCAAAGGAAAGTGATTTTCTCTGAAAGGACAGCATTTAGAAAGTGAAGCAACACTCCATTCACTTCGCACAGTGAATTGAAGTGTTGGAACAAACTGCTTCTATTTCAGAAAAATGCGTGTGAGTTTCTTGTGAATGCTTGTAAGTAGCTTAAGGCACTTTCAAAGGAAAGTGATTTTCTCTGAAAGGACAGCATTTAGAAAGTGAAGCAACACTCCATTCACTTCGCACAGTGAATTGAAGTATTGGAACAGACTGCTTCTCTTTCAGTGAAACGCATGTGAATTTCTGTGGAATGCTTGTAAGTAGCTTAAGGCACTTTCAAAGGAAAGTGATTTTCTCTGAAAGGACATCATTTAGAAAGTGAAGCAACACTCCATTCACTTCGCACAGTGAATTGAAGTGTTGGAACAGACTGCTTCTCTTTCATAGAAACGCATTTGAGTTTCCTGTGAATGTGTGTAAGTAGCTTAAGGCACTTTCAAAAAAAGTGATTTTCTCTGAAAGGACAGCATTTAGAAAGTGAAACAACACTCCATTCACTTCGCACAGTGAATAGAAGTGTTGGAACAGACTGCTTCTCTTTCAGAGAAACGCATGTGAATTTCTGTGGAATGCTTGTAAGTAGCTTAAGGCACTTTCAAAGGAAAGGGATTTTCTCTGAAAGGACAGCATTTAGAAAGTGAAACAACACTCCATTCACTTCGCACAGTGAAATGAAGTATTGGAACAGACTACTTCTCTTTCAGAGAAACAGATATGAGTTTTTTGTGAATGCATGTAAGTAGCTTAAGGCACTTTCAAAGAAAAGTGATTTTCTCTGAAAGGACAGCATTTAGAAAGTGAAGCAACACTCCATTCACTTCGCACAGTGAATTGAAGTGTTGGAACAGACTGCTTCTCTTTCAGAGAAACGCATGTGAATTTCTATTGAATGCTTGTAAGTAGCTTAAGGAACTTTCAAAGGAAAGTGATTTTCTCTGAAAGGACAGCATTTAGAAACTGAAGCAACACTCCATTCACTTCGCACAGTGAATTGAAGTGTTGGAACAGACTGCTTCTCTTTCAGAAAAATGCATGTGAGTTTCTTGTGAATGCTTGTAAGTAGCTTAAGGCACTTTCAAAGGAAAGTGATTTTCTCTGAAAGGACAGCATTTAGAAAGTGAAGCAACACTCCATTCACTTCGCACAGTGAATTGAAGTGTTGGAACAGACTGCTTCTCTTTCAGAAAAATGCATGTGAGTTTCTTGTGAATGCTTGTAAGAAGCTTAAGGCACTTTCAAAGGAAAGTGATTTTCTCTGAAAGGACAGCATTTAGAAAGTGAATCAACACTCCATTCACTACGCACAGTGAATTGAAGTGTTGGAAAAGACTGCTTCTCTTTCAGAAAAATGCATGTGAGTTTCTTGTGAATGCTTGTAAGTAGCTTAAGGCACTTTCAAAGGAAAGTGATTTTCTCTGAAAGGACAGCATTTAGAAAGTGAAGCAACACTCCATTCACTTCGCACAGTGAACTGAAGTGTTGGAACAGACTGCTTCTTTTTCAGAGAAACACATATGAATTTCTATTGAATGCTTGTAAATAGCTTAAGGCACTTTCAAAGGAAAGTGATTTTCTCTGAAAGGACAGCATTTAGAAAGTGAAGCAACACTCCATTCACTTCGCACAGTGAATTGAAGTGTTGGAACAAACTGCTTCTATTTCAGAAAAATGCGTGTGAGTTTCTTGTGAATGCTTGTAAGTAGCTTAAGGCACTTTCAAAGGAAAGTGATTTTCTCTGAAAGGACAGCATTTAGAAAGTGAAGCAACACTCCATTCACTTCGCACAGTGAATTGAAGTATTGGAACAGACTGCTTCTCTTTCAGTGAAACGCATGTGAATTTCTGTGGAATGCTTGTAAGTAGCTTAAGGCACTTTCAAAGGAAAGTGATTTTCTCTGAAAGGACATCATTTAGAAAGTGAAGCAACACTCCATTCACTTCGCACAGTGAATTGAAGTGTTGGAACAGACTGCTTCTCTTTCATAGAAACGCATTTGAGTTTCCTGTGAATGTGTGTAAGTAGCTTAAGGCACTTTCAAAAAAAGTGATTTTCTCTGAAAGGACAGCATTTAGAAAGTGAAACAACACTCCATTCACTTCGCACAGTGAATAGAAGTGTTGGAACAGACTGCTTCTCTTTCAGAGAAACGCATGTGAATTTCTGTGGAATGCTTGTAAGTAGCTTAAGGCACTTTCAAAGGAAAGGGATTTTCTCTGAAAGGACAGCATTTAGAAAGTGAAACAACACTCCATTCACTTCGCACAGTGAAATGAAGTATTGGAACAGACTACTTCTCTTTCAGAGAAACAGATATGAGTTTTTTGTGAATGCATGTAAGTAGCTTAAGGCACTTTCAAAGAAAAGTGATTTTCTCTGAAAGGACAGCATTTAGAAAGTGAAGCAACACTCCATTCACTTCGCACAGTGAATTGAAGTGTTGGAACAGACTGCTTCTCTTTCAGAGAAACGCATGTGAATTTCTATTGAATGCTTGTAAGTAGCTTAAGGAACTTTCAAAGGAAAGTGATTTTCTCTGAAAGGACAGCATTTAGAAACTGAAGCAACACTCCATTCACTTCGCACAGTGAATTGAAGTGTTGGAACAGACTGCTTCTCTTTCAGAAAAATGCATGTGAGTTTCTTGTGAATGCTTGTAAGTAGCTTAAGGCACTTTCAAAGGAAAGTGATTTTCTCTGAAAGGACAGCATTTAGAAAGTGAAGCAACACTCCATTCACTTCGCACAGTGAATTGAAGTGTTGGAACAGACTGCTTCTTTTTCAGAGAAACGCATGTGAATTTCTGCGGAATGCTTGTAAGTAGCTTAAGGCACTTTCAAAGGAAAGTGATTTTCTCTGAAAGGACAGCATTTAGAAAGTGAAGCAGCACTCTATTCACTTCGCACAGTGAATTGAAGTGTTGGAAAGGACTGCTTCTCTTTCAGTGAAATCCATGTGAATTTCTGTTGAATGCTTGTAAGTAGCTTAAGGCACTTTCAAAGGAAAGTGATTTTCTCTGAAAGGACAGCATTTAGAAAGTGAAGCAACACTCCATTCACTTCGCACAGTGAATTGAAGTGTTGGAATAGGCTGCTTCTCTTTCAGTGAAACACATGTGAATTTCTGTTGAATGCTTGTAAGTAGCTTAAGGCACTTTCAAAGGAAAGTTATTTTCTGAAAGGACAGCATTTAGAAAGTGAAGCAACACTCCATTCACTTCGCACAGTGAATTGAAGTGCTGGAACAGACAGCTTCTCTTTCATAGAAACGCATTTGAGTTTCAAGTGAATGTGTGGATGTAGCTTAAGGCACTTTCAAAGGAAAGTGATTTTCTCTGAAAGGACAGCATTTAGAAAGTGAAGCAACACTCCATTCACTTCGCACAGTGAATTGAAGTGTTGGAACAGACTGCTTCTCTTTCAGTGAAACGCATGTGAATTTCTGTTGAATGCTTGTAAGTAGCTTAAGGCACTTTCAAAGAAAGTGATTTTCTCTGAAAGGACAGCATTTAGAAAGTGAAGCAACACTCCATTCACTTCGCACAGTGAATTGAAGTGTTGGAACAGACAGCTTCTCTTTCATAGAAAAGCATTTGAGTTTCCTGTGAATGTGTGTAAGTAGCTTAAGGCACTTTCAAAGGAAAGTGATTTTCTCTGAAAGGACAGCATTTAGAAAGTGAAACAACACTCCATTCACTTCGCACAGTGAATTCAAGTGTTGGAACAGACTACTTCCCTTTCAGAGAAACAGATATGAGTTTTTTGTGAATGCTTGTAAGAAGCTTAAGTCACATTCAACGGAAAGTGATTTTCTCTGAAAGGACAGCATTTAGAAACTGAAGCAACACTCCATTCACTTCGCACAGTGAATTGAAGTGTTGGAACAGACTGCTTCTCTTTCAGAAAAATGCATGTGAGTTTCTTGTGAATGCTTGTAAGTAGCTTAAGGCACTTTCAAAGGAAAGTGATTTTCTCTGAAAGGACAGCATTTAGAAAGTGAAGCAACACTCCATTCACTTCGCACAGTGAATTGAAGTGTTGGAACAGACTGCTTCTTTTTCAGAGAAACGCATGTGAATTTCTGCGGAATGCTTGTAAGTAGCTTAAGGCACTTTCAAAGGAAAGTGATTTTCTCTGAAAGGACAGCATTTAGAAAGTGAAGCAGCACTCTATTCACTTCGCACAGTGAATTGAAGTGTTGGAAAGGACTGCTTCTCTTTCAGTGAAATCCATGTGAATTTCTGTTGAATGCTTGTAAGTAGCTTAAGGCACTTTCAAAGGAAAGTGATTTTCTCTGAAAGGACAGCATTTAGAAAGTGAAGCAACACTCCATTCACTTCGCACAGTGAATTGAAGTGTTGGAATAGGCTGCTTCTCTTTCAGTGAAACACATGTGAATTTCTGTTGAATGCTTGTAAGTAGCTTAAGGCACTTTCAAAGGAAAGTTATTTTCTGAAAGGACAGCATTTAGAAAGTGAAGCAACACTCCATTCACTTCGCACAGTGAATTGAAGTGCTGGAACAGACAGCTTCTCTTTCATAGAAACGCATTTGAGTTTCAAGTGAATGTGTGGATGTAGCTTAAGGCACTTTCAAAGGAAAGTGATTTTCTCTGAAAGGACAGCATTTAGAAAGTGAAGCAACACTCCATTCACTTCGCACAGTGAATTGAAGTGTTGGAACAGACTGCTTCTCTTTCAGTGAAACGCATGTGAATTTCTGTTGAATGCTTGTAAGTAGCTTAAGGCACTTTCAAAGAAAGTGATTTTCTCTGAAAGGACAGCATTTAGAAAGTGAAGCAACACTCCATTCACTTCGCACAGTGAATTGAAGTGTTGGAACAGACAGCTTCTCTTTCATAGAAAAGCATTTGAGTTTCCTGTGAATGTGTGTAAGTAGCTTAAGGCACTTTCAAAGGAGAGTGATTTTCTCTGAAAGGACAGCATTTAGAAAGTGAAACAACACTCCATTCACTTCGCACAGTGAATTCAAGTGTTGGAACAGACTACTTCCCTTTCAGAGAAACAGATATGAGTTTTTTGTGAATGCTTGTAAGAAGCTTAAGTCACATTCAACGGAAAGTGATTTTCTCTGAAAGGACAGCATTTAGAAAGTGAAGCAACACTCCATTCACTTCGCACAGTGAACTGAAGTGTTGGAACAGACTGCTTCTTTTTCAGAGAAACACATATGAATTTCTATTGAATGCTTGTAAATAGCTTAAGGCACTTTCAAAGGAAAGTGATTTTCTCTGAAAGGACAGCATTTAGAAAGTGAAGCAACACTCCATTCACTTCGCACAGTTAATTGAAGTGTTGGAACAAACTGCTTCTATTTCAGAAAAATGCGTGTGAGTTTCTTGTGAATGCTTGTAAGTAGCTTAAGGCACTTTCAAAGGAAAGTGATTTTCTCTGAAAGGACAGCATTTAGAAAGTGAAGCAACACTCCATTCACTTCGCACAGTGAATTGAAGTGTTGGAACAGACTGCTTCTCTTTCAGTGAAACGCATGTGAATTTCTACTGAATGCTTGTAAGTAGCTTAAGGCACTTTCAAAGGAAAGTGATTTTCTCTGAAAGGACAGCATTTAGAAAGTGAAGCAACACTCCATTCACTTCGCACAGTGAATTGAAGTGTTGGAACAGACTGCTTCTCTTTCATAGAAACGCATTTGAGTTTCCTGTGAATGTGTGTAAGTAGCTTAAGGCACTTTCAAAGGAAAGTGATTTTCTCTGAAAGGACAGCATTTAGAAAGTGAAACAACACTCCATTCACTTCGCACAGTGAATAGAAGTGTTGGAACAGACTGCTTCTCTTTCAGAGAAACGCATGTGAATTTCTGTGGAATGCTTGTAAGTAGCTTAAGGCACTTTCAAAGGAAAGGGATTTTCTCTGAAAGGACAGCATTTAGAAAGTGAAACAACACTCCATTCACTTCGCACAGTGAAATGAAGTATTGGAACAGACTACTTCTCTTTCAGAGAAAGAGATATGAGTTTTTTGTGAATGCTTGTAAGTAGCTTAAGGCACTTTCAAAGAAAAGTGATTTTCTCTGAAAGGACAGCATTTAGAAAGTGAAGCAACACTCCATTCACTTCGCACAGTGAATTGAAGTGTTGGAACAGACTGCTTCTCTTTCAGAGAAACGCATGTGAATTTCTATTGAATGCTTGTAAGTAGCTTAAGGAACTTTCAAAGGAAAGTGATTTTCTCTGAAAGGACAGCATTTAGAAACTGAAGCAACACTCCATTCACTTCGCACAGTGAATTGAAGTGTTGGAACAGACTGCTTCTCTTTCAGAAAAATGCATGTGAGTTTCTTGTGAATGCTTGTAAGTAGCTTAAGGCACTTTCAAAGGAAAGTGATTTTCTCTGAAAGGACAGCATTTAGAAAGTGAAGCAACACTGCATTCACTTCGCACAGTGAATTGAAGTGTTGGAACAGACTGCTTCTTTTTCAGAGAAACGCATGTGAATTTCTGTGGAATGCTTGTAAGTAGCTTAAGGCACTTTCAAAGGAAAGTGATTTTCTCTGAAAGGACAGCATTTAGAAAGTGAAGCAACACTCCATTCACTTCGCACAGTGAATTGAAGTGTTGGAACAGGCTGCTTCTCTTTCAGTGAAACACATGTGAATTTCTGTTGAATGCTTGTAAGTAGCTTAAGGCACTTTCAAAGGAAAGTGATTTTCTCTGAAAGGACAGCATTTAGAAAGTGAAGCGACACTCCATTCACTTCGCACAGTGAATTGAAGTGTTGGAACAAACTGCTTCTATTTCAGAAAAATGCGTGTGAGTTTCTTGTGAATGCTTGTAAGTAGCTTAAGGCACTTTCAAAGGAAAGTGATTTTCTCTGAAAGGACAGCATTTAGAAAGTGAAGCAACACTCCATTCACTTCGCACAGTGAATTGAAGTGTTGGAACAGGCTGCTTCTCTTTCAGTGAAACACATGTGAATTTCTGTTGAATGCTTGTAAGTAGCTTAAGGCACTTTCAAAGGAAAGTGATTTTCTCTGAAAGGACAGCATTTAGAAAGTGAAGCAACACTCCATTCACTTGGCACAGTGAATTGAAGGGCTGGAACAGACAGCTTCTCTTTCATAGAAACGCATTTGAGTTTCCTGTGAATGTGTGTATGTAGCTTAAGGCACTTTGAAAGGAAAGTGATTTTCTCTGAAAGGACAGCATTTAGAAAGTGAAGCAACATTCCATTCACTTCGCACAGTGAATTGAAGTGTTGGAACAGACTGCTTCTCTTTCAGTGAAACGCATGTGAATTTCTGTTGAATGCTTGTAAGTAGCTTAAGGCACTTTCAAAGGAAAGTGATTTTCTCTGAAAGGACAGCATTTAGAAAGTGAAGCAACACTCCATTCACTTCGCACAGTGAATTGAAGTGTTGGAACAGACTGCATCTCTTTCAGAGAAACGCATGTGAATTTCTGTGGAATGCTTGTAAGTAGCTTAAGGCACTTTCAAA
The DNA here is from genome assembly GCF_982192425.1 of Myodes glareolus. Taxonomy (NCBI): domain Eukaryota; kingdom Metazoa; phylum Chordata; class Mammalia; order Rodentia; family Cricetidae; genus Myodes; species Myodes glareolus. Next base: position 697,910 of record NW_028263240.1, read on the forward strand.
GGAAAGTGATTTTCTCTGAAAGGACAGAATTTAGAAAGTGAAGCAACAATCCATTCACTTCGCACAGTGAATTGAAGTGTTGGAACAGACTGCTTCTCTTTCAGTGAAATGCATGTGAATTTCTGTTGAATGCTTGTAAGTAGCTTAAGGAACTTTCAAAGAAAGTGATTTTCTCTGAAAGGACAGCATTTAGAAAGTGAAGCAACACTCCATTCACTACGCACAGTGAATTGAAGTGTTGGAACAGACTGCTTCTCTTTCAGTGAAACACATGTGAATTTCTGTTGAATGCTTGTAAGTAGCTTAAGGCACTTTCAAAGGAAAGTTATTTTCTGAAAGGACAGCATTTAGAAAGTGAAGCAACACTCCATTCACTTCGCACAGTGAATTGAAATGCTGGAACAGACAGCTTCTCTTTCATGGAAACGCATTTGAGTTTCAAGTGAATGTGTGGATGTAGCTTAAGGCACTTTCAAAGGAAAGTGATTTTCTCTGAAAGGACAGCATTTAGAAAGTGAAGCAACACTCCATTCACTTCGCACAGTGAATTGAAGTGTTGGAACAGACTGCTTCTCTTTCAGTGAAACACATGTGAATTTCTGTTGAATGCTTGTAAGTAGCTTAAGGCACTTTCAAAGAAAGTGATTTTCTCTGAAAGGACAGCATTTAGAAAGTGAAGCAACACTCCATTCACTTCGCACAGTGAATTGAAGTTTTGGAACAGACAGCTTCTCTTTCATAGAAAAGCATTTGAGTTTCCTGTGAATGTGTGTAAGTAGCTTAAGGCACTTTCAAAGGAAAGTGATTTTCTCTGAAAGGACAGCATTTAGAAAGTGAAACAACACTCCATTCACTTCGCACAGTGAATTCAAGTGTTGGAACAGACTACTTCCCTTTCAGAGAAACAGATATGAGTTTTTTGTGAATGCTTGTAAGAAGCTTAAGTCACATTCAAAGGAAAGTGATTTTCTCTGAAAGGACAGCATTTAGAAAGTGAAGCAACACTCCATTCACTTCGCACAGTGAATTGAAGTGTTGGAACAGACTGCTTCTCTTTCAGAAAAATGCATGTGAGTTTCTTGTGAATGCTTGTAAGAAGCTTAAGGCACTTTCAAAGGAAAGTGATTTTCTCTGAAAGGACAGCATTTAGAAAGTGAATCAACACTCCATTCACTACGCACAGTGAATTGAAGTGTTGGAAAAGACTGCTTCTCTTTCAGAAAAATGCATGTGAGTTTCTTGTGAATGCTTGTAAGTAGCTTAAGGCACTTTCAAAGGAAAGTGATTTTCTCTGAAAGGACAGCATTTAGAAAGTGAAGCAACACTCCATTCACTTCGCACAGTGAACTGAAGTGTTGGAACAGACTGCTTCTTTTTCAGAGAAACACATATGAATTTCTATTGAATGCTTGTAAATAGCTTAAGGCACTTTCAAAGGAAAGTGATTTTCTCTGAAAGGACAGCATTTAGAAAGTGAAGCAACACTCCATTCACTTCGCACAGTGAATTGAAGTGTTGGAACAAACTGCTTCTATTTCAGAAAAATGCGTGTGAGTTTCTTGTGAATGCTTGTAAGTAGCTTAAGGCACTTTCAAAGGAAAGTGATTTTCTCTGAAAGGACAGCATTTAGAAAGTGAAGCAACACTCCATTCACTTCGCACAGTGAATTGAAGTATTGGAACAGACTGCTTCTCTTTCAGTGAAACGCATGTGAATTTCTGTGGAATGCTTGTAAGTAGCTTAAGGCACTTTCAAAGGAAAGTGATTTTCTCTGAAAGGACATCATTTAGAAAGTGAAGCAACACTCCATTCACTTCGCACAGTGAATTGAAGTGTTGGAACAGACTGCTTCTCTTTCATAGAAACGCATTTGAGTTTCCTGTGAATGTGTGTAAGTAGCTTAAGGCACTTTCAAAAAAAGTGATTTTCTCTGAAAGGACAGCATTTAGAAAGTGAAACAACACTCCATTCACTTCGCACAGTGAATAGAAGTGTTGGAACAGACTGCTTCTCTTTCAGAGAAACGCATGTGAATTTCTGTGGAATGCTTGTAAGTAGCTTAAGGCACTTTCAAAGGAAAGGGATTTTCTCTGAAAGGACAGCATTTAGAAAGTGAAACAACACTCCATTCACTTCGCACAGTGAAATGAAGTATTGGAACAGACTACTTCTCTTTCAGAGAAACAGATATGAGTTTTTTGTGAATGCATGTAAGTAGCTTAAGGCACTTTCAAAGAAAAGTGATTTTCTCTGAAAGGACAGCATTTAGAAAGTGAAGCAACACTCCATTCACTTCGCACAGTGAATTGAAGTGTTGGAACAGACTGCTTCTCTTTCAGAGAAACGCATGTGAATTTCTATTGAATGCTTGTAAGTAGCTTAAGGAACTTTCAAAGGAAAGTGATTTTCTCTGAAAGGACAGCATTTAGAAACTGAAGCAACACTCCATTCACTTCGCACAGTGAATTGAAGTGTTGGAACAGACTGCTTCTCTTTCAGAAAAATGCATGTGAGTTTCTTGTGAATGCTTGTAAGTAGCTTAAGGCACTTTCAAAGGAAAGTGATTTTCTCTGAAAGGACAGCATTTAGAAAGTGAAGCAACACTCCATTCACTTCGCACAGTGAATTGAAGTGTTGGAACAGACTGCTTCTCTTTCAGAAAAATGCATGTGAGTTTCTTGTGAATGCTTGTAAGAAGCTTAAGGCACTTTCAAAGGAAAGTGATTTTCTCTGAAAGGACAGCATTTAGAAAGTGAATCAACACTCCATTCACTACGCACAGTGAATTGAAGTGTTGGAAAAGACTGCTTCTCTTTCAGAAAAATGCATGTGAGTTTCTTGTGAATGCTTGTAAGTAGCTTAAGGCACTTTCAAAGGAAAGTGATTTTCTCTGAAAGGACAGCATTTAGAAAGTGAAGCAACACTCCATTCACTTCGCACAGTGAACTGAAGTGTTGGAACAGACTGCTTCTTTTTCAGAGAAACACATATGAATTTCTATTGAATGCTTGTAAATAGCTTAAGGCACTTTCAAAGGAAAGTGATTTTCTCTGAAAGGACAGCATTTAGAAAGTGAAGCAACACTCCATTCACTTCGCACAGTGAATTGAAGTGTTGGAACAAACTGCTTCTATTTCAGAAAAATGCGTGTGAGTTTCTTGTGAATGCTTGTAAGTAGCTTAAGGCACTTTCAAAGGAAAGTGATTTTCTCTGAAAGGACAGCATTTAGAAAGTGAAGCAACACTCCATTCACTTCGCACAGTGAATTGAAGTATTGGAACAGACTGCTTCTCTTTCAGTGAAACGCATGTGAATTTCTGTGGAATGCTTGTAAGTAGCTTAAGGCACTTTCAAAGGAAAGTGATTTTCTCTGAAAGGACATCATTTAGAAAGTGAAGCAACACTCCATTCACTTCGCACAGTGAATTGAAGTGTTGGAACAGACTGCTTCTCTTTCATAGAAACGCATTTGAGTTTCCTGTGAATGTGTGTAAGTAGCTTAAGGCACTTTCAAAAAAAGTGATTTTCTCTGAAAGGACAGCATTTAGAAAGTGAAACAACACTCCATTCACTTCGCACAGTGAATAGAAGTGTTGGAACAGACTGCTTCTCTTTCAGAGAAACGCATGTGAATTTCTGTGGAATGCTTGTAAGTAGCTTAAGGCACTTTCAAAGGAAAGGGATTTTCTCTGAAAGGACAGCATTTAGAAAGTGAAACAACACTCCATTCACTTCGCACAGTGAAATGAAGTATTGGAACAGACTACTTCTCTTTCAGAGAAACAGATATGAGTTTTTTGTGAATGCATGTAAGTAGCTTAAGGCACTTTCAAAGAAAAGTGATTTTCTCTGAAAGGACAGCATTTAGAAAGTGAAGCAACACTCCATTCACTTCGCACAGTGAATTGAAGTGTTGGAACAGACTGCTTCTCTTTCAGAGAAACGCATGTGAATTTCTATTGAATGCTTGTAAGTAGCTTAAGGAACTTTCAAAGGAAAGTGATTTTCTCTGAAAGGACAGCATTTAGAAACTGAAGCAACACTCCATTCACTTCGCACAGTGAATTGAAGTGTTGGAACAGACTGCTTCTCTTTCAGAAAAATGCATGTGAGTTTCTTGTGAATGCTTGTAAGTAGCTTAAGGCACTTTCAAAGGAAAGTGATTTTCTCTGAAAGGACAGCATTTAGAAAGTGAAGCAACACTCCATTCACTTCGCACAGTGAATTGAAGTGTTGGAACAGACTGCTTCTTTTTCAGAGAAACGCATGTGAATTTCTGCGGAATGCTTGTAAGTAGCTTAAGGCACTTTCAAAGGAAAGTGATTTTCTCTGAAAGGACAGCATTTAGAAAGTGAAGCAGCACTCTATTCACTTCGCACAGTGAATTGAAGTGTTGGAAAGGACTGCTTCTCTTTCAGTGAAATCCATGTGAATTTCTGTTGAATGCTTGTAAGTAGCTTAAGGCACTTTCAAAGGAAAGTGATTTTCTCTGAAAGGACAGCATTTAGAAAGTGAAGCAACACTCCATTCACTTCGCACAGTGAATTGAAGTGTTGGAATAGGCTGCTTCTCTTTCAGTGAAACACATGTGAATTTCTGTTGAATGCTTGTAAGTAGCTTAAGGCACTTTCAAAGGAAAGTGATTTTCTCTGAAAGGACAGCATTTAGAAAGTGAAGCAACACTCCATTCACTTCGCACAGTGAATTGAAGGGCTGGAACAGACAGCTTCTCTTTCATAGAAACACATTTGAGTTTCCTGTGAATGTGTGTATGTAGCTTAAGGCACTTTCAAAGGAAAGTGATTTTCTCTGAAAGGACAGCATTTAGAAAGTGAAGCAACACTCCATTCACTTCGCACAGTGAATTGAAGTGTTGGAACAGACTGCTTCTCTTTCAGTGAAACACATGTGAATTTCTGTTGAATGCTTGTAAGTAGCTTAAGGCACTTTCAAAGGAAAGTGATTTTCTCTGAAAGGACAGCATTTAGAAAGTGAAGCAACACTCCATTCACTTCGCACAGTGAATTGAAGGGCTGGAACAGACAGCTTCTCTTTCATAGAAACGCATTTGAGTTTCCTGTGAATGTGTGTATGTAGCTTAAGGCACTTTCAAAGGAAAGTGATTTTCTCTGAAAGGACAGCATTTAGAAAGTGAAGCAACACTCCATTCACTTCGCACAGTGAATTGAAGTGTTGGAACAGACCGCTTCTCTTTCAGTGAAACGCATGTGAATTTCTGTTGAATGCTTGTAAGTAGCTTAAGGCACTTTCAAAGAAAGTGATTTTCTCTGAAAGGACAGCATTTAGAAAGTGAAGCAACACTCCATTCACTTCGCACAGTGAATTGAAGTGTTGGAACAGACAGCTTCTCTTTCATAGAAACGCATTTGAGTTTCCTGTGAATGTGTGAAAGTAGCTTAAGGCACTTTCAAAGGAAAGTGATTTTCTCTGAAAGGAAAGCATTTAGAAAGTGAAACAACACTCCATTCACTTCGCACAGTGAATTCAAGTGTTGGAACAGACTACTTCCCTTTCAGAGAAACAGATATGAGTTTTTTGTGAATGCTTGTAAGAAGCTTAAGGCACATTCAAAGGAAAGTGATTTTCTCTGAAAGGACAGCATTTAGAAAGTGAAGCAACACTCCATTCACTTCGCACAATGAATTGAAGTGTTGGAACAGACTGCTTCTCTTTCAGAGAAACGCATGTGAATTTCTATTGAATGCTTGTAAGTAGCTTAAGGCACTTTCAAAGGAAAGTGAATTTCTCTGAAAGGACAGCATTTAGAAAGTGAAGCAACACTCCATTCACTACGCACAGTGAATTGAAGTGTTGGAACAGACTGCTTCTCATTCAGAAAAATGTATGTGAGTTTCTTGTGAATGCTTGTAAGTTGCTTAAGGCACTTTCAAAGGAAAGTGATTTTCTCTGAAAGGACAGCATTTAGAAAGTGAAGCAACACTCCATTCACTTCGCACAGTGAACTGAAGTGTTGGAACAGACTGCTTCTCATTCAGAAAAATGTATGTGAGTTTCTTGTGAATGCTTGTAAGTTGCTTAAGGCACTTTCAAAGGAAAGTGATTTTCTCTGAAAGGACAGCATTTAGAAAGTGAAGCAACACTCCATTCACTTCGCACAGTGAACTGAAGTGTTGGAACAGACTGCTTCTTTTTCAGAGAAACACATGTGAATTTCTATTGAAAGCTTGTAAGTAGCTTAAGGCACTTTCAAAGGAAAGTGATTTTCTCTGAAAGGACAGCATTTAGAAAGTGGAGCAACACTCCATTCTCTTCGCACAGTGAATTGAAGTGTTGGAACAGACTGCTTCTCTTTCAGAGAATTGCATGTGAGTTTCTTGTGAATGCTGGTAAGTTGCTTAAGGCAGTTTCAAAAGAGAGTGAATTTCTCTAAAAGGAGAGCATTTAGAAAGTGAAGCAACATTCCATTCACTTCGCACAGTGAATTGAAGTGTTGGAACAGACTGCTTCTCTTTCAGAGAAACAGATGTGACTTTCTTGTGAATGCTTGTAAGTAGCTTAAGGCAGTTTCAAAAGAGAGTGATTTTCTCTAAAAGGAGAGCATATAGAAAGTGGAGCAACACTCCATTCTCTTCGCACAGTGAATTGAAGTGTTGGAACAGACAGCTTCTCTTTCATAGAAACGCATTTGAGTTTCCTGTGAATGTGTGTATGTAGCTTAAGGCACTTTCAAAGGAAAGTGATTTTCTCTGAAAGGACAGCATTTAGAAAGTGAAGCAACACTCCATTCACTTCGCACAGTGAATTGAAGTGTTGGAACAGACTGCTTCTCTTTCAGTGAAACACATATAAATTTCTGTTGAATGCTTGTAAGTAGCTTAAGGCACTTTCAAAGGAAAGTGATTTTCTCTGAAAGGACAGCATTTAGAAAGTGAAGCAACACTCCATTCACTTCGCACAGTGAATTGAAGGGCTGGAACAGACAGCTTCTCTTTCATAGAAACGCATTTGAGTTTCCTGTGAATGTGTGTATGTAGCTTAAGGCACTTTCAAAGGAAAGTGATTTTCTCTGAAAGGACAGCATTTAGAAAGTGAAGCAACACTCCATTCACTTCGCACAGTGAATTGAAGTGTTGGAACAGACAGCTTCTCTTTCATAGAAACGCATTTGAGTTTCCTGTGAATGTGTGTAAGTAGCTTAAGGCACTTTCAAAGGAAAGTGATTTTCTCTGAAAGGACAGCATTTAGAAAGTGAAGCAACACTCCATTCACTTCGCACAGTGAATTCAAGTGTTGGAACAGACTACTTCCCTTTCAGAGAAACAGATATGAGTTTTTTGTGAATGCTTGTAAGAAGCTTAAGGCACATTCAAAGGAAAGTGATTTTCTCTGAAAGGACAGCATTTAGAAAGTGAAGCAACACTCCATTCACTTCGCACAGTGAATTGAAGTGTTGGAACAGACTGCTTCTCTTTCAGAAAAATGCATGTGAGTTTCTTGTGAATGCTTGTAAGTAGCTTAAGGCACTTTCAAAGGAAAGTGATTTTCTCTGAAAGGACAGCATTTAGAAAGTGAAGCAACACTCCATTCACTACGCACAGTGAATTGAAGTGTTGGAACAGACTGCTTCTCTTTCAGAAAAATGCATGTGAGTTTCTTGTGAATGCTTGTAAGTAGCTTAAGGCACTTTCAAAGGAAAGTGATTTTCTCTGAAAGGACAGCATTTAGAAAGTGAAGCAACACTCCATTCACTTCGCACAGTGAATTGAAGTGTTGGAACAGACTGCTTCTCTTTCAGTGAAACGCATGTGAATTTCTACTGAATGCTTGTAAGTAGCTTAAGGCACTTTCAAAGGAAAGTGATTTTCTCTGAAAGGACAGCATTTAGAAAGTGAAGCAACACTCCATTCACTTCGCACAGTGAATTGAAGTGTTGGAACAGACTGCTTCTCTTTCATAGAAACGCATTTGAGTTTCCTGTGAATGTGTGTAAGTAGCTTAAGGCACTTTCAAAGGAAAGTGATTTTCTCTGAAAGGACAGCATTTAGAAAGTGAAACAACACTCCATTCACTTCGCACAGTGAATTCAAGTGTTGGAACAGACTACTTCCCTTTCAGAGAAACAGATATGAGTTTTTTGTGAATGCTTGTAAGAAGCTTAAGGCACATTCAAAGGAAAGTGATTTTCTCTGAAAGGACAGCATTTAGAAAGTGAAGCAACACTCCATTCACTTCGCACAGTGAATTGAAGTGTTGGAACAGACTGCTTCTCTTTCAGTGAAACACATGTGAATTTCTGTTGAATGCTTGTAAGTAGCTTAAGGCACTTTCAAAGGAAAGTGATTTTCTCTGAAAGGACAGCATTTAGAAAGTGAAGCAACACTCCATTCACTTCGCACAGTGAATTGAAGGGCTGGAACAGACCGCTTCTCTTTCATAGAAACGCATATGAGTTTCCTGTGAATGTGTGTATGTAGCTTAAGGCACTTTCAAAGGAAAGTGATTTTCTCTGAAAGGACAGCATTTAGAAAGTGAAGCAACAATCCATTCACTTCGCACAGTTAATTGAAGTGTTGGAACAGACTGCTTCTCTTTCAGTGAAACGCATGTGAATTTCTCTTGAATGCTTGTAAGTAGCTTAATGCACTTTCAAAGAAAGTGATTTTCTCTGAAAGGACAGCATTTAGAAAGTGAAGCAACACTCCATTCACTTCGCACAGTGAATTGAAGTGTTGGAACAGACAGCTTCTTTTTCATAGAAACACATTTGAGTTTCCTGTGAATGTGTGTAAGTAGCTTAAGGCACTTTCAAAGGAAAGTGATTTTCTCTGAAAGGACAGCATTTAGAAAGTGAAACAACACTCCATTCACTTCGCACAGTGAATTCAAGTGTTGGAACAGACTACTTCCCTTTCAGAGAAACAGATATGAGTTTTTTGTGAATGCTTGTAAGAAGCTTAAGGCACATTCAAAGGAAAGTGATTTTCTCTGAAAGGACAGCATTTAGAAAGTGAAGCAACACTCCATTCACTTCGCACAGTGAATTGAAGTGTTCGAACAGACTGCTTCTCTTACAGAGAAACGCATGTGAATTTCTATTGAATGCTTGTAAGTAGCTTAAGGCACTTTCAAAGGAAAGTGATTTTCTCTGAAAGGACAGCATTTAGAAAGTGAAGCAACACTCCATTCACTACGCACAGTGAATTGAAGTGTTGGAACAGACTGCTTCTCATTCAGAAAAATGCATGTGAGTTTCTTGTGAATGCTTGTAAGTAGCTTAAGGCACTTTCAAAGGAAAGTGATTTTCTCTGAAAGGACAGCATTTAGAAAGTGAAGCAACACTCCATTCACTTCGCACAGTGAACTGAAGTGTTGGAACAGACTGCTTCTTTTTCAGAGAAACACATGTGAATTTCTATTGAAAGCTTGTAAGTAGCTTAAGGCACTTTCAAAGGAAAGTGATTTTCTCTGAAAGGACAGCATTTAGAAAGTGGAGCAACACTCCATTCTCTTCGCACAGTGAATTGAAGTGTTGGAACAGACTGCTTCTCTTTCAGAGAATTGCATGTGAGTTTCTTGTGAATGCTGGTAAGTTGCTTAAGGCAGTTTCAAAAGAGAGTGAATTTCTCTAAAAGGAGAGCATTTAGAAAGTGAAGCAACATTCCATTCACTTCGCACAGTGAATTGAAGTGTTGGAACAGACTGCTTCTCTTTCAGAGAAACAGATGTGACTTTCTTGTGAATGCTTGTAAGTAGCTTAAGGCAGTTTCAAAAGAGAGTGATTTTCTCTAAAAGGAGAGCATATAGAAAGTGAAGCAACACTCCATTCACAACGCACAGTGAATTGAAGTGTTGGAAGAGACTACTTCTCTTTCAGAGAAACAGATATGAGTTTTTTGTGAATGCTTGTAAGTAGCTTACGGCACTTTCAAAGGAAAGTGATTTTCTCTGAAAGGACAGCATTTAGAAAGTGAAGCAACACTCCATTCACTTCGCACAGTGAATTGAACTGTTGGAACAGACTGCTTCTCTTTCAGAGAAACGCATGTGAATTTCTATTGAATGCTTGTAAGTAGCTTAAGGCACTGTCAAAGGAAAGTGATTTTCTCTGAAAGGACAGCATTTAGAAAGTGAAGCAACACTCCATTCACTACGCACAGTGAATTGAAGTGTTGGAACAGACAGCTTCTCCTTCATAGAAACGCATTTGAGTTTCCTGTGAATGTGTGTAAGTAGCTTAAGGCACTTTCAAAGGAAAGTGATTTTCTCTGAAAGGACAGCATTTAGAAAGTGAAGCAACACTCCATTCACTTCGCACAGTGAATTGAAGTATTGGAACAGACTGCTTCTCCTTCAGTGAACGCATGTGAATTTCTGTGGAATGCTTGTAAGTAGCTTAAGGCACTTTCAAAGGAAAGTGATTTTCTCTGAAAGGACATCATTTAGAAAGTGAAACAACACTCCATTCATTTCGCACAGTGAATTGATGTTGGAACACACTGCTTCTCTTTCAGAGAAACAGATGTGAGTTTCTAGTGAATGCTTGTAAATAGCTTAAGGCAGTTTCAAAAGAGAGTGATTTTTTCTAAAAGGAGAGCATATAGAAAGTGAAGCAACACTCCATTCACTTCGCACAGTGAATTGAAGTGTTGGAAAAAACTGCTTCTATTTCAGAAAAATGCGTGTGAGTTTCTTGTGAATGCTTGTAAGTAGCTTAAGGCACTTTCAAAGGAAAGTGATTTTCTCTGAAAGGACAGCATTTAGAAAGTGAAGCAACACTCCATTCACTTCGCACAGTGAATTGAAATGTTGGATCAGACTGCTTCTCTTTCAGTGAAACGCATGTGAATTTCTTTTGAATGCTTGTAAGTAGCTTAAGGCACTTTCAAAGGAACGTGATTTTCTCTGAGAGGACAGCATTTAGAATGTGAAACAACACTCCATTCACTTCGCACAGTGAATTGAAGTGTTGGAACAGACTACTTCTCTTTCAGAGAAGCAGATATGAGTTTTTTGTGAATGCTTGTAAGTAGCTTAAGGCACTTTCAAAGGAAAGTGATTTTCTCTGAAAGGACAGCATTTAGAATGTGAAGCAACACTCCATTCACTTCGCACAGTGAATTGAAGTGTTGGAACAGACTGCTTCTCTTTCAGTGAAACGCATGTGAATTTTTGTTGAATGCTTGTAAGTAGCTTAAGGCACTTTCAAAGGAAAGTGACTTTCCCTGAAAGGACAGCATTTAGAAAGTGAAACAACACTACATTCACTTCGCATAGTGAATTGAAGTGTTGGAACAGACTACTTCTCTTTCAGAGACACAGATATGAGTTTTTTGTGAATGCTTGTAAGTGGCTTAAGGCACTTTCAAAGGAAAGTGATTTTCTCTGAAAGGACAGCATTTAGAAAGTGAAGCAACACTCCATTCACTTCGCACAGTGAATTGAAGTGTTGGAACAGACTGCTTCTCTTTCAGTGAAACTCATGTCAATTTCTGTTGAATGCTTGTAAGTAGCTTAAGGCACTTTCAAAAGAAAGTGATTTTCTCTGAAAGGACAGCATTTAGAAAGTGAAGCAACACTCCATTCACTTCGCACAGTGAATTGAAGTGTTGGAACAGACTGCTTCTCTTTCAGTGAAACGCATGTGAATTTCTGTTGAATGCTTGTAAGTAGCTTAAGGCACTTTCAAAGGAAAGTGATTTTCTCTGAAAGGACAGCATTTAGAAAGTGAAACAACACTCCATTCACTTTGCACAGTGAATTGAAGTGTTGGAACAGACTACTTCTCTTTCAGAGAAACAGATATGAGTTTTTTGTGAATGCTTGTAAGTAGCTTAAGGCACTTTCAAAGGAAAGTGATTTTCTCTGAAAGGACAGTATTTAGAAAGTGAAGCAACACTCCATTCACTTCGCACAGTGAATTGAAGTGTTGGAACAGACTGCTTCTCTTTCAGTGAAATGCATGTCAATTTCTGTTAAATGCTTGTAAGTAGCTTAAGGCACTTTCAACGGAAAGTGATTTTCTCTGAAAGAACAGGATTTAGAAAGTGAAACAACACTCCATTCACTTCGCATAGTGAATTGAAGTGTTAGAACAGACTACTTCTCTTTCAGAGAAACAGATATGAGTTTTTTGTGAATGCTTGTAAGTAGCTTAAGGCACTTTCAAAGGAAAGTGATTTTCTCTGAAAGGACAGCATTTAGAAAGTGAAGCAACACTCCATTCACTTCGCACAGTGAATTGAAGTGTTGGAACAGACTGCTTCTCTATCAGAGAAACGCATGTGAATTTCTATTAAATGCTTGGAAGTAGCTTAAGGCACTGTCAAAGGAAAGTGATTTTCTCTGAAAGGACAGCATTTAGAAAGTGAAGCAACACTCCATTCACTACGCACAGTGAACTGAAGTGTTGGAACCGACAGCTTCTCCTTCAAAGAAACGCATTTGAGTGTCCTGTGAATGTGTGTAAGTAGCTTAAGGCACTTTCAAAGGAAAGTGATTTTCTCTGAAAGGACAGCATTTAGAAAGTGAAGCAACACTCCATTCACTTCGCACAGAGAATTGAAGTAATGGAACAGACTGCTTCTCTTTCAGTGAAACGCATGTGAATTTCTGTTGAATGCTTGTAAGTAGCTTAAGGCACTTTCAAAAGAAAGTGATTTTCTCTGAAAGGACAGCATTTAGAAAGTGAAGCAACACTCCATTCACTTCGCACAGTGAATTGAAGTGTTGGAACAGACTACTTCTCTTTCAGAGAAACAGATATGAGTTTTTTGTGAATGCTTGTAAGTAGCTTAAGGCACTTTCAAAGGAAAGTGATTTTCTCTGAAATGACAGCATTTAGAAAGTGAAGCAACACTCCATTCACTTCGCACAGTGAATTGAAGTGTTGGAACAGACTTCTTCTCTTTCAGAGAAACGCATGTGAATTTCTATTGAATGCTTGTAAGTAGCTTAAGGCACTTTCAAAGGAAAGTGATTTTCTCTGAAAGGACAGCATTTAGAAAGTGAAGCAACACTCCATTCACTTCGCACAGTGAATTGAAGTGTTGGAACAGACTGCTTCTCTTTCAGAAAAATGCATGTGAGTTTCTTGTGAATGCTTGTATGTAGCTTAAGGCACTTTCAAAGGAAAGTGATTTTCTCTGAAAGGACAGCATTTAGAAAGTGAAGCAACACTCCATTCACTTCGCACAGTGAATTGAAGTGTTGGAACAGACTGCTTCTTTTTCAGAGAAACGCATGTGAATTTCTGTGGAATGCTTGTAAGTAGCTTAAGGCACTTTCAAAGGAAAGTGATTTTCTCTGAAAGGACAGCATTTAGAAAGTGAAGCAGCACTCTATTCACTTCGCACAGTGAATTGAAGTGTTGGAACAGACTGCTTCTCTTTCAGTGAAATCCATGTGAATTTCTGTTGAATGCTTGTAAGTAGCTTAAGGCACTTTCAAAGGAAAGTGATTTTCTCTGAAAGGACAGCATTTAGAAAGTGAAGCAACACTCCATTCACTTCGCACAGTGAATTGAAGTGTTGGAACAGGCTGCTTCTCTTTCAGTGAAACACATGTGAATTTCTGTTGAATGCTTGTAAGTAGCTTAAGGCACTTTCAAAGGAAAGTGATTTTCTCTGAAAGGACAGCATTTAGAAAGTGAGGCAACACTCCATTCACTTCGCACAGTGAATTGAAGGGCTGGAACAGACAGCTTCTTTTTCATAGAAACGCATTTGAGTTTCCTGTGAATGTGTGTATGTAGCTTAAGGCACTTTCAAAGGAAAGTGATTCTCTCTGAAAGGACAGCATTTAGAAAGTGAAGCAACACTCCATTCACTTCGCACAGTGAATTGAAGTGTTGGAACAGACTGCTTCTCTTTCAGTGAAACACATGTGAATTTCTGTTGAATGCTTGTAAGTAGCTTAAGGCACTTTCAAAGGAAAGTGATTTTCTCTGAAAGGACAGCATTTAGAAAGTGAAGCAACACTCCATTCACTTCGCACAGTGAATTGAAGGGCTGGAACAGACAGCTTCTCTTTCATAGAAACGCATTTGAGTTTCCTGTGAATGTGTGTATGTAGCTTAAGGCACTTTCAAAGGAAAGTGATTTTCTCTGAAAGGACAGCATTTAGAAAGTGAAGCAACACTCCATTCACTTCGCACAGTGAATTGAAGTGTTGGAACAGACCGCTTCTCTTTCAGTGAAACGCATGTGAATTTCTGTTGAATGCTTGTAAGTAGCTTAAGGCACTTTCAAAGAAAGTGATTTTCTCTGAAAGGACAGCATTTAGAAAGTGAAGCAACACTCCATTCACTTCGCACAGTGAATTGAAGTGTTGGAACAGACAGCTTCTCTTTCATAGAAACGCATTTGAGTTTCCTGTGAATGTGTGTAAGTAGCTTAAGGCACTTTCAAAGGAAAGTGATTTTCTCTGAAAGGACAGCATTTAGAAAGTGAAACAACACTCCATTCACTTCGCACAGTGAATTCAAGTGTTGGAACAGACTACTTCCCTTTCAGAGAAACAGATATGAGTTTTTTGTGAATGCTTGTAAGAAGCTTAAGGCACATTCAAAGGAAAGTGATTTTCTCTGAAAGGACAGCATTTAGAAAGTGAAGCAACACTCCATTCACTTCGCACAGTGAATTGAAGTGTTCGAACAGACTGCTTCTCTTTCAGAGAAACGCATGTGAATTTCTATTGAATGCTAGTAAGTAGCTTAAGGCACTTTCAAAGGAAAGTGAATTTCTCTGAAAGGACAGCATTTAGAAAGTGAAGCAACACTCCATTCACTACGCACAGTGAATTGAAGTGTTGGAACAGACTGCTTCTCATTCAGAAAAATGTATGTGAGTTTCTTGTGAATGCTTGTAAGTAGCTTCAGGCACTTTCAAAGGAAAGTGATTTTCTCTGAAAGGACAGCATTTAGAAAGTGAAGCAACACTCCATTCACTTCGCACAGTGAACTGAAATGTTGGAACAGACTGCTTCTTTTTCAGAGAAACACATGTGAATTTCTATTGAATGCTTGTAAGTAGCTTAAGGCACTTTCAAAGGAAAGTGATTTTCTCTGAAAGGACAGCATTTAGAAAGTGGAGCAACACTCCATTCTCTTCGCACAGTGAATTGAAGTGTTGGAACAGACTGCTTCTCTTTCAGAGAATTGCATGTGAGTTTCTTGTGAATGCTGGTAAGTTGCTTAAGGCAGTTTCAAAAGAGAGTGAATTTCTCTAAAAGGAGAGCATTTAGAAAGTGAAGCAACATTCCATTCACTTCGCACAGTGAATTGAAGTGTTGGAACAGACTGCTTCTCTTTCAGAGAAACAGATGTGACTTTCTTGTGAATGCTTGTAAGTAGCTTAAGGCAGTTTCAAAAGAGAGTGATTTTCTCTAAAAGGAGAGCATATAGAAAGTGAAGCAACACTCCATTCACTTCGCACAGTGAATTGAAGTGTTGGAACAGACTGCTTCTCTTTCAGTGAAACGCATGTCAATTTCTGTTGAATGCTTGTAAGTAGCTTAAGGCACTTTCAAAGGAAAGTGATTTTCTCTGAAAGGACAGCATTTAGAAAGTGAAACAACACTCCATTCACTTCGCACAGTGAATTCAAGTGTTGGAACAGACTACTTCCCTTTCAGAGAAACAGATATGAGTTTTTTGTGAATGCTTGTAAGAAGCTTAAGGCACATTCAAAGGAAAGTGATTTTCTCTGAAAGGACAGCATTTAGAAAGTGAAGCAACACTCCATTCACTTCGCACAGTGAACTGAAGTGTTGGAACAGACTGCTTATTTTTCAGAGAAACACATGTGAATTTCTATTGAAAGCTTGTAAGTAGCTTAAGGCACTTTCAAAGGAAAGTGATTTTCTCTGAAAGGACAGCATTTAGAAATTGAAACAACGCACCATTCACTTCGGACAGCGAATTGAAGTGTTGGAACAGACTGCTTCTCTTTCAGAGAAACGCATGTGAATTTCGGCGGAATGCTTGTAAGTAGCTTAAGGCACTTTCAAAGGAAAGTGATTTTCTCTGAAAGGACAGCATTTAGAAAGTGAAGCAACACTCCATTCACTTCGCACAGTGAATTGAAGTGTTGGAACAGACTGCTTCTCTTTCAGAAAAATGCTTGTGAGTTTCTTGTGAATGCTTGTAAGTAGCTTAAGGCACTTTCAAAGGAAAGTGATTTTCTCTGAAAGGACAGCATTTAGAAAGTGAAGCAACACTCCATTCACTTCGCACAGTGAATTGAAGTGTTGGAACAGACTGCTTCTTTTTCAGAGAAACGCATGTGAATTTCTGTGGAATGCTTGTAAGTAGCTTAAGTCACTTTCAAAGGAAAGTGATTTTCTCTGAAAGGACAGCATTTAGAAAGTGAAGCAGCACTCTATTCACTTCGCACAGTGAATTGAAGTGTTGGAACAGACTGCTTCTCTTTCAGTGAAATGCATGTGAATTTCTGTTGAATGCTTGTAAGTAGCTTAAGGCACTTTCAAAGGAAAGTGATTTTCTCTGAAAGGACAGCATTTAGAAAGTGAAGCAACACTCCATTCACTTCGCACAGTGAATTGAAGTGTTGGAACAGGCTGCTTCTCTTTCAGTGAAACACATGTGAATTTCTGTTGAATGCTTGTAAGTAGCTTAAGGCACTTTCAAAGGAAAGTGATTTTCTCTGAAAGGACAGCATTTAGAAAGTGAAGCAACACTCCATTCACTTCGCACAGTGAATTGAAGGGCTGGAACAGACAGCTTCTCTTTCATAGAAACGCATTTGAGTTTCCTGTGAATGTGTGTATGTAGCTTAAGGCACTTTCAAAGGAAAGTGATTTTCTCTGAAAGGACAGCATTTAGAAAGTGAAGCAACACTCCATTCACTTCGCACAGTGAATTGAAGTGTTGGAACAGACCGCTTCTCTTTCAGTGAAACGCATGTGAATTTCTGTTGAATGCTTGTAAGTAGCTTAAGGCACTTTCAAAGAAAGTGATTTTCTCTGAAAGGACAGCATTTAGAAAGTGAAGCAACACTCCATTCACTTCGCACAGTGAATTGAAGTGTTGGAACAGACAGCTTCTCTTTCATAGAAACGCATTTGAGTTTCCTGTGAATGTGTGTAAGTAGCTTAAGGCACTTTCAAAGGAAAGTGATTTTCTCTGAAAGGACAGCATTTAGAAAGTGAAACAACACTCCATTCACTTCGCACAGTGAATTCAAGTGTTGGAACAGACTACTTCCCTTTCAGAGAAACAGATATGAGTTTTTTGTGAATGCTTGTAAGAAGCTTAAGGCACATTCAAAGGAAAGTGATTTTCTCTGAAAGGACAGCATTTAGAAAGTGAAGCAACACTCCATTCACTTCGCACAGTGAATTGAAGTGTTCGAACAGACTGCTTCTCTTTCAGAGAAACGCATGTGAATTTCTATTGAATGCTAGTAAGTAGCTTAAGGCACTTTCAAAGGAAAGTGAATTTCTCTGAAAGGACAGCATTTAGAAAGTGAAGCAACACTCCATTCACTACGCACAGTGAATTGAAGTGTTGGAACAGACTGCTTCTCATTCAGAAAAATGTATGTGAGTTTCTTGTGAATGCTTGTAAGTAGCTTCAGGCACTTTCAAAGGAAAGTGATTTTCTCTGAAAGGACAGCATTTAGAAAGTGAAGCAACACTCCATTCACTTCGCACAGTGAACTGAAATGTTGGAACAGACTGCTTCTTTTTCAGAGAAACACATGTGAATTTCTATTGAATGCTTGTAAGTAGCTTAAGGCACTTTCAAAGGAAAGTGATTTTCTCTGAAAGGACAGCATTTAGAAAGTGGAGCAACACTCCATTCTCTTCGCACAGTGAATTGAAGTGTTGGAACAGACTGCTTCTCTTTCAGAGAATTGCATGTGAGTTTCTTGTGAATGCTGGTAAGTTGCTTAAGGCAGTTTCAAAAGAGAGTGAATTTCTCTAAAAGGAGAGCATTTAGAAAGTGAAGCAACATTCCATTCACTTCGCACAGTGAATTGAAGTGTTGGAACAGACTGCTTCTCTTTCAGAGAAACAGATGTGACTTTCTTGTGAATGCTTGTAAGTAGCTTAAGGCAGTTTCAAAAGAGAGTGATTTTCTCTAAAAGGAGAGCATATAGAAAGTGAAGCAACACTCCATTCACTTCGCACAGTGAATTGAAGTGTTGGAACAGACTGCTTCTCTTTCAGTGAAACGCATGTCAATTTCTGTTGAATGCTTGTAAGTAGCTTAAGGCACTTTCAAAGGAAAGTGATTTTCTCTGAAAGGACAGCATTTAGAAAGTGAAACAACACTCCATTCACTTCGCACAGTGAATTCAAGTGTTGGAACAGACTACTTCCCTTTCAGAGAAACAGATATGAGTTTTTTGTGAATGCTTGTAAGAAGCTTAAGGCACATTCAAAGGAAAGTGATTTTCTCTGAAAGGACAGCATTTAGAAAGTGAAGCAACACTCCATTCACTTCGCACAGTGAACTGAAGTGTTGGAACAGACTGCTTATTTTTCAGAGAAACACATGTGAATTTCTATTGAAAGCTTGTAAGTAGCTTAAGGCACTTTCAAAGGAAAGTGATTTTCTCTGAAAGGACAGCATTTAGAAATTGAAACAACGCACCATTCACTTCGGACAGCGAATTGAAGTGTTGGAACAGACTGCTTCTCTTTCAGAGAAACGCATGTGAATTTCGGCGGAATGCTTGTAAGTAGCTTAAGGCACTTTCAAAGGAAAGTGATTTTCTCTGAAAGGACAGCATTTAGAAAGTGAAGCAACACTCCATTCACTTCGCACAGTGAATTGAAGTGTTGGAACAGACTGCTTCTCTTTCAGAAAAATGCTTGTGAGTTTCTTGTGAATGCTTGTAAGTAGCTTAAGGCACTTTCAAAGGAAAGTGATTTTCTCTGAAAGGACAGCATTTAGAAAGTGAAGCAACACTCCATTCACTTCGCACAGTGAATTGAAGTGTTGGAACAGACTGCTTCTTTTTCAGAGAAACGCATGTGAATTTCTGTGGAATGCTTGTAAGTAGCTTAAGTCACTTTCAAAGGAAAGTGATTTTCTCTGAAAGGACAGCATTTAGAAAGTGAAGCAGCACTCTATTCACTTCGCACAGTGAATTGAAGTGTTGGAACAGACTGCTTCTCTTTCAGTGAAATGCATGTGAATTTCTGTTGAATGCTTGTAAGTAGCTTAAGGCACTTTCAAAGGAAAGTGATTTTCTCTGAAAGGACAGCATTTAGAAAGTGAAGCAACACTCCATTCACTTCGCACAGTGAATTGAAGTGTTGGAACAGGCTGCTTCTCTTTCAGTGAAACACATGTGAATTTCTGTTGAATGCTTGTAAGTAGCTTAAGGCACTTTCAAAGGAAAGTGATTTTCTCTGAAAGGACAGCATTTAGAAAGTGAAGCAACACTCCATTCACTTCGCACAGTGAATTGAAGGACTGGAACAGACAGCTTCTCTTTCATAGAAACGCATTTGAGTTTCCTGTGAATGTGTGTATGTAGCTTAAGGCACTTTCAAAGGAAAGTGATTTTCTCTGAAAGGACAGCATTTAGAAAGTGAAGCAACACTCCATTCACTTCGCACAGTGAATTGAAGTGTTGGAACAGACTGCTTCTCTTTCAGTGAAACACATGTGAATTTCTGTTGAATGCTTGTAAGTAGCTTAAGGCACTTTCAAAGGAAAGTGATTTTCTCTGAAAGGACAGCATTTAGAAAGTGAAGCAACACTCCATTCACTTCGCACAGTGAATTGAAGGGCTGGAACAGACCGCTTCTCTTTCATAGAAACGCATATGAGTTTCCTGTGAATGTGTGTATGTAGCTTAAGGCACTTTCAAAGGAAAGTGATTTTCTCTGAAAGGACAGCATTTAGAAAGTGAAGCAACACTCCATTCACTTCGCACAGTTAATTGAAGTGTTGGAACAGACTGCTTCTCTTTCAGTGAAACGCATGTGAATTTCTCTTGAATGCTTGTAAGTAGCTTAAGGCACTTTCAAAGAAAGTGATTTTCTCTGAAAGGACAGCATTTAGAAAGTGAAGCAACACTCCATTCACTTCGCACAGTGAATTGAAGTGTTGGAACAGACAGCTTCTTTTTCATAGAAACGCATTTGAGTTTCCTGTGAATGTGTGTAAGTAGCTTAAGGCACTTTCAAAGGAAAGTGATTTTCTCTGAAAGGACAGCATTTAGAAAGTGAAACAACACTCCATTCACTTCGCACAGTGAATTCAAGTGTTGGAACAGACTACTTCCCTTTCAGAGAAACAGATATGAGTTTTTTGTGAATGCTTGTAAGAAGCTTAAGGCACATTCAAAGGAAAGTGATTTTCTCTGAAAGGACAGCATTTAGAAAGTGAAGCAACACTCCATTCACTTCGCACAGTGAATTGAAGTGTTGGAACAGACTGCTTCTCTTTCAGTGAAACACATGTGAATTTCTGTTGAATGCTTGTAAGTAGCTTAAGGCACTTTCAAAGGAAAGTGATTTTCTCTGAAAGGACAGCATTTAGAAAGTGAAGCAACACTCCATTCACTTCGCACAGTGAATTGAAGGGCTGGAACAGACCGCTTCTCTTTCATAGAAACGCATATGAGTTTCCTGTGAATGTGTGTATGTAGCTTAAGGCACTTTCAAAGGAAAGTGATTTTCTCTGAAAGGACAGCATTTAGAAAGTGAAGCAACACTCCATTCACTTCGCACAGTTAATTGAAGTGTTGGAACAGACTGCTTCTCTTTCAGTGAAACGCATGTGAATTTCTCTTGAATGCTTGTAAGTAGCTTAAGGCACTTTCAAAGAAAGTGATTTTCTCTGAAAGGACAGCATTTAGAAAGTGAAGCAACACTCCATTCACTTCGCACAGTGAATTGAAGTGTTGGAACAGACAGCTTCTTTTTCATAGAAACGCATTTGAGTTTCCTGTGAATGTGTGTAAGTAGCTTAAGGCACTTTCAAAGGAAAGTGATTTTCTCTGAAAGGACAGCATTTAGAAAGTGAAACAACACTCCATTCACTTCGCACAGTGAATTCAAGTGTTGGAACAGACTACTTCCCTTTCAGAGAAACAGATATGAGTTTTTTGTGAATGCTTGTAAGAAGCTTAAGGCACATTCAAAGGAAAGTGATTTTCTCTGAAAGGACAGCATTTAGAAAGTGAAGCAACACTCCATTCACTTCGCACAGTGAATTGAAGTGTTGGAACAGACTGCTTCTCTTACAGAGAAACGCATGTGAATTTCTATTGAATGCTTGTAAGTAGCTTAAGGCACTTTCAAAGGAAAGTGATTTTCTCTGAAAGGACAGCATTTAGAAAGTGAAGCAACACTCCATTCACTACGCACAGTGAATTGAAGTGTTGGAACAGACTGCTTCTCATTCAGAAAAATGCATGTGAGTTTCTTGTGAATGCTTGTAAGTAGCTTAAGGCACTTTCAAAGGAAAGTGATTTTCTCTGAAAGGACAGCATTTAGAAAGTGAAGCAACACTCCATTCACTTCGCACAGTGAACTGAAGTGTTGGAACAGACTGCTTCTTTTTCAGAGAAACACATGTGAATTTCTATTGAAAGCTTGTAAGTAGCTTAAGGCACTTTCAAAGGAAAGTGATTTTCTCTGAAAGGACAGCATTTAGAAAGTGGAGCAACACTCCATTCTCTTCGCACAGTGAATTGAAGTGTTGGAACAGACTGCTTCTCTTTCAGAGAATTGCATGTGAGTTTCTTGTGAATGCTGGTAAGTTGCTTAAGGCAGTTTCAAAAGAGAGTGAATTTCTCTAAAAGGAGAGCATTTAGAAAGTGAAGCAACATTCCATTCACTTCGCACAGTGAATTGAAGTGTTGGAACAGACTGCTTCTCTTTCAGAGAAACAGATGTGACTTTCTTGTGAATGCTTGTAAGTAGCTTAAGGCAGTTTCAAAAGAGAGTGATTTTCTCTAAAAGGAGAGCATATAGAAAGTGAAGCAACACTCCATTCACAACGCACAGTGAATTGAAGTGTTGGAAGAGACTACTTCTCTTTCAGAGAAACAGATATGAGTTTTTTGTGAATGCTTGTAAGTAGCTTACGGCACTTTCAAAGGAAAGTGATTTTCTCTGAAAGGACAGCATTTAGAAAGTGAAGCAACACTCCATTCACTTCGCACAGTGAATTGAACTGTTGGAACAGACTGCTTCTCTTTCAGAGAAACGCATGTGAATTTCTATTGAATGCTTGTAAGTAGCTTAAGGCACTGTCAAAGGAAAGTGATTTTCTCTGAAAGGACAGCATTTAGAAAGTGAAGCAACACTCCATTCACTACGCACAGTGAATTGAAGTGTTGGAACAGACAGCTTATCCTTCATAAAAACGCATTTGAGTTTCCTGTGAATGTGTGTAAGTAGCTTAAGGCACTTTCAAAGGAAAGTGATTTTCTCTGAAAGGACAGCATTTAGAAAGTGAAGCAACACTCCATTCACTTCGCACAGTGAATTGAAGTATTGGAACAGACTGCTTCTCCTTCAGTGAACGCATGTGAATTTCTGTGGAATGCTTGTAAGTAGCTTAAGGCACTTTCAAAGGAAAGTGATTTTCTCTGAAAGGACATCATTTAGAAAGTGAAACAACACTCCATTCATTTCACACAGTGAATTGATGTTGGAACACACTGCTTCTCTTTCAGAGAAACAGATGTGAGTTTCTAGTGAATGCTTGTAAATAGCTTAAGGCAGTTTCAAAAGAGAGTGATTTTTTCTAAAAGGAGAGCATATAGAAAGTGAAGCAACACTCCATTCACTTCGCACAGTGAATTGAAGTGTTGGAAAAAACTGCTTCTATTTCAGAAAAATGCGTGTGAGTTTCTTGTGAATGCTTGTAAGTAGCTTAAGGCACTTTCAAAGGAAAGTGATTTTCTCTGAAAGGACAGCATTTAGAAAGTGAAGCAACACTCCATTCACTTCGCACAGTGAATTGAAGTGTTGGATCAGACTGCTTCTCTTTCAGTGAAACGCATGTGAATTTCTTTTGAATGCTTGTAAGTAGCTTAAGGCACTTTCAAAGGAACGTGATTTTCTCTGAGAGGACAGCATTTAGAATGTGAAACAACACTCCATTCACTTCGCACAGTGAACTGAAGTGTTGGAACAGACTACTTCTCTTTCAGAGAAGCAGATATGAGTTTTTTGTGAATGCTTGTAAGTAGCTTAAGGCACTTTCAAAGGAAAGTGATTTTCTCTGAAAGGACAGCATTTAGAATGTGAAGCAACACTCCATTCACTTCGCACAGTGAATTGAAGTGTTGGAACAGACTGCTTCTCTTTCAGTGAAACGCATGTGAATTTTTGTTGAATGCTTGTAAGTAGCTTAAGGCACTTTCAAAGGAAAGTGACTTTCCCTGAAAGGACAGCATTTAGAAAGTGAAACAACACTACATTCACTTCGCATAGTGAATTGAAGTGTTGGAACAGACTACTTCTCTTTCAGAGAAACAGATATGAGTTTTTTGTGAATGCTTGTAAGTGGCTTAAGGCACTTTCAAAGGAAAGTGATTTTCTCTGAAAGGACAGCATTTAGAAAGTGAAGCAACACTCCATTCACTTCGCACAGTGAATTGAAGTGTTGGAACAGACTGCTTCTCTTTCAGTGAAACTCATGTCAATTTCTGTTGAATGCTTGTAAGTAGCTTAAGGCACTTTCAAAAGAAAGTGATTTTCTCTGAAAGGACAGCATTTAGAAAGTGAAGCAACACTCCATTCACTTCGCACAGTGAATTGAAGTGTTGGAACAGACTGCTTCTCTTTCAGTGAAACGCATGTGAATTTCTGTTGAATGATTGTAAGTAGCTTAAGGCACTTTCAAAGGAAAGTGATTTTCTCTGAAAGGACAGCATTTAGAAAGTGAAACAACACTCCATTCACTTTGCACAGTGAATTGAAGTGTTGGAACAGACTACTTCTCTTTCAGAGAAACAGATATGAGTTTTTTGTGAATGCTTGTAAGTAGCTTAAGGCACTTTCAAAGGAAAGTGATTTTCTCTGAAAGGACAGTATTTAGAAAGTGAAGCAACACTCCATTCACTTCGCACAGTGAATTGAAGTGTTGGAACAGACTGCTTCTCTTTCAGTGAAATGCATGTCAATTTCTGTTAAATGCTTGTAAGTAGCTTAAGGCACTTTCAACGGAAAGTGATTTTCTCTGAAAGAACAGGATTTAGAAAGTGAAACAACACTCCATTCACTTCGCATAGTGAATTGAAGTGTTAGAACAGACTACTTCTCTTTCAGAGAAACAGATATGAGTTTTTTGTGAATGCTTGTAAGTAGCTTAAGGCACTTTCAAAGGAAAGTGATTTTCTCTGAAAGGACAGCATTTAGAAAGTGAAGCAACACTCCATTCACTTCGCACAGTGAATTGAAGTGTTGGAACAGACTGCTTCTCTATCAGAGAAACGCATGTGAATTTCTATTGAATGCTTGGAAGTAGCTTAAGGCACTGTCAAAGGAAAGTGATTTTCTCTGAAAGGACAGCATTTAGAAAGTGAAGCAACACTCCATTCACTACGCACAGTGAACTGAAGTGTTGGAACCGACAGCTTCTCCTTCAAAGAAACGCATTTGAGTGTCCTGTGAATGTGTGTAAGTAGCTTAAGGCACTTTCAAAGGAAAGTGATTTTCTCTGAAAGGACAGCATTTAGAAAGTGAAGCAACACTCCATTCACTTCGCACAGTGAATTGAAGTAATGGAACAGACTGCTTCTCTTTCAGTGAAACGCATGTGAATTTCTGTTGAATGCTTGTAAGTAGCTTAAGGCACTTTCAAAAGAAAGTGATTTTCTCTGAAAGGACAGCATTTAGAAAGTGAAGCAACACTCCATTCACTTCGCACAGTGAATTGAAGTGTTGGAACAGACTACTTCTCTTTCAGAGAAACAGATATGAGTTTTTTGTGAATGCTTGTAAGTAGCTTAAGGCACTTTCAAAGGAAAGTGATTTTCTCTGAAATGACAGCATTTAGAAAGTGAAGCAACACTCCATTCACTTCGCACAGTGAATTGAAGTGTTGGAACAGACTTCTTCTCTTTCAGAGAAACGCATGTGAATTTCTATTGAATGCTTGTAAGTAGCTTAAGGCACTTTCAAAGGAAAGTGATTTTCTCTGAAAGGACAGCATTTAGAAAGTGAAGCAACACTCCATTCACTTCGCACAGTGAATTGAAGTGTTGGAACAGACTGCTTCTTTTTCAGAGAAACGCATGTGAATTTCTGTGGAATGCTTGTAAGTAGCTTAAGGCACTTTCAAAGGAAAGTGATTTTCTCTGAAAGGACAGCATTTAGAAAGTGAAGCAGCACTCTATTCACTTCGCACAGTGAATTGAAGTGTTGGAACAGACTGCTTCTCTTTCAGTGAAATCCATGTGAATTTCTGTTGAATGCTTGTAAGTAGCTTAAGGCACTTTCAAAGGAAAGTGATTTTCTCTGAAAGGACAGCATTTAGAAAGTGAAGCAACACTCCATTCACTTCGCACAGTGAATTGAAGTGTTGGAACAGGCTGCTTCTCTTTCAGTGAAACACATGTGAATTTCTGTTGAATGCTTGTAAGTAGCTTAAGGCACTTTCAAAGGAAAGTGATTTTCTCTGAAAGGACAGCATTTAGAAAGTGAAGCAACACTCCATTCACTTCGCACAGTGAATTGAAGGGCTGGAACAGACAGCTTCTTTTTCATAGAAACGCATTTGAGTTTCCTGTGAATGTGTGTATGTAGCTTAAGGCACTTTCAAAGGAAAGTGATTCTCTCTGAAAGGACAGCATTTAGAAAGTGAAGCAACACTCCATTCACTTCGCACAGTGAATTGAAGTGTTGGAACAGACTGCTTCTCTTTCAGTGAAACACATGTGAATTTCTGTTGAATGCTTGTAAGTAGCTTAAGGCACTTTCAAAGGAAAGTGATTTTCTCTGAAAGGACAGAATTTAGAAAGTGGAGCAACACTCCATTCTCTTCGCACAGTGAATTGAAGTGTTGGAACAGACTGCTTCTCTTTCAGAGAATTGCATGTGAGTTTCTTGTGAATGCTGGTAAGTTGCTTAAGGCAGTTTCAAAAGAGAGTGAATTTCTCTAAAAGGAGAGCATTTAGAAAGTGAAGCAACATTCCATTCACTTCGCACAGTGAATTGAAGTGTTGGAACAGACTGCTTCTCTTTCAGAGAAACAGATGTGACTTTCTTGTGAATGCTTGTAAGTAGCTTAAGGCAGTTTCAAAAGAGAGTGATTTTCTCTAAAAGGAGAGCATATAGAAAGTGAAGCAACACTCCATTCACTTCGCACAGTGAATTGAAGTGTTGGAACAGACTGCTTCTCTTTCATAGAAACGCATTTGAGTTTCCTGTGAATTTGTGTAAGTAGCTTAAGGCACTTTCAAAGGAAAGTGATTTTCTCTGAAAGGACAGCATTTAGAAAGTGAAGCAACACTCCATTCACTTCGCACAGTGAATTGAAGTGTTGGAACAGACTGCTTCTCTTTCAGTGAAACGCATGTCAATTTCTGTTGAATGCTTGTAAGTAGCTTAAGGCACTTTCAAAGGAAAGTGATTTTCTCTGAAAGGACAGCATTTAGAAAGTGAAACAACACTCCATTCACTTCGCACAGTGAATTGAAGTGTTGGAACAGAGTACTTCTCTTTCAGAGAAACAGATATGAGTTTTTTGTGAATGCTTGTAAGTAGCTTAAGTCACTTTCAAAGGAAAGTGATTTTCTCTGAAAGGACAGCATTTAGAAAGTGAAGCAACACTCCATTCACTTCGCACAGTGAATTGAAGTGTTGGAACAGGCTGCTTCACTTTCAGTGAAACACATGTGAATTTCTGTTGAATGCTTGTAAGTAGCTTAAGGCACTTTCAAAGGAAAGTGATTTTCTCTGAAAGGACAGCATTTAGAAAGTGAAGCAACACTCCATTCACTTCGCACAGTGAATTGAAGTGTTGGAACAGACTGCTTCTCTTTCATAGAAACGCACTTGAGTTTCCTGTGAATGTGTGTAAGTAGCTTAAGGCACTTTCAAAGGAAAGTGATTTTCTCTGAAAGGACAGCATTTAGAAATTGAAACAACGCACCATTCACTTCGGACAGCGAACTGAAGTGTTGGAACAGACTGCTTCTCTTTCAGAGAAACGCATGTGAATTTCAGCGGAATGCTTGTAAGTAGCTTAAGGCACTTTCAAAGGAAAGTGATTTTCTCTGAAAGGACAGCATTTAGAAAGTGAAGCAACACTCCATTCACTTCGCACAGTGAATTGAAGTGTTGGAACAGACTGCTTCTCTTTCAGTGAAATGCATGTGAATTTCTGTTGAATGCTTGTAAGTAGCTTAAGGAACTTTCAAAGAAAGTGATTTTCTCTGAAAGGACAGCATTTAGAAAGTGAAGCAACACTCCATTCACTACGCACAGTGAATTGAAGTGTTGGAACAGACTGCTTCTCTTTCAGTGAAACACATGTGAATTTCTTGTGAATGCTTGTAAGTAGCTTAAGGCACTTTCAAAGGAAAGTGATTTTCTCTGAAAGGACAGCATTTAGAAAGTGAAGCAACACTCCATTCACTTCGCACAGTGAATTGAAGTGCTGGAACAGACAGCTTCTCTTTCATAGAAACGCATTTGAGTTTCAAGTGAATGTGTGGATGTAGCTTAAGGCACTTTCAAAGGAAAGTGATTTTCTCTGAAAGGACAGCATTTAGAAAGTGAAGCAACACTCCATTCACTTCGCACAGTGAATTGAAGTGTTGGAACAGACTGCTTCTCTTTCAGTGAAACGCATGTGAATTTCTGTTGAATGCTTGTAAGTAGCTTAAGGCACTTTCAAAGAAAGTGATTTTCTCTGAAAGGACAGCATTTAGAAAGTGAAACAACACTCCATTCACTTCGCACAGTGAATTCAAGTGTTGGAACAGACTACTTCCCTTTCAGAGAAACAGATATGAGTTTTTTGTGAATGCTTGTAAGAAGCTTAAGGCACATTCAAAGGAAAGTGATTTTCTCTGAAAGGACAGCATTTAGAAAGTGAAGCAACACTCCATTCACTTCGCACAGTGAATTGAAGTGTTGGAACAGACTGCTTTTCTTTCAGAAAAATGCATGTGAGTTTCTTGTGAATGCTTGTAAGTAGCTTAAGGCACTTTCAAAGGAAAGTGATTTTCTCTGAAAGGACAGCATTTAGAAAGTGAAGCAGCACTCTATTCACTTCGCACAGTGAATTGAAGTGTTGGAACAAACTGCTTCTATTTCAAAAAAATGCATGTGAGTTTCTTGTGAATGCTTGTAAGTAGCTTAAGGCACTTTCAAAGGAAAGTGATTTTCTCTGAAAGGACAGCATTTAGAAACTGAAGCAACACTCCATTCACTTCGCACAGTGAATTGAATTGTTGGAACAGACTGCTTCTCTTTCAGAAAAATGCATGTGAGTTTCTTGGGAATGCTTGTAAGTAGCTTAAGGCACTTTCAAATGAAAGTGATTTTCTCTGAAAGGACAGCATTTAGAAAGTGAAGCAACACTCCATTCACTTCGCACAGTGAATTGAAGTGTTGGAACAGACTGCTTCTTTTTCAGAGAAACGCATGTGAATTTCTGTGGAATGCTTGTAAGTAGCTCAAGTCACTTTCAAAGGAAAGTGATTTTCTCTGAAAGGACAGCATTTAGAAAGTGAAGCAGCACTCTATTCACTTCGCACAGTGAATTGAAGTGTTGGAACAGACTGCTTCTCTTTCAGTGAAATGCATGTGAATTTCTGTTGAATGCTTGTAAGTAGCTTAAGGCACTTTCAAAGGAAAGTGATTTTCTCTGAAAGGACAGCATTTAGAAAGTGAAGCAACACTCCATTCACTTCGCACAGTGAATTGAAGTGTTGGAACAGGCTGCTTCTCTTTTAGTGAAACACATGTGAATTTCTGTTGAATGCTTGTAAGTAGCTTAAGGCACTTTCAAAGGAAAGTGATTTTCTCTGAAAGGACAGCATTTAGAAAGTGAAGCAACACTCCATTCACTTCGCACAGTGAATTGAAGGGCTGGAACAGACAGCTTCTCTTTCATAGAAACGCATTTGAGTTTCCTGTGAATGTGTGTATGTAGCTTAAGGCACTTTCAAAGGAAAGTGATTTTCTCTGAAAGGACAGCATTTAGAAAGTGAAGCAACACTCCATTCACTTCGCACAGTGAATTGAAGTGTTGGAACAGACTGCTTCTCTTTCAGTGAAACACATGTGAATTTCTGTTGAATGCTTGTCAGTAGCTTAAGGCACTTTCAAAGGAAAGTGATTTTCTCTGAAAGGACAGTATTTAGAAAGTGAAGCAACACTCCATTCACTTCGCACAGTGAATTGAAGGGCTGGAACAGACCGCTTCTCTTTCATAGAAACGCATTTGACTTTCCTGTGAATGTGTGTATGTAGCTTAAGGCACTTTCAAAGGAAAGTGATTTTCTCTGAAAGGACAGCATTTAGAAAGTGAAGCAACACTCCATTCACTTCGCACAGTTAATTGAAGTGTTGGAACAGACTGCTTCTCTTTCAGTGAAACGCATTTGAATTTCTCTTGAATGCTTGTAAGTAGCTTAAGGCACTTTCAAAGAAAGTGATTTTCTCTGAAAGGACAGCATTTAGAAAGTGAAGCAACACTCCATTCACTTCGCACAGTGAATTGAAGTGTTGGAACAGACAGCTTCTCTTTCATAGAAACGCATTTGAGTTTCCTGTGAATGTGTGTAAGTAGCTTAAGGCACTTTCAAAGGAAAGTGATTTTCTCTGAAAGGACAGCATTTAGAAAGTGAAACAACACTCCATTCACTTCGCACAGTGAATTCAAGTGTTGGAACAGACTACTTCCCTTTCAGAGAAACAGATATGAGTTTTTTGTGAATGCTTGTAAGAAGCTTAAGGCACATTCAAAGGAAAGTGATTTTCTCTGAAAGGACAGCATTTAGAAAGTGAAGCAACACTCCATTCACTTCGCACAGTGAATTGAAGTGTTGGAACAGACTGCTTCTCTTTCAGTGAAACGCATGTGAATTTCTATTGAATGCTTGTAAGTAGCTTAAGGCACTTTCAAAGGAAAGTGATTTTCTCTGAAAGGACAGCATTTAGAAAGTGAAGCAACACTCCATTCACTATGCACAGTGAATTGAAGTGTTGGAACAGACTGCTTCTCATTCAGAAAAATGCATGTGAGTTTCTTGTGAATGCTTGTAAGTAGCTTAAGGCACTTTCAAAGGAAAGTGATTTTCTCTGAAAGGACAGCATTTAGAAAGTGAAGCAACACTCCATTCACTTCGCACAGTGAACTGAAGTGTTGGAACAGACTGCTTCTTTTTCAGAGAAACACATGTGAATTTCTATTGAAAGCTTGTAAGTAGCTTAAGGCACTTTCAAAGGAAAGTGATTTTCTCTGAAAGGACAGCATTTAGAAAGTGGAGCAACACTCCATTCTCTTCGCACAGTGAATTGAAGTGTTGGAACAGACTGCTTCTCTATCAGAGAATTGCATGTGAGTTTCTTGTGAATGCTGGTAAGTTGCTTAAGGCAGTTTCAAAAGAGAGTGAATTTCTCTAAAAGGAGAGCATTTAGAAAGTGAAGCAACATTCCATTCACTTCGCACAGTGAATTGAAGTGTTGGAACAGACTGCTTCTCTTTCAGAGAAACAGATGTGACTTTCTTGTGAATGCTTGTAAGTAGCTTAAGGCAGTTTCAAAAGAGAGTGATTTTCTCTAAAAGGAGAGCATATAGAAAGTGAAGCAACACTCCATTCACTTCGCACAGTGAATTGAAGTGTTGGAACAAACTGCTTCTATTTCAGAAAAATGCGTGTGAGTTTTTTGTGAATGCTTGTAAGTAGCTTAAGGCACTTTCAAAGGAAAGTGATTTTCTCTGAAAGGACAGCATTTAGAAAGTGAAGCAACACTCCATTCACTTCGCACAGTGAATTGAAGTGTTGGAACAGACTGCTTCTCTTTCAGTGAAACGCATGTCAATTTCTGTTGAATGCTTGTAAGTAGCTTAAGGCACTTTCAAAGGAAAGTGATTTTCTCTGAAAGGATAGGATTTAGAAAGTGAAACAACACTCCATTCACTTCGCATAGTGAAT